>NC_056730.1:970777779-971377779 GCF_019279795.1 Protopterus annectens | reverse complement strand
TATCCCCCTTCCCCAGTAAATACATTTGCAATCCAGTTTGTACAAGAGGTGTTACCTAACTTATGTGTCTTTGTCATGATGTCACCATGAATTGCAAATGTGTTTTGATACTTTCACTTTTATCTGGTACATAGGTGCAGCATTCCAGTTCTAGTAGTCCACAAGTCCCATAATTGTGATGCTAATAGGTAATCAAGTGCCATTCTCTTTTGGAGGACAACCATATGCATCATGGTCTTTTCCACTATAATGGCTTTAATAAGCTCAAAAGCACTGTTAGCTAATATTTTCAATAGTTTGGATAATTTATGTAGTTCCCAAGTAGCTTTTTATAGCTGTGTATGCAGGAAATCTGCCTGCTCTAGCAATTATTTGTCAGCTAGATCAGTAGCCTTTAATGTTTTCAAATCTAAATTCTGATGAATGTGTAAAGTGTCCCTCTTCGGGATTCAAGTTTCTTTTACCGTTATGATTTCTAAAACTAATCTGACTGGGCAGTTGTTTAACATGTCTTATAGCTGGTATTACACATCCTTTATAACAAGATCCATACCACTTTGGTGGTAGCCATTTATAAGGTATCTTTCCACACACATATAATATATGTGCCTTAAAGCATAATTACTATGATAAACATGCTGTTCCAAAATTAACATGAAGAATTCAAAGTTTTCCCTGGAGGGACAAAATCATTTTTTATGAAGTACATGCAAAGGAAGAAATACAAAAGTTTGTCCAACAATGGGTGAGCTGGGAATCAGAAAGAGGTTCTGCTTCATATTCCCCCAGTGATAAGGATTACAGAGAGGCTGAGCCTGTGAAATCTTTTCCACTGTTTCAGTTGCCTGAGAGAAGGAAGCAAACATAAGAACTGACTTGAAGAATCAGGAATATGTTGGAAATGAAACAGAGCTAGGATTTAGGAGATAGATATGAACAGGATTAAAGCTAGTAACTTGAAAATCAACAATTGTGGGATGATAAAACAATAATTATATTTGTGACACATGACAGAACAGGAAAATCTGAAAATGTTGGACTTCCTTGGACTTTAGTAAACTTGTGGTGATCTTTAAAGTATATACCTTGCTTCATGTTATTAATGTTCGGAGAATAAAATCAGTAACTTGGAAACAGACAAATGTGGGTTTCCAAAGCAATAATTATATTTGTAAAACATGGCAGAACAAGAGGATTTGTAATTACTAGATTTTTGTGGACTTTTTCAAACTTGTAGGGGACTCGAGAGCATATAACCTACATTATGTCATTAATCTCCTGAGAACTACTTTAGAGAGGGGAGGAGAAGGGAGGAAGTTAACCGTAAATAAACATTCCTTTGTTTTCTTAATGATAATGTTTAAATTTTGCATGACTTAGCAAGCTATGAAGTAAAGTTTGAAGAATGTTTAAATTTTGCATGACTTGGCAAACTATGAAGTAAAGTTTTCTTAGTTCTTTTAATGTAATGAGGATATTAGTAAAACGTGCTTTTGTTTTTAATTTTCTCCCTTCTTCTTTCTCTCTGTTTGTTCACTTTTAAGAAATGTAGGCAGTGCAATTTGGGAAAAAGGGAGAGAGAGGAAAGGTCTGGTTAAGAGAGAATGACAAAATAAAAATTAGAGTTATTTTTCACATGCTTGCATAGGGAAATTATTGGGTTAACCCTAGGATTTATTCAGTAACAAGTTTACTACAAGTCATGTAAGTAGTAAGAATATTAAATATTGTAGCTTTTTTCTCTGGTAAACAATGTATCCTTAGCAATTTGTCTGTAGTTTGGATGTTACCAGAAGATAATCTGATAAAGAGAAATGGCTTGGAATAAAAAGTTTACTGAAAGCATTCAGGTATTTTCTTAGCTGGGAGAGCTATAAGACAAAACCAGATGGCACTTACTAAAAGCACAAGCTGTATCATGCGTCTTAGCATAAATGACCTTTCCTTTTGGTTGTTTTTAGCCTGTGGGTGTGGCCATCAGTTTACATTTGTTCTCATTATAAACATAGTCTTGTGTGTTGTTATTAAGTTAATAGGATTTAGGGGGTATCGGGGGGTATATTTTTGTCTGAGGGTTTTCAATAAACAAAAAATTCTGCAAGATATGACATAGCCTCAAATGCAGGTGACAAGAAACAGTTGTATAAAAGAATAACCTGGCAAATGGTGCATGCATGTAACACAAAAGCTGGAACCAGGCATTTAACAAAAAAGCTGTTATATATAAATGGTGGGAATAATAGTCCCTCAAGAATATGATTCTTTCTATAATGTCTTTTTCAATAGTGTCTTTAAATGTTAACAGTCTCACAGATAAATACAAAAAAGAAAACGTAGTGAACTTTATTAAAAAATGTAGAGTGCAAATAGCTATGGTCCAGGAAACACACTGGATAAGAACTGAACATGTGAATTTGATAAAGAAAGGTATTCAGTATGGTTATTCAGTAGGATACCTGGGACAAAAAAAGACAGGAGTACTTATTAATTGCAAGAGGAGCTCCAATAATAAGACAGTATAAAAGATAATAATGGCAGATTTGTAGTACTAAGGGGCTACTGGCAAGGGTGAAGGATTACACTGGCATGTATTTACATTCCACCGAAAACTGCTGTAATGGAACTTAAGAAATTTCCTGCAGAAATAATCAGCTTTCAGCAAGGAATATTACTTATAAGTGGGGACTGGAATTTGATTTGCAACAGTAAAGGTGTGTCTGGGAGGCCCAGAGGGGAAAAAATATAACAAAAGAGTGTAGATTTTTAAAGAATTTTATGAAAGTGTTATGGCATGAAATATATGAATTCAGTACTAGGAGTTCAGAGTGAATTTGCATATTATTCCCCAAGATACAAAAACTGGGCTAGGCTAGACAGAATTTACATTTCAAAGGAACATGTACATTTAATTGAAGGTCTTGATACGCACCCAATAACTATTTCAGATCATACACCAGTAATAACTAAAATAAAAACACAGGGTAATGAAGTGAAATTGAGACACTGCCGCTTTCCCATTTATTTGTTGAAGAGAGAGAAATTTAAGGAATGGCGAGTGGAAATTATTCATTAGATATTAGAGAAGATAGACATTTCTTCTGAAAGTGTAGCTAGGGAGTGGGATAAAATTAAAGTGGAATTTAAATATAGGGTGGAAATAAAAGAAAGGAAGATATGGTTAAGAAGTAACAATAATTATTTAGAGGGACTGACAAATGTTAAAGTATTGCAAAATAGAGGGAATCTCAAAGAACAAGAAGAGGAGCACCTGCAGAATGCTAAACAGAAAATAAGGGATTACCTCGATAATATGCTTGAGTTTAACAAGACTGCTGTTAAGCAACTGTTTTTTGGTAATAACTCTAGAGTGCAGAAAGTTTTAGCACAAAGACTCCGGCAACAGAAAGTAGAAAGGATTGTCACAAAGCTTAGGGAGCCTATAACAAGGAAGATAAGAAGGGATCTTGTAGAAGTATTAGAAATAATTTGAAAATTCAGTGAAAGCCTCTATAAAGCAGAGAAATATGGAAATCAAGAAAATGTACAAATGGAAATGTTTATTGAAGAATTAAATATGCCAAGGTTAGAGGTAAAGGAGATTCAATTACTAACATTTAGGATAAAAGGACATGAGATAAAAATGGTGATATATAACCAATCTACAGGAAAGTACCCAGGAATAGATGGTATTCTTGTGGAAGTTTTGGAAGCTAGGAAGGGAAAACTAGTAAAGATCTGGAATGTTTTGTTTAACAGTATTTTAAGATGAGAAAAAGTACCAACATCATCCTGCAAGAAAGCGGTAGTAGCTGTAATACCTAAAGAGGGTAAAGACCCATCAGATCCAGCTTCATACATGTCCATTTCAATACTGAGTCATGATTATTAAATGTTTCTCTATAATGGCTAAATGAATGGCAAAAGTGATGTCAAAATTGATAGCTATGGATCACTGTAGTTTTGCTGAGGGGAGGCAGACATTTGACAGCACTAACAGAAGTGTGATCCAGAGGGAAGCAGCATGTAAGAAAATACCACTGTTGTTGGGTAGGTCTTGATGCAATGAAAGCATGATAGAGTAAGCTGGGATTTTATGAGCAGAGCAATGGAAGCATTTGCATACCCTGATAAAATTGTAAGGTTGATTAGGAGGATATATGAGGGATCGTAGGTGAAATGAGTATGAGTGGGGTCCTCTCTGATAATCTCTGCTTGAGCAGATAAACCAGGCAAGGGTGTCCTCTCTCTCCTTTGTTATGTGCATTATATTTAGAACCATTGGCAAAGAAAATTAGGGACTCAGAAATTCAAGGATATAATTGGTATGGTAGTCAAGAAAAGATGACTTTATTTGCAGATGATATTTTATACCTGACAAAAACAGAACAGAAAATTACAATGCTGTGGTACATACTGAAACAGTTCCAAACCTTTTAGGGATACAAAATTAATGTAGGTAAAACAAAAGCAATAGCGGAAAACTATGTACTCACATACAGATTGGTTCAGCAATATCCAGACTTATGGGGACATGAGAAAATGAAGTATGGATTAAAAATGATACCAGTGTGGCAGCTAAGGGTATGTAGGAAGAGACTAAACAAAATATAATACAACAACTGAGGAAATGGAAGCTCTGTTACATGGATATGGATAGTAAGATGCAAGCAGTTAAAATGTTTTTAGTCCCTTTAGTTTTATACACTGGTCAGGTTTATTTTTATCAACCAGAGCAGAAGTTGTAGATAGTAATTAATAAAGAGCTGAAGGATTTTATATGACAGGGGAAGATGGCAACAGTCAAGTGGGATAAGCTTATTCTTCCAGTAGAACATGGGGGGTTGGGATTACCCAAGTTGAAGGGGCATTTCAGGGCATCACAGTTAAGGCTCCTATAAATAGCACAAGCAAAAAACTATAATTTTAGAAAGAGATGATGATGAAAAGGGGGAAAGCTCAATAAAAAGAAGAGACTGGGATTTTTGATGCAGACCTTCAAGGAGAACAATAATAATCATGCAGAATATTATATTCATAAAGTTTCTATTCTAAGAACCAAGCCAATATGGGAATGGAGAAAGGAGATTCTGCCGATATGGATGACTGCAATTATGGATACAGACAATAGGCCAGAGGGGTTGGGAATATATTGGAGAAAATTGGAAAAGGAGCCAAGCAAGGTATTGGGAGCAAGTGACTAGAGAGGGAAAGATAATAGAATGGGAAGACACCGAGACCTTATTTTGACTGCAGGTTAGAGATTACATTTCATATCAAGGACTGATATCAGAGTATAGGCAAAGAGAAGGAAATATGGGAAGTCTAAATGAAAGACCAGCACTGGTAGAGTTTTGGGTAGAATCTAGAGCAGAAGTTGCCATTAAAAAAGGAATAATTAGTGGAGCATATAAAATATTGCATGATAACTATAAGAATCAATCAGCGGAGGTTAGGAAGGAGTGGGAAGAGAGATTGGATAAGCTATTCACAAAGAAACAATAGGGGGATATATGTATGTCACCCAAATATGCAACAAAATCTAGAAGATTTAGGATCTTTGCCTGGAAATGTTTACATAGGTATTTTATACCCCAAGCAGGCTCCAAAGAATTTTTCCTCAGGTAGACAGCAAATGTTGGATGTGTGATAGGGAAGATTGAGGTAAATGGGAAACTACAGTTATGTAAGAACATATTTGAAGTGTAATGAGTTGCAATCTTTCAAGATTCCCTGCAGTCTGCACTGTCAGAGATGCTGGGTGAGCAAATTGGAGTTGCTAGGGAAATAATTTTTTTGAGCTATAATGCAGAATTGGAATTGCCTAGACATGTTAAAGGCTTGCTGTGTCTTAATATGATGGCTGCAATAAAAGCAATTAAATGGAAATCAAAGTCTAAACCAACTTTACTAGAAGTCATGAAGATAGTAACAGAAATAAAACAACTGGAAGTGGGATTTTGTCAGATCAGTACATGCAGAGGAGGAACAAGGTTTAGAAGAAGGTAGGATTTGAATGAGCTATGTAATGGCTGACTGACGATGACTGTTTATATTAAAAGTGATGTATAATATTTGTAGCCACAGTTTGTAAGGTATAATGTTTGCAACCGAGATTGTGTCATTATGGTTTATTTTCATTTATATAAATGTAAGATTGTCTATGCCATACATAAAAATTTAATAAAGATGTTTTTGTTAAAAAAAAAATAATAAAATAACACGAAGAAAATACCATATTCTGTATCAGCCTGTTTCTGTAAATCTTTGGTTAGGTCCATAGGTTCATAAGATGATACTAGGCTATTGGCCCGGAGGCCCTTATAAGCCTAGCCAAGAATTTTGTCTATGTTCCCACAAAGTCAGCACCTCTTTCCCCTGTCCAGAAGGGACACAGGTGGGATCCCAGGGATGTATTTTCTATTTCCCATCCAGTCGTCCAGGTTCCTCTTAAAGAGGATTGGAGATGTACTGTGCTTGATATGGAGAAGGAGTCTATTCCATGGATAGGGGGAGTCTTTTGGACACAAATCTGTCCCACCAGCAAGTTCTGTTAATGTCTTGCAGATCAGGTTGAGGCCTTGCGTGTGCTGTGCGCGAGTGGAGTTTGACTTACGGATCTATGCAGCTCCATCAAGGCTGGGTCTGAGATGGACTTAGATGCCATGTGAGGTCACCTGTGAGCAGCCTGTACAAGACTGAGCAGAGGGACAGGGCTTTTAGCTTATTTGTATAGGATAGGTGTTTGAGACCCTGGATTTTCCTGGCCAGGAACATCTGTGGTCTACCAAGCTAGTGCATGTGCTTAGAAAGGTATTGAGGGGGCATTGTACTCGATAATGGGTCTGATAAGAGAGGAGTACAGGGATGTTATGACCTCCTTACTCCTGGATGAAATACTCTTACTTATGAGGTGGGCCATGCAGAAAGCCTTCTGTACAATGGAGGCAACGTGGAGGTCAAAAGTCAGGTTATCAGCCTGGGTGCCCAAGTCCCTCACGATTGATTAAGTCCTTAGTACATTGTTATTATTGTGATAATTAGTGAGGATGCCATTTTCCCCAAAGAGGATAATGATGCATTTCTTGGCATTCAATTTGAGGCCATGCTTCCAGCACCAGTCATTAGTTTGGGCCAGGCCCTCTTGGAGGATGTTCACATAACTAGGGGAATTTAAAAGGGTCTACTTTAGAACGATGAAAAATTAAAATATCGAGCACTCACATGAGCAAAAAATCAGGAATTCGATATTTAGTTTTTTGAATCGCAGTACAGTGAAGATCAGAATATTTGCCCTTTCCTCACTGTAGTGTGATCTCAGAGTAGGAATATATATTTAGCAGGGGGGTGGGGAGCGCAGCCCCCGACAATAGCGATTTAGAGTTCCTGATTATTCGCTCATGTAAGCGTTTGATTTTTTTTTATTTTTCGGTGTTCTGACATAAACCTATGTAAGACAGTGTCCGGCTTGTAGTCATCTGTACACGGTCTGCCACAGACCACTGGTTTTGGCTTGCACCTCAGAAGACTATATCTCAAGCACTAGAGGCCCCAAGACCAATCCGTGGGGTACACCGCTCATTATGGGTCTACTACTACAGGTGGCTTCCCCTATTTTGAGTGAGTGGGTTCTATCAGTGAGCCAGTTAACTACCCATTTGGTAACGTACAGGTTGATGCCTAGCTGGGAGAGTTTATCTATTATGCCCTAGTGTGGAATAGTTTTGAAGTCTTTGGCTAGGTCAAGGTAGGTGGTGTTCACCATCTTCCCCTCTTCCATGGCTTTGGTAACTGTTTGAAGAAGTTAACCAAGTTTAACAGTGATGATCTCCTTTTGACAAAACCAAACTGTGTGTGGTCAAACATTTGGAGGTTGCCAATATCTTTGTTTATAAGATCCATGATAAAGCATTCCATGGCCTTGCAGATCAGCCTAGTTAGGCTGATTGGCCTATAATTGCCTGAGTCAGTAGACACTTCACCTTTGTTTAGAGGGATGACAGTGGCTGTCCTCCTTTCGGATGGGATGAAGCCTGTGCTCGTGCTTTTGTTGACTATGGTGCCTAATGTACCTGAGAGCTTATGCCTGAGTTCATGTAGGATATAGCCAGGGATGTTGTTGGGTCCCATGGAGACTGTATTTTTTGCCTTTGAGAGGGCATTAAAGACCTGCTACCTGGTGATGAGGGGAGTGAGCAGGTGCTGGGGATGTCCTGGTTTACTGATGTGGGACAGGGGGGGTGAAGCTTTCACTGACCCTGTCTGCCAGCAGGTTGGCTATATCTATGGTGTTTGTGATGTTATTGACCACCAGTCCAGAGCAGATTTGGGTGTTACCTTTGAGATTGCAGACATATGTGAAGAAGGCCTTGTGATTGTCCTTAGTGGATGTGGCCAGTTTGGACTCAAAGTTAGCCTTAGAGGATTTCACCAGTGACCTTATTTGTTTGTTCAGACAAAGGTGAGATTCCTTCCAACTTGGCACCTGCTTCTTCTTGTTCCTGGACAGCAATTTATTATTTTTATTATAAAGTTTGTTTATTGTTGCTGTCCACCAGACAGGTTTACTCTTCTTTTAGGTAGATGATTTGGTCCTGGTCAGATATTGCTGATTCTATACAGCTATTTCCAACTGAAGGGACAGTGGCTGTGAAGCTGCTTATACTTGCTCTCAGCAGATTGTATCAGCTTTGGAAACTTTTTTTGTTTGACCCTGATTGGGGGGGGGGGGGGTCAGGGGAGATGCTGACTTTAAAAGTGAGCACTTTATGGTCGGATCTTACCAAGGAGGATGAGGCTGTAGGGGTGCTGCAGTGGCTACTCATATTGTTTAGGACCAGGTCAAGGATATTTTCACCTCTCATAGGGGTGTCGACCAGCTGAGCCAATGCATTGGCATTGATGAAGTAGAGAAATCTCTGGGCATTCATGTTTGGGTTAGAATAGGTCTTCCACTCTTTGGTTGGGTAGTTAAAGTCACCCCAAGATTAGGGTAGAGGGTAGAATCTTGATGGATTCAAGTAAGTCCAGATAGATGGAGTGGGCGTCCTAAGTCATGGTTGGGGGTCTTTAGCCAGCTGTGATTTGAATAGGTGTTTTGTCACTGTACTTGGAGTGTCTCCTGTGAGTCATACCGTTTTACCAGCCTGGAGGTGTGTATGTTTTTGATAAATATTGAAACTCCACCTCCTTTGGCTTTCTAGCCCTCCATTTGGGGTCTGAAAGTATGGTAGGATGAGTAACCTGGTAAGGCTGGGGTGCTCTCCAGAGCTTTGAACCAAGTGTCAATGACTGCACAAATGTCAGCATCCTCCAGGGCAAGGAATGCTTGCAGTGACTGCTGTTTCATGCTAAGACTGCTAGTGTTTAGCAGCATGACCTTTAAATTTTGTTTAGAAGAATTTTTCATGTTGGTAATTTTGTGCTCATGACTTTGTCTAAAAAAGGCACTATGTGGGGAGACAAGAGCCTTTGCCAGAAGCCTGAAGCCCAGGGGGGAGAGATGAAGGTCATGTTTGGTAAAGCATCGTGATCTGTCAGTCTTGTCCTCCTAGGCTATCAGGTACTGGTTCCCCTTGGAATGACACCAGAAACTAAGCCACCTGTTAAAGTCAGCCATTTTCTGTTTGTATTGAGGCATCATTCTAGGTGATGGTAGGATGCTGATTAAGGCTAGGGACATCTTGCCTGGGACACATATTCAGCAACTCAATCATGTCTTTCTTCATATAGTTCAGAGAGGGGAATCTCAAGTCATTCACACCAACACGGACAGTACCTGTTGTTATAAGACTTGAGTGCGTGAGTGATATAGCAGATTCTAGCACCTGACAAGCAACTTACCATGACTTTCTCCTTGTTTAGCCTGGTGTACATCTGTGTGTGTCACAATAAAGTCCTCTGTATAACTAGTATGTTGGGTTTGTGGTTGGGCCATAGAGGCTGTGAGACACACACAACTGTGCTATGTGTGATGCTTAGTGCTGTGGGTCATAATATGTATATGTGTTTTTGCTTCTGAGGTCTCTTTTGTTTAGGAATGTTTTTGTTGAGAACGTACAGATGTGGGTGGTGGGAGAGGTATGGTGTTCATAGTGTTTGCACAGACAACATTCTCAGTGCCAGATGTGCTGGTTTGTGATGGAACAGCAAGGATTCTAGGTTCTTAATGTAATTGCATTTCTCACGTATTGTGTTCCTGGGTGGTAGTACTAGAGGCTTGTCCTTGTACATAAGCCAATTGCTACACTGTCTCAGGATGCCCATATCAACCAGACTAGCAGGAGAAACCATAGGAAATTGTCCGTCCATGGTTGTTGGAATCTGTGGAGGAGAGGTCAGGGATAGTAGAGTGGGTACTGCCTGAGGAAGGTACCTATAGATAATGAGTAGGGCTGGATAAAATCAGTACAGTAACTGCAAGCAAGGGCCTCACTTACACAGGAGTGCTGGTAGGGGACCGGTGCAGTTGAGTTACCTTGCAAAGGATTAAAACAGTGCAGCAGCAGTGCACAACGTGCAAACAAGCACAAACCCATGCAAACGTTAGGGTGTAAACTGATAATCCTGTGTATTTACTCTCCAGATTTTGATGTGCTTAAGTAGTAAAATTTTACACTGACTAGTACCTATTTTTTTTCTGCATTCCAGATCTGTGTCGTTATAACATGATATTTCCCTTTTATAACAAATAAGATCTTTTCTGCTATCCACAGTTTTAAATATTGGGTATTAATAGTAAACTTTTCAAAAATAGTTTCATTTAATCTGTTTCCAGTTTCATTCTATAGCTTGTCAAGCATGAATGTTGTATCCTGAAAACTAATTGAAAACGACAATAAAGGAATACCTTTTCCTGCCAGTGACACATGAACAGAAATCCAGCAGCGGGACAAATTATAAGCATGTGTATAAGTAAACTGAAGTTTAGTGAATGTATTATAAGGCAGATACCAGTCTTCCAATTTTATTGCTTCTCTTTTTTCTGTGATAGGGTCTGAAGACATAACTTGAATCTGAAATTCAACCAGGAATACTTCATGTTGTGATGTCACCATTCTGCATGAGTACATAGTTGCATCTGCACTGCACATTTGTTCTAACTCTGAAGAATGTTTTCTATTTGACAACTGAGGCATGTCTACATACATTTGATTAGCATACTATTCATGTACTGAATAATCTATGACGTTAACTACATTCCTTTTCTGTAATGTGTCATTGTTTTTAAACCACTGATACTCCATTGTGTTTGAAGAAACATTGAAAAAAAACAATAGACCGTAATTATAGTATTGCTGTGTACATAACATAGAGGAATATGATCAGGTCACCAGTCCTAACACCGTTCTGTGTTCAAGACATGGATGCCCAGAAATTCACCTCAAGAGTGAAGCTTGGGAGGTGCTGTTGAATAGACAGGAAGTAAGGTAAAAGTTAGGAACAGTTTTTAAATACTGTCCTAATTTAAAGAAAATAGCGAAACCAATGCTGAACAGCAAACTGATAGAGGCAGGAACAAGCGTGCAAACAATATAGTAAATCCCAAAGTCCAAAAACATACACGCTGTCCAACCGGCTATAAAACGCTGGGTTATTTCAATCACAATGCAGACTCCACGAATAAACAACGAAACTCCTAGGTATAAGGCAAAGCTTTTAATGAACAAGAACACAGTGAGCGCTTTCGCCAATAGGCTTCATCAGACTAACAACAATTCACTTCTTTGCAGACATTTAAAAATTCTTACATAAAATTTGATTGGTTGCTCACTGCAACTTATAATTAGCACCATTATTTAAAGTGCACCGTGCATAAAAAACACGAAGCAGCAGAGCAATGGATTAATAATAAAATCTGTATGCTAAAATAAAGAATACTCGACACATGACTAAAGCAATATCATGTCCCATGTGCATATCTAAAAGTAAAATAACCCCCTAAAAAACTATCTAACGTAGATACATTTGCAATCAGAAGTGAAAACATTATTTAGTATATAGAATCCATCATGGGCAAACACAAACCATAGTATGATATTTATGATATTTATAAACAACAGGTCAGAAACTATCTACAGAAAGGGGCAGGTTATTAATTCCTACTTACAGGCTGTTATTTCATCTTGTGAATATGTACCTGTAAACCCACAAGGGACAAATAAAGTCATATACCGATACATAGGAAGAAAATATATACTACCCTAGTTAAAGTGAAACTAACTTAAACGGACAATGTAGACAGAGCAGTAGATAAAGTGTTGTTATTCATATCTAACTGCAAAGACATCTATCATGAATGTCATGTTCTTAATATTAAAAATATTCACAATCCTCAAAATATACATATACAGTCATGAAAGTATGTAGGGCTATACCCAGCACATATAAAATGAACTTCATTATATATAACCAAATCAACCACTAAAATTGCAGTGCTTAAATCCATGAACCGTATACAAAAGAGGTCTATTCAGTGGGGTTTAAAAATCCTTCTATTCTTCAGGAATGGTTTAATTTGTACTTTATCGTTCAGTCCAGGTGGTACATCAGATCTAAGTCTGATGATCCACCTGGTTTCACATTCAAGGGTCCTATTGATGATGTCTCCCCCTCTAATCCCTTGCTTCAGATACTGTATTACATAAAAGGAAAAAGTGTGATCACTCCCAGCTTCCTTGTGATGTCTAGATAAGGCATTAGTGTCAGAACCTATTCTAACTTGATAATTGTGTTCTCTAATTCGTTCCTTTAACATGCGGTTAGTTTTCCCAATATAGTAAGATGAACATGATTTGCATGTTGCCAAATAGACAACATGCCTGGTCTCACAGCTGGTATGGGTGTTAAAAAAGTATCTCCGCATTGTCTTCGGATGTATAAACTCTGTTTCTTTATTAATGTAACTGCATAGGTTACATTTACCACAAGGTAAAGTATTTATACTATCACTAATATTCATGGCCTTAATAGGTAAAGATTTCGGCTTACATAATAATCTCTTTAAACTAGGGAGATTCCTATATGTCATTTTTGGTTTTGGACCCACTACCTTACCCACTTCACTATCCGAGAGGAGTATATCCCAATGTTTATATAACATATTCACTAAGTCAGCACTGTTCCTACTGTAAGATATTGTCGCTTTGACAATATCATCAGGTTCTCTTACTACCTTCAAATCTTCCTGTTGTTCCATAAAATAGGGTCTAGCTCTATCAAATCTCATTGCTTCCACTCCTGTAATAGTGTCATTGATTTTTTCTCTGTCATACCCCCTCTCTAAGAACCTATTTGTCAATTCTGAAATTTCAAGTCTGAATTTCTCATCACTGGGATTAAGGCGTGATGCTCTCATAAATTGTCCCCTAAGTACATTATTAAAGACATAGCTTGGGTGCATGCTTTGCTTATGTAAAAGATTGTTTCTATGGCAGGCCCTTCTATGAATAGAGGTATTCAACAACCCATTCACCATCCTAGTTATCTCCACATCGAGAAATGATATATTGGTCCTTGAAAAGTTAAGTGTAAATTTAAGGAAATGGGTGGATGTATCAAGAAAATGGACGAAACTCAGGAGGGTTTCTTCATCACCTAGCCATACAAAAAAGAGGTCATCCACAAATCTACAATACATCCCCACATATTTCTTAAATAATTCATTTGTACACAAAAATCTATCTTCCCAAGTAGCCATTACTAAGTTGGCGTAGCTATTGGCACAGGATGTGCCCATAGCTACGCCATCTCTCTGTAGATAAAAATCAGTGTCAAACATAAAAATGTTATTCGTGAGAATCATTTCCAAGAATAGAGTAATGAGATCCACTTTAGTATTCGTGAATTGGGAGTGAATACTTAAATAATCAGAAATGTATGACAAGCCTACTTCATTGGGGATTACTGTAAAAAGACTAACCACATCAAGAGTTACCAGCACAAATGGTTGGTCATCTCTTAGGTCTTTTGTAAAAGAATACAGATCTAATAGGAACTGTTTACTGTCTTTAAGTATCCTTGTATTAGCATCTACCAGTGGTCTTAAAAGGTTGTCCGTATATACTGAAAGGGGTTCCGTAACCCAGCCCTGACCCGCTACAATCGGTCTCATGGGTGGATCTGTTAAAGATTTATGTACTTTCGGAAGTCCCTGGACAATGGGTATAATTGGATTACTAACCTTGAAAAAATCATATAGCTCTTTAGTGATGTCAGAAGACATCAATAGATCATCAAGTGTATAGTAAATATTGAACACTTTGTCAGCTACCATATGTGTATCTATCTTCTGGTATGACTTATCATCATCCAATAGGCGTTTCATCCTTAAATTATAGTCAGAATTGACACTGATTTTTATCTACAGAGAGATGGCGTAGCTATGGGCACATCCTGTGCCAATAGCTACGCCAACTTAGTAATGGCTACTTGGGAAGATAGATTTTTGTGTACAAATGAATTATTTAAGAAATATGTGGGGATGTATTGTAGATTTGTGGATGACCTCTTTTTTGTATGGCTAGGTGATGAAGAAACCCTCCTGAGTTTCGTCCATTTTCTTGATACATCCACCCATTTCCTTAAATTTACACTTAACTTTTCAAGGACCAATATATCATTTCTCGATGTGGAGATAACTAGGATGGTGAATGGGTTGTTGAGTACCTCTATTCATAGAAGGGCCTGCCATAGAAACAATCTTTTACATAAGCAAAGCATGCACCCAAGCTATGTCTTTAATAATGTACTTAGGGGACAATTTATGAGAGCATCACGCCTTAATCCCAGTGATGAGAAATTCAGACTTGAAATTTCCGAATTGACAAATAGGTTCCTAGAGAGGGGGTATGACAGAGAAAAAATCAATGACACTATTACAGGAGTGGAAGCAATGAGATTTGATAGAGCTAGACCCTATTTTATGGAACAACAGGAAGATTTGAAGGTAGTAAGAGAACCTGATGATATTGTCAAAGCGACAATATCTTACAGTAGGAACAGTGCTGACTTAGTGAATATGTTATATAAACATTGGGATATACTCCTCTCGGATAGTGAAGTGGGTAAGGTAGTGGGTCCAAAACCAAAAATGACATATAGGAATCTCCCTAGTTTAAAGAGATTATTATGTGCAAATCTTTACCTATTAAGGCCATGAATATTAGTGATAGTATAAATACTTTACCTTGTGGTAAATGTAACCTATGCAGTTACATTAATAAAGAAACAGAGTTTATACATCCGAAGACAATGCGGAGATACTTTTTTAACACCCATACCAGCTGTGAGACCAGGCATGTTGTCTATTTGGCAACATGCAAATCATGTTCATCTTACTATATTGGGAAAACTAACCGCATGTTAAAGGAACGAATTAGAGAACACAATTATCAAGTTAGAATAGGTTCTGACACTAATGCCTTATCTAGACATCACAAGGAAGCTGGGAGTGATCACACTTTTTCCTTTTATGTAATACAGTATCTGAAGCAAGGGATTAGAGGGGGAGACATCATCAATAGGACCCTTGAATGTGAAACCAGGTGGATCATCAGACTTAGATCTGATGTACCACCTGGACTGAACGATAAAGTACAAATTAAACCATTCCTGAAGAATAGAAGGATTTTTAAACCCCACTGAATAGACCTCTTTTGTATACGGTTCATGGATTTAAGCACTGCAATTTTAGTGGTTGATTTGGTTATATATAATGAAGTTCATTTTATATGTGCCGGGTATAGCCCTACATACTTTCATGACTGTATATGTATATTTTGAGGATTGTGAATATTTTTAATATTAAGAACATGACATTCATGATAGATGTCTTTTGCAGTTAGATATGAATAACAACACTTTATCTACTGCTCTGTCTACATTGTCCGTTTAAGTTAGTTTCACTTTAACTAGGGTAGTATATATTTTCTTCCTATGTATCGGTATATGACTTTATTTGTCCCTTGTGGGTTTACAGGTACATATTCACAAGATGAAATAACAGCCTGTAAGTAGGAATTAATAACCTGCCCCTTTCTGTAGATAGTTTCTGACCTGTTGTTTATAAATATCATAAATATCATACTATGGTTTGTGTTTGCCCATGATGGATTCTATATACTAAATAATGTTTTCACTTCTGATTGCAAATGTATCTACATTAGATAGTTTTTAGGGGGTTATTTTACTTTTAGATATGCACATGGGACATGATATTGCTTTAGTCATGTGTCGAGTATTCTTTATTTTAGCATACAGATTTTATTATTAATCCATTGCTCTGCTGCTTCGTGTTTTTTATGCACGGTGCACTTTAAATAATGGTGCTAATTATAAGTTGCAGTGAGCAACCAATCAAATTTTATGTAAGAATTTTTAAATGTCTGCAAAGAAGTGAATTGTTGTTAGTCTGATGAAGCCTATTGGCGAAAGCGCTCACTGTGTTCTTGTTCATTAAAAGCTTTGCCTTATACCTAGGAGTTTCGTTGTTTATTCGTGGAGTCTGCATTGTGATTGAAATAACCCAGCGTTTTATAGCCGGTTGGACAGCGTGTATGTTTTTGGACTTTGGGACTGTCCTAATTTAAATAATTTGCTTGCAGACTAACGTCTGCAAACTTCCGTGGACATAGGAGGAAAGATATTCTTGGACTGAAGGAACATCCTTCCTTTGTACCCAACTTTAACACACCTTTGAAAGTGCTATTCTCGCACTTGTAATAGAAATTTCTTTTAGTATATAAAAAAAAAAAGCTTCCTTGGCAAGCGTGTCCTTTTCGTTGGGCCTTGCACTACAGTACTATGTAACAGATTTATCTTTTTTCTAATTGTGGAGCATGATCACAGCACTCCATGCACTACAAAGTGGTTCACATGCACTTTACGGTCCTCACTTCAGGCTTTTCTATTGATAATCCAGTGGTCTTGATACGTGATTTGTCCATAACAATGCTTACAATAATACATAATTGAAGCAAGTAAAAATATTATCAGAAAATGTTACTCCATATTCTGCCAAGTCTCTGTTGAGGTACTGGAAGAGCCATCCTACAGTCCATTTGTTCATGACTGTGTCTCTATTATAAAGGTCTGATTTTCCAGCTGCCCCACCTACCTTCTGCTGCAAAGCTGTGTGTCAAATTCAATGATACTTTCTGGTTATCTTGTAAGGTACTCATTCCCAAATTCTGTACTCTTTTAACAGACTTTTAATTGAAATTTCTTGTAGTATCAAAAAATAGTTTCCTTGACAAACTTGTCTTTCTGGTGTAATTACAAAAGTACAAAAAAAAAAAACAAAATAAAAAAAAGCAGTATCAATTTCTCACAGTGACATCTGCAGTCTTAATAAGCTTGAGCTGATCATTGTGTATAGTTTTACACCTTTTATCCCTTTGGTTCTTGTCACTTCTCCATTATTAACTCAAATTGAACAAAGTAGTAGTCTGACACTGTACTAATTATCATGTTTCTGCATCTCCTGTATTTTTATTAACTTATCTGATGAAGCATCTGTAATTACTTTTACCTTATCATAGTATCATAGGAGGTTACTAGGCTAATGGCACTAGGGCCCTTACAAGTCTAGGCAAGAGTTATCCCCAAAAAAGAAACCTCGGTCAGCACCTGTCACCCCTGTCAATGAGAGAGACAGGTGGAACTCCTGGGACAAATTTGTGGTTTCCCATCCACTCATCAAGGTTGCGCTTGAAGAAGGTCAGCGAGGTGCTCTGTTTGATATGTATGGGAAGTCTGTTCCAGAGACAGACCAGCCTTTGGGAGACAAACCTGTCTCTCCAGCAGGTTTTGTTGATGTTGCGTATTAGATTTAGGCCTTTTGAGTGGGTAATGCTTGAGGATTTAGACCTATAGGTACAAAGTATGTCTAGTAGGGCAGAGTCCGATATTGTCTTGTAGGCAAGATACAGATCACCTCTGAGCAATCTGTACAATACCAAGTAGAGTGATAGTGATTTGAGCCTGTCCGCGTAGGACAGGTTAGAGGTCACGGATTCTGTTTATGAGGTATTTCTTTGGCCTTTTCAGTTGGTGTAGGTGTTTGGAGATGTACATACCAAGCGGGGTGTTATACTCATTTGATGGCTTAATGAGGGAGGAGTACAGAGAAGTAATAACCTCCTTTTTTCTGGATGCAGTCCCTTTACTTATGAGATGAACCAAGTAAAAGGCTTTTCTGACCACTGCCCCTACATAATGGTCAAATGTGAGATGGTTGTCAACCTGAGTATCCAAGCCTCTCACCACAAGTTGTGTGCTTAGGGTGTTCCCATTGATGTGGTAATCAGTACGGGCTGTGTTTTTGACGAATGGTATAATATTACATTTTTTTGCATTTAACTTAAGGTGATGACTTTGGCACCAGTCATATGTTGCTGTGAGATCCTCTTGTAGTATGTTAATATCATTTGGGGAGTCACTGACAGCACCTAACTTAGTCATCCACAGACTTGGTCAGCCACAGGCCTTTTATCTTTGCCTGGAACTCTGTGAAGTAGATGCCAAACAGTAGGGGTCCCAGGACAGATCCCTGGGGAACACTACTAGTGACAGGTCTGCTGTCAGAAGTGGAGGTGCCTGTTTTGACTGTGTGGGTCCTATTGGTGAGCCAGTTGGCTGTCCACCTGATGAGATAGGAATTTACTCCAAGTTGTGTTAGCTTTTCCATGATGCCCAAGTGGGGGATTGTGTCAGAGGCCTTGGCCAGGTCAAGGTAAGCTGTATGTACTGACTTTTCCTCATCCAGGGCCTTGGTGACAGTCTCAAAAGAAGTCAACCAAGTTCAACAGGCAAGATCTGCCCTTAACAAATCTGAACTGGGTTGGGTCAAGTGCTTGAAGCTTGCCTATGTCCTTGTTTATGAGGGCCATAGTAATACGCTGCATGGCTTTACAGAGCAGACTTGTCAAGCTAATGGGGCTATAGTTTCCAGGGTCAGTATTGGCACCACTTTTGTGCAAGGAGATGACAATGGCAGTTCTCCACTCTGCTGGAATGAAGCCTATACTTGGTCTGTGGTTGAATAGGGTGCTCAGTGGTGAAGGTAGTACTTGATGGAGATGGTGCAGAATGCAGCCTGGGATATTATCATGTCTTTGCCTTGGATAGGGCCTTTAACACTTGATCTATGGAGATGTGAGGTGTGGTCAAATGGGCTTTTGGGGGTAAAGGTTGTGCTGAACCTGTCTGCTAGCAGGTTGACTAAGTCAAACAGGATCAGTGTAAGTGGTACCATTCAGTACTAATTCGGAACAAACCTGGACTTTGCCATGGAGGTTCCTGATGTAACTGAAGAAGGTGTTGTGGTTTCCTTTTGTTTTAGAACAGCTGAAGTTTCTTGAGTCTGTCCATGTAGGACATGTGTTTAAGGCCTTGGATCCTTTTTGTGAGGTACTTTTGTGGTCTCTCCAGCTGTTGTAGGTGTCTGGTCAGGTACAGGTACAGGCCAAACGGGGCATTATATTCGATAATTGGTCTAATGAGGGATGAGTAGAGAGGTATGATGATCTCTTTCTTCCTGGATGCAAAACCTTTGGTTATAAGATGTGCCATGTAGAAGGACTTTCTGACCACAGTGGCAATGTAGTGGTCGAAGGTGAGGTAGCTGTTGACCTGGTTTCCCAGACCTCTTATGGCCCCTTCAGTGTTCAGTGGGCTCCCGTCAACGTGGTAATTCATGATAACTGGATTTTTTCCATAGGGGATGATAACGCATTTTTTGGCGTTAAGCTTCAGGCCATGATTCTGACACCAGTCATTGGTCTCAGGAGGCCCTTTTGTAGGATGTCTGCATCACTTGGGGAGTTAATAACGATTCATAGCTTGCAGTCATCAGTGGACCTGGTCAGCCAGAGTCCTTCTGTGTTGGCCTGGACTTCTGAGAAGTAGATGCCAAACAGGAGAGGGCCCAGGACTGGGCCCTGTGGGACTCCACTCATGACTGGTCAACAGTCTGACTTGGAATCCACAACTTTCACTCTGTGGGTCCTATCTGTGAGCCAATTTGCAACTCACCTAGGGATGTAAGGATTGATGCCTTGTTTGGTGAGTTTATTAATGATACCTGAGTGGGGAATGGTGTCAACGGCCTTGGCCAGGTCGAAGTAGGATGTATGCACTGCCTTACCCTCATCCACAGCCTTGGTGACTGCCTCAAAGAAGTCAACCAGGTTCAGCAGGCAGGATCTCCCCTTGACAAAGCCAAACTGTGTGGGGTCAAGAGTTTGGAAATTGCCTATATCTTTGTTAAGCAGGTCCATGATGATGCGGTCCATAGCTTTGCATACCAGACACGTCAGGCTAATGGGGCAATAGTTCCCAGGGTCTGTAGTTGCTCCCCATTTATGGAGTGTGATGACAGTAGCAGTGTGCCATTCATTAGGAACATAGCCTGAGGTAAGGCTGTGATTGAACAGGACACGCAGATGTGGTGTCAATTCATTTTGTAGCTCATGTGGGGTGCAGCCAGGGATAAGGTCCCATGGACGCTGTATTCTTGGCTTTGGACATTGCAAATTTTACCTGTGCCACAGAAATGGTGGGTACCAGGCTTTCTTCTGGTATTGTGATAGGTCCCTTGGGGAGGGGATAAAGTTGGCACTGAATCTGTCGGCCAGTATGTTGGCTATATCTGTTGGCTCAGTATAGGAGGTGTCATTGTGCAATAACTCAGAGCAAATCTGGGTATTGCCTTTGAGGTATAGCCTGGTAAGGCAGGGGTACTCTCTGCAGCTCTGAACTAAGTTTCCCTGACCACATACACATCGGCATCTTCCAGTATGAGGAGAGCCTCCAGTGAGTGTATTTTCAGGTTAGGGCTCCTAGCATTAATAGCATGACTTTCAGTTTGCTTTTTGACAGATATTTTATGTTGGAAGATTTGTCTTTGGGACATAGCCTAAAAAAGGCACAATGGGGGAGGCAAGAGCCTTGGCCAGAATCCAAAATCCCAGGGGTAACAGGTGGAGGCCATCTCTGGCAAAGCATCGAGGCCTGTTAACCAACCCATCCCAGGCAGATGGATACTGGATCCCCTTGGAAATACACCAGAAATTAAGCCAGTTGTTGAAATCAGTTATTTTTTTGTTGGTACTGTGGTATTATTCTTGGTGAAGGTATGATGCTGTTTAGGGCTAGGGTCATACTTGCCTGGGACACATACTCTGAGAGCTAAATTATGTGTCTCTTCATATAGTCCCGGGAGGTATGTCTCAAGTCATTCACACCAACATGGATAATGACAGAGTCGTACTTGTACCTGTTGTGGAGAGACTTAAGTGTGTGTGTGATGTGGTGGGTTATGGCACTTGACAGTGACATTCTCCTAGATGATCCTGGTGAGGGGGACATCGGTGGGTCTTACAATTGAGTTCCCAATGACTAGTATGCTTGGTTTGTTGTTATACCTTATGGGCTTCAGTGGTTTATTGTTATACCTTATGGGCTCTGTTTGTGAGACACTGGTGTGTTGTCCACTGTGTGTGCTGTGTTTGGTGTTATGTGTGGAATGTTTGTGTGTGTGTTTTGGAGGTTTCTGTTGTTTAGGTAAGTTTTTATTGAGGACCTCTGCATTGGAGGCTGTGTGTTGTGCTTGGCTTTGTGATGTGGGTGGTGTGGTGTTTGTGCTGGCCATCTCCTCTTAGTCAGGAGTACTGCCTGTGGTGCGATAGAGCATGGATTTCAGGTTACTGATGTAGAGCATTTTTCACGAGTAGAAGAATTATGCACTAGGAGAAGAGGACTGTCAGTGAACATGAGGCAGTTGCTACACTGTCTCAGTATGTCCATGTCGACCAGACTGGCAGGAGAAACTGATGGGAATTGTCCACAGTGTTCTGAATACTTTGCAGACTTATGGAGAGAGCATTTTGATAAGGGTTTGTTCACAAGAGTGTACACCATAAAAACCTTTTTAAATGTAAAATAACTGGCCTGAAACACAAGTGTTAAAACCAAAATTAAGATGCTTAGAATAGCAGATAAACTTAATCAGGTTAGTAACAAGCAGTAATAAATGCAGCAGAATAAGAGCACTTGAACACTTAAGAGCACACAGCAAAGCAACATAAGGTAATAAAGTAGGTAGAGCACTGTTACAGTAAGAGCAGATGAATAAAGTGTAATTTTTTTTGGTTAAGTGGAGAAGGGGGAAACAGAAGATCATTCAAGATTAAGAAACTAAGGAGTTGGTCTTCCCAAATACTCTGTCTGTACACAGTAGATGAGATGGGACTGGTAGGAGTGTCCGAAATCAAAGAAGCAAGGGGGCAGTCCTTCCCAAATGATCTCAGTGTACTCAGTTGAGTGAGCAAATGAGATGGGGCTGGGAAGAGTGTCCAAAGACAAATTTATAGCAGGGGCAGGCAATTCCAAAGCCACCAAGTTTAAGAATACAACAACACTTGGGTGGGCGGGTGGCAAAACAAAGTGCAGAGAGAGATATAGAGACCACCAATATTCAATCAATATTCCATGAAACATAAATAAATGCAGTACAGTTTTGTTAACTATCACTGAAACAGAACAAGTGCAGAAAAGTATAGTTATATCACTTGAGTTAATTGGAATTGCTTAAAATGGCCCACAAGGGTAGTTAACCTTGTACTAGTCTATGAACCTAAGTAGTAAGTCAGATAATAACATATTTAACCAGCTGTTACAAGTACTAGCTGACAATGTTGTTGTTTTTCTTTCGGCTTTTCCCGGTTAGGGGTCGCCACAGTGGAACTCCGGTCCGCTAATGATTGGCAGTCGATTTTTATGGTGCCAAGGTCCAAGCCCGACGCCCAACCTTCAACGAAGGCACGCTCATTCACGCATGTCTTTCGAATGCCACTCGACCACGGGGAGGACATGCATATTCTATACAGAAGGCGCTTCAGCCGAGAATCAAATGGGAGAACCTCTTGCTGTGAGGCAACAACGCTACCGCTGCACCACCGCGGCTTCTAACATCCTAAAAAAGTCTGTTTCCTACACAGCCAGTTACAGAGTGGAATAGTGTTTATGACTCCTCAGGTATTGCTTATGGGTGTTTATATACCATTCCTTACATGACATCAGCGTGTCATAATGTTTAATCCCTGTTGAAATATGGGAGAACACAGTATAGTCATTTGTTCACAACATCAGAATAATGCAGCCTGAAGGGTGGCCATTGAAATAATAGTGCTCCAAGGTAAAGAAACACCTCTTATTCTCATTAGCATTAGTTCAGACTATTAGCATTTAACTTTGCAGTTTTGTACTTTCCTTGTAATACCCACTGTATGGTGTTCAGTTAGATTAGTCTGTTACCCCCGTTAGTCTATGAATAATAAGAACTGAGTCCTGCAATGCCAAAAAACACAAGAAGTATATTACTTCAGTAGGACTTTATATGCCATTACAAAATATAAAGTCTGTTAATCTCTACTTCAAATCTTAAAGAAAGACTTCAAATTGATACCTTTTCAAATAGTCAATGTTCTTTGTCAGCACATTTGCAAAGCATTTATGTTGGTTCATGTGGGTTAATATAAATTACTTGGCCTGAATGACCACAGAGAGCCTAGCCATTCACCCTAGGGGAGTATAACCAGTAGATTTAGCTCCTTATTTGCTAACAGTCGTACAGCTAATCCTGGGAATAAATTGATGTGAACCCCTTCAATCATCAAGATTCAACTTGAAAGAGGTCAAACTGTTGCACTGTTTAACATGTAAGGGAAGTTTGTTTCACAGGTAGGAAACCCCTTCGGTGATGAACTTCACCCTCCAAGAAGTCCTGTTTATGCTACAGTGTAAATTGAGGGCTTTGGGTTGAGTGTTTTTAACACTGCCCATGTTTCTAAGGTGTAAAAGGTTTACTATGACTGGAGTTTTCATCGACCTGTACGCAAGATAACAGAGGTATCTATGCAGGAGTCTAAATGACATGGACAACTGAGAGAGCTTTTATTCTGTTTAATTAAGGAAGCAAAACCCTTTGAGTCTTTCTTGGTTAGAATATGTTGAAGTATTTCAAGTTAGGTTACTTTTTTGGAGAGGAGCATACAAAAGTGTGTTATATTCAGTAACTGGTCTAATAAGGGAAGAATACAGGGATAATGTTTCTCTCTGTATAGGGGACATTGCTTTGATAATTATCTGGGCAATATAAAAGGATTTCAACTGATACTTGATTGTCAAAGGACAGTTTGCTAATCATTGTTGAGCGTACCTAAAACTTTAATGGTATTGATATTAAGATGGGTCCCATTTATGTAATCGATGGGCTAGACTTGCTTTGTAAATGCAGATACACATTTTTGCATTGTCTAAGACCATGGTCTGAATACCAAGTGCTGACTCTGAGAATATAAGTATATATACGGAGTTAGTCTTGGCACCCAGTTTGCAATCATTGCAAACTTGTTCAGCCACAAACCTTATACGCCTGCCTTTACATCAAAGTAGTAGATACTAAAGACAAGAGAATGTAACACAGCTGCTGACTAGTCTACTAGATGAGAAGGTACTACCAGCTCTAATCTTGTGAGTTTAATTGGAAAATAGGTTTTCAGTTCATCAGGTAATGCAGAGGATTACCCCTGCATCACAGTAATGCCTTCATGAGACGCTGTAACAAATGCCACAGTAAGAGTGAGATAAATGATACGGACTGAGTGACCTCTATCAGATGCACCAGGCGTACACACATAAAATCAACTGTAATAAGCAGGTTAAGATCTAACTTTCATAAAATTGAACTTACTAACGTCAATAGCTCATAAGTTTTCAGTCTGACAGTTAATAAAGTTGACTAAGATATGCTCTATCAGTTTACAGATAATAGTAGTGAGGCTAAGGAGCCAATCATTTTCAGGGTCAGTTGCAGTGCCACCTTTATGCAGATGCACCACAACCACTGTTTTCTGTAAACATTTTATGGAGGTACTGAGGTTAAAAGCTTAAAAAGGGGTTCAGCAGTAGCATGCTTTGTGCTAACAACAAGGTAACCTGGTATATTGTTCGGACCATTGGAGCTGCTATTTTTAGTTTTTTAATAGCTTCCAACATCCGGTTCATAATGAAAATGAGTGGAGCACAATTTATTTATTGGCATTTGTTTACCAGGAAAGTCCACTAGGCCAAGCATAAGCCATTTTCAGTGGAAGCCCTGGGAGAAAAGCTCCACAAAAAACACATTTGTAATATAAAAAGCACTGCAAAAATCATGTTTAGAATGTACAAATCTCAAAGGGAATAATTATTACTAATTAGCACATTTAGAATATATAAAGCACACATGATAAACTTTAATACAATATAGTACAAGTACAGTGGACATGGTAGTATAGATATATGACACCACACAATGAAGCAATAATCCAAAAAACGACTCAACCAGTAAATCCAATGAATTTATTTTCGTAATAGACTTCTCTTCTCCAGCGCCTCGGCATAAGCCTTTAACAGAGTATAACAAGAACCATTTCTCATTCCTTTTTATAGTAAAAACAGTTCTAATAAAACAATTAAAAAAACAATTACAACAACCATTTCCAATTAAGCTCTCTGTTTAACCCCTTAGGGTGTAAGGTATCAAATTTTAAAATAAACAATGCTTCTTTCCATTGTAATTTATTCTTAAGGCATATGCCTTTTTCACAATACACTTTTTCTAAAACTGTGCCTATTAATTTATTTCCATCACTTTTATGATACTTTTTAAAGTGTAAGCCTAATGGGCTTTCCACCTTTTCATTTCTAATATTTCTCAGATGTTCTAAAAATCTAACACGGAAACTTCTTTTGGATTCTCCTATGTAAAATAAATTACACTCACATTTAAGCACATAAACAGTACCTTCTGTATTACAACTGTAACTGTCATTCACACTAAATTTCTTTCCATTTATTTGATCAAAAGAATTCACTGTTTGATTACATATACTGCAGTGTCCACATGCTTTGAAACCACAATCAGATATACATTTAGTTAATCTTACAGCAGGAAAAATGAAATGAGCATGTACCAACATATCCTTAATACTTTTTCCACGCTTATATGACACCATAGGTCTTTGGGGTATTAATTCTCCTAGAAAAGGATCTTGTGTCAAATGTTTCCAATAGAACATAATTATTTTAACTAGTTCCTCTGTATATAGTCCATATGTGGTCACAAAAAATATTTTTTCCACTTGTTCATTATGTATATTTTTATCTGATCTACCCCAATGCTTTACTTGCTTATTAATTTGATTTTTTAAACTCAAATTCTTTTTAGCTTGTTCTACATTTTCTATACTATAGCCTCTTTTTATAAATTTACTACAGATTTGTTCAATTTCTAATTCTTTTTGTTGCCTATCACTGGTCAGTCTTGAAATACGCAATAATTCATTGTAGAGAAGTGCTGATAATAAATGTGGTGGATGACAGCTAGTCCCATATATAAAATTATTAACACCCTCAAGTTTATAATGGACTGATGTCACCACTTTACTATTTTTTACTTCCAAATTCACATCTAAAAATGTCACTTTATCTTCCCACTGAGCTCCATCAAACTTTATACCAAAATTGTTACAGTCTAAGACCTGAATGAAGTTATGTACACTAGAACTACCCCCTTCATACAGGAAAATCAAATCATCTATGTAACGATAATACTCTACCACATAATTTCTAAAAAAGCACATCCTATACAAAAATTCTATTTCAAAGTGACCCATGAATAAATTTGCATATGCTGGAGCAAACACTGCTCCCATCGCTGTTCCCTTTATTTGTTGATATAAGATATCATTAAATTCAAAATAATTATTTTTAAGACAAAACTGTATTAAATCAATTATATAATAAGTCAGTGGAGTATCACCTAGATGAAACTTTAAAGCATTAATACCTAATTCATGTACAATATTCGTATACAAATTTGTAATGTCTAATACTATCCAATATCTATTTTCATTCCACTGAATTCTGTCAACTTTTTCCAGGAAATCAAAAGTGTCTCTAATGTAAGAGGATAACTTCACAACCTTAGGTAGAAGTAGTTCATGTAACACAATTCCTATATTGTGAAGAAAATAATTACATGCAGACACTATTGGATGACCCGGAGGGTTGCATCTATTTTTGTGTAACTTAGGAAGACAATAAAATTTAGCCATAGTACATTTATCTATAGAAATTTTTTTCTCTATGTCCTTCTTAGTAAAGTAGCCCAACCTATACCCCCTATATATTAATTCATTATATTCCAACAAAGCTGTATCATAATCTTTCCTTACTGCAATTCTATATATTTCATCATTATTTAAATTATCCATACACATCTTGTAGTACTGATCTACAGTCATTACAACTAACTTATTACCTTTATCTGAGGGCTTGAAAATAATATTTCTATATCTCATAATTTTCAATGCCTCCCATTCATTTTTAGTCAAATTATAAGAAACTTTTCTCTTTTGTTTAAAAATGTCTTGCATAGAATAATTTACTACACTAGAAAAATATTTCACTGTTTCATTATTAAAAGGAGGTATATAACTACTTTTAATACTAATTTTATCAGTTGGCAATAAACAGTAAGCATTCATAATTTCATGATTTTCAAAAGAAGAATCACAAGAAAAAAATTCCATAGAAATTGTTTCATTTAAAGAATTATTCATTTCAAAAGAATTCATTACTTCTACATTACTTTCTTTATGCCTTGAAAAAAAACATAATAGATGTAATTTCCTTACTAATTTAAAAACATCTATTTTAAATGAATGCATATTAGAAATAACAGTAGGAATAAATTCAATACCACGATTTAGTACTGCTATTTCAGTATCTGAAAAATGACAGCCAGTTAAATTAAAAACATATTGTTCACCTGGCTTACAATTAGTTTTAATCTTAGAAAAATTAGTACCATCTTTTTCTTTTCCCCTGTTGGTTCTGTTGTTGTTGTCTGCCCCACGTCATATCTATTTGTCCCCTTTTCCGACCTCTCTCACTTGTATTGGGTCTATTGTGAAATTGTTCATACATATATTCACTTTTTTGGGCTGGGGGAAGTAAAGGAAAGTGCATTTTCATCCGACCATTCTCCTGAAGCTTCAGTTGCGTCCGACGAAGCAAACGAGACACCATGTTTTTTCTTTACTACTTTTTTACCAAAAGACCCGCCCATAGTCTTCTGATAGTTTTTGTTAGAGAACGCTGTCTCATTAGCATAGTCTCTTAGGTCTCTCTGTAATTTGCGTATTTTTCTGTCAATCAATGTTTCCGTTTTACTCAGTACTTTCTCATTCAGATCTTTTAGCACACCCTCAAACCTAGGGACCGTCAGAGAATTACACAGACTTGAACACAACTTAACAATATCACTTTTAATCTGTTTTTGTTTTAACAGATCTCTTTCAACTAGAATAGCCACCCATTCTGTTGTACAGTGATGTGCTGCCATCGCCCATCTTTTAGCAAACTGCATGTCTTCTACATTTTTCTCGTCAAAGGGTGTAGAAGGATTTTTATACGGTCTTAGTCCTTTTGGAGTAATATTTAACTCCAAATACCTTTGCAGGCTAAGAATGTTATAATGTGTTGTATTTTCTCTAAAAAGTAAACTTTCAAGTTTTTTAACAGTACCTTGTAATTCAGCTGAAATAGCTGTAGTATGGTTCTGTCTTATGGTGGAAAAAGGATTAACTGTTCGCTTTTGACATCCATCCATCAACACTTTATCCCAGATCTCTTGCGACTCACCCAACTGGGATGTAGAATTCATACCTCTATCAGACAGAAGTTCTCCCACCTGTAAGATATTTTGCTCAAATGTTCTCTGAGTAGTTTCTCCCATATTCTCTCTAAAAATTCTTGGAGTTTGAAAAGAGGGATCACTGGCCGTACTAGAAGTATATGACACCACACAATAAAGCAATAATCCAAAAAACGACTCAACCAGTAAATCCAATGAATTTATTTTCGTAATAGACTTCTCTTCTCCAGCGCCTCGGCATAAGCCTTTAACAGAGTATAACAAGAACCATTTCTCATTCCTTTTTATAGTAAAAACAGTTCTAATAAAACAATTAAAAAAACAATTAATTATAACAACCATTTCCAATTAAGCTCTCTGTTTAACCCCTTAGGGTGTAAGGTATCAAATTTTAAAATAAACAATGCTTCTTTCCATTGTAATTTATTCTTAAGGCATATGCCTTTTTCACAATACACTTTTTCTAAAACTGTGCCTATTAATTTATTTCCATCACTGTTGTGATACAGATATTTCCCTTCCCTTTCTTTCCCTAGTTTTAAATCAGTACTAATAAAAGAAATTCAGCAAACATAGGTAAACAGAAATAACATTCAGTAGTCCGTCTTGTACATGACTCGCAATCCATTAAACAAGTCGGTGACTAACATCACTTTAGTAAACATTAATGTTTATTCTTTTTAAGATCTCTGTATATGACACTTTCAGCTGCTCTCCATTATATACTGTGTCAGCACTAATCTTCTCACTCAGAACCTGATAATTGCTTTACCTTGCAACCTTTTAAGTTGTAGAAAGCTATTTTCAATTTAACACCTCGTATTACAACTCTTACCACTCACAACTGAAACCTGTAACATATTTCCACCCATCCTGCAGAAACTCTGCTTTATTTAGCCCAAGTGGAGTACATTAATGTTTTTTATTACGTTTAATTGAATTAATAGAATCTTGTTATAAGAAGAGACAGATAAATAGTTGTATATACATTTGCATCTTCTGTCTCCATCTTCTTTTTCCAGACCACTGAAATCCAATGCTATATACTTATATCCTCGTCCTTTCAAGTCATATTTCAATTGTGCATGAATATTATTCAAAGTAACATGTTTTATTTTAGTCTCACTGTCACAAAGTAGGTTTGATGCATTATAGCTCTCTCACTTAAGTTATAAGGCCATGTTTGCTAAAGGTCATCCTCAGACCGATCACCTTTGCTTTACCGCCCCCCCCACTATTCCTTTTGTAATAAGAACATATAAAAGGTTATTTCACATGTGTTGGTCTATTGTATTTACCATAGTAATGTTTATAATTTGTTTTGGATTTCTCAAATTTGTAAACTGTTATATATTGCTATTGTTTGATTCTTGTATCTTTGTTTATTTTTACTTTGCTTATTTTCATAAAATTGTATAGGAGCTTTTCTCCTTGGGTCTCCATTGAAAATGGGCTTCGACTCAGTTGTCCCAACCCGGTTAACAAATGCCAAATAAATTATATCCGCCGGTAGCTAGTTTGAGCCCAGTCAATCCTCCTTATCAGCTGTTGTGCTGCCCTTTGCCCCCCCCCCCCAACATCATCTTTTGGAACAAAGGGAATGATTTCAGTTGAATCCTCTCTCTGTTTATCATTGCTTGTAGATTGCTTTGCAGCTGGTCCTCCAATCCCAGCCTATTCAGTCATTGCTGGTTAAATTGCTTAATTCCTTCCACTGCCTTGTCAGCCTCCATAAATGTCTTAGTCCCCATGAAAAAACAACTCTGAGTGCTGCAGGATACAACAGTTTAACCCTCACATCAGCTTTCTAACATTCCCTCATTACTGGAATAAATCTGTTCCATTTCTGTCTGGCATAAACTACACAGTCATTTTCTACAAATACTGGTGTCTCCAACTTTCAGAACATTTCCTTTTTGCCACATGTTTTAGTAGCATCTCATTTTGTTTGTGTGTGTTACAACTGTTGGTGTTGGGTGCTTTCTTAAAAGACATCTTTGGACATAAGAAGTGCCATCTCTATCAGTATGTTGCCCTGTGGGTTACCAGTTCAGTTGCTAATACTATTCTTCATAAAGCTTATACAGTCTGGTCCTTCCATCTTTGCAGGGATGCTTACAAACCTCAACTTTTCTCTCTTTAACCCATACCTCTCAACCTTACCGAATTCCTCGGCATTTGCCAGTTTTGAGGTCCACATAATGGGGTGCCATGAATTCCCGAGTGGCCCCCTTTATTCCTGAATTTCCTGGCTTTTTTTTTGTTTCTTTCAGCAATTTTCAGGTGTGCGCAATGACGTCAGCTACTCCATCTGTTTCACAGGCAGCATTTAAGCTGGAAACAAGGGGTGTGTGTGTGTGTGTGTGTGTGTGTGTGTGTGTGTGTGTGTGTGTGTGTGTGTCTGTGTGTGTGTCGGTGTGTGTGTGTCTGTGTCGGTATGTGTCTGTGTGTCTAAAATGCTCTACCCATAAAACTACTTGTCATTCAAGGAGCCAAGTCCATAGCTCTTAACTATCCAAAGTTTCACAGAGTATCTGGAATGTTTGGGTCATACTTTGGTCTGTGTTTTTCTTAAAATTTGTGGTTTCCTAGCAAATCAGTGAGAGCTTGAATTCAATAAATAATTATAGCTGTTTAAGTTTCAGTCTTTCTATCTTTCAGGAAACTCATAGTAACACCAGCATATTTTATTGTAGCAACTTTGTAAGATTATACAAGCAATGTTTAAAATGTGTCCCACTCCCTGGTTTTGGGCCTTTGTCCCCCCCCCAATACATTTTGGCTTTTTCCAGATTTCTTGTGTTGCAAAGTTCTTCAGAGGAAGAGAAGTTTAGTGCTGCTTATGTCAAGTTAGAAGTTTAGTGCTGCTTATGTCAAGTCTGTTTGCATTATTAGTAGCAAAACAGGCAGTATACTTGCTTTTGAAGCAGAAGGCTGTGGGTTTTACTCCCACAGTATGTAGATGGATAGCTGAACGTGTATTGTGTTGTACTTGTAAAGGAGGTGGATACTGCAGTCTTGAGAATGAACTCTGGTGGAGATACCTAGTAACTATGAGCCTGTTATCAGTTTGCCATCCATTCCTTATTGCAATATTACTAGCTTATTTTTTTTTTTATGTAACATAGGCAATTTATTCCTCAAGGGCAACAGGCACTTTATTTGTAGATGAAACAATGAAATATAAAGTTGTTTGCTAACAACAACCTCTTCATTAGTTACAGATCTCTTTAATTTGGAATTATTTAGATGAATTTTGTATCTATAGAGATTGTGCATACTGGTGGATTGTAGAAGTTTGAGTAGACTTTTATGATGGAAATGTTCTGAACTGGGCAGGTTTTTTTTATTATTGGTTCATGCATTTTGTTTTATTGCTTTCTGGAAGAATGTTCAAAACATTAAATTTAAAACACGCTCAAACAAGTGTGCTGTATTATAAAAGGAATATAATTTAATATGATCAGGAAGGTGCATCAAAGACCATATCTATGTTTTGTATCACCAAATCAAAAGACCGGAAAGTGAACGGCTTTAACATCGAAGATGCCATTTATTGAGGTGTTTATTGTGAGATCGCAGTACAATGAAGATCAGAAAATTTGCCCTTTCCTCAATGTAGTGCAGTCTCGGAGTTGGTATATATAATTAGCGGGAAGTGTGCGGGGCAACTTCAATGAATAGCATTTTCGATGTTAAAGTCATTCGCTTTTCAGTGCTTTGTTTGGTGATATAGACCCATGTTTCATGTGCAAGGGGCCGATGATTTGAAAACAGCCCAAGGGAAATCTTTATCTGCCACTGGCCAGATGCATTTTCTTTGAATGTGGATTTCAGTGCTGTTTCAATGAATGTGAGTTTCGAGGGCAGAGAAGTTTTAATGCCAAGTCTATTTTCTTTGTGAGACTGTATTGCTTTGTTTAGCAGGTGTCTATTAGTGTTTGTGTTATAAAATGTAAAATCATCATCTTCTTTCAGTTGTTCCCGTTAAGGGTTGCCACAGTGGATCATCTGTTTCCATTTCTTCCTGTCCTCTGCATCTTGCTGTGTCACACCAGCCACCTGCATGCCCTCTCTCACCTCATTCATAAACCTTATCTTAGGCCTTCCTCTTTTCCTGTTACCTGGTAGTTTCATCCTTAGCATTTTTTTCCCAATATTCTCAGCATCCCTCCTCAGCACATGTCCAAACCAACATAATCTTGCTTCTCTGACTTTGTCTCCAAACCTTCCAACCTGGGCTGACCCTCTAATATACTTGTCCCTGATCCTGTCCACTCTCGTTACACCCAGTGCAAATCTTAACATCTTTAACTCTGCCACATCCAGCTCTAACTCCTGCCCTTTTGTCAGTGCCACTGTCTCCAACCCATATAACATAGCTGGTCTAACTACCCTCTTGTAGACTCTTCCTTTCACTCTTACTGGTACTTGTCTGTCACAAATCACTCCTGACACTCTTCTCCACCCACTCCATCTTGCCTGTACTCTCTTCTTCACCTGTCATTCACACCCACCATTACTCTGAATTATTTATAAAATGTAAAATAAAAGCTTTAAATTAAATCCAAATAATCATTGTAGAAATAAAGCATTATGCACATAACAGTGTTTATGGCAAATGGGGCGAAATAGCCAAGTAATAGGACATTGGAATGGCTGCAGGGGGGACGGCTGTGTATTGGGGGGCCCCATTCAACCATGATTTTGTCAGGGGGGAAGGGCAGCAAACTCAAAGACAGCCCCGGGTGGCACAAACTCCAACTACGGCACTAATCAGTAGACCATGGAGAATGACTTTTGAAGGTCCTAGCAAACTATAATATTCTTTTGCTAAGATTAGAATATTGCCTAACATTAAATGCCCTATTTTTACCACAAAACGCACATACTGCTAGTCACCAAAAACAAAATCCTAAGGTTCATCATCTTCTACCTCCCCAGTGAACATCATTGCTGCACATTTTAAAAAAAAATGATTACCATTTACTACAGGGTCTGGGGCCATATTGTTTGTTCTTCAGTTTACATTTGAAAGTTGGTATCCCACAATTCCACCGTAGTGGGTGGGGGTACATAACCATGGATGTAATGGGATCCTATCTCGCCTACATTCATAACTGATGCGGCCACTATACCCTAGAACAAAGTCTCTCATTGGCTGGGCTACCCCTTATCCCAGAATGCACCACGCCTGCTTCCCCAGATCTCGTTTGCCGCTTTTCAAACTGGACGTGGTCTCGACTTGGCTGGAGCTAAGTGTTTTTTTCTTGACCTTTTGGTCTTTTTTGGCTAGGGTTTCTGTCAGCTTTTAAACAAACAGCTGTTTTAACAGCTTTGTGAGCGTTTGTGGTCAGTTTTGTGTAAAGTTAAATTTTATTCTTTTTCGCGCTACTAGTGTACTGGGCAAGGCCCGTTTAAGTTAGAGGGCCTTTGCCCTTATTGCATGTCTATTTATCTAATTTTTCTTGTGTGACTGAAATAGTTTTCGGGCTAAGCCCGTTTAAGTTAGAGGGCTTTAGCCCACGTTTTTCCTTATTTCTGTGTATTTGACCTGTTGTATCGGGCTAAGCCCGTTTAAGTTAGAGGGCTTTAGCCCATATATTAGATTAACATTTTTTTTCTAGCTGTCTGTTACCTGTTTTCTACTGTACTCAAAATGTCTAAGGAGCAGAAATCAGGGTTCAAAAAGTGTGCAAAATGTAATTATAAAATGTCTATTACAGACAGCCATGCTATCTGCGTGTACTGTTTAGGGCCTAAACATCTACAGGATACTTGTAGAGTGTGTCACGCTTTTTCTTCCAGGGTTCTCCAGTAGAGAAAAAACAAGCTGATACTTAGGGGTCTGATTAAGCCTTCATTTGAGGAAGCGTTGGCTTCATCTCCAGCTTCTAAAAAGAAGAGATCGTCGGGCCCGACAACCAAGAAGCATAGATCGTCCGCTCCGACCAGTCCGTCGGACCCGACAGCTAAGAAACAGGGCTCGACTTCTTCTTCCTCGGCTCCAATGGCTTCGGAGCCAATGGCTGAAGGGTCTGCCTTGGTGCTTCTTCCCTCGGCTCCATTGGTGTCGGAGCCGCAGGTTAGTGCATCGAGAGGCCAATCACCTACTTCGGCTCCTTTGGTCTTGGAGCCATTGGAGGTGTGCAGCTCAGACTCTTCCCCCTCGGCCCCAGAGCCTCCTTCGGCGCTGACACTGTTGCAAACGGTTCCGGGCTCGGCTCCGATACTGCTGGAACCCTTTCGGAGCCGATCCCCTGCTTTATCGGAGCCGAGGCAGAAGTCTTCTCGACCCCAGTCTGTTTCCTCCAAATCCTCTAGGTTGTTGGATTCGGATTTGTATAGGGTTATCCAGAGGCTGTTCCAGTCCCCAGTTTTTACTAAAATGATCTCAGCTCCAGCCCATGCGGCTTTGGAGCCGATTCCACATTCCGTGCATTTGATTCCTCCTCCAACCCCCTTGGAGCCCTTGGAGTCGGTGCAGGTAGAACGCAGCGGAATCGTCCAGTCTGAGCAGGGACCCCCTCGGAGTTTCTCTGCTCCGATCTTCATTCCTACCCTGTCCTCGGTATCAGGGTTTGGTACCGGGTCTTCCTCGGCGGGGGCCGAGGGCAACACTGTGGAGCTCGCCTCTTCGCTGCCCAGTCTTCCCCTCGGGGCATCGGCCGCAGGTATTCCCGGTACCACCGTGGTCTCTCAGCAAGTGCCCTCTGCTGAGTCTGGAGGTCCTGCTTTTGAGGCCATGAGGAGTGCGCTGGCCATGACCTTGCCGGTTCAGCAGGTTTCTACCTCACCGTCCCAAGTTTTGGGTACTGGTGCCTCTGGAGACATTCTTTCCCATGACAGTGGGGCCCCAGGGCCTGAGGGGATACCCCCTTAGAGGGTTCCCTTCTTCTGGGGGGTCCTTCTGAATCTGCTTCGGATGAACCCCCAAGGAAAAAACTGTGTAAGAGGAAGCACGTTGATTCCCAAGATGAATCCGTCACTTCAGATACTGACCTCGATGATGCGGAGGGGTCCCCTAAATCGTCATCGGATGACGTCTCCTTCTCGGATATCCTTGAGATCTTGAGACAAAGAGGCGATTGGCAATCCAATGCCCCTACCGCTGAGGAGTCAGTCTTCGTCAAGGCCTTCGGGGCCCAGCCCTCCTCCTCCTGGGTGTCTCCACCCTTCGACGAGTTATTAGATCTAATCTCTCGGAGGGTGTGGGAACATCCTGATACAGCGGAACCGGTGCCTGCAAGGCCTAATAAGTTTCTTTCAGCCCCTCCCCAGAAGGAATTCCTCACCAAGGGTGTTGCAGTTGATGCTATGGTGGTGGCATCTGCCACTCAGCAGGACGTGGCAGAGGCTTCAACGTCTATTCATCCTCCTAATAAGGATTCTAGAAGCATGGATAGGTATGGAAGCGCACTTTCTTCAGCGACCTTTACCCTGCGGTCGCTGAACTATCTCTGTCATTTTACAAGGCTGCAAAGGGACCTCCTCAAGGAGTTAGGAGAGTCCCTTGCGGGTAACCTTCCTGGGGCGTTGGCACAGACCGTAGGCGCCCAGATGACTACCCTATCTTCTATTGTCAACTCGTCCATGAGGCTCATTTCTTATGCAGCCGAAGGGGTGAGTAGAGCAGCGGGCACAGGAGTGGCTCTTAGGAGACAAGCCTGGTTACGCTTGTGTCCACTCGCGGAGGTCTTTAAGTCTTCCTTCGCAGACGCCCCCTTTGATGGGTCTTCTTTGTTTGGACCCAAGGTGAAGGACACACTTACTCGGTGCGAGCAGGAGGGCAAGACCTTGACTGCCGTTGGGGCCCATTTTACCGCTCCCTCTAGACCTTATCCCAAGGCCCAGAGAGGAGGGAAAATGTGGTTCAGGAAATCCCAAAAGTTCTTCTCTACTCCACCGAGTGATCCCCCCTCCAGAGGCAGGGGGTGGATTCAGGAAGATGCCGCCCTAGAGGTGGCAGAGGCCCCCATAACTCTGGAGACCGCGACTCCTTTCGTGGTTCCGCCTACCCTCAACATCCCTAGGATGTGGCCCGGCTGTGCTAATCTGGAGCCAGTCGGGGGACGTTTTGCGAAACACCCACAGGCTTAGGAATCGATAACCAAGGATCAGTGGGTGCTTCGCATTGTAATCGGAGGCTACCTCATCCCCTTTTTCAAGCCCCCTCCTCCTACAAGGAGAATCCTGGATGTCCCACCCAGTCAGCGGGATCTGGCAGCCGTAGAAGTTTCAAAGCTGCTTAGCAAAGGGGACATCCAGCCCGTCCCCGCCAACCAGATCGGATCAGGAACTTACTCAAGATTATTTTTGGTGCCAAAAAAGACAGGGGACGTAAGGCCCATTTTGGATCTAAGCTCTTTAAATCGTTTTGTGAAGAAGTCCAAGTTCCGGATGGTCACCCTTCAGTCCATTCTCCTGTTATTGGGGAAGGATGTCTGGATGTGCTCCATAGACCTCAAGGACGCTTACTATCACATTTTGATATGTCAAGAGTCCATGAGTCCTTTACGCTTCTGCCTAGGAACCAGTCATTTTCAGTTTCGTGCACTGCCCTTTGGTCTCACCACAGCCCCCAGGGTGTTTACCAAGTGTCTGGCAGTGGTGACAGCTCACTGGAGAAGTCTAGGATTCCAGGTGTTTCCCTATCTCGACGACTGGCTCCTCACTGCCACCTCCAAGCATCTACTGATTCGAGCGCTGATGGCCACAGTAACCTTGGGTCTCTTGCTAGGAATCACTTTCAATTGGAAAAAATCTGTGCTGTGGCCATCTCAGCGTATCACCTTTATAGGCGCAGAATTAGACACAAAAAGAATGCGGGCATTTTTGCCATCAGAGAGAATTCAGGTTCTACAATCACAGGTTCTAAATTTGTTACCCAAATCTCGAGTTCCTGCCAGACAGATTCTTCAGTTATTGGGCACGATGGCTGCAACTATCCTCCTAGTACCGTTAGCCAGGCTGCACATGCGGGTGCTGCAATGGCTATTGTCGGTTCAATGGTCGTACCAAGAGCTTCCCCTGAACCACCTGGTTCTGATTACGGACAGTTGTCGTCGGGACCTCCGTTGGTGGCTATGCCGGTCCAACCTAGACCGGGGGCGTCCTTTCGCCCTTCAGCCCCCTGTTGCCACAGTGACCACGGACGCCTCCCAGATAGGGTGGGGGGGTCATTATCTGGACAGGTCTGTCCAAGGCACTTGGCAGGATTGCGAAGCGCACCTTCACATCAATGTCCTGGAAATGAGAGTGGTGCTTCTGGTTTTACAAGCACTTCAACATGCTCTCCCCCAAGGTACTATTGCGATTCTATCCGACAACATGTCAGTAGTTTGGCACATAAACAAGCAGGGCGGAACCAGGTCCTACCCCCTTTGCAGGGAGGCCATGAGAGTATGGCGCTGGGCCATAGCCTCTCGACGTTTCTTAGTAGCCACGCACATTCCGGGAAAAGCCAATGTGATTGCAGACAGGCTCAGCAGGACTCTCCTGTTGCCCCACGAGTGGTCCCTCAACAACAGAGTGGCTGCGCAGATCTTCACCAAATGGGGTCTCCCTTCTTGCGACTTGTTCGCCAGCCCCAACAATGCGAAGTGCAGAGAGTTCTTCACTCTGACTCCCTCTCAGGGGCAGTCTCCCAGGGACGCTCTAGCCCACAATTGGCCCCCGGGTCTGCTTTATGCCTTCCCCCCCCGATTCCCCTTCTCCCGAGGGTGATTCAGAAGGCTCTTCATGTCGGGTGCCACATGATTTTAGTCGCCCCACATTGGCCCCATCAGGTTTGGTTCCCATTCCTGCAGAAGTATGCGGTACAGGGCCCCTGGATTCTGGACCCAGTGCCAGATCTGTTGTCTCATCAGTTGGGACACTCTCATCTGTCCTTCCGGTCGTTGCAACTGGCTGCTTGGTTACTCCACTTCCATCCTTAGTTAGAGATCTCTCTCTTTCTGCGGAAGTGATGCACATCTTGTCCTCCTCCCACAAGCCGTCTACCGTTAAGCTGTATTCCAGCAAATGGAAAAGGTTTGTTTGTTGGGCCCAGCAGCGAGGCATTGATCCTCTTATGGCCCCAGTTCCGCAGGTCTTGGAATTTCTAGCTTCATTGTTTCATTCAGGCTCTTCAGTCACCACACTTAAAGTTCAACTGGCGGCTATATCTAATTTTCATGTTGCTATAGAGCCTTCTTTAATGGCTAACAGACTTTGCAAGTCCTTTCTTAAGGGAGCCTGGCTCCTCAGGACTCCTAGGGTTCATCCTGTGCCCCCTTGGGACTTAAATTTGGTTCTGGCCTCTTTAACTGCCCGTCTCTTTGAGCCAGCAGCCACTTGTGATATAAAATTTCTGTCATGGAAAACTGCCTTTCTAGTGGCAATAACTTCTGCTAAGCGAGTTTCAGAGCTTCAAGCTCTCTGTTCTTCCCCTCCTTATTTGATTTTTCACAAAGACAGAGTTTCCCTTAGATTGAATCCATCCTTTTTGCCTAAGGTAGCATCCCCTTTATGCATTCAGCAATCTTTGGAGCTCCCAGTCTTCTTTCCTAATTTTTCTAATAGAGCAGAATATACCTTCCACCAGTTGGATGTTCACAGGCAACTGCGTTTTTATTTAGATAGGACCACTCAGACATGAATATCTGACCAACTATTTGTGTCCTTTGCGGAGAATAGGTTATGTCTACCAGTTGCCAAAACCACCATTGCCAAATGGATTAAGGATTGCATCTCTTTCGTTTATTCCCAGTCAGGCATAGAGTTGCCTTTCCCACTCAAAGCTCATTCTACCAGGGCTATGGCCACCTCTGTAGCTTTTCACTCCAAAGTTTCAGTAGATGATATTTGTGCAGCTGCTACTTGGTTTTCTCCGCATACCTTCATTTCTCATTACAAGGTTGATGTGGCTTCCCGAGGCAGAGCTTCATTTGGTTCCGCAGTTCTCAGGAGTGTGTTCCAGTGAGCCACCCGGGGTCTTAGGTGCTAGGGACGCTGTCCCATCAGTTATGAATGTAGGCGAGATAGGATCCCATTACATCTTTTAGTTATGTACTTACCATAACTTTGGATGTATGGGATCCATCTCGCCTACATTCATACATACCCACCCTCCTTCCCCCTACCTTTTGGATTTGGAGGAAATATTGATTTTGCTAAGCTCTCCTCTGGAAGGGCTCTAGTTGGTTACAGTTATTGGTATGTGTTACTGTACCTGTATGAATGTATGAAAGCGAACAAACAAGATCTGGGGAAGCAGGCATGGTGCATTCTGGGATAAGGGGTAGCCCAGCCAATGAGAGACTTCGTTCTAGTGTATAGTGGCCGAGTCGGAGCCGACGGATCGACTCCGAACCCATCAGTTATGAATGTAGGCGAGATAGGATCCCATTACATCTTTTAGTTATGTACTTACCATAACTTTGGATGTATGGGATCCATCTCTCCTACATTCATACATACCCACCCTCCTTCCCCCTACCTTTTGGATTTGGAGGAAATATTGATTTTGCTAAGCTCTTCTCTGGAAGGGCTCTAGTTGGTTACAGTTATTGGTATGTGTTTCTGTACCTGTATGAATGTATGAAAGCGAACAAACAAGATCTGGGGAAGCAGGCATGGTGCATTCTGGGATAAGGGGTAGCCCAGCCAATGAGAGACTTCGTTCTAGTGTATAGTGGCCGAGTCGGAGCCGACGGATCGACTCCGAATCCATCAGTTATGAATGTAGGCGAGATGGATCCCATACATCCAAAGTTATGGTAAGTACATAACTAAAAGTTTGCAAATTTTATGTTACTCAGCTCACAGATTTGTACTTATTTTTCATGGGCCTTTGTCCAGATTTTTGATGTTTCCAGGTTGAGAGGTATGCTTTACCTTGTCTTCCAAATCAACCACTTTTGGAATGGTTCTTTTAAATATGTTTTCATTTCTATCAGTCTTTACTTAATTTCCATGTGTAGCCTAATTTATCTTTTTAGTCTGCTCGTTTGATTTTATGTACATATCTAGTGTCTCACTGATTTTAAATATTTCTGAGTATGTCTGAAGTGCTTTCATCAAATGTGTTTGAACCCCTAACTTGCATCTGCATCGTATGTTGATCTGCTTACCACTGAATCTCCACTAATTTGTTGTCCAGCACAACTTTCTCCTCCATTTTTCTTCACTGGATCTTTATTTTGTCTGTTTTTTCTTTAGTGAAATTCAGATTATTCAGGCAGAATAATCTTCAGCAAGGAGAGCTCCTGTTAACATACTTCTCAGTAGGTGGTAATCTTGGAAGTCCGAAATTAGTTATTCTTGTTTGAAATTCTGCCGTTGTTCTTAGGGCAAGATATTGTTCAGTATGGATTTTGTCTCTTTTTTACTTTGGCGACATGCACAGGGAACTCAGCAATGTCTGTGTCACCTCAGAGTGGAGCATGTAAAATATGTCAACCAAATATGACTGACCTCACAACCACACACTTACTTTTATTGAGAGATCTTAGGGGTTTGGTCATATCATGAATTCTGATGCTAGGGGGACAACTGACAGTGACCCTTTCTTTGTTACATCATGGTGAACTGAGCATCAGTGCACCTGATGTAGCATCTCCTCTTACTAATACAATACCATATGCAGCTCCAGCCTCTGGAGTCATAGCTTGGAGCCAGGCTGACTTAGTGTAGGTGTGGACAAAGGTGCAAGTGTGAATGTATTATCATGGTTTATATGGCCAGGGTTTGTTTAAACAGCATCTAGGAGGTTTAGGTAATTTTATTTTTCTTTGTCTCCTAGCCTGTCATCCATCAAGCCACACCAAGAGAATACCAGCCTTGCTTTTCTAGAGGTAGGGACTTAATCTTCAGGTCCACCTGAGGGAATCTTCTGCAGAAAATTGCTGGTTTCCTACATGGGTATCAGGGGTGGATTGCTCTTTCACCGGCATCCTGACCAAGATGAGCCCAGTCTCATCACTGCAAGGGTGGTTTGTGCTCCAATCATGCTATGCAAGTACACATCTTCTAATACGTAGACAAGATCTGCCATTATTAGCTTGGGCAGCCACAGAGCACAGCCTGACTGACTGACCGCTGCTTGTGAGTGCTGTGTGCAACCTCTAATGCACTACACACAGGAGCTGTAGAAACAGTTAGCTGACATCGACTCTCATACCTCTGCCCACCACAGGATAGGCACCGGCCTCATCCCCTGCCTGTCCATTAGCCAACTGAGGTATTGAGCCTGTCAAGGCTTCATCACTGTGTGCCACGGGAGGTTTGGGAGGCTTAGCTTTATTTTTAATTGGTTATAGTATAATGGTAAGCTGCTTACTGACGTATGTGGTAAGTGAGGGGGTAGCCTGCAAATTGAGCAAATATTGGCACCTCTCACAAATTTTGTGTGTGAGACAAAAATAAATGCTTGCCAGTAAGCAAGTTAGAGCTCTGCTTCAGGGTTCCTAACGTAACTAGGCAGCCAACAAATAGAAAATAACAAGCTGCAAACCCATAAGAGTTTTTTTTATTCTACATTTGTTGATTGGGTAAGTCCATCTGGGTGCAAAGTAGTGCCCAGTGAGTAGTGATTAGTAGGTGACTAGATGTTTAGTAACTACCTAAGTGGTGAACTGCCACTAGGATTGTATACTAAGAGCTCACACATGTCATCTACAGTTAACTACTTTTTATTTTTTTGTCCCCATTTGCATGCCCCCCTCCCCCGCTGACCATCAGCTGCTTACTAGGGTTGCTCCTATAGTTCCATTTGTTTCGTAGTGTTCCTGATACTGTACCTGGAGTTGAGACCACTTTGATTACTGCACTGCTATCATCCCTGAGGAAGTGTTAGATCGTTCGCAGAAGCTCCATCCCTCCTGGAGTAAGAAGACAAAAAGCCACTCATTCCCACCCTCCACCCCCACTCTGATTCCTCAGTACTCAGTCTGGCATTCAAACCTGATGTGTCTGGGTCTTAGTTAAGGCTCTGTTCTTCTGTGCCACAAGCTGGGGCTGTACCACCTACAATAAAAGTGAACTAACTGATCATAGTGTGCAGTTGCAGTATCAGGGACAACTGAAGAACAATGAAAACTGCAAAAAAATGAAAATAAAAAGAATAAATTAAAGTCTTACTCTGTAATTTCTACTCAAGAATAAACAAAATTACTGTTGTAGTGGTGTAACAGTAGTCAAACTCACTGTGTAGCATTGCACTTAATACAAATAGTCTAAACCTAGAAGAAACAGGCAAGATGTTAACACAATCTACTGAGCTCCCATGCTCTCTAATTCACGGCGAAGCACTTTTTCCCCCTCTCCACATTTCACATAGACTGTTTTCTTTTTCTTCCCTCTCCTTCATATTTTCTAATACCCAAGAATGTGTATACATGTCAATTAAATATAGAGCTGGAGTTTTTAAATTCAAACTGTGTCCTTCTTTCTTGTTATATACGATTCACAGTTGAACTGTATTGAGTCTTGAGTCCCCAAGTAAAACTGAAAAACAAAATCAGTAACAATTCTTTTTTTCCATTTTTCTGGGAAACAAACGTATCTCCCTAACTTTTCCAATATATATGTTTAACATGTATAACTTATTTCTAAAGAAAAAATAGAACATTTTCCACCAACTAAATAACATCTTCATTTCATCCAGAATTTTTTCATTGTTCTATTATTTTTCTGCTTTCACCAAACCTGATTCCCAATGTATTAATTTCATTTGTAGTAAAATATATTAATTTGTTTTTATTTCTCCAAATCCTTTACTTTTTGACCTGTTTAACCTTAATTTGGCTTTGCTTATCCCCCTTTGTATTCTTGTCACAGTCTGTCTAGTCCTTAGTATATTTTTTGTTACAAAAGGTAAGTCATCTGCATGTGAAAGATATACAGGTAGTAGTATACCTTTTTTCCATTTCTCATCCTGCATCTGTCATTTCACAAGTGCTTGTTTGTACTATTGCATTCATTAGTAGCACAAATAAACACATACTCATTGGGCACCCGTTTCAATTTTTGTTTCTTTCCTAACCAAGCATTTAACATAACCCCCACCAAAGATATCTCATAACACTTCTTTAATACTTTTATGCTTTTTCCCAAACCCATAATCTCCTAAAGCATCTCATGTTGCCTCTTGACTTATGGAATGCTTTTGCTACATCACACGCAAGCAACTTTGCATCTGTATCCTCCCATAAAGTAGCATGTGTTACCTTTTTTATTATTACTAACATTTCCTTCACTTGTTTTCCCTTTACTGAATGTACCGATTCCCCTATCATTTCTTCTATTATGATTCCCACTCTTTTTTTGTATTATATTCATAAAGATTTTTATTGTCAGTATTCCCCAGTGTTATTGACCTCCAATTCTTAATATTTGTGTCATCATTCATCCATATAAATTTAATCATACAAGGACATGTCTTTTCATCTTCTATACCTTTTTCTAACCATTCATTAAGTATTTCCAAAAATACTTTTATCCTTGTATTCATCTCCTTGTAAAATCCAAAATTAACCCATCCAAGCCTGGTTCTGATTCTGCTTTCCTTTCTTCTATGATGTCTTCCCTTTCTCTCATTTCACTTCTTTCTTTTAACTTCCATTGTGCTCTATCTGAATTTTTCTTTACTTTCCTTCTTCTCCTTTCAGCTTTTGCATTTGTAAACATTGTTTTCATAAAATGTTCTACTATCTCCACAATTTCTTCTTGTTTACACTTTACTACCACATTCTCGTCTACTATTCCATCCTTCTTTACTTTCCTCAAATGTTTGAAACTTCTTCTTCCTTCTTTCCCTTTAACAACATTTCTATCTATACAATAATGTCTTATTTTTTCTTTATTTTTATCATCCTTTTTTGTTTATCCTACTACCACTTCTTTCTTCCATTCCTTTCTCAGAATCTTTTGGCATGTTTCATATTCTGCATTTCTTTAGCCCTTCTGTCTACTTCCAAAAATGTCTTTTTTATATTTCTCTCTAAACAGTGCCCTCAATTATGTCTAGCTTTCATGAAATACTCTTTGTCACGTGTTCTTTTCATAGACTACTACTTTGCCCCTCATTTCTTTCTTTTTTTACATCCTTTAACTGTTTGATTCCCTTTCCTTCTTTTATTATATCTTCATTATCAACTAACAACCAATTTTGTATTATGATAGAAAATTCTACTTCTTTTGCTTCACTTGCCACTTCCTTCATGTCACTTTAATACATTAGATAATCTAGCTCTGTTTTAAAAATTTCCCTTTTGTATGTCCAGTCTTCAACTTTTCCCTCTTCTCAAATTTCCACATCATATCACTTCATATATCACCTTTACATCTTGGGCTGTTTTTCCTTTCCTTTCTCACCTTGCGATTAAAGTCCAAATCATTACTATTAACATGTTTACAGTAACATATATATTTTTTTTAATTCTTCAAACATTTTTTTCTCTTTTGACATGTTTGCATACACATATATTACTATCAGCATCACACAATTTCCATTTTTTTTCAAGTCACATATCACCCTTCCTGGTATCACATTTGTTACATGTAATATTTCTATTTTATCTTCTCTTATTGACATCCCTAATCTAGAACACATTTCATGCCCTACTGACCATATGATCTTTTCCTCATATAGCTTTGATTTTTTTTTTCTCTTTTCATGTTTAACGCATCTTGTTTTCAACAGCCTTAATGCATCCATTCTTTTCTTTTTGCAATGTTCAAGAGCCGTCTCACTTTATTTCTTGCACTGTTAGCATTTAATCCCAAAATACCTGAATTATCTATTTCTGGGGTTTTTTGCATCTTTTTCCCCCTATCTCTATTTTACTTTTTCTCCTTTTTACCCTCCCTCGCTCTAATAGATTTAACTTCTTTCTGTTCTTGTTTGTCCCGTTTCTGAGTCACCATCTTTCCCCTTTTAACTTGCTAACACATCAGACTTATTTTCTGTTTGTATCTAATTCCCCTTGATCTTTTACTTCACCTTGAGTTGTATTTCTTTTATTTTCTTCCTCAGTTGTATCAGCCATTTCACTTTCTTGTAAAATATTGTTTTCTACATATTGTATTTCCTCCCTCTCAGTTTCTTTTTCATGTACCTGTTCTTTTTCCAGTGTAGGACATTCAAACAACCAAGGACCAGACTCGTTGCATTTCATACAAAATGGTCGACAGTTTGTAGCAGTATGGCCTTGCTCATCACATTGCCTTCATCATCTTTTTTTGTACATTCCTGAACCAAATGTCTTTCATTCTCACAACAAAAGCAAGCCTTTGGTTAGCCCCAATACCTAACAGTTGCTCTATTTTCCATTTACTGTGTAATTTTCCATCATGCATATCCAGTGTAACCCACCTTCCCACCCCTGTCCATACATTTCTGTTATCGTACATTTTCTTTGTCATGCACTTTCACATATTGTGAGAAAAAAAAAAGTTTTGAGTTCAAAATTCCTCCATGTCTAAATTTCAGAATTGCAGTCAATTTTACTTGTAACTGCAAGGCCCAAAGTCTTTCTAGGGTGCGCTATTTTGTTTCGTATTTCAACCATAAAAGTTTTCTGCATTTGAAAAGCCTCAAAAGTTACTTCACAAAAATCTTCCAACCCCCAAATGTATCAAGTAATATTGTCCGTGATATTCTGCCTGTCAGTATTAGGACGATATTGTACTTGAGGGCCTCACCAGATGCACAGTAGAAAGCCCCGCCCAAAACTCACCCCCATGATATGTCATTCATGAATATGCATTCCTTCCGAACGTACAACAAAATGTAAAAAGAAAACAATACTTTCACAAGGGGAGTCCTTACAAGTACAATATTGCCAAAAAATGATTACATCTGTGCTTATTCTGAATACAGATATTTTATTAGCACACTGTGCTCCACGTTGTGACCCTGAGGAGGAAGCTTTAGGTAAGACTGTGGTACTTTCTTTCTACGCTCTTATGTCCATTTCTTTTATTACTGGTTATTTCAGCTTACACACACACACATTCGTACCTACTTTTTTTTTCTTTTGAGACCAGACCGTAACATATATATATATATATATATATATATATATATATATATATATATATATAAAGGTAAATATAATAGATAAGACTTTTGAAAACGTAGCATGAAGTCTGGCTTATTTATAATAGCGATTAATACAGCTATACTTGTAAAAGCCGCCGAGTATTGATGTTTTATAAAACTTCCTGAATTAGTTCTGTTTGACTCAATGCACAATGAAATGATTGTTTTGAGAATAGGACCATCACAGGCCAGTTTTTCGTAATTTACTGACTATTGCACAGCCCGGGTCCACCGCATCTGTCACTCAATTTGCGACACGCCCACTTCTGCGCTAAACAAACTGATGAGGCCCTCAAGTACAATACCACCAGTATTAGCACTGTTTTTGCTTTTTATTCGTACTATTGGTCTTTTTGCTCTGAAGCTGCTGCTGGCACATGTCCCTTTTCATCTTGTATATACTTTTTTCCCTTCATTTCTGTCATTCACAGTACCCAGTTGTGGTGATATTTTCTTAAAACTGATTACTCCATTGGTGAAACATGCCTGTTTACTTTCAGCCTCTGTAATCTCCCTCTCTACCACAATATCAGCTACATTATCAGACTGTTCCTGCAGTACTTGATCTATCTCAGCACTTGCTCAGCTAGCCTTCTTACCTTCATTTTCTTTACCTTCTTTCATAAAGTTATCCAATATTTCTGTATCCAAACCACAACTCCTGTCCAGTTCCATAACTAGGCTGTGATTCTCTCTCCAAAATTTCTCCATTGGCAATATTTACTCTTTCCTCCATCGTGGAATTCTCCAAGCACTTTTGACAGCCCTCTGGTGCTACCTACTGCTCAATGGGTAGGGGGACGTTCCCCAGTATCCTGGACAAATTTCCATTCCACTAGTCAGTATGAATACCACCTCTGGTCTCCCTTGAAAAGAGACCATTTGCCTAGTGGAGCTAACCTGGTCAAATAACTTAAGAAAAGCCAGCAGCCAGTTCATGCAGGCAGGGGAGGAAGGCAAGTTATAAATGCAATCCACTTAAGGTATTAGAATGCCAATAAGCTTAGCAACCCTCACCTCAGCTCTATAAAGTCCGAGTAACATAAGTAACACTGTGACTGATGTAGATTATTTGGTATGCATTCGAGAATGTCACTGCATACCTAACATTTGCCTGATCTTAAAATTGTTTCTAAGAATTTTAAATGGAACAGTATTCACATTAAGTCACAGATATGTGCACTTTTTAGTATGGCAGCATGACTTAATTGTACTGGCGCTGGAGGCAGTAAAAGGATATAGAGTTGGGACCCAGGCTGGGAGGGGAAGATCGGGCAAAGAATGGTGAGGTTAAGGCAGGTAGGAAACTGGATGAATGACAGAAACAGTGTATGATATTGAGGAAGGTGGGTGGAGACTTCTTAGTATACTGGAAAACAGCTGCCAATTGGTGGGGGGGGGGCACAGGATTCGAGGATGTGACTGGGCATTTTTACTGTAATTGTCTTAGATGCCACAATGGAATTAGAAAGTGCTGTTGATGCAAATTTGTGTTATGATCACAGATGGGCAGTCATTATCATGCACTGTGAGAATCACCTGTAAGTTAACGTGACTATATGAGAACTGGGACTCAAAACAATGTTGTGTACACTGTGTTACTCTGTGCCATGGCTAAAATGGGGGGGGGGGGGGTGAGATGCACATTTTTCTCACCCCACCCAGCTTATCAAAATGCTCAAGTAAAATGCTAAAAAAAATTCTGACTTTAGTTGAGGTAATCCAGGAAGAGATTTATAGTGTTGGAGGAGTATGCCTTAGGAGGCAGAAGAAAAGTGTCTTGTGATCATAACCATGAGGTATATTTGGAAAGGGTACTGATAAACACACTTAGAGTGGTGGGATGCATGCATAAGGAAGTGGGGCCATTTGCCAGGTGTATAGGTCACTGGTAAGGCTGCATAAGAAGTATTGTGCCCATTTCTGATAGCCATGCAGACAGGGGGAGATTAAGCTAATTATAAGTTTGCAGTAGAAGTCCAGCAACATGGCAAGATGCTTGAGAGAGAGAGGCTAGACTTTGACAAAAGACTGTGATACACTGGCCCTGTAGAAAGTGGAAGAGGGAAAAAATGACTCATAATCTGGGAACATCATTATAGAGCTAGTGATTTGGCTGGAGTTTAAGAGGAGGGACAGAAGAGGGCATAAGTGTCTGCTCACTTAGAAGTGAATGATTCAGTACTGATTTGATGAAATACTGTTCCATGAAGTGGAACTCCGTCAAAGGCAATGTCATAGTATAAGTCAATGGAAAGCATAACCATGCTTGGGAGGAAGGCCTAGTGAAGGGCATCTGAGTAGGTTTTGTCTGTGTCATGTTGGCAGACTTAGTTGATTATACATTTTGTGCCATCAACATCTTTGTATCTGTACATGCTGTTTGATGTTAGTGCAGAGCGACATTACTCTCTGTTGCACCACAGCATGCAGCTGCATTAAGATTAGTATTTAGCATTGTAGAAACTTAAGCTCAAATGTAACTCTGAGTAAGTCACTACTTGACTGCTAGAACTGGGATTGTTCAAAAAAATAGCAAGGTTACTGTAACATGGATATGACTTGTGATGTCTGGGACCCTTATCAGTCAGTCTGGGTGGGGTAAGGTCCTGGGTTATCAATAAAGAAGCTGTCATAAACATTGCTTACCTCTTTTGGCAGAGTAATTGTAATGCAAGAGGTTTTATAAACATTGTCAACGGAAGATATAATGATTACTGGATACATCACTATGATACAGAATGCAGTCTCCTACTCAAAATCCTTTTTTTATCAGCAGAGTGCTACAGAGTTGCTCTGTAATTTTTTTTATTTTTTTACTTTATATCAAATGTTACTACAAAGTTTCAGCCATACTTGATAATCCAAAATGCCGTTCAATATCAGAAGTTGGGAACTGTAACATAATTTTCAGAATGTCATTTCTGGATGAGTTACCAGCTGCAACAGCTGAGGGTATATGAAAGTGAGAAGCAATCTTGTAAAAGAAAATTGATCCCTGTACATTTGCTGAGTGATCCAGCCGCGTATCAGATGTGCATTTAAACCCTTTGTAATGAGAAAAAGTGAGCTGTCAAAAATTATTGTATACTTTCGGCATTAGAACTTCAGTCCACTGGCTTTTCAGTTTCAACTACTGTGCAAGCTGTATGAGAAATATTTAGGGTGTGATATTATAAAAAAAAAAAAAAGAACACTTTTGTATAATTGCGTCTCATTGCAGTGGAGAACTATAAACACTTGAGTACAGCAATAAAAAGAAACTGCATTCTAGACTATATTTTTCACTTGAAAGTTAGCTAGCAAACCACAACATCAAAAAACTCTTATTTTTTAAAATGGGTTTCTGAAGTATTAATTGCTTTATTTTTAGATGGCAATGTAAAAAAGTAGTTCCAAGTACAGAAACTGCTATAAAAAACTGCTTAATAGGAGACTGCATTTTACATCTGATGAGACATCTTTCATGGTTGAATTTGTGGAAGCTCACATATAATGATTATTGTACATCTTATCTGCACAATTGGAACAGACGTGGCATCAAATTTTAAACCGGATTTAGACTAGTTTAAGTCTGTACAGTGTTGAAGCAGTGCTTAATAAACTTCTTAATGTATTTTTATAAGAAATCTTTATCCTGCGTTAGGAATATCTAATAAGAAAGGGACTAAAGAGATTTTTGACTGTTAGGGGTAAAAAATATTTGAACTTTCATTAAGAGCTATATTGCCCGGATCCCTGCAGACTTTAGCAGTGATTTAGGAAAGCCACAACTATATTGATATTGTCTTTTCATTACCCAAGGTCAGTGTGCAGAAGAATTTTTGGAAGAAGTTATTTTTGCCTGCAAGAAACTTTCTGCAACTCATTACAATTAGTATGTTAATACAACAATGCTGACAGGTGCTTGTTTTTGTCTGTGTGTGTATGTGTGTGTGTCAATGAGCTATTATGCTGTCTTTCTTGTACACTTAAATTAAGCAGTGTATCCAATGTTGTCGCTTAGCGTTGTCGCCTCACAATAAGACGTTGTCCTGTTCAATTCTCAGCTAAAGTGTCTTCTATGTGGAAACATGCGTTAATGGGCGCACCTTCGTTGAAGGTTATATGTCAGGGCTGGCAGCTCGGTACGTAAAAATCTACTGCCAATCATTATCAGACTGGAGTTCCGCTGTGGCGACCCCTAACCGGGAAAAGCCGAAAGATACAACATCCAATGTTGTCGCTTTTTCTCCAATTCAACTTTTGGGGTTATGAGATCTGACTGGATGTGGCCTCAGCATGACTCAGAAATTGTGGTCTAGTGTTCTTACTCCCCCCCACCCATAATTCCTTATCTTCCCCATAAATACCTCAGCTCTCATTTGCCTTCTGATCAGAAGGATGGGTATACCAGGACTCTGAAAAAAGATACCGAGCTAAGTCTTGGGTTATTGTACTTGACATATTTTTTCTAATTTTCTATTCTTCATATTCCCCCCACAAAAAAAAACAAAACATAAAACTGTAAATTTAAAGCTTCTAATTTAGGCAGCTTTGTTTTTCTATTACTATTGTTACTTGTTGTAGCATTGCAAAATATTTTACTTAAGTTATCTTGTAGTTAAAATTTCAGTGTTTAGTCGTGTAGGTTTTGTCTAGGTGTACTTGTTTGGATTCATGGCTGACAAGCTTCTAGGATTTAAAAAATGTATCTCCTGTCGTCACAAAATCCTGCCATGTGATCCACATCCTGTTTGTGTATACTGGCTCAGAGCAACACATTTAGAAGTAAACTGTCAGGATTGTGCCTCCTTTGATGCCAGGGCGTTACAAGGGTACAGAGACAAATTACTTTTAACAAGTCTGATTCCTGCTCCTTTGAGTGTTGATAGTCAATCTTTGTCCTCTACATCTAGTCCTTCTGCCTTTCTATATAAATGAGTGGAGAAACAAAAATCAAAAGAAAGTGAGAGGGGGAAAGAAATGCCAAAAGAGAAGAATTCTAACAGAAAATCAGAAAAAACCCAGAAAGTGGTCTCCAGATGCATGGGAACATTTGGTTCTGGCACCAAAAGTACCAAAACCATCGAACTCAACACTTTGAATCTTTTTCCAACACCTCCCCCCCTGAGTCCTGTCTGGAGCTGTTCAGTCCTCAGCTCTTTTCTCCCTTTTTGCAAGAGGGGCATCCTTTGAGACCACAGTCAGCGGCATCATCTTCGAGGTTCTTCTGTTCTTCGAGGAGTCTTACAGAGGCAGACATTGGCAGGATGATGCAGAGATTTCTCTGAGGTTCTTCTGCCACCAGCCCCACTGGTTGAACCAGGTATAGATCCAACTAGCCCTCCTTTGGTGTCTCCTCTTCCAGTCCGACCTCTAGATCTGATGCCACTGGTACTGAGCATACCTGGAGCACCCACATCAGAGCAGATAGTCCAGTTGACTTTGACTCTTAAGTGTCCCTTACTGACTCATCTCAAAGGGGAGTTGAGTCAGCTCTGAAACTTTCTGATCCATCTCTTCCTTTCAGAACGTTGGCACTCAATAGCTTGGCTCTGTTGGCTGCCTTGGAGTTGGGGAGGGTCAGAGTGGTAGAGGCTCTTCCTGCATCCCATTTGGATCAGAGGGCTTCCTCTTCAGCTCTGATTGCCACCTCAGCTTTTGAGGCATTCAAATGGGTTCTTCCTTAGCCAAGAGAAGTGGTATATTTCATATTCTCTGCTCTGTCCCAACCCCTACTGGATACTTTATTTGACTTTGCATATTCAGATCAACAGAGCCAGTCATTTTCATTCAGTCTAGGGGTGCTTGCCATGCAAACTGCCAGACTGACTCCGATCCTTCTCCAGACATCCTAATGAGACAAAGTCCTGGGAAACAGACATGCAAGAAGAGACATTTAGACTTCTCCCCGGAGTCTGTCATAGACGATGCATACTTGGATGATGGGGAAAGGGCCACAATGATCCCCTGTTTAAAACGTCATCTTTGGTGTGATTCTGGAACTGATGAAACAAAGGGGGGGGGGTTGGTCCATTGATGCATTCTCTCTGAGTAGTGAGTCTGTGTTCCTGAAGGCTTTTGGAGCTAGCTCTTCTGCCTCTTGGGTGGTACCACCTGCAGATGCATTAATCGATCTGGTAGCTTAGTGGTCATGAAAGAATCCTGATACAGAGGAGCCAGTTCAAAAGAAACCAGAAAATCTTGGTTGCACCAAAAGATAGACCACACTGGAACCCCCCCCCCCCCCACACACACACACACACACACACACACATAGGATCATAGGAGGTTACTAGGCTGTTGGCCATGAGGCCCTTATAAGCCTAGTCAAGTGTTTAGCCCATGTTTAGACAAATCAGCACCCAATGCCCCTGTCCAGCATGGACACGGGTGGAATCCCAGGGATATATTTTGTGTTTCCCATCCACTTATCCAGGTTGCTCTTAAAAAGGGGTAAAGAGATACTCTGCTTGATGTGGAGAGAGAGTCTATTCCATAGACTGGGGTAGTTTTTGGGACACAAATCTGTCCCACCAATGCATCTTGTTGATGTCACAGACCAGGTTGAGGCCAAGTGAATCGGTTACTCGAGTTTGATGTACGGATATGCAGCAGTCCCATCAAGGTGGGGTCCGTGATTGCCTTGTATGTCAGACAGAGATAACCTCTGTAGAGTCTGTATGAAACTGAGTAGAGGGATAGGGTTTTTTGCGTAGCTGTGTACGTTAGATGTTCGGGGCCCTGGATTCTCCTGGTGAGGAACCTCTTTGGTCTCTCCAGCTGCTGCATGTGGTACATGCCGAAAGGGGCGTTATACTCAATAATGGGCCTTATAAGGGAAGGATACAGGGATGTTATGACCTCCTTGTCCCTGGATGAGATACCCTTACTTATGAAGTGGGCCATGTAGAAGGCTTTCAGTACAACAGACAACATGGTGGTCAAAAGTCAGGTTGCTATCATCCTGGGTCCCCAAATCCTCTCACAACTGATTGCGTGCTTAGGACATTGTTATTAATGTGATAATTTGTGGGGACCTCACTCTCCCCAAAGGGGGTGATGATGCATCTTTTTGGTATTCAGCTTGAGGCCATGTTTCTGGCACCAGTCATTTGTCTAAGTGAGACCCTTTTGGAGGATGTCCACATCACTAGGGGAACTGATGACAGCACCCAGCTTACAGTCATCTGCAAACTTGGTCAGCCATAGTCCACTGATTTTGGGCTGCACCTCAGAAAAGTATATCCCGAATAACAGAGGCACCAAGACCGAACCTTGGAGTATGCCGCTTGTTACAGGTCTACTGCTTGAGGTGGCTTCCCCTATTTTGACTACGTAGGTTCTATCTGTGAGCCAGTTTGCTACCCATCTGGTAACATATGGATTGATGCCTAGTTGAGAGAGTTTATCTATTATGCCCGAGTGGGGAATAGTGTCAAAGGCTTTGGCCAGGTCATGGTAAGCAGTGTGCACCATCTTCTCCTCGTCCATGGCTTTGGTGACTGTCTCAAGTAAGTCGACCAAATTTAGCAGACATGATCTCCCTTGAAAAAGCCAAATTGTGTGGGATCAAGTGTTTGGAGGTTGCCAGTGTCCTTGTTAATTAGGTTTATGATAATCCGTTCCATGGCCTTGCAGATAAGGCTTGTTAGGCTGATTAGTCTGTAATTTCCCGGATCGGTGTACACTCCCACCTTATTGTAAAGTGATGACAGTGGCTGTCCTCCACTCAGCTGGGACAAATGCCAGTACTTAGGCTTTGGTTGAATAGGGTGCCTAATGGTGCTGCAAGTTCCTGCCTGAGTTCACGTAGGATGCAGCCTGGGATGTTATTGGGTCCCATGGAGTCTGTATTTTTTGCCTTTGAGAGGGCAGTGATGACCTGTTCCCTAGATATAAGGGGAAGAGGGCAGGTACTAGGATGTCCTAATTTCCTAATTGGGGGGGAGGGGGCGCAGAGGGGTAAAGTTTTCACTGAATCTGTCAGCCAGCAAGTTTGCTATATCTACAGGTATTTGTGTATGTGGTGTCATTGACGACCAGTTCTGAACAGATCTGGGTGTTTCTTTTGAGGTTGCAGACTTATGCGAAGAAAGCCTTTTGATTGTCTCTAGTAGAGGTGGCCAATTTGGACTCGAAGTTTGCTTTGGAGAATTTCACTAGTGTTTCTTGTTCAGGCTAAGGAGACATTACTTCCAACCTGCTCCTTCTTGGTCTTGGACAGCAATTTAATATTTTTGTTATAGAGTTTATTTATTGCAGATGCCCACCAGACAGGCTTACTTTTCCTTGTGGACGATGATTTAGTTATGTTGGGTATTCGTGATTCCATGCAGCTATATAAATGCTCGTGTAGTGCTTTGTTGTAGTTTTGGATATTGGTGCCAGTTCCTACAGAGGGGGAAAGAGGCTGTGAAGCTGTTTATACCATACCTCAGGAGGCTTTAATCAGCTTTGGAGAAGTTTTTATGTCTGATCCTAGCAGATACCATGGTTGTGGCTGCAGCCATGAAGAAGGAACTCATGGAAGAGAGTACATCTGGCCATCCTCCTAACAAAGAGTCGAGGGCTCTTTACATTTTTGGGAAACTGACTTGTACATCAGCAACTTTTACCCTTAGAGCATAGAACTACTTTGGCCATATGACTTGCTCCTAGAGGGACCTGACAAAGAAAATCATCAAGTCCTTTTAGGTAACTTACATTCATCCATAACACAGTGGAATCCCAGTTGTCTACCCTTCAGTCGGTGTCCATTGTAAGCATTTGTCTGATTTCTAATGCAGCTAATAGTACAGCAGGAGCAGCAGACACTGGCATAGCCTGGATGTGATTGTGTGACTTTGTGGAAGGCTTCAAGACATCCTTCCTTAATGTTTCTTTTGATGGTTCAACACTTTTTGGATCAAAGATTAAGGAAACCCTTAAAAGGAATGAACAAGACCATAAAACCCTGTCTGCCACTGGGCTCTGCTTCTCCACTCCTTAGAGGATCTTCTCCAGGAACCAGATGTGGTTCAAGAAATCTCAAGAGTTTAACCAGGCCATTCCTGTAGACAGACCCTTACATGGCAGGGAAGGTTTCAATGGATGTTGCTCTAGAGGCACAGGCAGCTCCAGAATCAGGGATTTCACAGTCCTTTCACTGACAAATCCTCTCAGCGCTCCTGAAGGATTGCCCAGCTGCTTTAGTTTAGAGGCAGTCAGGGAGTGCTTAACCTTGCACCCTCAAGCCTTGCAATCCATCACAACAGATACATGGGTGTCGAGGATAATCACTAGAGGTTGCACTATTCCATTTGTTTTCCCTCCTCAAAGGAAGAAAAGGATTCTTGTTGTGCCACCCAATCATATGTAGTCCACAACAGCAGAAGTTTCAAAGCTGTTAGAAAAAAATCATCCATCAGTCCCCCAGACCAGTTAGGATCTGGAGTCTATTTAAGGTTCTTTTTAGGTCTGAAAAATACAGGGGGACCTCAGGCCAGTTTTGGACCTAAGTCACAGTCACCATCAGTTTGTAAAATAGACAAAGTTCTGGATGGTCACAGTTCGGTCCATTGTACCTCAACTGAGAAAGAATGATTAGATGTGCTTTATAGATCTCCTGGATCCCTACCACTATGTCAGGGTAGTGAGACAATCCAGGAGATTTCTCCATTTCTGGCTGGGAGCCAGTGACTTCAATTCAGGGCCTACCCTTTGGTCTCACCACAGCCCCTCAGGTGTTCAACAAATGTGTGGCAGTGGTAGCAGGGTATCTCAGACCGCTAGGGTTCTTTGTGTTCCCATACATAGATGATTGGCTCCTTACTAGTGGGACAAGTTGAGAAGGTCCATCCTTCTGCCTCATAATTGGTCCCTCAGTCAGACACTTGTGAATCAAATCTTCGGTCACTAAGGCCAATCTTGCTGGGATCTTTTTACATCGTACCTAAGCAACAAGTGCAGCAGTTGTTTTGCCCTGATACTCCAAAGAGTCAGTCACCCAGGGATGGTGTAGTCCACAATTGGCTCCCAGGACTTCTTTATGCCTTTTCTCCCATACCACTTGTAATTAAATTAATTTAGAAACCCAGAAGGTGCAAGGCCGGTGTAATCCTCATTGCTGCATTTTGGCCCCAGCTAGTATGGTTCCCCTTCCCGTGGCCTCATCTACTGCATCCTCCTTGGACATTGGATCGCTGTGCAGATCTTCTAAGTCATCTGTCCAGACAACCTGTGTTGGATCTGAAAAGACTGAAGCTAACCGCATGGTTCCTCCAATTTTAATGGGAGCTCATATTTTGTCAGCTTCACAAAAACTGAACACTGGGAAAGTTAACATTATCAATTTGAAGAGATTTTCTGTTTAAGCAAACTTGTCCCACTAGAACATTGAAGTCCCCGAGATATCCATTGCTATGAGAACACATCGGGAAGACATTGCCCACTGCCAGACTGTCATGATGTCCCTGCATAGTGGGTATGATCAGAGATTATCCCTTTTCAGTGCCTCTTCTTCCTATGCTAGACTGTCTATTTATTCCACAATCAAGGTTCATTTCCAGTTAACATATCGGACAAAGTCAAACTTTTGTAGCCTCTTATAATCAAACTTTCATAGCCTCTTTGAAGATCTCTAAGGCCTTTTTAAAAGGAACTTTTTAACTGAGACCTCCTAATAGAGATCCAATTCCTCCATAGGACATAGCTGTTATACTCTAACCTGAAGTTCCTTTCTTAGAAAACTGATTTTTTTCTGGTGGCATTTACTTCAGCAAGAAGGATTTCTGAATTGCAGGTACTTTAGTGTAAACTTTTCAGATGTTCATCGTGTTTCACTGTTGCAGTCATGACTGTAGGGTTCTCCCCTGCTGGCAGGCAGCCCTAGGTCAGCCAGAATCCCAAAGTCTGGGTCCGGCGTCGGCTGTTCAACCATGCTTCCTGATGTCAGAGCGCCAGGAGTACAAAGCTGACAACTGACGCCATCTTCTCCAGTCTTTCTTGCCGTGCGGTGATAGTTCGCAATTGCCGGTCGGCTGACTCCTGACTAATTTTACTGATATACTTCGGTCCGAAGACTTTCTTCTCCACTCAAAGCTAAGTACCCCGTTGGGGAAACTTTTTTCTTGCTCCACTCCGATGTCAGAAAAAGTTAATAATTGTATTTCATGTGGGAAGCAAATACCTCATAAGGATTTTCATTCTTACTGTATTCCTTGCTTGGGCCCTGACCACGACGTAGCTAGTTGTCGGTTTTGTGCTAGATTCAATCAACGTACAATTAAGCGAAGGTACGATTTTGCTTTTCATTACTTCAGTAGGCGCTTTAACTACAAAATGTCGTCGGATACGGTCCCGGCTACCGGAGTTCACAAACGTCGCAAGGATAAAGACAGGCCTCCGAGGTCCAAATCTGATGATAGCGCACAAGCGGAGCCAGCTTCAGGTTCGGCCGTCATCAGTGAGGTGCTTTTGCAGCCCTTGTCGTCGGCCATTTCAGAACCGACAGCCGAAACGGACTCTCATGAGGAGCCAACCAGGCCTTTAAATATTTCTGTTGCAGGACCTTCGGACAATGCTCCTTCGGATGGGTCCGGAGCCGCTGTGCAGGTACCGGCTTCCGAAGGGGTTTTCAGGCCTACTCAGCTAGTAATAAAGGCAAAGCCAAAGACAAAGACTCCTTCAAAATCAAAGACTTCTACACAGGCCTCTTCTGAACCGGCTCCCACGTCACAGAAACAGTTACTCAAGATGGCGGAGGATTTACTTACAATGATTAGGGGTTCTCATCCCCCTCCAGACAAAAGGCCAAGGCAGGATGTTTCTTATGATTCCTCTGATCAGGCTTCTGTTTCCTCAGTTTCTTCTTCTGATCAGGAATATTCTTTCCATCCTTATGAGGATTCTGATGCTGAAGAATCCATTCCTTCAGCTTCTCCCCCTGAGGATTTCTCTTTTGGGGAAACTTTGCATGGAATGAGGGAACATTTCCACTGGGAAGGACAGGAGTATTCGGAATCCAAGAAAAGACTGAGGGAATTTCTTCTTCTTCCCCAACATAGACCCCTGGCTATTCCTCCTGTTTTGGATATTGTGGATGATGCCTTTTCGTAGGCTAACTTAACCCCTGACTCTTTTCCTCCTGCTCCTGTGAAGCCTGATAGATATTACAGGGTTCCTGATTCCCATCAGTTTTTATACAAGAACCCTTCTGCTGACCCTGAAACCATTTCTCAGGGTCCTAAGGGAGCTAAGGCCGCTTCTGCCAAAAATCCTATTCCTACTGAAAAGGATTCTCGATCCTTAGAAAGATGGGGCAAAAAGGTGTACACTTCTGCTACTTTGTCCATTAGGGCTTTAAACTGTCAGTTTCATATGTTTAAATACCAGCAATTTCTATTGTCTGTCTTAAAACAAAAGCTTACTTCCATTTCTGCCTGTGCAGATGATAAGGAATTACATGACTTATTGCATGCCACTGAACAGGTTGGGAAGCATGGTTTACACTGTGGATTTGATGCTTTGGAGGCTTCTTGTAGGGCTGCGCCTCTGGCACAGTCATTAGGAGGCATGCATGGCTAAAGGAACAAAATTTACCTGAACAGGTAAAGGCAAAATTATTGGATGCTCCTGTTCAGCATAATGTTTTGTTTGGATCGAAAGCTGAAGAGGTGATTAAAAAGATGGAGGATAAGGCGAAATCCATGCAAACAGTTAAAGATTTCTTACAAGTACAGCCTCCTAGATTTAGCAGGAATTGGCCTTCAAAAATTGGTCCTTTCCCACTTCAGACAGGCCTCAGAGGGGTAGATACAGACGTTCCAGAGGGAGGCCTCAATCACAAGCTGCTTATAGACCAAGACAGTGGACTGCTTCCACCCCTAGGGGAGGAGAGGACAGGTCACAATCTCAAAGGAAACAAACTCAATGACTCCCTCTGTGGGGCTACAGGAACTTCTTGCCTGGAAGCCCCTCTCTGAGGAAAACTCTCTCTTTTTTATCAAAATTGGACTCAAATAACCCAAGACAAATGGGTTTTGGATGTGGTTTTAAGAGGTTACAAATACCATTTTCATACCTTGCCAAGACCAAGCGGATGGCCAGACCTTCCAAAACATCAATGGACGGAGGCCTTAAACCAGGTGGAAGCTCTTTTGGCTATGAATGCCATAGAACTGGTTCCTCTTTCAGAGATGGGAAAAGGGTTTTATTCAAGGCTCTTTCTAGTCCCAAGGAAGCAAAACTCATGGAGACCCATTCTGGATCTGTCGGTCTTGAACACCTTTCTAGAGATTCCAAAATTCAAGATGCTTACTCTACAGCAGCTACTTCCAATGCTGTCCAAAAATGCATGGATGGTAACTTTGGATTTAAAGGAGGCATATTTACACATTCCCATAAGGCTGGATCACAGAAAATACCTCAGGTTCAAAGCCGGATTGAGGCACTTTCAATTCTCTGCGCTGCCCTTTGGATTATCTATTGCGCCCAGGGTCTTCACCAAATGCCTGGCTCCAGTAGTAGCTTACTGCAGACTCAAGGGAATTCAAATTTACCCTTATCTGGACGATTGTCTAATTCAGGCAGACAGCAAGGATGTCTTACTCTAGCATCTAGAATTTGTACAGAACCTCCTCAAGTTCCTGGGATTCTCTGTAAACATAAAAAAGTCAAATTTGACACCATCACAACAGATAACTTTTCTGGGTGCACTTCTAAACACCACAACCCAGATGGCATTTCTGACATCCAAAAAACAGTTACAGCTGGCTTCAACTTTCAGAACCTTGGCAACTTTAACTCATCTATCTGCAAGGAAATTCCTGCAGGCTATGGGTTACATGGCCTCCTGCATCCTTCTCGTACCATATGCAAGACTACACATGAGGAAAATACAGTGGTACCTAAAAAGTGTATGGTCTCAGCATTGCCACAGTTTTGACATACTGATCTCCGTTCTTCCTTGCCTTCAAAAGGAATTTCTTTGGTGGTCCAGGGCATGTGCTCTAAACAAAGGGAAGCCCTTCCGTCTGCCTCCTGCCTCTCAGATTCTAACCACGGACGCCTCGGATTATGCTTGAGGAGCCCATTTTCAGGGCAATTGTTTGCAGGGCCTTTGGACAAAGGATCAGAAGCACCTGCATATCAATTTAAAGGAAATGTTAGCCGTTCAGAAAGCTCTATTGGCCTTCAGGAATCTTATACAACCAGGACAACTGTTAATACGGACAGACAAACACCATAGTTATGTGGTACATAAACAAGCAAGGGGGATCTCATTTCTACCCCCTTTGCAGACTAGCCATGGATCTATGGGACACAGCTCTATCTTGCAATCTGGATCTTCAAGCTCAGTTTCTACCAGGGAAACAAAACTTCCTGGCAGACAGTCTGAGCAGACATCTTTCGGATCCACACGAGTGGATGCTGGACACCAAAATATTCAGGATGATAACAGCAGTCTGGGGATGTCCTCACATAGACCTCTTTGCATCCCATCTCAATCATCAGCTACAGACTTTTTGCACCAGGATTTTCCACACAGAAGCTTGGAAAGTGGACGCCCTGTCATTCAGTTGGAGGAACCTCTCGGGATATGCCTTTCCGCCTCTTCCACGGGTTTTATTGAAGATAAAACAGGACAAGCCCAAGATGATCATCTTGCTGGCTCCAAACTGGCCTCGGCAGTTTTGGTATCCAACTCTAAGAAAACCTGTGCCTGGAGCCCCCTTGGGTTTTACCTCAGTCTCCGAACCTTCTGTCCCAACATCAGGGTCAGGTTCTACACTCTCATGTCAGAACTCTCAGCCTGGCAGCCTGGTTAATCAAGGGCCTTTGATTTCTTCTTTACTGCCCAAGCAGGTTATGGATGTCATTTTAGAAGCCAGACGTCCTAGCACTAGAAAATCTTATGCAGGAAAATGGAAAAGATTTTGTTCCTGGATGCAGGCTCAGGATTCTGATCCTCTTCTTCCCAGCATTACTTTAATTTTACTTTACTTGACAGATCTCTTACATAAGGGTCTCTCTCTCTCTTCCATTAAAATACATGCCTCTGCTATTTCTGCTCATTATAATACAGACCCTCCCATCTTTTCCCACCAGCTCATGCAACAGTTTCTCAGAGGAGCTAAGAACTTAAGACCTCCTAGATCTCCTCCTATTCCTGCTTGGGATCTCAACTATGTTTTGGAAAACTAACCTTGCCTCCTTTTGAGCCTGCTGCTTCTTCTGACATCAAGTTTTTATCTTGGAAGACAGCCATCCTGTTAGCCCTAACCTCTGCCAGGAGAGTTTCAGAGTTACAAGCTCTTATGGCTGTGGAACCTTATATTATTTTTCATCAAGACAGGGTATCTTTGAGGACTAATCCTACCTTCATGCCTAAGGTGGTTTCCAAAGTGGCTTTAAATCAAACTATACACTTGCCAACCTTTTTCCCCACTCCTCAAAATAAAGGGGAAAGGATCTTACATTCCTTGGATGTACACAGACAGCTACGTTTTTACCTGAACAGAACGAAGGACATCAGAAAATCAGAACAATTGTTTGTTTCTTATGCTTCCAGTTCCCAAGGTAAAGCCATTTCAAAACAGACCATTTCTAAATGGATTGCTCATGGAATCAGATTTTGTTATTCTCACCATGGAAAGCAAATCCCAGGGAGTATACGGACACATTCCACCAGAGCTGCTGCCACTTCTGCGACCTTCCTCAGGGGAGTTCCTACCAAGGATATTTTGGAAGCTGCAACTTGGAGTTCAGTGCATACATTTTCTAAGCACTACAATCTACCTCTCTACTCTAAGTCTAGGGCAGGCTTTGCCTCTGCAGTCTTGCAGGGCCTTTTAGCCGCCCCTTCCTCTTTATGACCACCTCCCCTTCTTTCAGCTTTGGGATTCTACCCTACAGTCATGACTGCAACAGTGAATCACGATGAACATAGTACAGTTGTGTACACCTACCATAAATGTAGATGTTCGAGTGTCTTCACTGTTGCAGTCTGGGTTTCCCTCCCTCCTGTCCCCTCTTATTTTTACTTTTGTGTATTTCCTTTTTTCACCACTCTTCTGAGGTGTATTTGCAAAGGTTATGGGACCTTTTTCATTTTGGGACTCCTGACATCTGGGGCAAGAAATACTAGAGAAGATGGCGTCGGCTGTCAGATTTGTACTCCTGGCGCTCTGACGTCAGGAAGCATGGTTGAACAGCCGACGCCGGACCCAGACTTTGGGATTCTGGCCGACCTAGGGCTGCCTGCCGGCAGGGGAGAACCCTACAGTCATGACTGCAACAGTGAAAACACTCGAACATCTACATTTATGGTAGGTGTACACAACTGTACTTTTTCCATCTTTGAGAATAAACCCCAATTTCATCCCAAAGGTGGCATCCAAGATAATTCTTAGCCAGATTATCAATTTACCAGTTTTCTTTCCAAGATTTTCTAGTAAAAAAGAGTATACGTTACATTTTCAGATGTTCATAGGTAGCTCAGATTTATCTATACAGAACTAAAGACAGTAGGAAATTGGACCAGTTGTTTGTGACCTTTGCCAAAGCCAAAAATGGCCAGGGTGCATCTAAGGTTATGCTGTCTGGGTGGCTGTCTGATTGTACACGTTTGGTCTGTGAAAAGGTGAAAAGGTGAGACTGCTTTTACTCAAGAAACCAATAGCTCATTCTGCAAAGTCCATGGCTACTTCTGCTGCTTTTGTGCACAGAGACCCTGTTAATGAAATATGCATGGCTGTAGTTTGGTCCACAGTCTACACTTCTGTGTCGCATTACAAGCTGGATGTGCAGTCCAGATGCCATATGTCTTTTGGCTCTGCTATTCTCAGGAATAGTCTTTTGGCTCTGCTATTCTCAGGAATATCCTTCCTTAGTGCCTTCCAGGTGTATGGTAACTTGTTAATCTGTCCCAAAGTTTGAATTGGACAAAAATAAGTAATTAGATGTGAAAGTTATGTACTTACCATAACAATAGATCCGTGTTGTCTTGTTTTCATCCAGTTCGACATTTCTTCCTCCTTCCCTCTTCCAGATTTGTCATCTGTTACTCATTTTTGAATAGAATAACCTCATCAAGGACCTTGTCATTGTGCAGCCTCAGCTGGTTGAAACTTCTGAACTCTAATAACTTTTCCTTTTGTGTAACTGCTTCTGTTCATTAGAATAGTGGATAACTGGTATGTGGATAAGCAGGCAAATTCAACCTAAGGTATTTTGGAGAGAGGGAATTTATGGGTAGGGGAGGATTCAGAGCCCTGGACCCACAGCTTCTGGGAGATACCAAGGTCAGATCCAATAACCTCAAAGATTGAACCTGATGAAGACGAGACAACACAGATGTATCAATATGGTAAATACCTAACTTTGTTTTTTTTTTTTTTTTTATGATAGAGGCATACTGTGCCTCATTGTTATGTTTGCCCTAAAGTAGTTCTTCAGGCAGTTTACAACTACCAATGTGGACGCACAGCTCTGAGAAAACAGTTTTCTGATCTGGCATAAAGAATCACATTGGAGTATATCTGCCTCACAAAAACAAATTAGGAGAGAAAGACAGAGTAAGGATTACAAGGTAGCATACACCAAACAGACTGTTATACTGTTTTTTATTTTAAATGTTTTTTCACATAGATGCCTTCACTGTATGCATTCTGAGAAAACCTGTCCTGCCAAATTAAAGTAAATAACATAGCACCAAGAAATAGGATGCATGTGTTGTCCTCTTACATTTATTTTTTTCAGTAAAGTCATATGAATTTGAATTTAAAATGGTAATAGAAGGTAATGTGTATGACTTTCTCTCTCTCCATTTTTATCCATGTTCATGTTTAAAACAAATAAAATAATTTAAAGCAACCATCAGTACGTACTTATCCTGAATTGATAGGTGCCCGTGGCGACTGCAGCCTTTTCTGTTGGGTAACACATGGTTAATTCAGCAGTTTTCAGATTACTGCCTACCTTGCTCATCATGCTCACACTGTGTTCCTGTCTTTAGTACATTGGCAGTCATTGCCTACTGTTGCTTGTACTGTACTGCTTTCAATTGGCAGCGTGTCACATGTGGCTCCTCAATTCACATACTCTGACGTAGCATTCACAACTTTTATAAGCTTGTTGCCTCTTTATATTTTACAATATACGTGATCAGATTCCACCTTACAGATATAAGAGGTTACCTTTAATAAATAGGCTAGCGTCTAAGATATGTTATTCCATTACATTATAGTTTTCAAACTAATACTGAATAGTTTTTAAGCAGGCATGATAATTGTGTGGGATGCCCAGCCAAAATGTTAAAGGCCCAAAAAAAGGTCGGGAGCACAGGATGTAACTAGATGGAAAATTAGGATTGGCAGGGGCTTAATGAAGATGAATTTAAAGGATGAAATGGGGAGTATTTAAGTGGAAGCTTCATAAATTAATAATCTCATAGATTATGATGAGTGTCTTCTGTCCCATCCTTTGATGAAGGATAACGACAGCTGAATGTATAAACAAAATAATACCATGAGACAGAGTAACAAATAGCACATTCTTGGTTTAAGGGTAGTGTAGTGTTGGTGGGTACCTGGAATACTCTTGATACTAAAGTAACCGGCTGTGGTCCACTAAATTTCTGGTGTTTGAAACTTCAGTGAAGTATGGCTTTGAGAGACCGCACATACTGACAAAAATGCAGCATCACAGAATATGTAAGGTCTTCACTTTTACGTACCGTTGTTGCTGTAAGTGGCATGTAAAAGGCATGCACAACTCCTTTCTTTATCAGATAATTTGTACCAAATAAAAATGACCACTACCAACTGTGTTGAAAGAAGTTGCTGCCCTGACTGAAGGGAATGTTCTAAAAGCTTTCAAATGCTTCACATGAATAGTGGTAAATGTTTTCAAAGGGTAAAACAAACATACTGACCAGTTTCCATACAGTACAGGTGCAATATGTTTTGAGAATAATCAATTAACTTTCTTTGATGAATTTTAGTTATTAAGCCACATAATACGTCTCCAGAGAAGTGGAAATAATCAAATGCAGGCTAGAAGGATGAGCTTCAGAAAACTAAGGAAAGTGAGCCCCTCTCCCATTAGAGCTTATAGTAACAGATAAAAATACACTAACCCTACACAAAATAAATTAAAATATGGACAAGGGGTGACTCCCTACTAAACATAACTGGACAGCTTTTCCAGAAATCGAACATGCTATAAAACAATGCTCCCAGCTCTAACTCTGGAACTATTAGTTAGTGTTATAGCAGCACTGATTGTCTTCAGATTACTTGGGTCAAATATCTACTACTTTAGCAGCAAAGACATGACAGCTTGCCACACTTGTACAAAGTCCCTTTGTAGAAACATTGTGATTTCCCAAGCAATCTGATCCTGGGCAAGTCATATTTCAGTATCCAGCACAAAAGTGTACAGCAGTACAGCCTGGACTGATATAATAGTGAGTTTGTTTGTTTGTTTCTTTCGGCTTTTCCCGGTTAAGGGGTCGCCACAGCAGAACTCCGGTCTGCTAATGATTGGTAGTGGATTTTTACGTACTGGGTTACCAGCCCTGACGCACAACTTTCAAGGAAGGCACGCCCCATTCACGTATGCCTCCACACAGAAGACGCTCTAGCTGAGAATCGAACGGGACAATGTCTTGCTGTGAAGCGACAATGCTACAGCAGCACCACAAACTGATATAACAGTGAGTAAAAAGGGTATTTCTACATATTTGGCTGCTTTGTGACAACATTCCAGAACTAGCCATAGAAACATACAATTTTATGGAAAATTCAACCAGCCTTTTCATAGCAGACAACTTTATTGCATAGTTGTTTTCCAAGATATGATTTGGAGTTGCAAGTGGTGGTTTAACATTGAGTATATTTGTATTTTGTTTCTGTAATATGAGCTTCAAGTTTGTATTTTTTTCTCTCATCAAAACTTGAAGATCTAAACTACTCTCAGGGGCAGATAACACTATTAACTGGTTAAAGATGGATTAAAGGGAGACCAACTAGATTTCATTAAAACAGAATTTAGTACAAAGCCAGGACAGGATTTTGGAGTATGGATTTGGTTGTAATGTGTTACTCTGAAAGGTTTAGGTATGATATGTCTGAGCTTCTGCAGGACTAGGTGTTGTTTTGTTAAAAGCTGAAATGGCTAGTATTTTATTTTAATAGAAGAAATACTGATGCCAAAATCTGATAAAACAAGTATTCTGGAATTTATTTAACAATGTAAAATGATCCAGACAAGTGAACAGTTTAAACTTCACCTGTGTTTGCACACTGCATGGTATCTGTACCCCTGCTACTGTCAGGAGGAAAACATACAAAATATCAAATGCCCATTGACTTGTGTGGTCTGCACTGCCCCTCTATATTCCACTAAGTTACTTAATTACTGTAAAAGTAAGGTACGCCTTATAGGGAATCCTCACAGAGAGGGAAGAATAGTTGCAGGGTTTGGAAAGCAAGGAATTATGGTGTTGAGGTTATACTCCACCATTTTATGTAAGAATACAGATTTTCAGACACCTTAACAGTAAACAGACATGTACATCAGTAGTACTGATAAAGGAAAGGTAAACTTGTATGAGCTTTCATTTGTCAGCTTCTTTTCTTGAGGTATTACATTGATGTAAGAAGTTGCAAACTTTATGTGCATGCAGTTTGTTGCAGGCTTAGGTTTTTATATTCTAACATAAATATATTGGTTTCCAAAATATTAATTATGTAAGTAATACCAAACAGACTATGTAAGTCTTGACATAAATGTTGGTGGGAGTTTTCAGTGTCATAGAATCCCTGTAGTAATTTTGTGCTATGTAAATCTTTTAAAGTTGCTAAAAAAAGGTTAAGGACGAATATGCATTATGTTAGCTAATACTATGCTCATAGAAGTTTAAGTGATTAAGCATTGGAAAATTAATTGAACAAATTATATTCTAAATGAGCATTGCAATCTAAATTGTGACATAATTGATGGTTTAAGAGAATTGTCCTACTCCTGGAATTCCTTAATTTTATGAACACCACTCCCCTACAAAAAGTTTAGGGTGCTTTAGTAATATTCACAGATATTGTTTATAGTTAAACAGAGGAAAATATTAAGGGCTATTTGAAAATCAAATCACAGATATTGTCAGCCACCATTATTAGAATCCCACTTTGTCCTTCAAAGAGCAACAGACATTAATTGTGTTATATTCCCTAAAAAAATGTTGACCCGTTACTTAACTACATGTAGTGGGGTGATGGTAGTTCTTAAAGGATTTTCATGGCATTTGATGAGTCAAAAAAATGCTCCCTAATGGTTAGAGCTGCTATTTGGCAGTTTTTGTACCACATGCTTTGGTGGAAAAGATAAAAAAAAAAAGACATTGAAAAAAATCACTTTAAAACTGTGACTTAAGTTCACAGTGAAACACAAGGAATTTTTGTTTCACTCTCTAAAGCTTCACTACCAACGTTTCCAGTTTTCTTGAGTTCAATGCACATGCCTAAAAGAGGTCTAACACAGCATGTGGGCTCATTTTATACCTTGAGTAGAATATCCATGAGGGAGCCTGTGTTAGCTTTAGAATGAAACTGAATTTATTAGGTTAATTTACCTATTTTATGTGCTGGTTCAGGGCATGCCTTTATATTAGCAAACAGTGATTGCATTTTATTTTATTTTAATAACCCTGTGTAATTCCACTGAGGCAAATGCTCTTTTATAGGGAAGACCCAGGGAAAAGCGGCACAGTATTAATCCAGTGGAAGTTTAATGTAGAATGAAGTAGCTGCAGCAGCATACACTTGAGAGGTTAAGAAGAAAACAAGAGTAGCCAGTGAAAACTCATACTAAAATGAGAGAATTTTCATACTCTACCCAGTCAGCATCTGTTGGTCAAGACTGACACACACAACGTGAAACTGAGTGTCAGTAGTAGTCTTCCTCAGGCTATTTTGCTGTCCCACCTTATCCAAGGAATTAGCTGTAATGAATTACATTTAAAATGCTAAACATAAATAGTTACAGTCGTACTCTTTTTTTTTTTTTTTTAACCTTCAAGGGGATGCGACTTGCTGTCATTTCAGTAAATTTGCATATTGCTACCTTTAGGCTTTTGTAAGCAGTACTGATAGCCCAAATGCTTCATCTGCATGGGGTTGAATCACATTTTTTTATTCACTGTTTACCCAAAATTAAATAGCGAAAACAAAATCAAAAAAAGAAAGAAGGAAAAACAAACACTTTTTTTTGCTGGGAAGAATGTCGTCTTGCATCCCCGTAAATTATATTTACCAACTCCATAGTTGCACAACAGTGGAGGAAAGGGCAAAAACCTTTGAAAAGTACTCCACTGCCTCTCATGATACAACACATTGCAGTGAAACACATCACGACATTTAATTTTTGAACTGAAGTCCCTCAGCCACCATTGCACACACTATAACTGAAAGGATCCATAGAGCTCTTAATCAGTGATCAATGCTTTGATGGCATGTGGCTAACATTTTGCACCAAATGCTATGGTCAGGCCATAAGCTTCTGTACTGTTATTTAAAGAGTTCAAAGCAGTAAAACTGAAATTCAGAATATGCAAAAAATAAAAGTAAGGGAGGACGAGCATTTTTGAAATTTCATGATCTAATCAAAGCCTTTCAGAGTAAAATAATTTACCTTGATTTATATCCCTTCCTGCAGTGTTACAGAATGAATGATTAAAACAGCAGAGCATTAGTACCTGTTTTATGCTAGCTGAAAAACAGTAATGTGATAGAATGTCTTTCTGTGACATATACATACCTCTCAGCCTATTAGAGCAAGAAATCTGGACAAAGCCACAAATAATGGGGGAGCAACAGCCCAAAAATAGGACACTTTTTAAATGTTGCTCTTACAGAAGTTGATAAAATAACATGTTTTGCATTAGCATGAATTTTCTGAAGGATATGAAGTCTGGAACTTAAACATCTGCCACTGTTTTCTGACTTCAGTCCTCAATGATTTGTCTGAAAACCACAATTTTATGAGAAACAGACCAAAAATACTAGGTGAAAATCTGGACATTTGAGATGTATGGACATATCTACATTTGTATTTATTTGCTAAGATCAGACATAAACTGTATATGTTTTACTAACGTGATTAAATTGCTGGATAAATGCCTGAATGCGATAGTACTAAGATACCTCCATTGACTTGTGTTTGCTCTAGAAACTCTGTTGGCTGCCCATTATAAAATAAATTGATTGTTGAAAGTTAAATGGCCAAACAAATACTTTATTTGATAGTTACAGATTTGCAGGTCAAGTAGACGTTATCCTAAAAGTGAATAGGTCAAGTGGACATGATCCTAAAAGTGAATACATGACCAGCCAGACCACTGACATGATGAAATGAAACTCAACAGGTTATTTACCATGTTCTTAAAAAAATAATTTTTATGGTATCTTAATAAGTAACAAATTGCCTGATCTTCAAGCTGTGCTGCATTTGGAATGTATGTGTTGTCACAGAAATTAAAGCTCTCTCTTTATACCCGAGTTTTGTGCCTACCAGGCCTTTCATCCAGACAGGTCTGCAAATACCCCCAAACTGAACTGATCAGCCATCAGAATGTATGATATAAGATCTATTCTTTGCTCACAGAAATTCATTTTAGGTTCCTAGGTACACTTTATAAACTTTAAGTTAACAGGAATTCTCTTATCTTAGGAGACTTTAACCTTCCAATGATAAATTGGGATACCTGTACCTTAGCCGTAGGTTATGCCCAAAAATTCCTTGATTATATAAACAAAAACTCTTCAACCAGATTGTCAAGGAATCCATTAGAGGTGAAATTATTCTTGACTTGCTCCTTGCCAACGTGGCATTTTTATCAACTATCCTCCTTGGCACTCCCTTGTCTAGTTAAATATTATCACAAACTGGTAACCATTTCCTTCAAAATCTGTAAACAGTTGGATGCATATATCATATTGTCTAAAGACCTTAGCTGTACAAATCATTTAGCATTCTGTGAGAAAGTCTCTAATTTCAGGTTTAACTTTATAGGTTCATAGGTGTTTACTAGGCTAACGACCACAAGGACATTTTTAGGCCTAACCATGCATCCTAAATCTCTGACAACTTCTGATACCCTTGATAAGTGTAAGCATGGGCCCGGGAGATGAACCATTTACAGGTTACCTGTTTGCATCAGAGACATAGGTGCCAAACCAGGGATGAAATTAATTTCCGGTTTCCCATCCAATTGTCCAAGTTGCACTTGAATTGGGTTAGGGAAGATCTCTGCTTCACATGGATGGGGAGCCTCTTCCATAGGCAGGGTAGTCTCTGGGATACATACCTGTCTCTCCAGCAGGTCCTGTTTATATCACAGGCAAGGTTTACGTCTTTAAAAAGGGGAATTCTGGTACTCTGTTTTGTGTATATGCAGGAGGTCCATCAGAGTGGGGTCTGACAATGCCCTGTATGCCAGGCATAGATCTTCCCTCAAAATCCTGTTGGAGACATAATACGGGGATAAGGCCTTGAGATGGTCTGCATAGGACGTATTACTTACACCCTGTATTTTTTTAGTGAGGAACCTCTGTGGACGTTCCAGTTGTTTGATATGCCTGGTTAGGTACGTACTAAAGGGTGCATTGTACTCAATGATAGGTCGAATGAATGCCGAATACAGTGGAACAATTACTTCCTTGGACTTAGATCCCATACCTTTGTTTATAAGTTGCACAACATAGAATGCTTTCCTCACCACTGTAGACACATGATGGTCAAAGGCTAGATTACTATATATGTGTGACCCTAAGACCCTGACTACTGGGTCAACTCTAAGGGGTGTGTTGTCAATATAATAGTTACCAGGGATGGATGACTTCCCAAAGGATACTGTTATGCATTTCTTGGCATTTAGTTTTAGTCCATGACTCTGACACCAGTTTGTCTGTGTCAGCCCCTCCTGGAGAACATTTGTGTCAGTGTGGGATTCAATGACAGCTCCTAATTTGCAATCATCTGCAAATTTAGTCAGCTAGAGATCACTGACATTGGCCTTGACTTCTGAGAAGTAAATGCCAAAAAGGAGCATTCCAAGGACTGATCCCTGAGGGACTCCACTTGTGACTGGTCTCTTTGTAGAGGTGGACTCCCCAGTTCTAACTCCCTGGGTCTTTTCTGTAAGCCATTTGGCTATCCACCGGGTGACATACGGATTTGTACCTAACCTCCTGAGTTTGTCAACAATGCCAGAGTGGGGTATTGTGTCCTTGGCCAGGTATTACCCAGGATACCGATACAGCAAGTAGCTACGCAAACAAACACTATGTGTACCTGTATTAATCCATTAATGTGGTAGTCCCTACCATATACAAACATAATGGTAAGCTTCAAAGTAAACCATCCTGGCGATCCACAAATATAAATAAATGCAATGAAAGAAAAAAGGTTCTTAAACTATATAGCAAAAAAAAAAAGAAAAAAAATCAAATCAAGATTAACATTAAAAAGCTATCGGAAGAACTGAAAATCACAGTCAGGAAATTGAAGGCATCCTATGAATTTACACTAGGATCAGAAACTAAAGACAATTGCAAATTCTTCCTTAGCTACATTAAGAAACTAAAGAATAACACCCAGTATTTTTCAGAACTTATCAAAAATGACACTGCCTACATGGATGCAGTAAAGATAGCCAATATACTAGCAAACAAATGTATTGCAAATTTCATCCCTGAAACAACTATACAAAGCCCGTATATTCCACATAATCTCAACCCCCAACCAACCACCTGCTAAACATACTCTCCATAGGTTCATAGGTATGTACTAGGCTATCGGCCCAAGGGCCTACCTAAGCCTAGCCAACAAAGTTCCCTGGCTTACGCCACCCAAGAAAGTTATTTCCTTTGCCACTGTCGAGCAGAGACACAGAAGTAATCCCCGGAGTGTATTTCCTATTTCCCATCCACTCATCAAGTTGTTTCTTGAAGAGTGCTAATGAGGAGCTCTGTTTGACATAGATGGGTAGCCTGCTCCAGTCTCTGGGACAGGAATCTATCCCTCCAGCATGTCCTGTTTATTGTGGTGACAAGGTTTAGGTCCCTAGAGCATGTAGCTCGGTGGGACTGGAATTCCTTTAAGTGGAGCATGTCCAACAGCTCTGGGTTTGACATAGCTTTGTATGTAAGGCAGAGATCACCTCGGAGCAGGCAATATGCTACAGAGTAAAGCTGGAGTTTTTTGAGGCGGTCAGTGTAGGGCATTTGTTTGAGGCCAGTAATCCTCTTTGCGAGGTACTTCTGTGGCCTTTCCAGCTGCTGCAGATGTCTTGTGAGGTACATTCCAAAAGGGGCGTTGTACTCTATAATGGGTCTAATGAGTGTCGAGTAGAGGGGAACAATGACCTCTTTTTTCTTGGATGAGAACCCTTTTGTGATGAGGTGTGCCACGTAGAAGGACTTCCTGACTACTGTGGTGATGTGACTATCAAACGAGAGACTACTGTCCACCTGGGTCTCAAGGTCTCATCACACATTTGGTGTTAAGTAGATTGCTGCCTTTGTGGTAGTTCATGGGTACAGAGTTTTTACCAAAGGGGAAGACACTGCACTTTTTGGCATTGAGCTTGAGGCCATGGCTCTGACACCAGGCATCTGTCTCAACAAGGCCCTTCTGTAGGATGTCCACATCATGTGGGGACTTGACTGTGGCTACTAGTTTGCAGTCATCTGCGAACTTCATTAGCAAGAGGCCTTCTGTGTTAGCCTGTACTTCAGAGAAGTAGATACTAAACAGGAGAGGTCCCAGGATAGAACCCTGTGGTACTCCACTTGTCACTGCTTTGCGGTCAGATTTGGTGTCTGCAACTTTTACAGTGTGGGTTCTGTCAGTGAGCCAGTTGGCAACCCATCTTGTGATGTAGGGATTTATACCTAGTTTAGTGAGTTTAGCTATAATTCCAGAATGGGGGATGGTGTCAAAAGCCTTGGCGAGGTCAAGATAGGCTGTGTGAACCACCTTACCCATCTACGGCTTTGGTGACTGCCTCAAAGAAGGTGATCAGGTTCAGGAGGCATGATCTGCCTTTCACAAACCCGAACTGGGTGGGATCCAGAGTTTGGAGGTTACCAGTGTCTTTGTTTATGAGTTCCATGATGATACATTCCATGGCCTTACAGACCAGGCTCGTCGGGCTAATAGGTCGATAGTTCCCGGGATCAGTGGTGGCTCCCCCTTTGTGGAGTGGGATAACTGTTGCTGCGCACCATGCAGTGGGCACAAAACCTGATGTGAGGCTATTATTGAAGATGGTGCTTAAGTGGGGAGCCAGTTCATTCTGAAGTTCGTGTAAAATGCAGCCTGGGATGTTGTCCGGTCCCATGGATGCTGTGTTTTTGGCTTTAGAGAGTGCAGCTTTTACCTGCGTAGTTGTGATTACAGGGACTCTGCATTCTTCCTGTATAGATATGGACCCTTTAGGGGGTGAGGGGGGTAAAGTTAGCACTGAACCTATCTGTCAGGATGTTGGCAATATCAATTGGTTCTGTAATTTTCATGCCGTTGTGCTGCAACTCAGAGCAGATCTTGGTGTTTTCATCGAGATTCTTGACATAGGTGTAGAATGCTTTGTGGTTGTCCTTAGAATTAGTGGCGATTTTGTTTTCTTAGCTAACTTTGGAGGATCTTATAAGGGATCTCAGCTTCTTACTGAGGCTGACCAGGGAGCTCCTCCACTCATGGGATTTTACTCTTTTGCAACAGTTTCTTCCTTCTGTTGTACAATTTGTTTATGGCAGGGGACCCCCAGATTGGCTTACTTTTTTTGGAGAATCGCGTCTTGGTTCTGTTTGGGATAGCATGATCCATGCACTCGTGTAAGTGCTTATAGAGTGCATTTGTGTAGGATTCAGCAGTTGTAACTGTATTGTCCATCTGCATGGGTGTCATGAAGTTCACCACTTCTGTTTTAAGAAGCATGAAGTTGGCTTTGGAGAAATTTTTTAATGTGGTTTCCTTAATGGTAGGTGGGGGCGGGATGTGGATATCAAGGGTGATTAGCTTATGGTGGGAGGGTGGGAGGATGGCATAATGGTTAAGGTGTTTACCTTACAAACAAAAGGTGCAGGGTTTGATTCTCACATGGGGTAACTGGCTAGGCTTAAAGTGGTCAACAAGGACAGTTAGCCTAGTACTAATCTATGAACCTATGAACCTGTGGTCGGATCGGACCAACGAGGAGTTGACTTCAGGTGCAGAACACCAGTCACTCATGTTGGTAATGACTAGGTCTAAGATATTGTTGCCTCTGGTGGGGGTGTGGATAAGTTGATCCAGGGCATTGGAGTTTATGAATCCCAGAAAGCGTTGAGCTAAGGAGTTGGTACACAAGTAGTTTTCCCAGTTAATGGTGGGGTAGTTGAAGCCTCCCATTATTAGGGTGTTTGGTTGAACCCTAATATTTTCCAGTACATCAAGAAAAGAGGAGTGGGAATCCTGGGGCATGGTGGGGGATCTGTATCAAGCTACAATTTGGATTGCAGTTTTGCCCAGAGTTAGTTGCAGTTGGATAACCTCGGATGCATTATGCTGAGCAACTAGCCTGGAGGTGTGGATATCCTTAATGAATATGGACACACCTCCACCTTTGGTCCAGGTTATATGGCCGAAAAGTGTGGTATGAGTTATAGCCTGGTAGTGCAGTGGTGCTCTCTGGAGCCTTGAACCAGGTCTCAGTCACTGCACAGATATCAATGTTCTCCATTTTAAGGAGTGCCTCGAGTGAGTGCATTTTGAGATTTAGACTTCTGGCATTGAGTAGCATTACCCACAGTTTTTGCTTGCCTGTTCCAGTTACAGTGGTAAATTTGTTATTTGAACCTTGCCTAAAAATGGCACTATAGGGGCAGCAAGAGTCTTAGCCAGTATCCAGAATCTCCGGGACGACAGGTGCAGACCATCTGTGGCAAGGCATCATGGTCTGTCGACCATGTCATCCCAAGCAGACAGATACTGGATCCCCTTAGAATGACACCATCCAAAACAAAATATACATAATCCATGGCACCTGATAATATACCCAGATGCCTATTAAGCAATACAAAACACACCCTAGTGGGCCCACTCTTACAGTTATTCAACTTGAGCTTAGCCACTGCTTTTGTTCCTGAAGTTAGGTGCACAGCAGTTGTGATGGCACTTCATAAAGGTGAACATACCACTGACCCCCGAAACTACAGTCCCATTAGCCTGATTATTCCCATCTGCAAAGCCATGCAGTGTATTGTAAATGACCTAATTAACTGTGATAACAAAGTCTTATAAGGCTTGACTCGTAACAGATATGCTTTGGTAAGGGTAGAACTTGTCTAATGAATCTGGTCAACTTCTTTAAGAGAGTAACACAAGCCATGAGTACTTGAAATGTTGTCCAAACAACATACCTCTGCTAAGGCTTTTGACATGCCAACATAGTGAACAAGCTTAATGAGGTGCAAATTAGATGGATAGCAAATTGGTTGAGTGATAGAACCTATGTAGTGAAGGTGGCATGTGTGTTCTCAGTAAACATGAAGGTGACCAGAAATGTTCCTCAGGCCAAAATACCCTGCCTCAAAATGAAAGTGTTGTTTAAGACTTAGGGGTATGGATCACATTACAATCTTGTACGTACTGCATTGATTCTTTGATTTTGCATGCAGATGAGCTCAGTGGACAGGTATGATACAGTTCTTCATTGCTTAAATATCAATACGGTAGTGGTGATGGGAGACAACAGCACTTCTACCTCAGCTGTTTAGCAGCTAGTCAGCAGTGTATGCCTTAAAAATTAGTCCATCTGTGTATGTACTGCAAGGTGCATAAGCAGATGTTCTTCGTGTTTCACTGTTGCAGTCATCACACTTTGGGTTATCTTGCCAGGGATAGCCCTCAGTCAGCCCGAATACCAGAAGCTTAGTATTTCTGCATCGGTTGCTGTCACTCCAGGACTGACATCAGGTCGTCAGTGATATAAAAACAGGCAGCCGACGCCATTACATCAGTCTTTCTTGTCGAGGAGCCCAAAGCAGAAGCAGTTCGCACGAATGCCGGTCGGCCGCTACCTGAGTTATCGTTTCCGAAATTGAAGCTGAAGTCTTCTAAAGCTAAATACCTGTTGGGGATCCTTTTTTCTTGTACTAACTGATGTCAGAAAAAGTTAACAATTGTCTCGCCTGTGGAAAGCAAGTAATACACCGAGATTTCCATTCTTACTGCATCACCTGTTTAGGCCCAGACCACGACGTCCCTCGCTGCTGGTTTTATGCTTTGTTCAACACCAGAACTATATGTCATCGGGCCCTTATCATAGCTAAATACTTTCGCTCCCGATCTCCGTATTATGAAATGGCTTTGGTAAGCCATCCGACTACCAATCTTCCAAAAAAATATAAGGATAAAGACAGAGACAGACCGCACAGGTCCTAAACTGCCGATGAAGCTTCTGTTAAGCTAGTCACCAGTTCGCCGGTACTCAGTGAGACGCTTTCGCAGCCCCTGATGCCCGCTTCTATGGATTCGCAGGCCACTACCGAGACCTGTTCGGAGTCCAGTATGCCGTGAGACTCTTCTTTGACTATGGATCCTGCAGATTTCTCTACCTTGGATGAGTCCGGAGCCGCTGAGTAGGCACCGGCTTCCGAGGAAGTTTTTCGCACCACTGATATTTGGCACAAACCGACGACTTCTTTTGCATCTTCAGTTCTTTCTAAAACTACGAGTTTATAAGGCCCAGGGTACGAACTACACCTAAAAAATCGACAACGCAAGCTCAAGCACCTGCTTCCATGCCTCAGTCTCAAATGCTTAAAATGGCAGAAGACCTTATCATGCTTATTAGGGGAAGCCAGCCTACCCCTTCTAAAAGAAAAAGAGACTGTCCCCAGCAGCTTTATCTGACCAGGAGTCCAACGACTCTGAGGTTTCTGATTATGAAGACATGCCCTTGTCTGCTTATGAGGATTCAGATGCAGAGGAATCCATTCCTTCTGCCTCTCCTCTAGAGGATTTGTCTTTTAGTGAAACGCTACATACTTTGAGAGAGCATTTCTATTGGGAATGCCAGGATTCTCCTCAGTCCAAAAAGAGACTCAGGGAATTTTTAGATTTACCACAGCACAGACCCTTAGCTATTCCTCATGTTCTGGATGATGTTTTCATGGAACCCAGTTTAACTCCTGACACCCTATTGCCTGCTCCCAGTAAACCTGACAGGTATTACAGAGTCCCTGACTCACACAAATTTCTTTTCAAAAATCCTACTGCTGACCCAGAGGTCATCTCCCAAGGATCTAAAGGAATAAAAGCAACCACAGCTAAGAATCCCACCCCTTCGGACAGGGATTCACGAGCTTTAGATAGATGGGGTAAAAAAGTTTACACCCCTGCAACTCTTGCCATTAGAGCATTAAATTGTCAGTTCCACATGTTGAAATACCAGGAACATACATTGGAACTTCTTAAACAAAAATTATCTACTTTTCCAGCTTTTGAAGAAAATAAAGAATTACAGGAGCTTATGCATTCTGCAAGCCAAGTTAGTAAGCATACCCTGCAATGTGGGTTTGACACCCTTGAAGCATCCTGCAGGGTAGCAGTCACAGGGTCTGTACTTAGAAGGCATGCTTGGCTTCAGGAACAGACTTTGCCAGACCATGTCGAATCAAAATTATTGGACGCACCATTGAACAAAGACGATTTGTTTGGCACCAAGGCAGAAGAGGTTTTCAAAAAGATGGAAGAAAAAGCTAAATCTATGCAGACAGTAAAAGACTTTCTGCAAGTTCAGCCTCCGAGATTCAGTAGGCATTGCCCCTCCAAGCACTGGTCCTTTCCAGCCCCTTCAAGGCCAGCTCAGACTAGACCTAGGGGAATCAGACCCCCCCCCCCCAGACAGCAGTCCCAGGGAATGCAGAGATCTAAGCAATGGAGTACCTCCACTTGTAAAACAGGGAGTGCTAAGCCATCCCCTTATGTCAAGAACTCACAGTGACTCTTCAATTCCACCCCTTACCTCTGCCCACCTGCTTGTGCCCCTAGGAGGAAAACTTGCCTGTCACGCAAAAACCTGGGCCACCATCGCCAACGACCGAAGGGTCCTCAACATAGTGTCGCAGCGGGTACAAATTTTATTTCCACACACTGCCAACCCCAAAAGGGTTCCCAGATCTTACTCCTAACCAGTGGGAAGAGGCCCAAAACCAAGTTCATTTCCTGCTCTCCATGAGGGCAATTCAGCCTGTTCCTGCAGACTAGATAGACCAAGGTGTCTATTCCAGACTTTTCCTAGTACCCGGAAAAGAGGGCACCTGGCACCAATCCTAGATCTATCAATTCTAAACACCTTTCTGGTGATACCAATATTCATAATGCTTACCCTCCAGCAACTTCTTCCTATGCTATCCAAAGATGCTTGGTTAGCCACCCTAGACCTAAAAGAGGCCTATCTGCACATCCCAATCAGGGATTCTTGCAGGAAATGTCTACGTTTCAGGGCAGGATCTATGCACAATCAATTCTCTGCAATTCCCTTTGGCTTATCCACTGCTCCCAGAGTTTTCACACAGTGCCTGGCTCCAACCATTGCTTTTTGCAGACAAAGAAATATTCAAATTTACCCCTACTTGGATGACTGCCTGATTCAGGCAGGCAGTCAGGAAAAGCTGTTGCAGCACCTGACCTTTGTAAAGTACCTACTGACCTCACTGGGGTACACTATAAACGAAAAGAAATCCAAACTAGTCCTCAGTCAAAAAATTGTATTCCTGGGAGCAAGCTTGGACATAGCATCCCAGATGACATTTCTTACTCCAGAAAAACAAGCCTGAAAGGCTACTTCTCTCAACTGGTCACCAGAAACCAGTTATTCGCAAGGAAAATCCTGCAAGCTTTAGGATTCATGGCTTCCTGCATTCTGCTAATTCCGTATGCCAGATTGCATATGAGAAAACTTCAGTGGTACTTAAGCCTTTGGTGTCAACATTCTCAGGACCTGGAAACTATCATACCTGTGATACCTTGTGTAAGGAAAGATTTTCTTTGGTGGGCAGCAGCATGCAACCACAACAAGGGCCTTCCCTTTTTACAACCCCACGCCACCCAGACCCTAACCACAAATGCATCATATTATGCCTGGGGGTGTACACCTGGACGGCAGGTGTATTCAGGGGCCACTGGAGCCCAAATCAAATATATCTGCACATCAACCAAAAAGAGATACTAGCTGTTCAGCATGCTCTGACAGCTTTCAGACTGCTACATTCTCTGGGGCCTCTACTAATCAAAACAGACAACACCACAGCGAAGTGGCACATCAACAGGCAGGGAGGAACTCACTCTTATCCACTCTGCAGGCTAGCCATGACCCTTTGGCACATGGCCTCAGCCATGCAAATTCACCTGTTGCCACAATTCTTGCCAGGCAACCAAAACTCTGTGGCAGACAACTTAAGCAGAAATCTCTGAGACCCACACAAGTGGCAATTAAACCACAACACATTCAGCCTCATAACCCAGAAATGGGGTACCCCAATGGTGGACCTATTTGCCTTCCACAACAACCACCAGCTCAGAAAATTCTGCACCAGGGAACCTCACAGCAAGGCCTGGAAAGTGGATGCCCTATCCTTCCAATGGGTAAACCTCTCGATCTATGCATTTCCCCCTCTACCTCTTTTTACAAGCTTACCACTCAAAATAAGGGAGGAAAAAGCAAGAGCAATCTTGATTGCCCCAGACTGGTCACGGTAACACTGGTACCCATTACTGTGTAGTCTGTCACTGTTGCCTCCATGGCACCTTCCTCAGATTCCAGCTCTCCTGACCCAGCAGAAGGGAGAATTCTTGCATCCACAATTGGAGACCCTGAACCTGGCAGCCTGGCTTATTCCTTGACCTCTCCTCCAGTGGCCAGCCTAAGCAAGCAAGTCTTGGATGTTATACATGAAGCCAGATGTCCCAGCACTAGGAAATCCTATGCTGACAAGTGGAAAAGGTATTGTTCCTGGATCCAGGCTAAAGGAGCTGAACCAGCACAGCCCTCCTTACCTCTCATCCTAGCAGACTTACTTCACAGGGGCCTATCCTTCTCTTCTATTAAAATTCATGCCTCTGCCATCTCTGCTAAGTACAGCACAGAGCCACCTCTATTTTCTCACCCTCTCATCAAACAGTCCCTTAGAGGGGCTAACAACTTAAGGCCACCCTGAAGACCCCTTACCCCAGCTTGGGACCTTAACTTTGTGTTAGAAAAGCTCACGCTATCCCCCTTTGAGCCTGCAGCTTCAGCAGAGTTAAAATTCCTCTATTGGAAAACAGCCTTGCTTCCGGCCATCACTTCAGCTAGAACAATGTCTGAGCTACAAGCACTCATGGCTGTGGAACCCTTCATCATTTTTCATGCTGACAGGGTCTCCCTCAGGACTAACCCAACTTTCATTCGTAAAGTGGTGTCCAGTGTGGCTCTCAACCAATCTTTTCATTTGCCCACCTTTTTCCCTAAGCCTCAGTATAAGGAGGAAAGGATCCTGCACTCTTTAGATGTGCACAGACAGCTCAGATTCTACCTGGATAGGACTAAGCCCTTTAGGAAAACTGATCAGTTACTAGTCAGCTTTGCAGCAGGGGCGGAGGGCAAGGCCATATCCAAACAAACCATTTCCAAATAGATAGCACACTGTATCCATTTCTGTTACAAACACCGCAGGAAACCACCCTTACAGGGGGTCAGGACACATTCCACTAGGGCAACCGCCACCTCTGCAGCATTTCTCAGAGGGAACCCTACCAGGGACATCCTGGAGGCTGCATCATGGAGTTTTGTTCATACCTTCACCAAGCATTACCATCTGCCTATGTTTTCCAAATTCAGGGCAGGCGTTGCAACTGCAATCCTGCAGGGCATACTAGCCAGCCCCAACTCTTCTTGACTGCCTCCACCCATTACCTCAGCTTTGGGAATCAACCCAAGTGTGATGACCGCAACAGTGAAACACGAAGAACATAGTACAGTTGTGTACACTTACCATAAATGTAGATGTTCAAATGTGTTCACTGTTGCAGTCCTGGTTTACCACCCTCCATCCCCCTTGTCTCTCTCACTATCTCTCTTCCTCACTCATTACAGTGCTTTTTGGTATTTACTTTCTAGTGGTGGTGTTCTTCCACCATAACCTAGCTCCCTATTTGGGGGCTCCTGATATTTGGGGAAAGAAAAACTGATGTAATGGCGTCGGCTGCCTGTTTTTATACCACTGATGACCCTGACTTCAGTCCTGGAGCGACAGCAGCCGAAGCAGAAATACTAAGCCTCTGGTATTCTGGCCGACTGAGGGCTACCCCTGGTAGGATAACCCAAGTGTGGTGACTGCAACAGTGGATACACTCGAACATTTACATTTATGGTAAGTGTACACAACTGTACTTTCTCTTTCCCCAATGCAGCCTTAAACAGGCAGCATTCCTATCCCTTCAGTATTCCCCCATCTCTATAGTTCATTAGTTTCTGGCAGACTGCTTTAGAATCCTACAGTCCACTAATCACTATATTACATTATACCTTCATTGTTCAGTGACCCATTAACCATCTTCAACTATCTGTTGTGATAACAGTACTGTCATCTGAGCAGTCCTTTTTAAATCTTTTTTTTTTTTCATGTTGCTAGCCAGGGAGACATGTCTGAGCCATTGTTGGATTTTCAAGGGGACACCAAGGGGATAAGAGTATGAGAGCCTTCCCATCCCCAGAATCCTCTTAATAAATACATAACAGCACACTAGCTGTTCTGCATGAAATACATTTATAATCCTTGTACAACATTTTTTGAGAGTATGAGTTTGAGAATGTAACAAAAGAATTTAAATAGATTTAATGTTTTATTTGTAGTTACAAGCCTTGTGTTGATGCTTATGTGTCTGTAGTAAAGCTGAAATAGTAATGTTTTTATTTTACACTGAGTAGACTTCATACTATTTTTAAAACCATGCTGCTTCAATGCCAGTGTGCATCTGGTCCATTAGTTTTAAATGGCACCAGTCACTTGACTATAACATTGTGTCATTCACACCGCTAGTATAAAATAGGCAGTTTTTCACCTGCTCAGCAATTACTTATGTAACTGAAAGATATGTCATATTTTTGTGAAACTACAGCCTCCATGATCATTCACCGCCACCCCCTTTGGGAGTCAAAACTTTGCTTCCACCACCAGTCGCATGTTTCTTGATTTATGGTACTGGCTCCTTTCGCATGTCACTTGATGAATCACTACTGCTGCTGTGGTCATTACATTCTGTAGTAAGATGTACATGCAGTTGCATGTCTTTAGGCAAGACTAAAACACTTCGTTTTCCATGTTATTTGCTGAAGACATCGATAAAATGAATAAACAGAATGTCATTAATTGGATAAGAAAATGTATCCTCTTTGGTTGTGAATAACCTCTGGGTGATGGTGGTGGTAGTCAGTCAAGGATAATTCTACAAGAGTTATAACTGCCATATTTAAAAATGTCTGCACAGAAAACATATATGTCACTTGGTCCTTTTCCCATCCATCCACCATCTACAACCCCTTTTTTTTCATGTTTTGCACTTGAGGTTGGGGTATCACTTCAACAGTGATGATCGTCTAGAGCCAAGGTTCACACCACCAGGTGGCTAGCCCTGCCGCCGCTGTTCTTCCATACCACAACTCGCACACACACTCAGACCTGTGGCCAATTTAGCATGTCCAGTCCACCTACTGCATGTCTTTGGAATGTGGGAGGAAACTAGAGCACCTGGAAGAAACCCACGTGAACACAGGGAGGACATACAGACTCCACAGAGAAGGCACTTCAGCCAAGAATCAAACCAGGAAACCTCTTGCCATGAAGCAACAATGCTATCCACTGTGCCATCCACCTTCACTAAACACCACAGTAGTCGCAGTATGCAGAAATATAACTTCTGTGAGTGAACCAGTCCTACAAGACATTCTTCATTAGTTCCAGAGTATGGCAGGGTTTAGAACTATTTCTCCCACCTCAGGTAATCTTTGTAACTTGTTATCCTTTGCTGTCAATAAACATTTGTGGAAAGAATATCTTTAAGTAAAGCATTATACTTAAATGAAATACTCACCTTAGCAGAAACTGTCATCAGTGTTTTTTCAGGCAAATGGTAATGGTTTTCTTCTCGTCTGCCCAAGGTTCTACACATATGCCTTTATCATTTGAGAACATTTTTTTTCAGTTATTTGTATAAATGCTTAGCAATTGCAAGAACAACTCCCTTTTCTCATGACTTTATTTCCATTGAAAGCTACTTGTGTTACAAGTCGCATTTAAAACCTAAATGTTGTCAATCGCTTGTTTCCATTCAGATGTCACATGCACCTTTGCAGTATGCAAGACTTATTTTTATTCTATCTTCTTTTCTGTTACAATTGTAGTATTTCTCAGAGCTCTACTGGGGAAAAAGTGAATTTTGATATTCATCATGACTTACTGAGTTTCTAACAGATGCATAGGCCAACTAGGCGGCCGCCTAGGATACCACTCTAGCAGAGGCACTTTACCAGTATTTGTTTGGTGTAAGCAGACCAGGATGGGGGCACTGGGTGGTGTGGTGGGGGGGTGCCATGATGACCTTTTGCCTAGGGCACCAGTTGACCTAAGGCCGCTTCTGAACAGATGTACCCAAGTGTTTACATGCAGGCCACTTTGTTAATTAAAATATCTTTCCTCACATAGCTCAAAATTCTGACTTTTTTATTACAATATTTACCTCTCACATGCTGTAGTAGGCCTTGATAAAGTCTAGCTTTTGGTCTGTTTCTATAACAGGATAAACTGAAGAATAGCTGTGTTTGATGATTATGGTTACAGAATATGTGAACTCAAGAGTTATATAAAATTTCACCGTTGAGTGTGTTAATGCCTTGCACATAACAAAAAGTCTATAATGACTTCTACCAAATGATTTCATGTGGGATTCATGAAAGTCATATGTGTGAGTCAAGTCTCTGAAAACATGTGTATGACCAGTAAAAAGAATCTTGATTCAAAGTCGCCTTCTCCAGATTCCACATACTGCTGTTGCATTTAGTGCATTCAAAATGTAATATGTGTATACAGCAATGGTAGGTTATGTTTCATAACAGTAGTTTCTCTCAGTGGCAGGTCTGTTGTGATGATGGATGTTTGGGCTTATTTTTATTGCCGTCTTCTTATGTTGACCATCAGAGTTTCTCCTATGAGTTGCATCCCATTTATTTAGTTTCATTGACAAACTTGATCATTGAATGGAGTTAATAAGAAGTAGCCATCATCCAGGCTGACAGCTATGTTGGCAGCTTTACCGCAGCTGTCTGCAGACCATCAGCATTCTCTGCTGCCTGCTTCACACAGAATGGCTGACAAGTCCCATGCAGTGGATCATTTAAACTGGTAGGGCTCACAATAGAAATCCAGTATCACCATCATACCTCTCCTGTAGTAAAGCATACTGAATGTAGTGCCCCTACCCCCCAGCACTTCTACTTCCCTGACTGTTCCCTGAGCCCACATGAAAACTCACCTTAAGTCAGAGAGCTGGCCATTTCTGTTAAGGTCTAATCCACCCATGGTGATTGATATGAACAGCTGCCTTACCAAGCAACCTTCAACACCCTCCCAGTGGGAGTGCATGCTTCCACCCACATACAAACGAGGACTACTATTACCAGCTTGGGATGGCAAATCCCATATCCCCAGCCATGGCCATTATCACTGCCAAGAAAGCCACCCCTTCCATGGTGGTAGTCAGCTGGCTGAAACCATATTGTCCTTTCCTCATGATGGATGAGCTGGCAGTGGCCTCACTCCCACATTTCCTTTCCAGCTTTTCCAGTGCCCAAGCCACTACTCAACTTTGTTCATCTGGGTAGCAGTCAGGGTTTTATCCCTCTATGCCAGAAAGCTTGGACTATGAAGTTGTATTCTTAGGAACTAACTGGGATGGAGATTCCTGTGAGATCATTGTGTGACTGTCCCCAGGTGTATATGGAGCCCTTCATCTGTCATGTGCATTTGGGATTTGATCAGAACCCTTAGTCCAGTCAGAATCCATGACCTCAAACCATTCCGGCAGTTATTGGTGTCATTGATCTCCGCTGCAAAGCAGGGCATTAAAGAGAGCTGTACATAACTTTGGTTCCTTATGCTTGTGATCACCACGTCATTTGCATGCAGTGAGTCACTAGCTCTCCATGAGTTTTTTGAATATCAGACATACTAATGATTCATTATGCTGAGCATTAAGCAGCAAAATATAATTAACAGTAATATAATTACATGACATTTTAAATGTACTGGAGTTAAAAACTTTAGTTTCATGATAAAGCTATAAACTCATCAGTTAGTGAAAGTTTCAGAACTATTCCACTTTATTTAGGGTATGACATACTTCTAAAGCTTGGTACTAATGAAGACTTCAAGACAATACACGTCCCCTCCTTACCTTGGACATGGTCTGTTTTGTAAAATTTACTCTTAACTAAAACATAATGAAAGTTACTTTTCATTTTTTTATGATCATACTTGGGATATCATACGCTTAACATATAAAGATTTGCAATAAAATACAACATTTTTACAATAACATGTAAGCACATCATAAGCATCAAAACAGTTTTGTGGTATGTAGCATAGCTTTATAGGCATATATATTTTAGTAAAGAAAGAGTGTTTTTAGAACTGAGCCGTTTCTTATTTGCAATACATCTGGAACATATATTGCATAGCTGTGATGTGATAAGTCATCCAATAAATGATTCTGCCTTATGAAGAACAATCACAAAAAGCCAGAGTCAGAAAATATGCTGATCAACTTGATGGTAGCCTGCTTACTGTGCTGTACTCCACTGAGTTGTAAATTATGATTTAGGAAGAGAGCTCTAAACAGAGCCTTATTGAATATTTAATGAAGGAATTCTGTGTGCTGAGCTTAGCAGCAAGGTGTTTTAGAGCAGATGACTTTTACTGAATGAGCCATTAGTCCTAGCAATGTGAACTTTCAGTGATACCAGCCTTAGGACATGGCCATTTCAGCAGCTTGGCTACAAAGTATTTATGATTGTTACGAAAATAAACATCTACAACTCACTTCAGCTGCAGTGACTACATGCAAGTGTTTTGCTTGGCATGCCATGATAAGCCATACCTGCAGCTCTGCTTTACAGAAACCTTTTTTTTTTTTTTATGTACGAAGCGCTAATAGCCTTTACTGACTTATAAGCTGTTTATTCTTAGTAGCAGCTTTTTAATTAATTCCAGACACTTTACTTAATGTTTAGCTGCAACTTACCCTTGCGATTATTTGAGGGTATCACACTCAGAAGATGGGAAAGTGTTGAGTAAATAAATCTTTCTTTCCAGTGTGTCTTAATTTATTTGTTGATGGAGATTTATGTCCTTAGTTCATGTGTTTGTGGAACCATTTGTGCCCATAACACAGAATGCAAGACTTAAGTCATCATGTGGGAATCTATAAAAGACAGAATATAGGGATAAAGCTTCAAGCCTGTCTTTGAATAGCTAAGGTCTTTAGTCTAGTTTTCATTTTAGTTAGGAACCTGAAGTATTCCTAGCTGAGTGATATGTTTGGATAGATGCATACTAAAAGGGTCATTATAAACCATAATTTGTCTGATCAAGACAGCATAGAGGAATGATAACTTATTTTGACATGGATAATATTCTTTAGTTATTAACTCTTTTAGATGGAAGGATTTCTGACTATTGTTGCTACATGGTAGGCAAAAGTTAGACTTGTTCTAAAAGGTGCCAGTATTTCTGACAATAGTATCAGTCCAGAGTATGGCTCTGTTCTTAGTAAGCTGCTGTTGAGATTTCCTTACTAAAGACGATAGTGCTACATTACCTTTCATTTAATTTAAGCTAGTTTCTAATGCACTATTAATTTGCATGATCTAGCTCTTGCTGTGTTAACATGATATTGGATTCTGAGTAAAGGACAGCACCCCCTTACAGTCATTTGCGAGATTAGTTAGCCAGGTATATGTCTGGGTTGGTAGTTTGGAGATCTGAGAACTAGATGCTGAACAGAAGGGGTCCTATTACTGAGCCCCTGGGAATGCCACTAATCACCATTTTGCTTTCATATGTGATATTTATTCATTGTTTTTTTATTTATCATTTTGTTGACCAGGAATCTCAGAGTAGGACATAGCCTATTTTCAGAGGAGGCCCTGGGAGAAACGCTCCAGATTCATGTCTTTGGATTGTGGGAGGAAACTGGAGTACCAGGAGGAAACCCACACGAACGCAGGGAGAACATGCAAACTTCGCACAGAAGACACCCCAGCCGAGAATCGAACCAGAGAACCTCTTGCTGTGAGGCGACAACGTTAACCACTGCACCTTTGCACCGCCCAATTAAGATATATTGTATGTATTGTATAACATATGTTACTTCAACTACATAGGTTCTATCCGTCAGTCTGTCCTGCATAGGAATGTAGGAACATAGCAACAATACTAGGCATGCAGTCATGGGGACCATAAGATGCCTATTCATATAAATTTTAAAGGATTGCCACTTAAAAGTTCTTGCCATCCTTTGCCAGCACTTAATTGTTCTCATCTCCCAAACTGAGCAGGGTTGTATATGATAACCTTGTTGTAAATTTGTGTTTACCCATCCATTTGTCAAGACTAGCTGTACTGGTAGCCAGAGTAATACTTTGTCTGACTTGTAATAGTAACTTATTCTATATGCTAGGAGTGCATTGAGTTAGGAACTTGACCCTCTAGTGAGTCTCATTTATTTATTGGTATAAATTTAGGTCCCTAGTACATGTGTTTGTAGAGTCATTGGTTTTGTGAAGCAGTAGTAGTTCAAATAGGGCTGGGTCTTTTTGTGTCACCTTGGCGCAGACATATGGATCTACATTTGGACCTTCACGTTTGCTTTCTGTTCCAGTATGAAGAATAGTGTCAAAGGCCTTAGCTAGATCTAGGTACATTGTATGAGCTGAATGACCACTATCTGCATCTTCAATAACTTCCTCAAAGAAGTTTTACTAAAATCATAATGTTGGCGAGGTTATGTTAGTGAGTTCCAGAGCATATGGACTGCATTTCCACAGAGGGTAGTCCGCTGGCAATCCTTGGTCGTCTCTTTGCCCATAAAATGGGTGAGCTAGCATTAGATTTTCATTTCTACCCCTCCTAGGTCAGTAATCAAACCATGGTTAACTGGGCCACAGAAAGGGCTTCATCCCTTTGCTCTCTACAGATCTGACATGGTGCTCTTTGACTTTAATCATGAAAACACAGGAGTTGAACTCATTCCCTGCAATGGAGCTCTGGAAGTTCACACTGTAACTTCCAGTGGGTGGAGACTAAGCTTTTTTGATAGAATGAAATTATGTCCACACATTGCACACAAATGTTCATAATTCTGGAAAAATAGGGGTCACTAAAGAAGTATAAATGGCAAACTGTTCACCAAAAACTATTACTACAATGCTAGTATTCTTTAGGTTCTAGGTTTTAAACTGGATTTTATAAGTCACAGTAAACACAATAACTATTAAGTTTGTGACATGTCGTAAACAACTTGCAATAACTCAGCAACCACTCAAGTTACACACACACACTGCCAGCAGCAATTTTTCATCAGTTGAGAACTTTTGTATGAGGCTAAACAGATGTTCATCGTGCATACAGCTGCAGTAATCACAGATGGGTTCTCTGCCGTCAGGCGGGTCCTCGGTCGGCCGAATTCCAAAGTCTAGGTCCGGCGTCGGTTGGTGTCGCTTTCTCTCTTGACGTCAGTGAGGCCAGAGTATATAAGACACAGCCGACGCCATGTTCTTCAGTCTTTTTTGCCGTGCGGTGCCTGAAGCAGAAGCAGTTCGCAAGTGCCGGTCGGCCAGCTCCTGAATTACGAAAAAAATTGGAAACCGAAGTCTTCATTAAAGCTAAGTACCCCGTTGGGGAAACTTTTCTTGCCTCAGACCGATGTCAGAAAAAGTTAATAATTGTATTTCTTGTGGGAAGCAAATACCGCATAAGGATTTCCATTCCCTCTGCATACCGTGTTTAGGCCCAGACCACGACGTCTCGGGCTGTCGCTTTTGCGCTACCTTCAATAAACGCACTATTAAGCATCGGGCGGAGTTCGCCCAACACTTTTTTGGAAAAGCCTTTGATTATAAAATGTCGCCGGAGACTCCGACTACCGTTTTGTCCAAAAAACGCAAGGACAAGGACCGACACGCAAGGTCCGCGGTCCCCACCGACACCACGCCAAAACCGGCTACACATGGTCCGGTTCTCAGCGAGATGCCTTTGCAGTCCCTGACTACCGACGACACTTCTTTGGCGGTGTCCTCTGTACCCGAGACCGCAGGTACCTCGGCCCTTTCCCAGACTACAACCGAAGCCATTGGTAATGTTGAGCCTCCTAATGTGGACAGGTCCACTTCCACCCATGGTGTCTTTAGACCCTCATCTTCTTTTTCTATTAAGGCCTTTACTAAATCCAAAGCAGCCAGGCATCCCAAGAGGCCTGTTGCACAAGGCCCTTCTCCAGGCCCCATACCTAAAAAACAGATGCTGAAAATGGCTGAGGATTTGATTACTCTTATCAGGGGTTCTCAACCCCCTCCAGACAAGAGACCCAGAGTGGAGGAAGATTCTCCCTCTTCTGATCAGGGCTCCATTTTATCAGAACATTCTGATATAGAGGAACACTCTTACTCCCCTTTTGAAGATTCGGATGCAGAGCAGTCCATTCCTTCTGTATCTCCTCCTGAGGATTTTTCCTTTGGGGAAACCTTGCACACTTTAAGGGAACACTTCCATTGGGAAGGCCAAGACTTTTCTGATTCCAAGAAAAGACTTAGGGAATTTCTTTTGTTACCTCAACACAGGCCTCTGGCGATACCTCCTGTTTTGGACATACTTGATGATGTTTATTCGGAGGCTTGCCTTAACCCGGATTCCGTGCCTCCTGCACCAGTCAAAACTGATAGGTACTACAGACTTCCTAACTCTCACCAATTCCTCTACAAAGCCATAATGCTGACCCTGAGACCATTTCTCAAGGCCCCAAGGGATTGAAGGCCTCTACTGCCAAGAATCCACTTCCTGCCGAAAGAGAGTCAAGATCTTTAGAAAGGTGGGGAAAAAAGGTATATACCTCGGCCACCCTTGCCATGAGGGCCTTAAATTGTCAGTTTCATATGCTTAAATATCAACAGTTCCTGTTATCACAATTAAGGAATAAAATGTCTCAACCTGAACAACCAGATTTAAAGGAGTTACAGGATATGATGCATAGTGCAGAGCAAGTGGGTAAACACACCTTACAATGTGGCTATGATGCCCTAGAGGCCTCAAGTAGAGCGGCTTCGTATGATCAGTCATTCGTAGACATGCCTGGCTTAGGGAACAAAGCTTGCCTGATCATGTGAAAGCTAAACTTCTAGATGCTCCTTTACAAAAGGATGTGCTGTTTGGTACTAATGCTGAGGAGATATTACGGAAAATGGAAGAAAAAGCCAAATCTATGCAAACTGTCAAAGCTTTTTTACAGGTCCAACCACAACGTTTTAGCAGAAATTGGCCTTCTAAAAACTGGTCCTTTCCAGCCACTGACAAGCCCCAAAGAGGTAGATACAGACGCACAAGGGGCAGAGGGCAATCACAAGGATCATATAGAGGCCGACAATGGCAAGGTCCAGCTCCAAGAGGTGGCGAAGACAGTGCACAACAATACAGAAAACAAACCCAATGACTCCCTCATTTCCATGCCAAGCAGGTCTCAGCTGGCAGCACCTTTGGGAGGAAAGCTAGCATTATTTGCAAGAAATTGGCATATTGTCACAACAGACAAATGGATCCTGGACGTCATAAACAGAGGCTACAAATTTCTATTCCACACTCTTCCAAAAATGAGAGGCATGCCAAACCTGCCACACAATCAAAGGGCAGAGGCACAACTACAAATTTTAAAGCTCATAAGCATGAGAGCCATACAAGAGGTACCTACTCACGAACAAGGTCAAGGTTTTTATTCAAGACTTTTTCTGGTACCAAGGAAAGGAACCGACTGGAGACCCATTTTGGACTTATCCATCCTAAACACATTTTTACACTTACCAAAATTCAAGATGCTCACATTACAGCAGCTTCTTCCCATGCTGGGCAAGGAGTTTTGGCTGGTAACATTGGACCTCAAGGAGGCATACCTGCATGTCCCAATCAGACAAAGTTGCAGAAGATACCTCAGATTTCTTGCAGGTTCAATCCACTATCAATTCTCTGCATTGCCCTTTGGCTTATCTACTGCACCCAGAGTATTCACAAAGTGCCTGGCATCAGTGATTGCCTACTGCAGACTTCAAGGGATACAAATTTACCCTTATTTGGACGACTGCCTGATCCAAGCGGACAGCAAACACATACTTCTGGAACATCTGGCTTATGTAACACGGTTAATGCATTCTCTGGGATATACAATCAACAAAAGAAATCCAGGCTAACACCATCTCAGAAAATAACTTTCCTGGGTGCCAACTTGGACACAAACACCCAGATGGCCTATCTAACGCCAGAAAAACAGGGGCAGCTAACTCAGTACTTCAAAATACTAGCAAAATGTACCAGGCTTACTGCAAGGAAAATCCTGCAGGCTCTGGGATTCATGGCATCTTGCATTCTTTTAATCCCATGTGCAAAGCTGCATATGAGGAAACTTCAATGGTACCTAAAAAACCTATGGTCTCAACACAGTCACAGTTTGGAAACAATAATACCAATAATTCCATGTTTACAAAAGGAATTTCTATGGTGGGCCCAAGCATGTCAAGCAAACACAGGCCTCCCTTTCTGCAAGCCTCAAGCAAACCAAGTCATCACAACAGACGCCTCAGACTACGCCTGGGGGGCGCACATGACAGACAGGTGCATTCAGGGCAAATGGTCACAAAAGGAAAAGCACCTTCACATCAATCAAAAAGAAATGCTAGCAGTAATAAATGCAATTATAGCTTTCAAGGACCTCCTGCATCCAGGACAATTACTGATAAGAACAGACAACACCACAGTAATGTGGTACATAAACAAACAAGGCGGAACACATTCATACCCCTTGTGCAGACTAGCCATGACTCTTTGAAACTTGGCTCTGGAATGGCAAATCGAACTTCAAGCACAGTACTTGCCAGGATTGGAAAACATGCTGGCAGACAATCTAAGCAGAAATATGACAGATCCACACGAATGGAAGTTGCATCCTCAGGTGTTTACAGAGATAATACAAGAGTGGGGGAGGCCAGACATAGATCTTTTTGCCTCCCACAGGAATCATCAATTGGAAAAGTTTTGTTCAAGGACCTTTCACCCAAAGGCCTGGAGAGTGAACACCCTTTCATTCAGTTGGACAGCATGGACAGTTTATGCTTTCCCACCTCTGCCTCTTCTGCCCAAGATGCTCTTGAAAGCAAGAGCAGACAGACCGAAGATGATACTGATTGCTCCAGATTGGCCAAGGCAACACTGGTATCCGCTCCTGAGGAGTCTAACACATACTCTTCCCTGGTCCCTACCTCTAGTGCCTCTTCTACTGACTCAGCACAGCTACAAAACGCTTCACGGTCAGCTGAAAACACTCAATCTTGCTGCATGGAAAATTCTTTAACACCACAACAGATCCTACTTTCCAAGGAGGTGCAGGATGTCATTTTGGAGGCCAGAAGACCATCTACTAGAAAGGCTTACACCGCAAAATGGAAACGGTTCTGCTCTTGGAATGAGAAAAAGGCCAGGACCCTAAAAGCTGAATTTGCCTCAGATATTACAGTATCTAGCAGAGCTACTGAACAGTGGACTTTCATTTTCTTCTATAAAAATCCATGCCTCAGCCATTTCTGCAGAATTCAACTCGGATCCACCTTTATTTTCTCACCCACTCTTACGACAGTTCCTCAGAGGGGCTAAGAATATAAGACCTCCAAGGAAACAACCAATACCAGCCTGGGATCTTAATTACATTCTAGAAAAATTAACATTGCCTCCTTTTGAACCAGCTGCATCAACAGATTTGCAATATTTGTCCTGGAAAACAGCCTTCCTTCTGGCCATCACTTCAGCTCGTAGGGTTTCGGAACTACAGGCCCTCATGGCGGTGCAGCCCTTCCTCATCTTCCATCAGGACAGGGTTTCCCTTCGTACCAACCCGTCTTTTATGCCTAAAGTGGTATCCAGGGTAGGTTTAAACCAAGCCATACACTTACCCACCTTTTACCCCAATCCTCAAAACCAAGGGGAAAGTTTGCTACATTCTTTAGACATCCATAGACAGCTACGCTATTATTTGGACAGAACAAAGTCCTTCAGGAAATCAGAACAACTTTTTGTGTCCTATGCTGTAGGGGCTCAAGGGAAGCCAGTGACCAAGCAGACAATTTCTAAGTGGATAGGCCACTGCATACAGTTCTGTTATTCATATCATAGGAAATCTGTTCCCACAGACATCAGGTCCCACTCCACCAGGGCCACAGCTACCTCTACAGCCTTCCTCAGAGGAGTTCCTACCAAAGACATTTAGGAGGCCGCCACTTGGAGTTCTGTACATACCTTCACAAAACACTACCACCTGCCTTTATATTCCAAAACTAGAGCAGGCTTTGCCACTGCTGTGTTGCAGGGCATTCTGGCTCATCCCAGTTCCAACTAGTACCTATCACCCTGTGTGTAGCTTTGGGACTCTACCCATCTGTGATTACTGCAGCTGTATGCACGATGAACATAGTACAATTTTGTACCTACCATAAATGTAGATGTTCGAGTGCTAATACAGCTGCAGTACAAGTTACCCGCCTTCCCCACTTGATAAAAGCATAGGGCCTAACCCCCTCTTCATACAACCTGACTGGGTTATCCTTCTATGGTTTATTTGCTTGCAACTACTGATTTTGGATTATATTGCATTATTTGTATATATATATATATATATATATATATATATATATATATATATATATATATATATATATTGATATATAATTTATGTATTGCCTTCCTTCTGGGGGCACCTGACATCTGGGGCAAGAAAGACTGAAGAACATGGCGTCGGCTGTGTCTTATATACTCTGGCCTCACTGACGTCAAGAGAGAAAGCGACACCAACCGACGCCGGACCTAGACTTTGGAATTCGGCCGACCGAGGACCCACCTGACGGCAGAGAACCCATCTGTGATTACTGCAGCTGTATTAGCACTCGAACATCTACATTTATGGTAGGTACAAAACTGTACTTTCTGTCTGTGATACTTGGTTGTCGAGAAATTTAGAAAAACATGGATTTTATGACAAAATTAAATATTGTATGAAGAACAATTAATATCTCTTTACCTGCATTAAACAGAGGTCAAATAACACTACAACTGTGTTTGTGTAAGCTTTAAGATGTGATATTTTAATATGTTGTATGTATCATGGTTTTGTAATTATTAATGCACATATGAACAATCAATATTTGATGCCTAGAGGCATCAGTAGGATGCATTTACAGAAACAACTGGAGGCGTCACTCGGCTGTAATGAGTTAGCAGATGATAACAATTCTGAAAATATACAGCCAATTGAACCACTGCATCACTCCTTTTTTTCTCTTATTCTTTTCAAAGTCACTCCAATACATGAAGTAACAAATGCACTGAGGTCAGGAAAGAGGTGACTCAGTTCAGATGATCTTAAATGATGAACAGGCTTTAGGTAGGCTGATAGTTAATAGAAGTGTATTGTGTGTGGGAAAAAAAAGCAGGAGATCCTGCCTTTGCTGTCAAGCTATGTTATTAAGTGCACATTGAAAAGTGCCTTACGTTAATGTATAGATTTCTTGCGGAGAAGTGAGGTAAGTCGCCGTTTTTGTAAGAATAGAATAAAATGAAGTGTTTTAACAGACTTTGGTGCAAAAACACATTAACACACATCATTAATCTGCAGATTGCATGAGTGGATGATATCACTTAAGTGATATTCCTTGATAGCAGGCTATTTTTATTTGCTGAACTCTGTGGTTTATGCAGAAAGCAGACCAGAATGTGAATCAGAACTGCAGATGTTAACACCCAGTTGATGCCCTTTTGAGAATGTTAATAATCCACGTTGTTACAGTCGAGAGAGGTCAATCAGCTCAGATGTCATTAAGTGCCAAGCAGACTTTAGCTAGGCTGGCAGTTAGTAAACTTCATTGTTATTAGGTCAGTATTGCTGTTATAAAAAAAGAGACAGAGAGAGAAACATGTAAAACTGAGACAGAAGTGGTGTTCCCGAATTTATATTTGTCAGTGAATTGTGATCTTATGTGGCCCTTAACCACATTTTTCTGATTCATTTTCACCAAATGTAGCTTTGGTTTGAACTGGAATAATCCAAAGTGTGTGTTTGACATTGTTTTATTGACTTGATTGTATGCACTTATTGGCAGGAGGTACTTCAGTCTAGCAGATTTTAACAGCAAGCAGAAACAAAGTGATGCTTTTGCCTAATGAGTATAATACACAAGGAAACTGACCTCTACCTCAGGGATGTTGCAGATGAAGCTGTAGTTGAGAGAGCATATAAATGTTAAAATAATGTCTTGTAACTGAATGTTAACTGCCTTGTAACTAAGCCTCACATAATACAGCAGTATGCTAAGTTGATTGTGAATAATGTTACCTGCAGTGAGGTTGAAGATATAGCGGACCTACTGGCCAATAAAGTTAGCTCTAATATCACCTCTCTCCCCTCCATCTGTCCCTGAAGATATACCTAAAACTGTCTCACCTCCAGCAAATCGCACAAGACCAAGTCCTAAAAGTGCTATAAGAAGCTAAAAATACTGCATTGATGGGTCCTGAGAGTATCCACTGGATGCATCTTAAATAGTATTAAGCACAGTTTAGCCACACCCTAATAACACTGTTCAATCTCAGCCTCCATACAGGTTTTGTACCAAGTGAATGTAGAACAGCTACAGTCAATTCCCCGCATAAGGGAGTACCTTCCAAAGACCCAGGCAGTTACCCATAAGTCTGACCAGCCTCATATGCAAAGCCATGGAAAGACTTGTCATGGAATTCAATCAGGACATAGGGAACCTCCAGACACTGGTCCTGTCTCAGTTTGGATTCATCAAGGATAGGTCATGTTTACTCAACTTGGTGGGTTTTTTGAGAAGATCACCAAAGCAATGGATGGAGGCAAAACAGAGTACACCATATACCTCAACCTGTCCAAAGCTTTTGATACAGTTCCCCACTCAAGCACAGAAAAGCTAAATAAATTGGGAATAAAGTCCTATGTCACCCTCTGGATTGCCAACTGGCTCACAGATTGGATGCAGATATTCAAAATAGGGGAAGTTGTCTCCACAAAGAGACCAGTCACCAATGGAATCCCCCAGGGATCTGCGCTGAGATCTCTCCTGTTTGTATCTATTTTTCTCAAGTAAAAGCCAGTAACAAACTGATTGTCTAAGTTTGCAGGTGACTGGAAGGTAGGAGTTGTCATCGAATCCCCAATGACTTAGCCATCTTGCAGGAAGGTTTTGTTTGAAATAAGTAACTGGTGTCAAAATCATAGTCTGAACCTAAATGCCAAAAAGTGCATTATTGTATTCTTTGGGAAGTCATTTACCCCAGGGAATTACCACATTGACAAAACTACACTAAGAGCAGATCCAGTAGTTTGGGATTTGGGGACTTATGTGGACTGAGACATGTGTTGGTCAGAAGTTAGGTCAATTTTTTCAAGAAACTCCTATATTGCACAGCTTATAAACAAAGGGATTGTGTCTAGGTCTAGGGATGTGATTGTCCCTCTTTACTCAGCCCTCATTAAGCCAATCATTGATTACAGTGCCTCCTTTGGAATGCATCTATCCAAACTGGTTCCATACACTAGATTGAATTTGCACTAATTCAAAATAGTGCATGGAATGCTCACTGCAGCGAAAGTGCACTTAATCGAAAGTGCACTTATGCAAAGTTCAGTACAACAAACGGGTGTTGTACTGAACTTCCGTGCAGTACTCATGGACCTTAGGATTAGGGCACGGGTCATAGTAAGGGGGATGGCCTGTAGGGCTATCCCCTTACCATGACCCGTGCCCTAACCCTAAGGTTCGTGATGACTGCAGCGCAGTGAAGGACATAGCAATGTCCTCCACTATGGTGCGATAGTCACGAACGTTAGGGTTAGGGCATGGATTTGGGTAAGGGGGTAACTTTACTAACTATCACCTTAGCCTAACCCGTGCACTAACCCTAAAGTCTGTGACTATCGCACCATAGTGGGGGACATAGCTTGTTTTTTATGTCCTTCAGTATGCTGCGGTGTTTTTGGTGAAGTGCACTTACGCAAAAGTTCACTTTCGTTAAAGTGAACTTTCGCAGAAGTGAGGCTTCCTATTACACGTTCTAAGTAGTGAACTTTCGTTCTTGTAATAGGAATCCATCCAAACATATGCAATACGTGGAACTCGCACAAAGATGCCTTACTAAAAGGATACAAGGGTTAAACAACATGTCCTACAAGGACTGACCAAAAGCCTGTTAGTATACTCACTATCCTACAGACTGAGAAGAGGTGATCTGTGTCTAGCATACAAGGCATCCTCTGACATTTTACTAATGGATTTACTGCACATCAGAAGTAAGTCAAATGGCATCAGAAATGTTCGGTCTAGGGATCTAAATCTCTTCTGTACTATCAACAGAATGGTTTGGAGGGACAGGCATATTTCACAGAGGAACAGACTCCCCATCAGCATAAAGTAAAATTCATCCCTGTTCATGCACGAGTCCCTTCAAATTATCTATGTTGTGATCCCAGTTATTCTTGTTAGGGGGTAATATATAATTATTGACCATGCGATGGGTAAGGCCAGTTTATAACCAAATGGGATTGGTTATTTAAAGCACAAAAATGGAAACTGGCTAAGCTTAAATGGCCCACAAGGGCAGCCAGCCTACTGCTTACCTATGAACCACTGAACCTATAAAGCATAGAACACATGTTAATTCATGAGCTAAAGTTAATTTAACAAACAGACTGCATTAAAAATTGAGATTAGTAGATCCTTTAGGCTGAAGCTAAGAGAAAGTTATTAAACTTGCAGGCTGTCACCAAGAAACTGGTAGCATGCACAGATCAGAATGTAAAGTACTGCATAAACTATGAGGCTGTGCTTATCTTTATGCGTACAATTTATGTATTATATTTCTGTATCTCTGAAAAGCTCAAGACATAAAGCTGTCACAAAATTCAGATAAATGTGATTTAAGGAAATTGCTGGTTTCTCTCATTTTATTTGTTTTTCTTTCTTTTCTTTTTTTTTTAACCAATGGGCAGACTGTTCCAAGGACCATTTTCAGCTATAATCAGGGCCAGTGGATACAAAGCATATAATAAAATTTGCAGTTTGTATATACACAATAACCTTTCTTTTTTTTTCATAAAGAGTTTATTACATTGTATTGCAAAACAAGAGTAAGCAGTCACAGTTGATGTACTTAACAGGAAAATGAAAACCCATCCCAGACGCATCCCATAACTTAATATTCCACCTACTCCCTAAAACAATCAACCTCAGTGGGGGGCATTACAAATAAAGACAAATATGTATGTGTAACCACTCAAATATGATATCATCATCCTGGAAATAAATGATGTGGAAAAGACAAAACGAAAGACCCAGTGAATAAACCTAACTGCATTTCATAAAACTTAGTAACTGGACAAAGTATCTCTATTGTTACTAATGCAACTTGTCCAAAAACTCCATTTCTGTTTTGCTTTCACCCGCACTCTAAGATCAGGATTGCCGTCTCCATCAACGAGAGTTCATTCGTTTCTCTAGAAAGTTCCTGGAAGTTATAAGATGTAACAGTCTTAGTTACACATTTCCTGGCTGCAATCCACAAAAGGTTTAACAGTCTGGATTGTGAAGAACCAAAAGGAAGGTTATTGAAATAACCAAGAAAATATAGTCCTCAGTGATATTAATCAACTCCAGCCTCATCAGGTTGCATATTATTTGCCATAAACTCCCAAAGTTTGCTAAAATAGTATGGCCAGGTGAGAGAGCATAAGATAGATAATTATGTTATCGGTTTACTATCACATGTTTGACAGTACAATGCTCGAATGTACAGATGTTCGAACAAAATGTTTGGAAATCTGAACACCGAACAGTGTAAATGCCCAACCGAGCATTTCAGTGAAGTCGAATGTCGAACATGTCGACTATACTGAAATGTTCATATCTACTCAACATTCTACAACAGGTTTTTGCAGGGGGGCAAGCCCCCCTTGCACACCCCCCCCCAATTATATATACAAACTCCGTGATTGCACTACACTGAGTAAAGGGTACATTTCCTGATCACCACTATAGTGCGATCTGCACTACATTGTCAAACCTTTCTATAGCGAATGTTCGCTATTGTAAGGTTCGACAATGCCGTGATCACACTTCTGGTTCTGCTACCTGAATTTCGCACATTGGTTGATAGCACACAGTGTGATCGCCAATGTGATAGTAAACCGATGTTATCTATTACCATACCTTTAATGGAAGAGTCTTCTGACAGACAGTTTTTCACATGGGAGAGACTTCCAGATGGGCAGTGGATCGCATGGTAGAAAAGGCCTTTTCTTGGCCCAGACAGAGAAGTGGCATTGTTTCATTGGGGTCTAAGGAAATAGTGTCCCTATTGTGTAAGGAAGGCAACATCTTTGAAACAGGTTTTATATGACAGGGCCTGGTAGGAAGATGTGTCCTTCATTGATACATAGCCATGGGACTCTTGCTGAGATATCAGTTGATTATTGCTAACAGTTTCCAACTTCTTCCCAGTTTTCAGACACAGATCTTCTCAGTTCTGCAGATGAAGTTATTGTTTGAAAGCAAGACTTGAAAATAGGGACATTTGCTTAACAATCTGGCGTAGAAAGATAAGTAGTATCAGGAAAAAGAAAGTTAACACAAAGGGGATCCAAAGAGGAGTTACTAATTTACAAAACAAAACAAACAAGATGTATATATTTAATACCACTCATGTGGAGTAATTGTTCCAACGTATTACGTGTAAGACCATATCCTTTGTAGTTAGGAAAATAGATTATTAATTCTAAAGGCATGCTATAAGCATTGTGAAGCTCCATAAATTGAATATATGTTTATCCCAGGTCGAGGTATAAAAATCATTTTATAAGAAAGTAATGCTGAACAATTTTTATTTGCAGCAGAAGTAGGGTGACTCTTGAAAATAAATTTGAAATGCTTCAAATGTTAATTTCAGAAATAAATTACTTTTTTAATGTCTGTAGATAAAGCTGATAGTATTATTGTCAATGGAATTTAACTTAAGGCAGGGCACTTTGTATAGAGTTTTGCTTTAGGATTCGGAAAGGTTATCACTGCCAGAGCTAATTGAGCAATGCTAGAGCCATTGCTAGCTATCCTTGCCATTCCTCAATCTGACATCCCCCTACACTTTAAATTGAGCAAAAAGAAAAGTCCTCCTTTAAATTTTATCAAACTGCTTTCTACAGCTCAGTGCCATACACACAGAGCACTGAGCGCGTTTGTGAATTCATCCAGTGTCTGCATTCATTTCTGAATGTTGGTACAGCATATCCCATACACTGAACATTGAAAAGCTTCAGGCATAACTGCAATTGCAGTATCAACATTCAGAAACTGAATGACAGTACTGCCAGTTCCACTACCTGACACCTTGCACCCAGAATGGCTTCCCCCTTCACCGTACCCTGCCTATGCCTTTTGGTAATATAGGACTGCCAGTTAGTGCAACAGTGATAATCTGTGATTCAGAGACATGATAAAGCCGCACTGAGAAGCATCTCCTTTCTGACTGACTGATTACCATACATCTGAATCTAGCACTTCACTGTCAGATCTGACTGCCCTAGTGTTTGGATCTCAGTTACACAGACACCTTCCAACATGCGCACACACACACACACACACACACACACACACACACACACACACACACACACACTCACAGCTATTCCCAGACATTTGCACAAACATACGCAGACACTTAATAAGGCAGCTGCAGATATTCCCCAGAAGACAAATGCATACACTCACAGAAACACTCATTCATGCACACACCCATTCACCCACTTGTACGCATACTTAGAAAGCTTTGTTTTTTAGACTATGACAGGACAACCATCCGGACATATAAATGCAGTCACGCACATCCAGGTATCTGTAGTGATGTCCCTTTAGACACACATATACACACACACACACACACACACACACACACACACACACACACACACACACACACACACACACACACACACACACACAGCTTTACAGTATCTACCTGGAGTCGCACTATGCACACTAATCCATCCATAGGAGTGAATGGATGTACACCATTGAAAGACAGTGTACCCTTTGTCCTCCTCCTCACATCCAAAATAACATGATAGAACAATTCGCTGCACCACTGTACTCCGCTATTCTGGAGGTGCCATTTCCTGGGAAGAGCACATGGCTAATTCCTGAACTGCCACATTTGCATGGGTCTTCGTAAACAACACTGCTGTCCATGATACATCGGGTGCCCACATACTGTGTAGTGGAAAAGTGGTTTCTGAATTGATTGGGCTTACCCCACTGAGAAGGCTTTCGAAGTAAAGTCTTCTGCTGGTGCAGTAAGCTTTCTGAATCTTAGAGCAGAAGAGGCATTGAACTGGTGGAATCAATGAAATTCAGTACTGTAAGATTTTTTATTTGAGGAGAATGCTCGGAATCTACCATTTTCTGTCTTAGAATAATAATTGGATTTAATACTATTGGCTGAAAAAAAATACTAGGCTCGTCAAGATTTAAAAACTTGTAATACATGTTTAAGTCTTATACCAGCTTTCAAGACTGGATGAAAATAATTCAATATGATTTTGTTTCAGAGTAAAAGGAAAGCCATTTGGACTTGCTTTCTTTACATTTATTTATTTAGAACACTGTTTAACTCAGCTTCATACCAAGCAGACTAGTTTTTGCTGCAGTCCCGCATTGAATGTCAATTCTCCCCCTAGCTGCCTTGTTGACCTTTCATTCTCCAGCTTCCTCACATCAGGTGTGGTTCCCTTTCCTCTTGCCTCCTCATCTGGATAAGCTTTTCAGTTTGAGGCACTTTACAGCCCGTTTGATACACTTACCTAGAATACATCCCCTGGACCTTTATGTCCTCAGTTAAACATTTTGTTTCTCCAATTCTGTTGATGGTTAGTAATACCGTTTTCCAAAAGAGGGCAGTCCAAGTTTTGACTTCTGTCCAGAAGCCCAGTACAAGAAAAATATACAAGAGTAAGTGAATGCATTTTTTGGATTAAGCCATTAATTGAGGGCTGGATCCACTTTCAGCTACTGTCTGTGTAGTTTTTCATTACCTTGTCCGGATCCTTGACTCTAGCCTTAGCTATGCTTCTGTTAAAGCTCATCTAACTGCTGTTTTGAACTTTCAGAAAGGTTTTCAAAATGCTTCAATGGCCTGTTTGAAATTGTGTAAGGCTTTTGTAAGGGTAACTTTCTTGATAAATCCTCCATTTAGAAAGCTTGTCACCCCCATGAATTTATATTTTGTCTGGGAAAAACTAATCAGCTCTCCTTTTCAGACTGCCTCTGAAGAGAATGAATAATCTTTAATGGAAAATGGAAAACTGTTCTTGTTTGCTGTTACTTCAGCATGCAGGGTATCTGAGCTTCATGCCTTGAGTGGTACAAAAACAGAGTAGCATTGTAAACAAATTCAACCTTCATGTTAGAGTAAGCATGAAAATAAATCTAAATCAAGCTATTAACCTTCTTCTGTTCTATCCAAGTTATTATAATAAAGAAGAGTATTACATTTTATGGTTGTATATAGGCAAATGGGATCTTATTTAGACTGAACAAAGACATTTAGAGAAAATGTCTTAATGCTCTTAGTGAAATGGTCAAGAAGGTTTCAGAAGTCACTGTCTCGGTGGCTTTCAGAGTGCATCATGTTCTTTTGTGCTAAATATAATGTAGTGACAGTTTAGCCTAGAGTGCAAGGGGTCGTGGCCACCTTGTATTTTTCAGGAATGTTTCTTTGTACAACATTTGTGCAACTGTGACATAATCTTCTCTGAATGCATCCACAAGACACTATAAGGTGGATGTGATTTGAAGGACCATGTACTCCTTTGAAGTCTCTTGCCATCTTCTGGATGTTCAGCTGGAGATGATCTCCCATGGGTTGAAGAGGAGAAAACCAATCATGACAGACATGAAAGGTAGGTATTTACATGGTCATACTTCATTCTCTTCAACATTCACACCTTCCACCAACCTGTTATGTCTGGGTCTTGCCTGAAGGTGTTTTTAGTGGCTAATGGTTGTATATGTCATGTCCATATGTTCCAGTCTCAAGATGACTACTTCCAATCTGGAGATGATAAAACATGGGACATTTATGTAAGGGAAGGAACTAAAACCTTGGAAAGTTGTCTCCATGGTGACCAGACTGATAGCTCATGTTTTAATCCTCTGGGTTAAAGAGGATGAACTGTGACCATCTATATAAGCTGTTATGGTAGGGCCATAATTTTCATATTTTGGATATGTGCTGTCATAACCCATATTTCAAAAACAGAATGTAATGCACCTTGGCAAACTATGACAGGAAAATATTTGTAAACATTGCATATGGTACCTGTGCATAAAAAGTCACTTGTCAGTCCTTCTTTGAGAATTCTTAACCAAAACTTCAGATAATTATATTGGGATAGTTGGATACAAAAGACTGCCATTCTTTCCTTATGGATGTCAGTGTATCTCATTGTTTGCTCTCGCCTTTAGTTACAAGTCTGTAGTGATAATATGTTGAACATGTGCTGCACCCCTCATCCTAAATAGGATTAATATGGCCACTACAATAGAAACCGATTATAATGTAATAAACCAGACTTTTATAGTAAAATGCCTGTGCAACACTGTATCTAAAAGGCAGTACCTCAGTTGTACTTTGGAAAAAAGACTTACAGGGATTTATTTGTGGATATTCAGATATAGGCTTCACCGTTGACTACTTGTCTTCATTTGAGAAATGCAACTCAGTGCTGTATTTGACTCTGCCTCATTGCTATTTGCTGCAGGGAGTTTTGGTCATGATATGTATCAGCTGACAAAACTTTTATGGAGAAGTATTTTTGAGTTTTAAGTCTAATAAAATTACATTTTCCTCAGTATATTTGGAGCATCTGCTAAATTCAACAACCCGGATAGAAGTTGTATACTGATGTCATTGAAAGCAGGGAATAATGCAACACATCAGTCTGTGTGAAATGAATGTATGTGCCTGTTTGTTTCTTAAGAAGCAGCATCTCGATTTTCCTTTGAAAGTACATGATAAAACATTCAGGGAATTATCCTTAAATCTCTGTGTATGTATATTGCACCTATGGCTCCCATTCTGTCTATAAGAAATTCACTGCATCTCAGTACTCTTCAAAACGTGTAATGTGAGCAATGAAAGGTTTTCAGTGACAGAAGATGTGCATTGTCTGATTATATAAAAAGAAAAAAATATATCTATATCATGACAAATCAGTAAAGATATATAGTGGGCATGAGCTGCATTACTTCCCTGAGATGATCATTCCCCTTAATAAAAATATAGTGCAGTGCAGCATATCAAGCAGTCACTCTATAATGTGGTCGAATGCTTGTGGCTTAAAGTTTCTCATTCCTGCTTTGCCAGTTCTTGACAAAGATTTCAGAAAAAATTTCCATGATTGCGGTGGTGGTGCTGTGGTAGCCTTGTTGCCTCACAGTAAGACGGTGTCCTGTTCGATTCTCAGCTAGAGCATCTTCTGTGTGGAGACATGCATGAATGGGCGTACCTTCATTGAAGGTTGTGCGTCAGGGCTGGCAACTCAGCATGTAAAAATCTACTGCCAATCATTAGCGGACCGGAGTTCAGCTGTGGCGACCGCTAACCGGGAAAACACGAAAGACACAACAACTTCAGTAAAAAATACACACAGGGCTGCCATTCCACCTTTAAGGAGTTCAGTGCAGCTCAGGGTAAATTTGACCCCACAAGACTACCTACACCCCAACTTTAACAGGGAGTTTTGGGCATGTCATATTTTCAGTGACAAAAAGTTGCTCTTCCTAATAACACACATATGACTTACTTTTGCTGTAATGACAGTTTACTAAAGATAAATGTTTTATGTGTTTTGAATTGCATACCCTAAATAAATGTCATGTACCCACCCTAGTGTAACTGGATTACAGTGTGACATGCCGGAGTCTGTGAGTAAAATAACTTGGTAAACCATTCCTTTGGCACATGAGTACAAAAGCTGCATGATGTTCTTCGTGTTTCACTGTTGCAGTCATCACATTTGGGTTATCCTGCCAGGGGTAGCCCTCAGTTGGCCTGAATATCAGAGGCTTAGTATTTCTGTGTCAGTTGCTGTCGCTCCAGGACTGATTTCAGGTTGTCAGTGGTATAAAATCAGGCAGCTGACGTCATTACATCTGTCTTTTTTGCCGAGGAGCCTGAAGCAGAAGCAGTTCGCATGAGTGCCGGTCAGCCGCTACCTGAGTTTTCATTTCCGAACTGAAGTTGAAGTCTTCTAAAGGTAAGTACCCCATTGGGGATCCTTTTTTCTTGCTCTAACCGATGTCAGAAAAAGTTAACAATTGTCTCACCTGTGGAAAGCAAATACCACACCAAGACTTCCATTCTTACTGCGTTACCTGTTTAGGCCCAGACCACGATGTCCCCCGCTGTCACTTTTGTGCTTTGTTCAACGCCAGAACTGTACGTTGTCGGGTCCTTGTAGCTAGATATTTTTGCTCTCAGTCCTCTCGAAATCCAATATGGCTTCAATAAACCATCCGACTACTGATCATCCGAAAAAACATAAGGATAAAGACAGAGATAGACCGCACAGGTCCAAAACTGCCGACGACGCTTCCGTTAAGCTAGTCGTCAGTTCTCCGGTACTCAATGAGGCGCGTTCGCAGCCCCTGATGCCCACTTCTGTGGATTTGCAGGCCACTACTGAGACCCTTTCAGAGTCCGGTATGCCGCGAGACTGTTCTTCGACTAAGACTCCTGCGGGTGTCTGTACCTTGGATGGGTCCGGAGCCACTGAGCAGGCACTGGCTTCCAAGGAAGTACTTCGCATTACCGATACTCGACACAGACCAATGACTTCTTTCGTGTCTTCATTTCTTTCGAAAACAACTGAGTTTCTAAGGCCCCGGGTACGAACCACACTCAAAAAAACGACGACCCAAGCTCAGGCACTTGCTTCCTTACCTCAGTTCCAAATGCTTAAAATGGTGGAAGACCTTATAATGCTTATCAGCGGAAGCCAGGCTACCCCTTCCAAAAGAAAAAGAGACTTGTCTTCAATAGTTTTATCTGAACAGGAGTCTGATGACTCTGATGCATCTGAATATGAAGATATGCAACCCCTCTCTGCTTATGAGAATTCTAGTGCAGAGGAATCCATCCCTTCAGCCTCTCCACCCGAGGACTTTTCCTTTGCGGAAACCCTACATACTTTAAAGGAGCATTTCCAATGGGAATATCAGGACTGTCCTCAGTCAAAAATGAGTCTCAGGGAATTCTTCGATCTACCACAGCACAGACCTGTGGCCTTTCCTCCTGTCCTGGATGTTGTGGATGATGTTTTTATGGAATCCAGTCTGTCTCCTGGCACCCTCCCTCATGCTCCCAGGAAACCTGACAGGTATTATAGAGCCCCTGACGCACACAAATTTCTTTTCAAAAATCCTACTGCTGACCCCGAGGTCATTTCTCAAGGACCTAAAGGAATCAAAGCAACTTCAGCTAAGAAAACCACCCCCTCAGATAGGGATTCCCGAGCATTAGACAGATGGGGTAAAAAAGTATAAATCTCTGCTACTCTTGCCATTAGAGCATTAAATTGTCAGTTCCACATGCTGAAATATCAGCAACCTACCATGGAACTCCTCAAACAAAAAATATCTTCTTTTCCTGCTTGTGCAGAAAATAAAGACTTACAAGAGTTAAGCATTCTGCAAGTCAAGTAACTAAGCACACCTTACAATGTGGTTTTGATGCCCTAGAAGCATCTTGCAAGGCAGCAGTTACTGGTTCTGTCCTAAGAAGGCATGCTTGGCCTAAGGAACAGACTTTGCCAGACCATGTCAAATCCAAATTATTGGACACACCCTTGAACAAAAACAACTTATTTGGCACCAAACCAAGGCTTGTTAGGAAATCCAAATAAAGGTCTGAAACACGATGGACCACTTTATTTAAAGCGAATGTAAAAGCAGCAAATCACAAATCCAAAAGGCTTGACACCACAAAGTAGATCTACTTTGTGGTGTCAAGCCTTTTGGATTTGTGATTTGCTACTTTTACATTCGCTTTAAATAAAGTGGTCCATCATGTTTCAGACCTTTATTTGGATATCCTAGCAAGCCTTGGTTTGGTTCTGGTTATTTGAGCTTGCACATCCATCATCTTTTTATTTGGCACCAAGGCTGAAGAGGTATTAAAAAAAAAGATGGAAGAAAAAAGTAATCTATGCAGACAGTTAAAGACGTCTTTTAGCTCCAGCCACCAAGGTTCAGTAGTCATTGCCCCTCTAATCACTGGTTCTTTCATGCCCCCTCCAGGCCAACTCAGTCCAGACCCAGGGGAAGCAAACCCCCCAGACAACAGCCCCAGGGAATGCAGGGATCTAAGCAATGGAGTTCCTCCTCTTCAAAAACAGGGAGTGCAACACCACCCTCTTATGGTAAGAACTTACAATGACTTTACACTTCCACCCCCCCCCCTCTGCCCACCGCCTCATGCCCCTAGGAGGAAAACTCTCCTTCCACACAAGCAACTGGGTCAGCATTACCAACGACCACTGGGTCCTCAACATACTGTCCCAGGGGTACAAATTTTATTTCCACACTCTGCCAACCCCAAAAGGGTTCCCAGATCTTCCTCCAAACCAGTGGGCAGAGGCCAAAAAGCAAGTCCTTTCCCTGCTCTCCATGAGGACAATAGAGCATGTTCCTGCAGAACAGATAGGCCAAGGTTTCTACTCCAGATGATTCCTGGTACCCAGAAAAGAGGGCACATGGTGCGCCATCCTCAATTTATCCATTGTAAACACCTTTCTGGTGATACCAAAATTCATAATGCTCACCCTCCAGCAGCTTCTACCTATGCTTTCCAAGGATGCTTGGTTAGCCACCCTAGACCTAAAAGAGGCCTATCTACACATCCCAATCAGGGAATCATGCAGAAAATACCTACGTTTCAGGGCTGGATCAATGCACTTTCAGTTCTCTGTACTTCCCTTTGGCTTATCTACTTCTCCCAGAGTATTCACAAAATGTTTGGCTCCCGTCATTGCTTTTTGCAGACAAAGAAACATTCAAATTTACCCATACTTAGATGACTGCCTGATTCAGGCAGACAGAACAAGCTGCTACAGCACCTGACCTTTGTAAAGGACCTACTGACCTCCCTGGGGTATACTATCAACGAAAAGAAATCAAAACTATTCCCCACACAAAAAATTGTATTCCTGGGAGCAAACCTGGACACAGCTTCCCAGATGGCATTCCTTACTCCAGAAAAACAAGACTACCTGACAGGCTACTTCGCTCAACTAGCCACCAGAACCCAGTTATCCACAAGGAAAATCCTGCAAGCTCTAGGGTTCATGGCCTCTTGCATCCTACTCATTCCATATGAGGAAACTACAATGGTACCTAAAAAGCCTTTTGTGTCAGCACTCTCAAGACCTGGAAACTCTTATACCAATGATACCTAGTCTAAGGAAAGGTTTTCTTTGGTGGGCAGCAGCTTGCAACCACACAAGGGACTTCCCTTCTCACAACCCCACACTGTCCATACCCTCACCACAGACCCATCAGACTATGCACGGGGTGCTCACCTGGACATCAGGTGCATTCAGGGCCAACGGAGCCCAAATGAAATACATCTGCACATCAACCAAAAAGAGATATTAGCTGTTCAGCATGCCTTGACAGCTTTCAGACCCCTACTCTCCCTGGGGCCTCCACTGATCAAAACAGACAAAACCAGAGTGATGTGGTATATCAAAAAGCATGGAGGGACTCACTCTTATCCTCTCTGCAGGCTTGCCATGACTCTTTGGCACATGGCCTCAGCCATGCAACTACACCTGTTAGCACAATTCCTGACAGGCTCTCTAAACTCTGTGGCAGATTACTTAAGCAGAAACCTGCTAGACCCACGAGTGGCAGGTAGACCACAGAACCTTCACCTTTGTAACCCAGAAATGGGACACCCCAAAGCTCGACCTCTTTGCCTCCCACTCCAATCATCAGCTCAACAAATTCTGCAACAGGGAGCCTCACAGCAAGGCCTGGAAAGTGGATGCTCTATCCTTCTAGTGGGTGAACCTCTCGGTCTATGCATTTCCCCCCTCTACTACTCATTTCAAGGGTATTGATCAAATTAAGGGAGGAAAAATCGAGGACAATCCTGATTGCCCCAGACTGGCCATGCCAGTACTGGTACTCACTGCTGTGCAGCCTGTCACCCCTGTCACAGTGGCACCTACCTCAGATTCCAGTACTCCTGACCCAGAGCAGTGGAGAATTTATGCATCCCCAATTGCAGACATCCAATCTGGCAACCTGACTTATTCCATGACCTCTCCTCAAGCTGCCAGCCTAAGCAAACAAGTTCTAGATGTTATACGTGAGGCCAGACACCCCAGCACTAGAAAATCCTATGATGACAAGTGGAAAAGGTTTTGCACCTGGATCCAGGCTAAGGGAGCCGGAACAGCACAGCCCTCCCTCCCTCTCATCCTGGATTACCTAGCAGACCTACTACACAGGGGGTCTATCCTTCTCTTCTATTAAAATTCATGCCTCAGCCATCTCTGCTCATTTCAGCACAGAGCCACCTCTCTTCTCACACCCTCTCATCAAACAGTTCCTAAGAGGAGATAACTTAAGGCCACCCAGAAGAGCTCCTGCCCCAGCACAGGACCTTAACTTTGTGCTGGAAAAGCTCACCCTGACCCTCCCCCCCCCCCCATTTGAACCTGCAGCTTCAGCAGAGTTGAAATTTCTCTCTTGGAAGACAGCCTTGCTTCTGGCTTCAGCTAGAAGTGTATCAGAGCTACAAGCACTTATGGCTGTAGAGCCCTTCATCATTTTCCATGCTGACAGGGTCTCCCTCAGGACTAACCCATCCTTCGTGCCTAAAGTGGTGTGTCCAGTGTACCTTTTTCCCTAACCCACAAAACAAGGGGGGAAGGATTCTGCACTCTCTAGATGTGCACAGACAGCTCAGATTCTACCTGGACAGGACTAAATCTTTCAGGAAAACTGATCAATTGCTAGTCAGCTTTGCTGCAGGAGCAGAGGGCAAGGCCATATCCAAACAAACACTCTCCAAATGGATAGCACATTGCATCCATTTCTGCTACAAACAGCATGGGAAACCACCCCAAAGGGGGTCAGGACACATTCCACCAGAGCAACCTCCACCTCTGCAGCTTTTCTCGGTGGGGTCTCATCAGGGACATCCTGGAGACTGCAACGTGGACATCTGTTCATACCTTCACCAAGTATTACCACCTGCCTGTCTTCTTCAAATCCAGGGCAGGCTTTGCCACCGTAGTCTTGCAGGGCATCCTAGCCAGCCCCCAGTCTTCTTGACTGCCTTCACCCTTTTCTTCAGCTTTGAGAATCAACCCAAATGTGATGACTGCAACAGTGAAACACGAAGAACATAGTACAGTTGTGTACACTTACCATAAATGTAGATGTTCGAGTGTATTCACTGTTGCAGTCCTGGTTTCCCTCCCTCCATCCCCCTTGTCTCTCTCTCTCTCTCTCTCTCTCTCTCTCTCTCTGTCTCTCTCCTTACAAGGAAATTTTGGTATTTACTTTCTACTGGTGGTGTTCTTCCACCATAACCAAGCTCCCTATTGGGGACTCCTGACAGTTAGGGCAAGAAAAACTGATGTAATGGTGTCGGCTGCCTGATTTTATACCACTGACAACCTGACATCAGTCCTGGAGCGACAGCAACCGATGCAGAAATACTAAGCTTCTGGTATTCAAGCTGACTGAGGGCTACCCCTGGCAGGATAACCCAAATGTGATGACTGCAACAGTGAATTCACTCGAGCATCTACATTTATGGTAAGTGTACACAACTGTACTTTATTCCTCCTCTGAGTCCTTCCTAAAACTTGCAGGCAATCACAACATGATATTCAAGCACAAAATGCAGCAAAAGCTTCCATTTTACCCTTACGGATTTAAGTACACTTCAGTATTTAATATTTGTATGCCACATCACCTCCATCAGCACAGGTAGTTTTGGTAGTGTTATGTATGCGGTGATAAAAACATTGCTGCATCTTGTGAAGTACATGATTTTTTTTTGTGTTATTTGATGATAACTCTGACAAACTGTGATAGTGAAATGCTTTAAAACCCACATCATTTTGTTTTTGTTTAATCAGACTCATCCTAACTTCAAGAACTTTAGTACACCAGGCCTGCGAGTAAAGAACTGCTTATTTAAATACTTGCAAGTTCATATTCATTACTTAAGTAATGCCAGCCATCTACCTTTGTCACTGATGCCCTTTATTTTGCTTTTTATCTTTCCCAGCATCAGCATTTTCTTTACATTGCTGATCAAAGTGTTTGAGTTTGTTTTACCATCTGGTCTTCCAGTGAACAATCTGGATTTATTTTCTTAAGTATTGACTTATTTGATGTTCTTGCAGTATACGAAATTCTCCTAAGTTTTCTCCAGTGCCACAGTTCAAAAGCATTGACTTTCTGGATGAAAATGTTTCTAGGTTTGCCATAACTTTCATTCCTTTCCTTTTAAAAGCAGTGCGTTTTCTGCAAAGATCTTATGAGTCAAGAAAATGAAATTTGTTACTGCATCTACTTCTTCTCCATCTGTTTGCAAAGACGTGATATAATTAGTTGACATAATTTTAGTTTATTTGATGCTGAGCAGCAATCCAGTTTTTGTGCTTTCTGCATCGTAAACAGGGTCTACAGCTCTTCCTCACTTTACCTATTAGAGTGGTGTCATCTGGATATTTTTTCCTGGCAGTTTGTATTTCAGCTTCTGATTCATCTTTAAAGGTGATTTAGGATTGAATAAGTAAACATCGCAGACTCTGGAGGAATGGACTAATGTAAAGTTATCTAGCAGTGCCTTTAAGTAGCCAGGTTGTGGAGTTCTACACAAGCTGAAATTGGTTATGTTCTTTGTTAAGGAAGGCATGATGTGCACAACCACATGAAGGACCTTTGAAAGAATAAGGCGTTTGATGAGAGCTATGTTCATTAAATGCAAATAGTCTGATAGCAGATGACACCTGGTCTGCATCAGTCTGTCAATATGCTACATTTGAATTCAGTACTGATCTGCACTGAAACCGTAAGAGTGGAATGGAAGCCATAGGAATTAACAGAGGACACACTGATGAGAAATGCATGTGTGACTTCCATTCTGCTTAGGGTTTCAGTGCAGATCAATGCTGAATTGGTTTGTAGCTAGTTGCAAATTTTCTACATAGGAAATTTTGTCCATGGTGTGCATACTCTGATGGAATAGACTGTCTTCTGTGGGGAAATGTGTATTACATTTACTTCTGATGGACTGATAACTCTGTAAAGATGCATTTTCGACATGAGCTACATGACATATACTGAGCAGCCCATATATCAAGATAAATATAATGCATCTTGTCATCCTGGCATTTGAACAGTTGTTTAAGCCTCTTGATGTCTGTCAGTATGTCTGTGAAACAGTTTTACATTTTTAGTAATTTTTTTGGGCTAACATGAGTAGATATTCTGTTATAGACTGTATTTAGGTGCAAAGTTAAAGGAACAGCTGCATGATGAATTTCTTGGTGCCAAACCACATTTCCTTGTAATACTTTCTTTTTCTAACTTGCTTTTGTATGGGCATCTCATATGGTTAGACCATTTCTGTTATGGACAAGTAAAGAAGGCTTTAGATGTTTTTCATATTGATCACTGCTGCAGTAGCCTAAGCTATCTGGGTTATATCCTGCATAGGATATAACAGCTGGCCAGCTCCCAAAGCTTCAGGACACCTTCTGTGCACCCAATCAGTTAGCTTGAGCTAGGCTGACTGAAAACTGAAAAAAATGATTGGGGTGCCAAGCCCTTCATAGCTTTTCTGCTAACAAGAAAAGTGCTGCTCTGGTGCTCTGCAGACTTTTGAGGATTAATGGTTGGCTAATGCTGTACCATTGCTAGGCAATTAAGTTACATTTAGATAAAAAAAAAACCTTCCATTTTATTTGTAATGTTGTTTAAACTAACTTTTGTGAGAAACAACTACTTTTAAGCTAGGAAAAATTGTTTTCCTTTTATGTACTAAAACAGGAGCAGACTTTTGTACTTTTATGGTAAGAAGTTATTTAAAACTACTTTTTCTGTGGCAAAATGTGTTTATTTTACTTTTGGGGTCAGGGGAAAATGTTTAAAGTGCTTTTTACTGTTGGGGGAAGTTACATTTTTGCAACTTTCCTGTGTTTGACTGTAGCTGATAAGCTTCCCCAAGAAACAAGCACATTTTTCAGATGGACCATCTTCCAGCCACAAAAAGATGACTAAGCAGCCTTTACCATCACAGCAGGCTGGTAATTTGCCACAGCCACAGGTGGGTGACTTTGCTGTGGCCATGGCTGTTTTCTCAGATCTCTCATCTTTTTCATCTCATTGGTACTGCCCCTAGAGCTGCCATGGACCAGGAGTTACCCATGTCCTCTGTGGCTGTTAGGTTCTCCTCAGTGGCCAAGGAAGAGCCACTGTTGTTGGTCATGGAAGAAAAAGAGTGATATGTGCCCATCCTTAGCCAAAATGTGGTGTCCATCCTTGGGGAAGCATCTAATGGCATGTCTGTCTCCCCTAACTTTCCTGTCAGAAACAGACAGGAAATTAAACATTTAGCTTTTCCTATGTCTGTTTCTTTAGACAGAAGTAATTTACTGGGCTTGGCTGAGGCTCTTGAGCCTTCTTGTAAGGTGGCTTCTGGTAAAAGAAAAAGGGATTTTTCTTCCTCTGAAGAGGGTCATTAATTGGAATGTGTAGGGGAGTCTGAAGTGTCAGATGTAGTCTTTTCTCCTCAGGTTTCTGATTCAGAGTCTGAGGAGAGTGTTGCATCTGAAAGTCCATGAGGGATTCTCTTTCTCTGAGACTGTTTCCAGAATAAACCATTGTTTTCAGTGGGAGAACACTGAGGTTTTTCAATTACTTAGAAAATGTTATGATTTGCTACAGATGGAATTTACAGAACCCTCAACCTTCCCACCAGTGCTGTCAGCATTGGAGGATGTATTTCTCACAACCTACTGACGTTCTTCGTGTTTCACTGTTGCAGTCATAACCGATGGGATTTCCTGCCATGGAAGCCCTTGGCCGGCCAGCCTATCTGAAAAATTTCTCCTCCTCCTGAGGCCAGCTGATACGTTGACCAAAGTCAAGCATCTAGGTATAAAGGGAGTCAGCAAGTGCCAAAACCTCAGTTCTTTCTTGCCATCAGAGTCTGAACTAGTGTGCTAGTCAGTGCATTGGTTGGTCTGCACCAGAGAAAGATGATGTCTAAAAATTAAGTACCCTATTGGGGAACTTCTTATGTCCTTCTTGACTAATGTCAAAGAAAGTTTCTGCTGTGGCAAACAGATACCACAACTAAACTTTCTTTCTTTTTGTATAACCTGTTTGGGCCTAGAACGTAACGTTCCTATCTGTCAGTTCAGTGTTCGTTTTTAACAGTAGAACCATCATGTATAGGGCTGAGATTTTTAGCTAAGCACTTTTGAAGGTTGTTAGGGCCTAAACATACTATGTCATCTGCTGGTCAAGCTGAGGTTGATCTCCCTAGAAGTAAAATGGAAAAGCACGCAAAACGTATGGTACCGGGTGACACTTGTGCACCTAGGCTTGTGATCGTTGAAGGTGAGATGCTTTTACAATTTCCATCCAACAATTGAGATTTTGGTGCGGGCCTCTGTTGATACCCATTTGGAGCCTGATACACCACTGGGTCCCTCTTCTTTCTTACAAGCTGAAGGACTTAGCTGGTCGGTTGCGTCCAGAGCCACTTCTCAGGTTCCTGCTTCCTGTGACCTCTCTAAAACTGATAAAGGGGTATCTGGAGTCTGTCATCATGAGGAGATTGCCTCGGTTTTCCATCCTGTGAATTTGGCTGTCCATCCGCATCCCTGCACTGTTGCGGATGTCACCCTCAGGCCTAAGCCTATGGTCTCACATAAAAAGGCTGCATCCAGCTTACCTCAGCAAAGGCCTTCTGGCTTCAGCTCCCAAACTCAGGCCTGTCAACAAGACCTAGTTATGTTGGCTGAAGATTTGATATCTATGGTCAGATCCAGATGCCTTTGTCTCCCTGGTTCTGCCTCTGAATCTTCTCCTGGTAAAAAAAAGACTGATGTTCTCCCTCAGGACTCTTCTGATTCTTTTGACTCTGAGGATGATAATGATGAATCCACCTTTGAGGAAGGTTTATCAATTGCCTCCTCTGGAGATTCAGATTCTAGGAAGAACCTTGCCTGAGTCTCTCCTCCTAGGACATCCCCTTTGGGGAGATCTTACATATCCTGAGGGAACACTTTAAATGGAAAGAACAGAACTATTCACAATTCAAAAAGAGGATTTGAGAATTTCTAAATCTCCCTGAGCATAAACCTCTTGCTATCCCTTCAGTCTTAGAGGTGGTGGATGGTATCCTGATGGATTCTTCATTGCAACCAGACTCTGTCCACTGTGCCCCTCAGAAACCTAAAGTAGCTAAGCATGCCTCACAGTGCAGCTGTGATGCTGTAGAAGCTTACATCAGGAAAGCAGCCACAGAATCCGTCATTAGAAAACATGCCTGGCTAAGGGAATAGTCCTTCCCTGAACATGTCAAATCAATCTCTTGGTTGCTCCTTTGGACAAAGATTTTCTTTTTAGCCCCAAAGCTGAATCTGTGCATAAGAAGATGGAGGATAAGGCCAAGCCCATGCAAACAGTCAAGGATTTTCTTTAGGTTCAACCTTCTCGCTTCAGCTGCAGTTATCCTACCAAACATTGGTCCTTTTTGGATTCGCAGTCTAAGCCAAAGCATAGGAGATCTCATAGTGAAAGGAGTTAAAAGCAGCAACTTTGTCCAAGGCAGTGGCAAGCAGATGCCAATAGGCTGGGGGTGGGGGCACCACAAGGGCCCCAGCAGGGACCACTTATGACTCTTCCATGACATCTCCTTTCCCCTCCCCTCAACTCCTACCCCACTCCTCCCTAACCCCTCTGATTGGGACAGCTGTAACAGTTCTTAAAGAATTGAACCTTCATTACCAGGAATCAGTAGGTACCGAAAATCATTCAAAGAGGTTACAAACTCCATTTCAAACAGTGTCTAATTCAAACTCTAGTTCAAACAGCATCTTATTCAGTTAGGCTTTCCAGATAATCCACCAAACCAAAAGGCAAAGGCCTTAAAGCAAATATAGCTTCAGTGCACCAAAGGTTCTGTGGAACTAGTACCAAACTCTTTACAAGGAAAAGGTTTTTACTCAAAGCTTTTCCTAGTCCGCAGAAAAGAGTGTTCCTGGAGGCTGATTCTGGACTTGTCAAGGCTCAACTGATTCTTGTAGGTAACAAAATTCAAAATGCTTATCCTTATCCACATTCCAGTACAAAAATCTTACAGGAGGTTCCTACACTTCTGTACAGGTGTGAGGCATTATCAGTTCTCTGCTTTGCCCTTTGGCTTGTCTACTCCACCCAGGGTCTTCACAAAATGCATAGCTTTAGTGATAGTCTTCTGCAGGTCAAAGGGTATTTAGATTTAACCCTACTTAGATGACTGCCTCATTCAGGAAACAGATCTAGGAAAACTGAAAGCTCACCTTCTTTACACCCAAAAAATCCTGGCTTACCTGTGGTTCACCATCAACACCCAAAAGTATCAGACCATTCCTACTAAAAGAATTGTGTTTCTCGGGGCTTTGCTGGACTCATCACTTCAGAAAGCCTTTCTTCCTCCAGACAGGTTTGCCTTTCTAGCTCTGTACTTCTAAAGGCTCCTCCTCAGGAAGTACCTTGCAACCAGAGAGTTCCTCAGAGCCTTAATTTACATGGCCTCTTGTATCGTCATGATCCACCTAGTCAGACTACTCCTCAGGAAGTACCTTGCAACCAGAGAGTTCCTCAGAGCCTTAATTTACATGGCCTCTTGTATCGTCATGATTCTCCTGGTCAGACTACATGTAAGGGGGCTGCAATGGTACCTCAGAAGTAGATAGTGCAAACATTCTTAATCCCTCAACTTCAGGGTAAAGCTTCTTCCTCATCTCAGGAAAGAGTTTCCCTGGTGGGCCCACGCATGCTCCCTCAACCTGAGCCATCCCTTCAGGTTCATCCCTCAGGACCTAACTCTGACCATGAATGCTCCAGAAATCGCTTGAGGAGCCCACTACAACAACATCCACACTCAGGGCAGATTGGACTCCCAGTTCAAGAACAAACACATCAACGTAAAAGAACCAATGACAGTCCAAAAAGGCCTGATTACCTTCAAAGACCAATGGAAACCAGGAGTACTCTGGGTAAAGGCAGATAATACAATGGCTATGGGATACACAAATAAGCAGGAGAGACTCACTCTTACCTTTTTTGTCGCCTAGCCATGGACGTTTGGGAAACTGCAAAATCCCTGCTCCTGTAGCTCATGACAAAGTACCTACTAGAACAAAAACAGTCAGCTGAGGAATCATGTAAGCAGGAGACTATCATAACCTGATGAGTGCCAGCCACATCAGGACTTTTTTCTCAGCTTAGCCAAAGAGTGTGGGGGGGGGGGTGCCACAGATAGACCTTTTTGCCACCAAAGCAAATGGTCACTTAAAAACGTTTTGCTTAAAGGACCAAAACAAGGTCAGCTTGGAAGACAGATGCCTTCTCGTTCCCTTTTCCTCTATGCCTTTCCCCAGTACCCTTGCTCCCCGGACCACTGCTGATGATAAGGGAAGAAGGGCCAAGGGTCATTCTAATGGCCCCAGATTGGCCAAGTCAGCATTGGTATCCTGTATTGCTCAATCTAAGCAAGAAGGAGCCATGGTTGCTGCCCCAATGAGTGGACTTATTAAAACAGAACAAGGGCTCCATTATGCACCCCAACCATAACACATAAATTAACAGCTTAGATGATACCTTAACTTTCTGGCGGAGGGACAAACAGGCCCTCGACATTCTAAAAGAAGCCAGGAGACCTAGCGCAAGATAATCTTTCTCTTCCAAATGGAAGAGACTCTCTGTATGGTTCAGACAAAAGGGACAGGATCCTCTGCAACCTTAGATGCCTCTGATCCTTTCATAGTTATCAGGACTTTTTGCAAAGGGATTTTCTTATTCCTCTATAAAAATTTACACCAGCAATTTCAGCTTACAGTGGATATAAAAAGTGTGCACACCCCTGTTAAAATACCAGGTTTGGTGTGATATAAAAAATGAGATCACAATAAGTCATTTCAAAACTTTTCCCACCTTTAATGTGACCTATAATCTGTACAATTCAGTTGAAAAACAAACAAATCTATTAAGGGAAAAATATAAAAAATGAAAAACGTACAATAAGCTGGTTGCATAAGTGTGCACACCCTTAAACTAATACTTTTATTACAGCCTATACAGGCTGAGATTCCAAGAGAACATTCAAAAGTCTTTTTTGACTGCATCAGACGTGTATATATGTGTATATACATTCATTTGTATATATACACATATATATTTTTTTATTTGTTATCATTATGACAATACTTCATTTTTGTAGAAAATCACATTTGTTATTTTGTCAGTTTGATGGTCATGATGTAATTTCCTGTTTAGTAAGTTATTTAAGGAACTGGAAATCATTTGAAAATGTTTCTGAGGAAGTTCACGTATTAAACAGTGGATGAAAGCACTAAACTTTTGGCTTCTGGTTTACTTGGTTTTTTTGCCAGTAGGTCTGCAGTTCATTTTTTCGTTCTGTTTGGTTGTCAGCATTTTTTGAGGTTTGTGGTCCAGCTGGTGAATCACCATGGCAGCTGAGAGTGCCAATTTAAGCAGTCTTTTGGACTTGACTGTGTATCCAGTTCCTGCCAGTGGCTCTAGTCTTGCCAGTGGCTCTAGTCCTGCCAAGGTTGTGGGAGAGAAAACCCAAGAAGAACTTATCGCTTTTATTGTTCAAACAGTCAAAGACACTTTTGTTTCCACCATGTTCAAGGAACATTCTAAGTTGGATATCGCTAGTGACTCTGCAAGCAGTGTGGCTGGTTCAGTCAAAGGCACTAATGAGAAGTCTTTAACAGCTACAGTTTTAGATTTACCGCCAGACGACACAGGAAGTGACGTTACAGCTAGTACTAGCTGTTTAGCTAAAGCATCAACGACAGTGTTGAACACCACAAACAAGGGAATAAACAAAAGCAATGTGTGGGAATACATTTGCAAATCTTTCAATAATCCGTTTGCTGATATTCAAGTTCAAGCATCTGATTCAGCAGCAAGTAAGTCGATAAATGATAGTGCTTATACTGACACTATTAACTGTAAAAAGAGCATATATGACCTAGAAAAAATGGTTTTCAGGTTTGTCACGTTAGAGCTAGAGGTATCCTATTTGAGTGAATGTATAAATAGGAAAATTGTGCCTCAGGGCTTAAGGACAGCCAAGTTCCCTAATTGTGTAACTTTTGGTGATGAACTGAGTACCAAACTTATTGAGCTTTATAACAACACCGGCATCACCATGATGGGTTTTTTGGTTGAACACTACTTGAAAGAACTTGAGACTGTTAGGGAAAATATTAAATCACTAGATGAGAAAATCAAATGCTTTGGATGTTTTAAAGATTATATTCTTTTATACAACGGTGTAGAAGCAAAGGCTGACAGGCACCGGGCTTCCATTGTGACTAGGAAACAACATAAACTAAAAAGAGACATTTTGGCTTATCAGGCCAAACATGCATATTTATTACAAGATAGGGTGGAAGACCCTTCTGTTAAGATCTACAACAGCAGTGACAGTGGAAGTCCTGCTTTAAACAGTGGGGCTAAGGAAGCCACAAATACTATAGCATTTTCAACAACAAATGACGTTGGTTCTAGAGGTTCTGACAGGAATATTGGACACAATAGTGTATCTAATGGAGAAGTCGGCGCCATTTCTGACTTTAACAACCAACATTCTAGCAATTCTTCTAATGGAAATTATGCTGAAATACTTGTTAATGGAAAGCAGGGACCTAACCAAGGCCCTTTTCCGCTGGCAGTGCCAGTCAACAAACAGACTCAGAAGTGGAACAATACGTCCCACAACAAATGGAAGGGGAAAGGGAGAGGGAGATACCCCAACCAGAGGAAATACAAGTGAATACTACAAGACAAGCTGAAGATTTTAGCATCAATGTTATTAATTTATCTGGAGTTGCTTTATCCACTGAAACTGTTAATGTTTTGAAAAAAGGTTTTTCATTTATACCTAATAATAGAGTGAATATTGGTAGATTGTTAATAGATTTTAGATTATATTTAAGAAAATTGAACCTACAGTATATAATGCATGATGTGTTGGTCACTGTTCAAACTCCTTCTATGACTGGGCCGAAAAAAGCTAGTACTTTTAACCCCCCACTGCATACTACTTTGCAAATGTTTCAAAATCAATGTGAAAATGAGTTTCGCAGGATGACAGGTTATGTAAGTGATGACAATCTAAGTTCGTCTGAAAAGGGAGCTTTGCAAGATTTATGCAAAAATTCTGATATTAGAACAATGAAGGCCGACAAAGGGGGTAAAATTGTGGTCATGGATACCATTCAATATAATGAATCTATGATAGACATGTTAAGTGACAGTGAGACATACAAAGTGACTAGTGTCAATGTTGTTAAAAAAAGTTTTCAACGAGTTGATACACTGTTGTTTGACATGTTTAGCCAAGGAGAATTAGATCAGCAGAGTTATGAATATTTGTTGGTCGAACACCCAAAATTGGCTACATTATTTGGCATTCCAAAATTACATGTTGACCAGCATAACCCACCTTTTAGACCTATTATTTCCGCAAGGCATTCCAAAACTGAGAATATATCTATTTGGCTTGACTATATTCTGAATCCTATTGTACAGAGAACTAGATTTTATATCAGAGATTCCTGGCATTTATTGGAAGAACTAAGGAATATAGATGTTTCATCTGGTTCTGTCAGTGTTGCTACTCTTGACGTCAAGTCCTTATACACTGCTATCAAGCAAACAGAAGGATTAGAATATTTGAGGGAATACCTGACTTTACATTCTGACGTTGAGAAACACAAGGTTAGCACCATTTGTGATCTAATGGAGTTAGTCCTAGAGAATAATTTCTTCAGATTTGGTAAACATATTTATCAACAGATTTCAGGAGTAGCAATGGGAGCAAGGGTGGCACCAGCTTTTGCCAATTTGGTTATGGCAAATTGGGAGCTCAAATTTTTGGTTAAACATCTTTTCAATAGGGCACTTGCATATTTTAGATTTATAGATGATTTACTTTTTTTGTGGAATGGCACTTTTGAAGAATTTTCTGACTTGGTGACAGATTTGAATCACAGTACTGACTTCTTGGTCTTTAAATTGAGTGGTTTTGGGGATAACATTCCCTTTCTTGATGTCCTCCTTAGTATAGATACAGTTAATAACACATTGAAAAGTCAAATATATAGGAAAGAGGGTTTTTGCGAAGCAGTATTTACACAAGGACAGTTTACATCCTACACATATGAAAAAAGGAGTAGTGAAGGGCCAAATAATTTGTTTGAGTAGGCTCACCACTGATGATGATGTATTTCAAAGTGAAGTAGGATTTCTAAGGTCACTATTCCTGTATAGAGGTTACGCATTAGACTGGATTAAAAAAATAGAGAAAGAGGTCATTTCTTTAAGGAAGGGGGTTGCTAAACCGATTCTTCTTTCTAGTCAGATAGGTTTAAGTTCTGGCTCCAAAGTTTTAGAGAATACCAGTAGTTACCACCTAGCGTTCCCTTTACCGATTGTTGACGAAATGTGGTTCATCAGGGACATCATCGTTAACAATTGGAAAATGATATTCGGAAATAAAGATTTGGTTGGTACTTTAGGGATGAAACCCACTTTCACTTACAAAAGAGTTAAAAATTTAAAATCTATGCTGGAGATAGATCATTATAGGTATCAGGACATGACAAGAGCAGCCAGTATTAAGAGGGGTACTTATGCATGCAATAACTGTAGGCAGTGTAGATTTATTAGTAACAGTACTAGTGTATTCATGAAATCTCTTAATTACACCATTTGGTCTAAGAGTTATTACAATTGTAATTCTGATTATGTTGTTTTCATCGCCAATTGTGTTTCATGTGAACATTATTACATAGGAAAAACTAAAAGGCTTCTAAAAAGAAGAATCTACGAGCACAATTTGGCTATAATAAACAAAGATCAGTTTAATTCTTTGGCCAAACATTCTTTAACATGTAGAGATTTTAAGAAATTTCAATTTTCAGTTTTGGAAAAAATCAACACTAGTGAATTTGGAGGAGATTTAAACAATGTCTTAGAATGCAAGGAGACATTGTGGCAACTTTTGTTGGGGGCTGATAGGTTGCCTGGCCTCAATGATTATATTCATTTAAAATGTTTTTTGAAATAGAGATAGGTGTTTGAGACCATATGCATGTGATCCATGTGTGTTTTGTGTGAGGTGTACATGTGTGTACACATACGTGTTTATATCACTCTGATTCCCTTCAGAGACATGATATGATTTACATTATTCATATTTATACACATTTTTTTGTCTTATACATATATTACATTTTATTCATATTATATACATTTTGGTGTGTGTACTTGTGTGTATATATCATCATTATTTTTATATTGTCATATATTTTTTACGATATTTATATATATATATTTTTTTTCACATGTGTATTTTATGTTTTCATAGTGACTGTTTGGTTCTATGGTTGTGTGTGTGTGTGTGTGTGTGTGTGTGTGTGTGTGTGTGTGTGTGTGTGTGTGTGTGTGTGTGTGTCTGTGTGTGATGTGTGCATGTGTGTGATATGTGCGTGTGTGCATGTGTGTGTGTGTGTGTGTGTGTGTGTGTGTGTGTGTGTGTGTATGTGTGATGTGTGCGTGTGTGTGGGGGGGTACATGCCTATATGTGCATATGTGTGTGTGTGTGTGTGTGTGTGTATGCATGTGATTGTTGTGTCTACATGGGAGAGGTCTTTGGATATGCATTTCATATGCTCAAGTTGATTATTATGCTATTCACACAGCATGAATTTACACTGCATTTTTATGATTGTATTTTTGCATTTATACATATGTATGTGTATATATGTGTATATACATTCATTTGTATATATACACATATATATTTTTTTATTTGTTATTATTATGACAATACTTCATTTTTGTAGAAAATCACATTTGTTATTTTTTCAATTTGATGGTCATGATGTCATTTCCTGTTTAGTAAGTTATTTAAGGAACTGGAAATCATTTGAAAATGTTTCTGAGGAATTTCACGTATTAAACAGTGGATGAAAGCGCTAAACTTTTGGCTACTGGTTTACTTGGTTTTTTTGCCAGCAGGTCTGCAGTTCATTTTTTCATCAGACATGTTTGTCTTTCTTGGCTGCCTATACACCTAAGCAACAGTAGAGGTCCAAACATTGCTAAGAAAAAGAGTTATCCAACCAGTCCCAGCAGACCAGATGGGATCCGGAACTTACTCAATATTCTTTTTAGTTCCAGAAAAGACAGGGGACTGGAGACCTATTTTGGACGGATCTGTCAAGAAAGAGAAGTTCCAGTTGGTCATGCTTCAGTCGATACTTCCCTTTTTAGGGAAAGACAATTGGATGTGCTCGATAGATCTACAGTATGCGTACTGCCATATAAAAATGGCCAGACCATCCAGAGATCATCTGCGCTTCCGACTGGGAGCCAGTCATTACCAGTTTCGAGCCCTGCCCTTTGATCTCATTACAGCCCCCCCGAGTGTTCACCAAATGTATGGCAGTGGTCACAGCTCACCTGAGATGTTTAGGATTCCAGGTGTTTCCATACTTAGACAATTGGCTCCTTACTGCCACCACCAGGCATCAGCTAACACAAGCCAGGGACACCACTTTTATTCTCTGCATTGAGCTGGGCATTACAATAAATTCATAAAAATCTGCCTTGTCGCCATCGCAACATATCGTTTTTATCAGAGCAGAATTGGACACCACCACCACTACTTTGAGACTTCCAGCAGAAAAGAGTGTTACTACTTCATCAGCAGGTCTACAATATCATATCCAAAGACAAGGTTCCAGCATCAGAAGTGCTAAAATTGTTAGGCATGATGGCAGCTGCAATACTAGCAATACCATTGGGTTGCATGCACATGCAGATTCTGCAGTGGTTGTTATTCACTTAATGGCCTTACCAAGAGCTCCCAATGTCTCATCTCATAATGATCACAAACGCATGCAAAAAGGATCTTCAGTGGTGGTTGACCTCTCTTCATGTAACAATAGGTCGTCCTTTTGTCCTACCCCCACCAGCGGCCACAGTGGTGCTTCCCTGATAGGGTAGGGGGGGGCATTTTCAGGGAAGAACAGCCTGAGGCACATGGACCCGAACAGGAGACACATCTGCATATCCATGTCCTGGAAATGAGAGCGGTAATTTTGGTGTTGCAGTACTTCCAGGACTTTCTTCCTCTGGGAACAATTGCGATTCCGATGGACAACATGTCGGTGGTCTGGTACTTGAACATGCAAAGAGGAACCAGGTCCTATCCCCTTTGTTGTGAGGCTCTAAGAGTATGGCAGTGGGCTACATCCACCCAGCGCTTTCTGTTAGCAATGCACATCTCGGGGAAATCCAGTGTGATAGCAGACAAACTGAGCAGGGCAATTTTGTTGCCTCACGAGTGGTCCCTCAAGAAAGAGATAGTGGAGAGAATTTTCCACAGGTGGGGCCAGCCTTGCTGCGACCTCTTTGCCAACCAAATGAACACAAAATGCAGAAGCTACTTTGCCCTGATTCCCCCTTCAGGAGAAGCCCCAAGGGATACACTCGTACACGATTGACCTCTGGGTCTTTGCATTCCCACCAATTCCCTTAATACCCAAAGTATTGCAGAAAGCAAAACCCTGGGAAGGACTATCATTCTAATAGCCTCTCTGTGGCCTCGTAAGATTTGGATACCCTTCCTTCGACTTCATCAATTGGAAGACCCTTGGATTCTGGACCCAGTTCCAGATCTTCTGACGCATTCGTTGGGGGCTCTTCATCCCTCTCTTCAGTCCCTGAAATGGACAGCTTGGCTACTCCAGTTCCCAACATAGCCAGGTTCCATAAGCTCTCAAATGAAATGCAGTAGATACTGATATCTTCTCATAAGTCCTCTACTAGGAAGCTGTATGTTAGCAAATAGAAAAGATTTTCTATATGGGCTTTACAAAATAACATTGATCCCTACCAATCCCCTATTGTCTCCATATTAGAGTTTTTGACTGTGCTTTTCAATAAAGGAGCTGTAGCAGGAACAGTTCAGGTTCAGCTTGCTACTATCTCTAATTTTCACCTTGGCTTTGAAGGATTAAACATCATGTCACACAAACTATCCAAAGCCTTACTCAAAGGGACTTTTCATCTCAGACCACCTGTGAAATCCCCTTATACTCCATGGAATCTAAATTTTATGCTTTCACGCATTATTCTCCCACCTTTCGAACCAGCTTCCTCTTGTGATTTGAAATATTTGTCATGGAAGACTATCTTTTTAGTAGCCATCACTTCTGCCCCTAGAGTGTCAGAGCTTCAGGCCTTGCCCATAAAGCCTCCTCATTTGATTTTTCACGCTGACAAGAGTGTCCCTGCGAACAAATCCTTCATTTTTACCCAGAGTTTGTACTGAGACTAACCTTAACCAGATTATAGATTTGCCAGTGTTCTTTCCCAAACACACCAACAACTTAGAGTATATGCTGCACAAGTTGATGTTCATAGACAGCTCAGATTTTACTTGGATAGAACAAAAGAGTTCGGAAAATCAGAACAGCTTTTCGTTTCCTTTTCAGATTCCAGAAAAGGTATGCCAGTGGCAAAAACAACACTGTCTAAATGGTTATCTGATGTATCACATTTGCTTATTCAGCTGCTAATATGCCCTTACAACACAAAATTAAGGCTCATTCTACCAGAGCAGTGTCCACATCTTCTGCCTTTTCTGCTAGGCTTCCTATAGACAACATTTGTGCAGCAGACACTTGGTCAAGACCTTATACCTTTATCACTCATTACAGAGTTGACAAGGCCTCTAGGGACAGAGCCTCCTTTGGCTCTACTGCCCTGAAAAGCATAGCCACCCTAGAAGGATGGTGCTTGGGATGCTACCTATCTGTAAGAATGAACAGTGAGATAGAACAACTTAACATAAAGAAGTTACATACTCACCATAACATTCCATGTGAGTTGTTCATCTCGCCTTCATTCTTACTTCCCACCCTCCTACCCCCTCCAGGGTTTTCCGAGGACAGAGATACTAGTTTTATCCTGTTTGCTCAATCTTTCTATGGGTTTTCTCCTAAAGTGTGATAAGAATGGCACATGGTATTATTATACGCAGCAAACAAGATCTGAGGTAACTCTGGGTGCATCATAGGATAGGGACTTGGCCTCGAGCTGTCTGTAAACCTCCAGCTTTGTAGTAGGCCGACTCTGAGCTGAGGATTGGCTCCGAACCTATCTGTAAGAATGAAGGCGAGATAAACAACTCACATGGAAAGTTATGGTGAGTACATAACTTCTTTTTTTAAAACATTTATACAACAAGTTTTGCATCACCATGCTTTGTTCATAAACGAGCAATAAGAAGTATGCAACTCTTTTTGACATTACTGACCAACTGTAATCTTCAGTAGTTTACCAAAAAATCATTTTGCAAGAGATACGCCACTGAGCCAAAATCCTAGCCTTTTTGCAAAATTGGACAGTTGTACAAATGTTTTTTGTTTCAGGTCTCTGAAAGTGAGGTACAGTTGAGAGGTATGGTAAGGTTTAGAAGGTCACAAAGTCAGTATGTAGTATGAAAACGACACTACTGCCATAACATTCTAAGTAGCATGCAAATGCACTATGTCGGTCCAATGCTCTCCATTGTTGCCGACATTTACATTAGGTAAACTGATTGATATTCAGTAGGCAGTCTGTATTTACTTACGTAATTCTGATCAATTGAAGCATTATTTGATTTTAGTAGAAGACAGGTGTACAAATAATATTTGAGGGACCGCTATTCAAGCAAGTAAGAAATTAAAGGTATTGTTATTTCGTGCTGTGATTTTATAAATCTGTACTAGCTGTTAGCAGTTGGATTATGAGCATTTTTAATAGGTAAAGATTGCAGAGTTATCAAAGTATCCTCGCTTTCTTTTGCGCGTTATGTATTATTCGAATTATACTCATTATTTCCTGCTTGCATGTTGATGAACTTTAAAAAAAAAAAAATCACAGAATGGGCCAGTTACCTTGTCTGTATCTATAACAATTTAATTATTTTTTTTTAAATTGTCATGAACAAACATAACCTTTTAGTAATGACGCTGCCTTGCAGATTAACCAAGTTGCCCCAATCTTTAACATCACTGCTCAGATAACATCCAATCACATATTCAGTTAACAGCCATACTTTGGAGTCATGTCAGAGAAGTGAAAGGAAGCACACAGTGATAAAACATTTGACTTTAAAAAAATGAGATTTGGTAAATAACACTAAAATGGATGATGCTTTGCTCTGTTAATAACACGTATCCCATAGGTATGTAGTTATTGTTTGAACATTATAACCTCTGTGTGTATTTGGAAATGTGAAAGCATCTTTCCAGGAGTCTCACATTTCGGAGTGATTTATAAGTCATCTCTAAATCTGAATACGTTCCTTACTGTTTGACTTTTTCATTTTCATTTAAATTGTGTACATTCCGCATTCAGGAATATCGCAGGCAAGTCTCACTTTGCTATAGCTCTACACTAAGTGTTGACCTGCAGCTTTGACTTTTTGTTGGCACTGCTGTGCTACAAGGCTTCAGTGAAAGTATACCTTAGTCATCTGACTTAATGGATAAAGATCTGTGTACCAGTGTGCATTCTTGTGCCAGCATACTGAAACAGGGTAATTCACACATTTATGCGATTTTTGAAATACCATTTAGTGTACTTTCACTGTGAATTTCATCTGTGGTAAGATAAGATAAAATATTACATTTATAACATACACCACCCGACTATGATTAATGGCTTAAAATATTTCTTCTCACATTTGGAGCATCTAATCCAAATTTTTTTTTCACTTCAGTAGCATAGTGTGTGTGTCTGTGTGTCGTACTACTGAACAAGAAAAACAAGCCTTGGAGGTCTTTACTGCAAAATGGCTGGGTGAGTTTGTGGCACAAAAAAGCCTGACACAGTCTGAATGTACCATCTGGTGAAGTCCTTTATAAGATGGCCTGTATCACTGCAGTGCTTAGGGGAGAGCATTAGTTACTCTGATTGTGCTGCACAAGACCTAGACAGTATTGTCACTTAGGAGACAAAGGCCTTTCTTTTCAGTGCTTGATGTAGAAAACAACGTTAACTGATGCTATGTCAGTACTCTTTGTTTCTGGATCACACTGTTTGTAAGTAGATACATGAAAATTGACTCATCTGGCATGTTAGCTGTAGCTGTGCCTTGCTTAAGACCATTATGAGTCCACCTGTGCAGGGTGTCTGAAGTATAGCACATTCATATGTCAGTTCCACTAGTAATACATGGCAGACTTGTGTTGTTTCTCATCCCCACCTAATCATGATAGTTTCTCAAAGCACTATTAAGATGAATTCCTTTGTAATGTGGTGCCTTGTTTTCTACCTGTTAGCCCAACTCCTGTAGAGTTTTTGTAAAATTACCGAGCACACTCTCACCCCTGTTATCTACTAAATCAGGTTCCCCAAAATGATTTTTTTTCTGACAGTTTGGTTCCCATCATTGGTTGAACTCATTCCTGCAGTCATGTTAGAAAATGTCTGTGAATATCAACATTACAGGCAAGTAGTCATGGCAAAAAAGGTTGGTAAATGATAACATTTCAGGCAAGTACCTGCATGAGACATAGCTCATATTTGCTGTTCATATACAACATTTCAAGTCATTAGTATCTTTTTTCAGCTTTAGGAACTGAATTGCTCAACAGGAAACAAACTAGTCTTAGCTTAATATGTAATTGGCTAATGACCACTGGGGCCATTATAATCCTAGCCATGCATCCCAAATGCATCACATGAGCTGTTTTACTATAGAGGTAATTTTAAAAGATGTATAGTTGTTAGGGTGTGATTTAACTGCTGCCTCCCTCCATCAGAGATGCAGTTGTCAGACCAGGGGGTGCATTTATGATTTCCCATCTCTGAGATACATACCTGTTCCTCCAACATGTCCTATTTAAATTGCAAACAGAGTTTAAATCCATGAATCTAAAAGTTGTGATGCTGTTTATTTTGCAGATATACAAAAGGTCCATCTGGGTGGGATCCAAGGATGCCATGTAAGCCAGGCATAAATCACCTCTCAGCAGTCTGTAGGACATAGAGTATAGAGATAGGGTTTGAGACAATCATCATAAGGCAGTATTCTTCTTTTTGGAAGGAAACTCTGTGGACTTTCCATTTATTGCATGTGTCTGGTCGGGTGGGGCATTGTATCAAATGGCTTAGCTAGGTCAGAGTAGGCAGTATGCACCATTTTGCTGTCATTCATTGCCTTGGTTACCTTCTCAAAGAAGTCCATCGGATTCAATAGGCATGACCTGCCTTTCACAAAACCAAACTGGATTGGGTCCAGAGTATGCAGGTTTCATATGTCATTGTTAATCATTTCCATGATAATTTTTTCCATGGTTTTACATGTAAGACTAATGGGTCTGAAGTTCCTGAAATCTGTTGATAGCCCGCCTTTGTGCAGAGAGATGACCATTGCAGTCCTCCATTTATGTGGCAAGAAGGTTGATGTTCTTCGTGTTTCACTGTTGCAGTCATCACATTTGGGTTATCCCTGCCAGGGTAGCCCTTGGCTGGCCCGAATACCAGAGGCTTAGTATTTCTGCATCGGTTGCTGTCGCTTCAGGACTGACGTCAGGTCGTCAGTAGCATAAAGTAAGGCAGCCGATGCCATTACATCAGTCTTTCTTGCCGTGGAGCCCGAAGCAGAAGCAGTTCGCACGAGTGCCGGTCGGCCGCTACCCGAGTTTCGTCAACCGATTTGAAGCTGAAGTCTTCTAAAACTAAGTACCCCGTTGGGGATTCTTCTTTCTTGCACTAACCGATGTCAGAAAAAGTTAACAATTGTCTTGCCTGTGGAAAGCAAGTACCACACTGAGACTTTCATTCTTACTGCATCACTTGTTTAGGCCCAAACCTCACCCCAACGTCCCCCACTGCTGCTTCTGTGTTTTGTTCAACACCAGAACTATCCGTCATCGGGCCCTTATTGTAGCTAGATATTTTCGCTTACAGTCCTCGAACTCTGATATGGCTTTGGTAAGCCATGTGACAGCAGAACTTCTGAAAAAATGTAAAGATGAGGACAGAGACAGACCGCACAGGTCCAAACCTACTGACAATGCTTCCGTTAAGCTAGTCGTCAGTCCTCCGGTCCTCAGTGAGGCGCTTTCGCATCCCCTGATGCCCGCTTCTGTGGATTTGCAGGCTGCTACCGAGACCCTTTTGGAGTCCGGTATGCCTCAAAACTGTTCTTCAACGAAGGATCCTGTGGTCATCTCTACCTTGGATGGGTCCAGAGCCACTGAGCAGGCCCCGGCTTCCGAGGAAGTCCTTCGCAGTACCTATTCTTGACACAAACTGACGTCTTCTTTCGCCACTACCGTTCTTTCGAAAACTACCGAGTTTCTTAGGCCCAGAGTACAAACCACACCCAGGAAACCGATGACCCAATCTCAGGCACCTGCTTCCTTCCCTCAGTCTCAAATGCTTAAAATGGCAGAATACTTTATCATGCTGATCAGGGGAAGACAAGCTACCCCCTCCAAAAGGAAAAGATATCTGTCCCCTGTAGTTTTGTCTGAACAAGAGTCAGATGACTCTGATGCATCTAAATATGAAGGCATGCAACCCCTCTCTACTTATGAGGATTCCGTCTCTCCCCCAGAGGATTTTTCCTTTGGGGAAACCCTTCATACCTTAAGGGAGCATTTCCAATGGGAGAGTCAGGACTACCCTCAGTCTAAAAAGAGACTCAGGGAATTCTTAGATCTTCCACAGCACAGACCCTTGGCCATCCCCCCAGTCCTGGATGTTGTGGAGGATCTTTTCCTGGAATTCAGCTTGACTCCTGACACCCTCCCTTCTGCACCCAGAAAACCAGACAGGTACTATAGAGTCCCTGACTCACACAAATGTATTTTTAAAAATCGTACTGCTGACCCTGCGGCAATTTCTCAAGAGTCTAAAGGGATTAAAGCAACCTATGCTAAGAATCCCACCCCCTCAGATAGGGATTCCCGAGCACTAGACAGATGGGGTAAAAATGTATACACCTCGGCTACTCTTGCTATCAGGGCACTAAATTGTCAGTACCATATGCTAAAATTTCAGCAATGTACCCTGGAACTCCTCAAACAAAAAATGTCTTCCTTTCCTGCTTGTGCAGCATCTAAAGAGTTACAAGAATTAATGCATTCTGCAAGTCAAGTAACTAAACACACCTTGCACTGTGGGTTTGACGCCCTAGAAGTTTCTTGCAGGGCAGCAGTCATCGGATCTATCATTAGAAGGCATGCATGGCTTAAGGAACAGACCTTGCCAGACCATGTCATATCTAAATTGTTGGATGCCCCCTTGCACAAAGACAACTTATTTGGCACTAAGGCAGAAGAGGTCTTAAAAAGATGGAAGGAAAAGCAAAATCTATGCAGACAGTTAAGGATTTCTTACAGGTCCAGCCGGCATTGTCCCACCAAGCACTTTTACTTTCCTGCTCCCATTGACCCAGTCCAGCCCAGACCCTGGGGAACCAGACCCCCCCAGACAGCAGGCACAGGGAATGCAGAGATCTAAGCAGTGGACTACCCCCACTTCAAAACTGGGGAGTTCTAAGCCACCCCCTTATGGTAAGAACTCACAATGACTCATCTCCCCCACCCCCTCTGCCCACCTTCACTTACCCCTAGGAGGAAAACTGTCCTTTCACTCAAGCACCTGGGCCACCATTACCAATGAACACTGGGTTCTAAACATAGTGTCCCATTGATACAGATTTTCTTTCCACACCCTTCCTACCCCAAATGGGTTCACAGATCTACCTCCAAGCCAGTGGGCAGAGGCGCAAATGCAAGTCCTTTCCCTGCTCTCTATGAGGGCAGTAGAGCACGTTCCTGCAGAACAGAGAGGCCAAGGTTTCTACTCCAGACTTTTTCTGGTACCCAGAAAAGAGGGCACCTGGCACCCCATCCTCAATCTAGCCTTTCTAAACACCTTCCTGGTGATCCCAAAATTCAAAATGCTCACCCTCCAGCAGCTGCTACCCATGCTCTCCAAGGACACTTGGCTAGCCACCCTAGATCTAAAAGAGGCCTACCTCCATATTCCTATCAGGGAATCATGCAGGAAATATCTCCGTTTCAGGGCAGGATCTCAGCACTTTCAGTTCTCTGCGCTTCCCTTTGGCTTATCTACTTCTCCCAGAGTTTTCACAAAATATCTGTCTGGTCATTGTCTTTTGCAAACAAAGGAATATCCAAATTTACCCATACTTAGACGACTGCCTAATTCAGGCAGACAGCCAGGAAAAGCTGCTCAAGCACCTGGCCTTTGTAAAGTCACTACTAACCTCCCTAGGGTACAAAATCAGCAAAAAGAAATCCAAACAGGTGCCCACCCAAAGAATTATATTCCCGGGAGCAAGCCTGCACACAACAACCCAAATGGCATTCCTTACACCAGAAAAGCAGAATTTCCTGACAACCTACTTCTCTCAACTAGCCACCAGACCTCAGCTATCTGCAGGGAAGATCCTTCAAGCTCTGGGGTTCATGGCATCTTGCAGACTGTTCATTCCATATGCCAGACTGCATATGAGGAAACTTCAGTGATACCTAATAAGCCTTTGTTGTCAACACTCTCAAGACCTGGAGACTCTTATACTTATAATTCCTTGCCTCAGAAAAGATTTTCTTTGGCGGGCAACAGCATGCTCCCACAACAAGGGACTACCTTTTTCACCACCCCCCCACCGCCCAGACCCTCACCACAGACACATCAGACTATGCCTGGGGTGCACATCTGGAGGGCAGGTGCATACAGGGCCAATGGAGGCTACAGCAAATCCCTCTGCACATCAACCAAAAAGAGTTGATGGCTGTCCAGCACGCCTTGATAGCTTTCAAGCCCCTTCTCTACCCAGGGGCTCTCCTGATCAAAACAGACAACACCACTGTAATGTGGTATATCAACAAACAGGGAGGGACTCGCTCCTACCCTCTCTGCAGGCTGGCCATAATCCTTTGGCACACAGCATCTGCCATGCAACTCCACCTGTTAGCACAATTCCTACCAGGTTCTCTCAACTCTCTGGCAGACCAATTAAGCAGAAATCTTCTGGACCCACACGAGTGGCAGCTCAACAGAAGAAGCTTCACCCTAATAACTCAGAGATGGGGCACCACGAAGGTCAACCGCTTTGCCTCCCACAACAACCATCAGATCAGCTCAGCAAATTCTGCCCAGGGAGCATCACTGCATGGCTTGGAAAGTGGATGCCCTGTCCTTCCCCTGGGTCAGTCTGTTGGCCTGTGCCTTTCCTCCACTACCTCTCATCCCCAGGGTACTGCTTAAAATAAAGGAGGAAAAACCAAGGATAATTCTTATAGCTCCAGACTGGCCTCGCCAGCACTGGTACCCCTTGCTGCGCAGCCTGCCCCCACTGCCACCATGGCATCTTTCTGAGATTCCAAACCTCCTGACCCAGAGGGAAGGGGAATTCATCCATCCCCAATTGCAGACACTCAGTTTGGCAGCTTGGCTTATTCCCTAACCTCCCAATCAATCTGCCAACCTCAGTAAACAGGTTCTAGATGTTATATGTGAGGCCAGATGCCCTAGCACTCGAAAGTCTTATGCTGACAAATGGAAAAGGTTCTGCACCTGGATTCATTCTAAGGGAGCCAATACGGCACAGCCCTCCCTCTCTCTCATCCTGGATTACTTAGCTAGCCTACTACACAGTAGCCTTTCTTTTTCCTCTATTAAAATTCATGCCTCTGCTACCTCTGCTCATTTTCCCACTGAGCAGCCCCTTTTCTCCCACCCCTTGATCAAACAGTTCCTACGAGGGGCTACCAACTTGAGGCCACCCAGAAGAGCGCCAACCCCAGCTTGGGACCTTAACTTCACGTTGGAAACCTCACCCTGCCCCCCTTCGAACCAGCTTCTTCTGCATAGCTAAAATTTCTCTCCTGGAAGACAGCTTTCCTCCTGGCCATCACTTCAGCCAGAAGAGTCTCCGAGCTGCAAACACTCATGGCTATGGAACCCTTCATCATCTTCCATGCTGACAGGGTGACAGGGTAACCCTCAGGACTAACCCATCCTTCATGCCCAAGGTGGTGTCCAGTATGGCTTTCAACTAATCCATTCATTTGCCCACCTTTTTTCCTAATCCCCAGAACAAAGGGGAAAGGATCCTGCACTTCTTAGATGTGCACAGACAGCTCAGATTCTATCTAGACAGGACTAAATCCTTCAGAAAGTCTGATCAATTGCTGGTTAGCTTTGCTTCATGGGCAGAAGGCAAAGCCATCTCCAAACAAACCATTTCCAAATGGATAGCACACTGCATCCATTTCTGCTACAAACAACATGGAAAGCCTCCCCCCAAGGGGGTCACCGCTCACTCCACCTGAGCAGCCTCCACCTCCGCAGCTTTCCTCAGAGGAGTCCCCACCAAGGACATCCTGGAGGCTGCCACCTGGACATCTGTTCAGACTTTTACCAAACATTTCCACCTGTCTCTCTTCTCCAAATCCAGGGCAGGGTTTGCCTCTGCAGTCTTCCAGGGCATCCTAGCCAGCCCATAGTTTCCTTGACTGCCTTCACCCTTTTCCTCAGCTTTGGGAATCAACCCAAATGTGCTGACTGCAACAGTGAAACACAAAGAACATAGTACAGTTGTGTACACTTAGCATAAATGTAGATGTTTGAGTGTATTCACTGTTGCAGTCCTGGTTTCCCTCCCTCCATCCCCCATTTTTCTTCTCTTTCCTTACAAGGACATACTGGTATTTACTTTCTACTGGTGGGGTTCTTCCACCAGAACCTGGCTCATACGTGGGGGCTCCTGACAGGTTAGGGCAAGAAAAACTGATGTAATGGCATCGGCTGCCTTACTTTATACTACTGACAACCTGACGTCAGTCCTGAAGCTACAGCAACTGACGCAGAAATACTAAGCCTCTGGTATTCGGGCCAGCCGAGGGCTACCCTGGCAGGGATAACCCAAATGTGATGACTGCAACAGTGAATGCACTCAAACATCTACATTTATGGTAAGTGTACACAACTGTACTTTCTGAGGCTGTGGTTAACTAATGACTCCATTGTGTTGGATAATTAGAAAGCTATGGGTTCTCTTCTCCACCCAGGTGACCAGATTCATTTTTTTCATTTACATCACTGCAGTGCAACATTAGGAGATGCTGCACTCCTGAATGTGCCTTCTTTGGATAAGATGTTAATCTGAGGTCCCATCCACCTGAGATGGTAGTAGTTCAGATGGATGTAAAATATCCTGTGGTACTTGCAAAAAAATGTCCACTTCCAGCTTAAAATAAGCCTTTTTGGTCACTTGTGGTTCTGTTGTTAACATCTCTGTGAGAAACACTAGTCCTTGGTATTGCAGATGTTCTTTGTGTTTCACTGTTGCATTCATCACATTTGGGTTATCAGCCTGCAGGTAGCCCTCAGCTGGCCTGAATACCAGAGTCTTGGGATTTCTATTTCGGATGCTGTCGCTTCTTTCATGACATCAGGTCGTCAGGGGTATAAAACATGCAGCCGACGCCATTACATCAGTTGTTCTTGCCGTGCAGTGCCCGAAGCAGAAGCAGTTAGCAAGTGCTGGTCGGCCAACCCCTGAAATTTTCGTTTTCGAGTTTCAAACCTGAAGTCTTATAAAAGATAAGTACCCCATTGGGGATCCTTTTTTCTTGCTCTAACCGATGTCAGAAAAGATTAATAATTGTCTTGCCTGTGGAAAGGAAATACCTCACAGAGATTTTCATTGTTACTGCGTCACCTGTTTAGGCCCAGACCACAACGTCCCTCGCTGTCGGTTTTGTGCCTTGTTCAACACCCGAACTATCCGTCGTTGGGCAGTTTTTGTAGCTTAATACTTTCGTTCTTGATCTCCGTACACCAAAATGGGGTCGGTAAACCATCCGACTACTGATCTTCTGAAAAAATGTAAGGATAAAGACAGAGACAGACCGCATAGGTCCATAACTGCCGACGATGCTACCGTTAAGCTAGTCGCCAGTCCGCCGGTACTCAGTGAGGTGCTTTCGCAGCCTCTGATACCCACTTCTACAGATTCACAGGCCTCTACTGAGACCCATTCGGAGTCCGGTATGGCACGAGATGCTTCTTCGACTATGGAAACTGCGGATATCTCTACCTTGGATGGGTGCAGGCACTGGCTTCTGAGGGTGTATTCAGGCCTACTGATTTTCATATTAAACCAATGACTTCATTTCATGCCAAAAATACTAAATTTCTCAGGCCTAAAGTTCACACTACGCCTAGGAAACAGACGATCAAAGCGCATTCTCAAGCCCACAGGCCTCAAAAACAAATGATTAGAATGGCTGAAGACCTTATTTCCTTAATTAGGGGAAGCCAGCCTTCCCCCTCAGAGAGACCTAAAACTCATTTTCCTTCTGATTCCTCTGATCAGGAATCTGATATCTCTGTTCCTTCTGACTACCAGGACATACCCTTATCTACCTATGAGGATTCTGATGCAGAGGATTCCATTCCCTCTGCTTCCCCTCCAAAAGATTTTTCTTTTGGTGAAACCCTGCATACCCTTAGGGAGCATTTCCGCTGCGAAAGCCGGGACTATTCTCAGTCCAAAAAGAGACTCAGGGAGTTTTTAAACCTGCCTCAGCACAGGCCTCTAGCTATCCTTCCTGTTCTGGAGATTTTAGATGATGTTTTCTTGGAATCCAGCCTTACCCTGGATACTTTGCCTCCAGCTCCCAGGAAACCTGACAGGTACTATTGAGTATCTGACTCTCACAGATTCCTTTTCAAGAATCCTACTGCGGATCCAGAGACCATTTCCCAAGGACCAAAAGGCATTAAGGCTACTACTGCCAAGAATCCTACCCCTTCTGATAGGGATTCTAGGGCTTTAGACAGATGGTGTAAGAAGGTATTCACCTCTGCTACTTTGGCCATTATGTCTTTAAATTGCCAGTTTCATATGTTAAAGAATCAGCAACATATTATGGGGCTAATTAATCAAAAAATGATGTTGATTCCTGACTGTGCAGAACACAAAGATTTACAAGAGTTAATGCATTCTGCTGACCAAGTTGGTAAACATACTTTGCAGTGTGGTTTTGATGCTTTAGAAGCATCTTGTAGGGCTTCTGTCACTGGGTCTGTTCTTAGAAGTCATGCTTGGCTTAAGGAACAAAACTTGCCAAACCATGTCAAAGCAAAATTACTGGATGCACCCTTAAGCCAAGAGCGCCTATTTGACAATAAAGCAGAAGAAGTTCTCAAAAGGATGGAGGAGAAAGCTAAATCTATGCAAACTGTTAACAATTTCTTACAAGTACAACCACCTCGATTAAGTAGGAATTGGCCTTCAAAGAACTGGTCCTTTCCAGTCCCTTCCAGGCCTTCTCAGTCCAAACCTAGGGGCAGCAGACCCCGAAGACTTCAGTCTCAGGTTATGCACAGATCAAGCAGTGGGGTGCTCCCACCTCCAAAACAGGGAGTAGTAAGCCACCCCCTATGGTAAACTTGCACAATGACTTGTCCTTAACTCCCCCAAGCCTTGCTCAAGTACTTGCACCTTTAAGAGGAAATCTCGCCCTGCATGCAAAAAACTGGGAATATATTACCCACAACAAATGGGTTTTAAACATTGTTTCCCTAGGATACAGATTCCACTTCCACTCACTCCCAACCCTAAGTGGATGGCCTGACCTCCCTCCAAGCCAGTGGGCGGAGGCCCAAAAGCAGGTACTTTTTCTACTCAGCATCAAGGCTATTCAACCTGTCCCAGCAGAACAAAGGGGACAAGGCTTTTATTCAAGAGTGTTCCTGATTCCCAGAAAAAACTCCTGGCGTCCTATCCTGGATTTATCTATTCTCAACACCTTTCTGGTGGTTCCAAAATTCAAAATGCTAACTCTCCAACAGCTACTTCCTATGCTATCCAAAGATGCCTGGCTGATAACCCTAGACTTAAAAGAAGCTTACCTGCACATCTCCATAAGGGAATCTTGCAGGAAATACCTTCACTTCAGGGCAGGCTCTATGCACTATCAGTTATCTGCACTTCTCTTTGGCTTATCTACTGCACCCATGGTATTCACAAAGTGCCTAGCTCCAGATTACTTTTTGCAGGCAGAGAAGTATTCAGATTTACCCATACTTGGATGATTGCCTGATTCAGGTGGAAAGTCAGGACTTGCTACTACAGCACCTGGCATTTGTAAAGAGACTTCTAACTTCACTGGGGTACACCATCAACAAAAAGAAATCACACCTAGTACCCTGCCATCAGATTGTATTCCTGGGAGCAAGCTTGAACACAACTTCCCAGATGCCATCCCTCACTTCAGAGAAACAAATTTATTTGACAGCTTACTTCAATCTATTGGCCACAAAAACCCAGCTATCTGCAAGGAAAATACTGCAAGGTGTGGGGTTCATGGCCTCTTGCATTCTGTTAATTCCATATGCAAGACTGCATATGAGGAAACTTCAGTGGTATCTAAAAAGTCTATGGTGTCAACATTCTTAGGACCTGGAAACAATAATTCTTATCATTCCCTGTCTAAGAGCAGAGTTCCTTTGGTGGGCAGAGGCTTGCAACCACAACAAGGGACTCTCTTAAACTCTACCCCCTGCTGCCCAAACCCTAACAACAGATGCATCAGACTATGCATGGGGGGCTCACATGGCAAGGCAGTGCATTCAGGGCAAATGGAACCCAAAGCAGATGCACCTGCATATCAATCAAAAAGAAATGTTAGCTGTACAGAATGCTCTGGCAGCCTTCAAAGGCCTCATTCTTCCAGGACAACTATTGGTAAAGACAGACAACACCACAGTTATGTGGTACATAAACAAGCAGGGGGAACACATTCCTACCCACTGTGCAGACTAGTCATGGCTCTGTGGAGCACAGCCTTGAGCAACCAAGTGCACCTACAAGCTCAATTCCTGCCAGGAAAACTAAATTCACTGGCAGACAACTTAAGCAGAAATCTCATAGACCCACACAAATGGAAACTGGAACCCAAAATATTCAAGCTTTTGGGGAACAGATGGGGGACACCAGAGGTGGACCTGTTTGCCTCCCATCAGAACTATCAGTTGAACAAATACTGCACCAGAACTCCCCACAGCCAAGCCTGGAAGGTAGATGCCCTGTCCTTTTCCTGGGAAAGCCTCTCAATCTGTGCCTTTTTTCCTCTGTCTCTCCTCTCGAAGGTTCTACTAAAGATCAAACAGGACAAGCCAAGGGCTATCCTGATTGCACCCGACTGGCCACACCAGCACTGGTATCTTCTTTTAAGCAGTCTGACAGTGCTACAACCATGGCACCTGCCTCAGACCCCTTCCCTGCTGTCCCAGCAGGGGGGCCAAATTCTGCACCCTCAGCTTCAGACCCTGAACCTTGCAGCCTGGCTAATCCCCTGAACTCACTTCTAGCAACCCTCAGTAAGCAGGTGCTGGATGTCATCCTTGAGGTAAGGAGGCCTAGTACTAGAAAATCCTATTCAGAAAAGTGGAAAAGATACTCTTCCTGGAGCCATTCTCAAGGGATGGGCACAACTGTGCCCAGCTTACCTCATATACTAGATTACTTAACAGATATGCTCCACAAGGGCCTATCCTTCTCTTCAATTAAGATTAATGCCTCTGCCATCGCAGCTCACTATAATACTGAGACACCCCTCTTCTCTCATCCTCTGGTAAAACAGTTCCTTAGAGGGGCCAAAAATTTAAAACCCCCCCAGGAGAGCTCCCACTCTAGCCTGGGACCTTCACTTTGTACTGGAAAAACTTACACTCCCCCCCCCCCCTTTGAACCGGCTGCTACAGCAGAGTTGAAATTCCTCTCATGGAAAACAGCTTTACTTCTAGCCGTCACTTCAGCAAGAAGAGTGTCTGCACTGCAGGCCCTTATGGCAGTGGAACCCTTCATTATCTTCCCTGCGGACAGGGTTTCCCTCAGGACTAACCCATCTTTTATGCCCAAGGTGGTGTCTAGTGTGGCTTTAAACCACTCCATTCATTTGCCTACTTTTTTCCCCTAATCCTCAAAATAAAGGGGAAAGGATACTGCATTCTCTAGACATGCACAGACTGCTTAGATTCTATTTGGACAGGACTAAGCCTCTTAGAAAATCTGACCAGTTGCTAGTCAGCTTTGCTGCAGGGGCAGAGGGGAAGGCCATTTCAAAGCAAATCATATCTAGCTGGATAGCACACTGCATCCATTTCTGCTACAAGTACCATGGAAAACCTACCCCACAGGGGATAAGAACACATTCCACTAGGGCTACATCTACGTCTACTGCATTTCTCAGAGGAGGCCCTACCAGGAACATCCAGGAAGCTGCAACCTGGAGCTCTGTACACACTTTCACCAAGAATTACCATTTGCCTATCTTTTCTAAATCCAGAGCTGGATTTGTCACAGCAGTCTTACAGGGCCTGATTGCCAGGCGTAATACTTCTTAATCTACCTCCACCCTTCCTTAGCTTTGGGAATCAACCCAAATGTGATGACTGCAACAGTGAAACATGAAGAACATAGTACAGTTGTGTACACTTACCATAAATGTAGATGTTCGAGTGTATTCACTGTTGCAGTCTTGGTTACCCTCCCTCTAGCCCCCTGATTGTCTTTGCTTTCACCTATCCTTTTTGGTTTGGCATATCTTATACTATGTCTATTTGCTTTTTGCTGGGGGTGTTCCACACCATATAATTGCTTCCTATTTTGGGGGCACCTGACATCTGGGGCAAGAAAAACTGATGTAATGGCGTCGGCTGCATGTTTTATGCCTCTGATGACCTGACATCATGGAAGAAACAACAGCATCCGACGCAGAAATCCCAAGACTCTGGTATTCAGGCCGGCTAAGGGCTACCTGCAGGCAGTTATCCCAAATGTGATGACTGCAACAGTGAATACACTCGAACATCTATATTTATGGTAAGTGTACACAACTGTACTTTCTTGGCCAAGCTGCTAATAGCCTCAAATACATCCACAGTTAAGCTTCTGGTATTTGAGTAAATTGGCAGCTTGACCCCTGGCACTCCTAGAGTAGATCCAGAGGGATTTCCTTAATTCTCCTGGCATATGCCACAGCTTTTTTAGGTTAGGGTCCATTAGGAGTCCCCACTCTGGACCTCAAAATCACTGTGTGTGAGTGGTAAACATCTCTGACCAGTATTTAGGTATTGAACCAGTCATACTTTTAAGAACAGTGTTTAGCTAGAACTTTCTAACTTGGAAGTAGGGTGCTGTAGCGCATTTTAAATTCTTGAAAAAGGGAGAAGCAGGTTAAAAAATGTTTTTGTGTGTATAGATATAAATATAGATATCTGTATCACTCTCTTTCTCTCTCTCTCTCCCTATATATATATATATATATATATATATATATATATATATATATATATATATACACAGAGAGAGAGAGAGAGAGAGAAAAGAAGAGATGTCGTGTGTGTATGGGCCCACTTCTTAATCTTGAAAGCTCATAATCTTGAAATTCAAAATACTGAGTCCAGAGTCTTGAAAATTCAAAATACTGAAATCTCAGAATCCTGAATTTCACAGTATAAAAAAAAAACTACTATATACCACCAGATGTACATAGAGAGACAAAAGACAAAGCATAGAAGTTTACTCCAACTATTAGCAGGGGGGGTTGCGCCCCCACACCCCCTGCTACTTAAATATATCAACTCTGAGATCGAACTTTACTACACTAAGATAAGTTATGTTGTACTATAGCAAATTAAAAGGGAACATGACTAAGGTTATAACTGGCAGTCATGAAGCACGTAATGTATGTTTGCCATTTTCTTCTGAGGAGTGCGATCCTGGAGTTGATATATTTAAGTGGCAGAGGGTGTGGGGGGTCCAGGGGACTTGCCCCCCCTGCTTATAGTTGGAGAAGAGTAATATGTTTTGTTATTTAGTTGTGCTGGAATGTTGTAAGTGTTGGTGTACTCTGTTTTTTCAGTATTATGAAATTCAGTATTTTGAGTTTTCAGTATGTTGAACTTTCAAGATTTTGGGCTCAGTATTTTGAATTTTGAGATTATGAGCTGTCAAGATTTAGAAGTGGACCTGTGTGTGTGTGTATATCTATATACGTATATATATATATATATATATATATATATATATATATGTGTGTGTGTGTGTGTAGAGAGAGAGAGATAATATCAGATGTACTCCTGTATCACTGTTGCAGTATTCTTTACTATAGAGATCTCCTGCCAAGGGCAACCCGATGTTCAGCCAGTATACCAAAACCTTAGGATCTTGTATGGGCTGTACATCACACATATTCTCCCTGCACAGGACATAGAGCATTGGAGCATAAAAGTGATGTACAGATGCAGTTTCCCAGAACTTCTTTGCTGTCCGTCCAAACACCATTATTGCTTGTTGGGCTGATCTCCTTGCTGTGCTGAATACCTAGCCATCAGATAAGTGCCCTGTTTTTTTTTTTTTCTTTGCTCTTGTATTTTATTTTGCTTACTTAGAGCTCATGTCATCCAAGAAGGGAAAATGTCAGTGCGGGAGGCAGATTCCTCATAAGGATCGTCACGAACAGTGGTTTGGGTGCTTTCCATGACCTTTTGTAGTATCTTTAAGGCATTTGTGCGTAAGACACTCAGAAGCTGTTTGGTTTCAAAACAAATGGCCAGGAAAGTAAAACAGGCTTAAACAGTTAGCCCAGACTAACGTGGTAGAATCCATTAACCCCAAGATACTCCTGCTAGGTAAGAAAAAAGGCCAGATTCTTTAGCTGTCCAGCCTCCACCAGATGTCCTTCTAGAAGCTGGTAATAGCTCTTTAGGATGTTTGGTGTATACATCAGATTCCTCTGCCACAACCCCATCAGAGCCCGGCCTGAATCTATCTTTTCACATGTCTGAGGCTTTGCAAACATCTGCCTTGGACGTCAAGGGAGAAGTGCAGTTGATTATCTCTATGGGTCCTAGAGGAATTCCACAGATATTGGTCAGGTAGGAGGTCCCAGGTACTCTTATTGAATCTCGCAAAGGGTTGAAACCTTCTGAATTTGTTAGGGCTGACATCCCTTCCAAGAAAAAGACAAAAGATGAAAAATGTTTCAGTCCATCATAGGGATCCTCAAAGGGAATGGTAAAAGTTTACTCAAGGCTTGTTTTCTCCTTGATGGCCCTGAAGCTTCCTCAAGGTGTTCTGGTGCCTGCTCCTACTTGGACTTCTACCCCTTCTAAATGGCCTAGAGAACTGGATTATTTGGATGAGGATTCAGAGTCTGATGAGGGATCCTTGTCCCATTCTTTACAGATGCCTTTGCCTTATGATTTTTATGAGGAGAAGTCTGTTAGCCCTGAGTCTCCTTTTGAGGAATTGCCCTTTGGGGACACAATTGCTAGAATGATGGAATACTTAAGTGGGATTCTTCTCAAGTGTCTGATATTCAGAGGAGAAATTATGACTTGCTTCAGCTGGATACTCCTAAACCATCTGCAGTTCCTCCTGTGTTGGTTGGCTTGTTAGACATTTTCATCGCTGCTTCCAGGTCTCCTGATACTAAGAAATATGATAGGTTCTATAAGGTCCCTGAAGATTGTCAATTTTTATTTAAGTATCCTTCTGCTGATCCTGTTGTAGTGTCAGTTTCTCCTGACAAACTTTCCAATCTCTTGCCCTCTTCCATATTTTGCCTTTTGATAAGGATAGTGAGACAATGGAGAGGATTGATATGAAGGTTTACACTTCTCCTACTTTGGCCTTTAGGGCTATTAATTACCAGACCCACAATACCAGGTATGCTGTAGGCTTGATTGCCCAGACTTGTTAGGTTATTTCTGACCTCCTAGATTTTGAAGGCAAATTTTCTACCTCATCTATTTTAGGTTCTGCTTCTCAAGTGGCTTGCCACTCTCTCAAGTGTAGCTTTGATGCTGCTGATGCCTCTTTCAGGGCTGAGGCGTTTGGGTCTATTATGAGGCGTTATTCTTGGTTTCTTCTCCAGTCTTTACCCGAGGACATTAAGGCCAGGTTGCTGGATGCTTCTTTGGATAATAAACAACTTTTTGGGTCTGCTGCTGACCTGTTTAAGTCTCTTCAAGAGAATGGCAAAGCCATGCATGATCTTAAACATATTTTTGTCTCTCCTATCCCTACGTTCCAGAGGAATTAACTCTCTAGATATGCTTTTTTTATGCAAACAATCCCAACAAGCCTCCCGGGGCAGGAAGAATGGCAGGTGAACCTTCTCTGCTAAGGCTTCTTAGACTTTCTTGGCCCAGAAGCCTTCTTTATCTGATAAGCCTGCTTCTCTTTGACAGTTTGCCCTACCCCCTTTTTCTTAGACCAGGTTTCTTTGTCCCTTCGGCTTTCCCTTTGTCTTCCAATTTGTTTTTTCTTCACTTCAGAGTCTTGTGTTCATTCTGTTGTCTGCCAAGGTTACTTCATGGTGTGGAAGTCTCTCCCTGCTTTTTCAGGGCTTCCTCAACCTGCTCTAGAGCAACTTCCTCATTTCCCAGAGGTCCTAGGGTCCCTGGTGAATCAAGGAACCATTCAACCTGTCCCCCCTGCCCTGAAAGGGTATTTTTTCCAGGATGTACCTGTTTCCTGAAAAGGAGGGCACTTGGAGACCTATTCTGGATCTCTTCCTGCTCAACATCTTTCTCAAGATCCCTGTTTTTGGATGCCTACTCTTCAAACCCTGTTTCCTGTTTTACTATTCCAGGCTTTTCTGATGTTTGTACATTTCTTTGTTTCTTGCTTTCATTTTCAGTTCTTTGGCCTCTCTACTGTCCCAAGGGTATTCACAAAATGCCTAGTTCCTGTGGTTGCTTTCTGTAGTCTCCAAGGCATTCAGATTTTTACTTATTTAGATGACCTGTTGATTCAGGCACCTTTTCCCAGTTACCTATTATAGATCTGGAGTTCGCCATTTCTCTTCTTCAAAGTCTGGGTTTCACGATCAACTTCCAAAAGTCAGTCCTCACTTCCTCTCAGGATCATGTATATCTGGGATGCAAGATTCAGAAAGTACCAGTGTTGGCCTTTATTCTACCTCCAAATGTTTTGTCATTGACAGCCTTCTTTCACTCTCTTCTTCCTCTGATTGCCATTCCAGCCAGAGTTTCTTCGGGCCCTGGGATTCATGGCCTCTTCTATTCTAATGTTCCCTCCCTTCAGACTGCATATGCGAAAGCTTCAGTGTTACCTCAACCTCCAGTCCCGTCTCAAGAACTGTTCATCAATACCTCAGACATTGGGTGGGGGCTTCATATGGCCACCTGAAAATTCAGGGGTCTGTGGGCCCTTCATCAGAAGTCAGACCATATCAACATCTAAGACGTGAGCTCTGATTCTGGTTCTTCAAGATTTTCACCCCCCATGTTTTCTCCTGGTCCCTTGAAGGTGTACAGTACAACACTGCAGTGATGTGGTATGTCATCAAGCAGGGAGGCACAAAATCCTACCTCCTCGGCAGGATGCTTCTTCAGGCTTGGGAGGTGGCTCTCAATTATCAGTTAACTCTTCAGAAAGTATACATTCCTTCAGATCACAATTCAGTGGCAGACTCTCTGAGCAGGTCCAAAGCACAGGCTCACGAATGTATGGCTTACAGAGACACTTTTCTAGACATTGTCCATCTGTGGGGTATTCTTGTGGTAGATCTTTTTGCCACCCCTCTGAGCAGGCAGTTCCCTCTCTTCTGTTCCAGAGTGCCATGCCATATGGTGTGAAAGACAGATGCCCTTTCTTTTTGCTTGAAAGGGGAGGTTCCTTAATGCTTTCCCTCCTCTTCCTCTACTTTCAATAGTTCTGCTGAAGATTCAGCTGAACTCTCCAAAAATCTTGCTAGTGACTCCCTTTTGGCCAAGATAGCACTGGCTGCCCCTCTTAATGCATTTGTCCAGGGCAATCACCACAAGTTACCTCAATGGTTGGACCTCCTCACATGGGTCAAACAGTCTCTCATCCATCCTCACTTGTCCACTCTTCAACTGACACTTTGGGTGATAAGGTTTTGATCCCTCTTTGCCACTTCTTTACTGAGGATGTGCTCAGAGTTTTGCAGGAGGCAAGAAAACCCTCAACCAGAAAATCCTATATGTCCAAATGGAAATGATTTTCTGTCTGGTACCATGCTCATAACCAGGACCCTTTTTCAGTGGGGGTCCCTTTGGACCTGTCTTATTTGTGTGAATTACTCCATTCTGTCTTGGCCAATTCTTCTATGAAGGCCCATTTGTCAGCCATTTCTGCTCTGCCCTTGAATCCTCCCTTGACTTCTTGCTTTGAGGTCAAACATTTTTTAAAGGCATCCTGCATCTTGGGTCTCCAATAAAATGTGTTCCTCGTCCTTGGAACCTAAATTCTGTTTCGGAAAACTTGGCTCAGGCTCTTTTTGATCCTGCAGATTCTGTTTCTTTGCAACATGGTACCTGTATGACTGTTTTGTTGCTGGCTCTTACTTCGGCTCAGAGAGTTTCGGAGCTCCAGGCCCTTACTGCCATTCCTCCTTTTTTGTTTCTTCACAGGAACAGTGTGTCCCTTTGTACTAATCCTTCTTTTATGCCCAAGGTAGTAAATGAGTTGTCCTTGAATCAGTCACTGCAACTCCCTTCCTGCTAGTGAGGGGGTCTTGCATACCTTGGATTTGCACCAACAGCTCAGGTACTATTTGGATAAAACTAAGGCCATTCGTAAGTCTGACCAGCTTTTGGTTTCCTTTCATCCCAGGACATTGGGTCTAGCTGTTTCTAAGCAAACCATCTCCTCCTGAATCTCTGAGGCCATTTATATTTCTTATTCTTTTCATGGCACATCTTTTGTCTACTTCTGTTAGAGCTCATTCCTAAAATCTTACCATAACAGTAGATGTCATTTTCTTCACTGTTGCAGTATTTGCTGCCTCCCTCCAACTTTCTGTTTTTTTTTTTTATTCCCTTCTGAGTGAGGGTCTTCCCTTTTCCCTTCTGCATTTTCTTCTTTTGGATGTACATGGACTTCTTTGTCCTACAGAGACTGTTGTCTACCTGGGCAATTCAGTTCTGAGTACCTGTGTCCATACGTCACTTTTATGCCCTACTTCCTGTGTGGGGAACATATGCGTGACATACAGCATATACAAAATCATAAGGCTTTGGTGTACTGGCCAAATATTGTGCTTCCATAGATGGGATTTCCCTAGTAAAGAATACTGCAACAGTGAAGAGAAGGACATCTACTGTTATGGTAAAATTTTACACAACTGCACTTTGTTTTGTTGTCTGTTTTGGGTGACATATGAATCGGCAGAGTCTTTTTGCAGATTGTCAGGTTGCCAGATGTTAACTTATTTCCAGTACATTGGCAGTGAGTTTTAAGTGTTTTTTAAATTTTTCTCACTGTTGTGCAACCTCAGATTTTGGTATATAAGTAGTGGTGGTAGGGGTGGCACAGGGGGGCAAGCCCCTTTGCAAAAAAAAAAAAGGTGGTCTTTTTATTTTTATTGTATGTTCAGGATTTTGTTGTCTTGACTAACTGTGGTCATTGTTTTGCCATTCAGCAGCAGTGTATTTCAACTATTGTCCATATATTCACACACACACACTACACAGGAACTTTTCACCTTTTTAAAACAGAGGTCAAAAGAACTGCTATATCGGTTACAGTTTTTAGAGACAAAGGCACTGATCTATGTCCTAGAGCGCAGCATTGAGGAGCAGTATGCCTTAACTGGGACTCAAACGTAGATCCTCTGTGTTACCATTCCAGCTGATGTACCACTAAGCTGTTGAAGCATTAGAGATCTGGTATTGATGCTAGTGCATCATCTCTCTATCTTACAAACATGACACACACAGAAAACACAACAAAAGAAGTGTGTGTTAACACGTTGCATAATTCAGAGTGCAGGGCCCCATTCCTTCTCAGCACATTACATCAGGTAATCAGACAAACAGATGAAAGGTGAGAACACATCAGTAGCTCCCCTAGTTAGAGCTTAGATGAATTGCTATATTCCTGCACATAGACCAGAGCCTTTGGATCTAAAGCTTGTGGGGAAAAAAGAGAGAAAGGTGTTATCCATACTATGCTAAGAAATTCATAATGTGAAGGGAGACAGAGTCAGTATTAGCTTACCTGCTGAAAATAGGATCATGATGTAATTCCCAAACTGAAATTGGGAGATTATTGGGCTTTCATAGTTTTAATTATTTGTGCAATTATGCCAAGTTCTTTGTTACTGCCTCCCCAGCATTTTAACTGTGTTGTAAATGCTAAGTGACATTTTAGTTCCTGTCCTGCTGCTATTTGTGAAAATGTTAGAGAAGTGGTCTAAAGATCAGAGCTAGAGGTGCATTTGTGGTAACTAGACATGCTTTTGAGTGAATTTTATAAATATTACCATCAATATTCTGTTATCAGACAGTGTTAAATACTGGCTACCACTCTGTTTCCTAGTTTTATACCTCTTCAGTAGTATTTTGGCCAAGATTTTATCAGACAGCTTTTTAAAGTCCAAGTAGGTTGTGTGAACAATACTGCATTTGTTTGTTGCTGTTATCACTTGTTTAAGAAGTGTGAATTTCAGTTGACATGAACCTTCTTCTGTGAATGTATGCATGTGTCCCTCTATCCTTACGGTATGCAGCAGTGATGCTTTTTATGAGTTTTGTCTGCCACTGAGTTCAGCTATTACCATAATGCTAGTTGTGGAACTGTAAAAATGCATTTCTGCAATCAGGCATGCAATATTGAAAGTATATTGGCGATTTTCTCTGGAGGGACTTCACACCCAACCACCGTATTAAGTGCTTTGCTTTCTTCACCCCTAACTAATTATTATTTTCTGTTGCTGACTACATCATGTTGATAAGCATCATCTCCACACAGTTTGCATCAGCTTGTTAATGAAGTGCGTTGTACTGTCTAGGTGAAGGTGTTTAGGGTCAAGTCCCCTCGCAGTTGAATGGTTGAATTAGCAGTTCTGAAATTTTGCTTCTAGAGTGTGGCATTCCTGACTTCTTGATGTCAACAAGACCAGATCAATTTGAGCAGCTGTAAAATTATGTTGCTCTTGGGCTTCTTTTATGTAGACCAGGTAATCTCTTGTTGGATTTGCTAGCAAGATTGTTTATTATGCTGCCTGGAAAAAGAAATTTGAGATAGCTGCACTTCATCAGGAAATGATAATTTTGAAACAAAATTTTGAATAATCAGTATTAAGCAGAGTGAGAAAACAGAAGCATCTTGACAGAGGTTGCAGACTTTCCGTTAGCATAGAAGACTAAAACTGTAACGGATTAATGAGTCGCTTCCTTTGCTAAGTGTTCAGGGTTTGAATCTTTTCACCTTCATTTGACTGCTTTGTTTTTTTTTTTTCAAATGTCTTTTTTATTTGTTTTCCATAATATTCAAGACAAGAAAAAGAAAACAGAACAAGACTGTTGATATATCTGTTTACACATTATGAGCAGATTGTTTAAACAGGACATTAAAACATTTTAATACAACATACTACAATTTAGACATTTGACTGCCTCGTTACCTTGAGCATGTCTCTGTTTATCCACTGTGCGGTGGGGCAATTGGAAATTTGGGCTGCTTTGTAGCTACCTCTGAACCTTTTCTCAGTCTTGCAATTTTTCCATTTGTAATTCCTTAACATTGATTAGAATGCATTTTCAAGTTTATTTAACCTTGCTTCCCTGCCAACAGCTTTCTCTCACTTCTATGAAAGTGAGTAATTATAAATCCCATTATAGTCCCCTGATAAAATGTAGTATTTTTGAAATTTGTTGGACAAGTTAATTGTTTTCTTTCGCTCTCCACTTAGTTTTTACAGAATCCAGGGTGAATTCCTTCAGGGCTTACTGCTTTTATTTACACCTTCATTTTGGGAACTGCTTCATGATCTGTTCAGCAGATGAGTTAATATTGATTTCATCCTTTCATATCATGTATTTATTTGCATGGTTTAAATACAGTTCTATTTTGTGAATGGCAAGTGTGCCATTGGTTGTCTTGTTTTTACTCTTCATCTCTAACTGCTACATTTCAGGTTTTTGAATTTACATGTTCCTCCTTTGATCTTTTCCCCATTTTCTTTTTACTGTTTCATCTTTTCACCATCTCCTTCTTAACAAATGTTCTTACTTAGATTACTGTTGCAGTATTTCAAACTGTTGGGGTTGTCTCACCAAATAACCTTGATGTCTGGGGTGCCAAAGCCAAAACCTTCCCTAGAGCCATACATCTAATGTATGACCTAAGTTTATAGGCATAAGGTTACATAAGCAGACAAATGAACATAATTCCCCATATCTCTTCACCAGTCCATATGCAGGTCTCGCACCTATCTGCCTGTTCTACACATGGTCGTTGGTACCATTGTCCTTCACTGGCCCAGATGAGCTTCCTGTTGGGGAGCCTTCCTTACTTTTTTCTCAATTTCAGAGCTGTTTGGCACTATATTAGATGTCATCTAGGAAGGGAATGTGTGATTGCTGTAGGCAGATTCTCTACAAGAATCTCCATTCCCAGTTCCTCCTCTTTTTAGGTGCAGAGTAAGATTACAATAATTGTACTGTCTGCCAGTCCTTCATCCCAAAGACCGTAAGAACATGATTTTTGTCTCTCAACTCCTGCTGAAGTACCTTGAACAAGCAAAGATGGTGGACCCTGCTACCAGTGATGTCCCACCTGTTCAAAAGAAGAAGTTTAAGAGGACTAGGCCTAGTATCATGACTGCCCAGTTTCAAAACGGCATGCCTGGCACTTGCTCAGACTCCCGCTACCATTAACTCGCCGGAGGTCAGTATGGCAGCTGAGTTTTGCACGTCCAAAATGATTGAAGTTACTGATGGTAGTGAGAAGGGGGGACCCCAGTTAATAATTTCCAAAGAAAACAAATGAGTACTGCAGATCCTCATTTGAGAGGAAATTATAGGGTTGCTCACTGAGGTTTGCCAGGTAAGGAGATCCACCGTGTTTAGCCAAAGCTGATGTCACACTTAGGAAAAAGAAACAAAACAACTAAAATGTTTCATCCCCTCACACATCCACAGAAAGATGTTGATAAACTTTTCACAGGGTGTGTGAGCCTGTTTAAGGCTATAATGGTACTCAGGCCTCCATCCTTTGCAAGGCCTTCTCCTCCTCCTCTTTCCACTCCCAAAAAAAAGACTCTTAGATACTACTTTTGAGGATGAAGAGGATGATTCAGACTTGGATGAGCATTTGTTGGTTTAGTCATCCCAGATCCACTTGCCAGGCCAAGTTCATATGTGTGTACTATGAAACAACCACTAGGGTCCTTAAAAGCCTATCCATGCAACCCAAATGTGACTCACAGATTTGATTTATATTTGATTCATAGAGGATGAGTTACTGACTGCCTTTGTCCAATGGGAGACATAGGAGCCAGACCAGGGGTGAATTTCCAGTTACCTATCCACTGGTCCACGTTGCAATTAGAGATAGGGAGGTACTCTGCTTCACATGGATGAGGATCCTGTTCCCAAGAGTTGGAATCCTCTGAGAATCATTTATGTCTCCAGCATGTCCCATTTATGTTGCAAGCAAAAATTAGATCTTTTAATGTAGTAATTCTGATAATGTTGGTTTTGTAGATGTGCAAAAGATTCATCAAAACGGGGTCCAGGGATGGCTTTTATCCCAGGCAAAAATTGCCTCTCAGTAGTCTGTATAATATTGAGTAAAGAGTCAGGTCTTTGAGGCAGTCAGCACAGGACGTTGTGTTTACTCCCTGTATTCTTTTTTGTAAGGAACCTTTGCAGATGTTCCAGTTGCTGCATGTGTCTGATCATGTACATACCAAAGGGGGGGGCATTATACTCTATGATGGGCCTATGAGAGCCAAGTACAGTGGTATGATCACCTCTCTGGACCCAGATGCCATGCCCTTGCTTATAAGTTGAGTAAGATGGAAGGATGTTCTTACTACCTTGGACACATGCTGGTCGAGTTGCTAGATCCCTGAGTAGTAAATAAACTTTTAAGGGTGGTTTACTGATAATGTAGTTACCCAGGATGGCATACTTTCCAAAAGCTACTATAATGCTTTTCTTGGTTTTGTGTTTTAAACCATGGCTGCTGAAACCATGCTATTAACACTTGCAAGCATAATTGCCTGCCTTTCCTGTGAGCTCATGGATTTAACAAATCTCTATAACTTTGCTCAACATTACATCACCGTCACGAAGCAAAATCATTCTCACTGCAGCATTATTAACACCACACACAAGCCTGTCCTTTATTAACTCGTCTTTCATATCTCCAGATCTGCATGTTTTAGCTTTATTTCTCAAGTCAGTGATATAAGCTGCAAAAGTTTCACCTGGCTTTTGGTCTGCTGTATAAAATAGGTGCCTCTCTAATGTAACATTTGCCTGGGGGTTGCACATTTCTCTAAATGTATGTTTCAAGCCCTCAAGACCCTCTCTTGATTCAGCTGGTACAACAATATGGCAGTTTTCCCCTTCTCCTGCAAATACTGTTGGTGCATACAGAAATGAACGCTCCCTTTCAATGGCTTCTGACCCCGCTAAGTTAAGCAAAATAAATGCCCTTGTATGTGCATCTTTGTCAGAAAAAGCTGCTTGTATGAAAATATATTCCTGCTCGACTACTCCCCAATTCTCTGCAATATTATGATCAAACACAAGTGGATTGGGTCTGCGAAATGCCTTTGCCATATCAAAACACAGTAGTGAAGGTGCTTGAAATTTTTGTATGAACATACACACACAAAACATGCCAGTAACACAACAGATGCTCTGAAATAACTGCACTTTGCCAAATAAGTTTCCATCGCACGAGATATATATATATATATATATATATATATATATATATATATATATATATATATATTCACTTACCCGTATGGCCACATCACTGACTTTCACTTTGCCAAGACGAAAGGACCAACATCAGAAACACCGACTTTTGACTCGAGGTAATTAATCTCTTGGCCATCCTGGAAAAACAAATGAACAAAAGTAATTGCACCCATGTGGGGGGGCTTCACCCCCTACATCGCCATAACTAAATATACCAACTCCAAGATCGCACTACTGTGGGGGGTAAGGGGCAAAGTTCAACAGGATGGCTAAGCAATTACTTACCTCGAGTGGAATGTTGGTGTTCCGGATGTCCGTCCTTTTGTCTTGGCGAAGTGAAAGTCAATGATGTGGCTGTTCAGGTAATTTAAGTAGACCCTACTTTGATTGACTGAAAACTCATTTCACTGAATTTCAGAACACTCACACCAAGTTGCTGAAAGCTGAAATCACTGAAAACTCAGTTCACTGAATGTAAGTACTGTTGGGCAAATAAAATGTATATGCCCTTTTCTCCATTATAGTGCGATCCTAGAGTTGGTATATGTAGTTAGGGGGGAGTGAGGGGCACATCCACCCACATTGGGGGTTGTGGGGTGCATAGCCCCATCTACCTTTGGTTTTATATTGTTAGCTTTCATTGAAATGAGATTCATAAATATAAAAGCTAAGTAGGTGGGGGGCTATGCCCCCAACACCCCCCATGTGGGGGCTGTGCTCCCCACCCCTCACTACATACACTAACTCCAGGATCGCATTACATTGGGGAAAAGGGCATATATGTTTTATTTGCCCAACAGTAGTTACATTCAGTGAAATGGGTTTTCAGTGATTTTAGCTTTCAACAATTTTTTGAGGGTGAATTGAAATTCAGTAAAATGAGTTTTCAGTGAATCAAAGTAGACCCATATATATATATATATATATATATATATATATATATATATATATATATATATATATATACATACACACACACACACACACACACACACACACATAAATATATGAAAAAAAATATATATATATATGTATATATATATATATATATATGGTTTAACATTGACATATGGTGTGTGTGTGGATATATATATATATATATATATATATATATATATATATATACATATACACACGTATATACACACATCCACACAAAGATATATGTGTGTGTGTGTGTGTGTGTGTATATATATATATATATATATATATTTTTATATATATATATATATATATATGTGTGTGTGTGTGTGTGTGTGTGTAGAAAGAGAGAGAGATCCATCCATCCTTAAACCCTTTTTCCCATTTTGCACATGGTGTCACTTCAACAGTGACAATCATCTTGAGCCAGTGGGTAGCCCTGCTGCAGTGTTTCATCCGTACCACTCTCACACACTGTAGATATTATGATATATGTATATGTGTGTATGTGTGTATATATATATATATATATATATATATATATATATATATATATATATAAATATACACACACATGCACGTAAATAGACACATATACTCTCTGAAACCAATTATCTTATAATCTGTCTTGATGTAATTCTGTATGTGTGATGTATGCAGTCCACAGACATTAGCACATAATATAAATAATGTTCATCAGAAAAAAACAGCAAAATCAAGAGTTGCATATCTCTCAACCTTCCATCTTGAGTATCCGGAGCACTACTTCTCAGTATGTAGAATCTGTGGTCAAACTGCAAAACACTTATTGATGCTTCAACTACAAAGCTAATGACATGGTTCAAATGTGTCACTTGATACTTATACAAAGTTCTTTGGCTGAATTAGTATGATATTTTTTTATATGCATGTTAAAAAGTAACAATGACAGTATGACAGACATAGTGTCAGTAATACAGAATGGGTAATGGGTGACTGGGTCAAAAGGTTAGAAATTAATCCACTTGGGAACATTTAAAGGAAAACTCCACCCTGGAACTAAAAAAAAGTCTGTTTTTTTCACTCTGTATTTGTTTCCCAGCCTAATGTAACACCTCAAAATCACTCTTAAGTGCGTCATTTGTAATTTTAGCATATTTTCCACAACATGGCTACCAGTACAGCTTGATTTATCAACGTGATTCCGTTCTTCATCAACCCTTTCTCTTTCCCATAATGCTTTGTATGACTCATGCCAGATATAAGGAAGTAACTGGGAATTCCCATGCCATTCACATATAATGGGATTTGTGTGAGTCACTGTCATTTTGTGTATCTTCTGTGAAAGGACTGCTGCTTTTCTGTCTCTAATCACCCTGATTTAACTCAGAGCTTATTTTACACTATAGTTAGAAGTTATCCAATTAGAGCCAGAAAAGTAGCTAAATTGCTGGACGCTGTTCAGGGTTCTTTTGTACTCCAAGAAGAATTGACAGTCCCCTCCCCCCACACTACTGCAGAGTTGATAAAACTGTCACTGCACTGAGAGACCCTTGCAGAATCAAGTGCAATTGACAGCTCATAATGGAAAGGAAGGACTTCCATTATCAATCTCTTCCCCTCTGCTTGCAGGAGGAATATCTGTTTATTTATTTAAACAGTTTCATTATTTTTTTCTGAGTGCAAGTAGCAGAAACTGCATGATTATTTTGTTTTTTTTTATTACTAGTAACAATTGATTTACTTCTTACTCCAGGAATACAGTGTTATCACCTGCCCCTTTTTTCCACATGAAGGTAATGATGGCACCATTTTGGAATCTCCTTCTGCAGCTGGATGTTCCCCTCCGTGACTGTGTGCCCTATGACTAGATTTAAGCCTGTAGTTTGTTAAGAAAACACAGTGACCTCACACAGTCAGCGGTCACCCCTTCAAAACTGAAAGTGCTCTCCTGGACAGCTTTCTGGTGGCTCATGCTTTAACGGCTTTTATTATAACATTGACAGGAGACTACTTTACAAGTGAATGTACATGCCTCTTTCATGGTGAACGTGCTCGTAAACCTATATGCTACTTTGTACTTTATTCAGCTAATTTGTCAGTACTTGTATAGTATCCTAGTGCTCACTAAGCCAGGGGCAACAGCTGCATACAACCCTCTTGCAGCCCCCCCCCTCATTCTTTCAGACTAGCAAACTTTTCTCCAGTGACTCCCTTCAGTACTTTTTGTTTGGCAACCCTGTTCTTCAAAAGTGTATTTGGATCAAGGGCTTATAATTCCCTAACAAAGCGATACCTTCGACCTTCTGTCTTACTATCAGGCTTTTCCCATGAACTTTCACAGCCTAGTGCATAAATCTCTTATTTGACTTTCAAAAGCTTGTGTAAGAACTTTCTTTAATTTGTCTGTATTCTAAAGCCATCATATACTGTTTTTCCTCTATTCCTGACTTACCTGGTTAGTGTCTTCACTGATACTGATAGTTTTTATTCTGCAGGCTCATTTCTGCTGTTGCTTTGCTAGCTTCAGGTGCTGAACATTTCATTTGCCCTCACTCCGCTCAGGCTCACTCCACTCCCTTACCCTACCCCCATTCCCACCCATCCCAGGATCGATTTCCTTTATTCCCAGACAGGCTCCTCCACTTCTCCTTATCCTCAAATCAGCACTCCACCTACATTTTTCAATCTTTCTTCATCCATGATCTCATCAAACGATGTGTCCACACTCAACACATTGCTCCTCCCCACTCTCCCTTGCTTTCCTTACCCTTCTGCACTTAACTTCCATCCACACAATACACCACAATTTAAAACCTTTACCTATCACCTCAACCATAAGTCCACTTACACTCAGCTACCACCTAATTCACCCAGGGTTCATTGCATTATACAACAACTCTGCTACCAGATTTAACCTGGTAATTGAAGCAAATACTAAACTTAGCCTAACAATTCTATACAAACATCCCATACTTAAAAGAAAACTAATAGCCGCAAACATACCTCTCGATAAAGCAAAACTTCCCCTGTGTGGGGACACCCACCCCAACCCCAGACCAACCCTAAATTCCACAACCCAACAAACCAATAAATCTCTCACTATAGCAGCCTTCAACCTGCAAAGTATCAGGAATAAAATTCCAGACTTCCATGCCTGGTTTTCACACAGTAGGCCAGATATAATAGCAACAACAGAAACTTGGCTTAAACCGTATATAAAGTAACTCAGAATTTCTACCACCTGGCTACTCCTGCTTAGGATATGACAGACCCCATAAAAAAGGTGGAGGTGTTGCATTAATTTACCAAAGTCATTTTACATTAGTACCATATACCAACTGAACCATTGTTGTAGCTTTCCTACAGCTGAATACCAGCAAAAAGCTCTGCATCATTGGAATCTATATCCCACAAGGCAGTAATATACCCATCCTAGAAGAAATCCTTGCCTGGACTTCAAAAACCTTTACCAGTGAGACAGTTATCTTTGGAGGTGACAACATAGATTTGACAGAAGTCGCAAAAAATTAACCCTCAATACATATAAATCTATTCAGTTATACCTAGCTTATCAGGGAATTAACTAGACCCAACAAAACAACAGCTAGTGCTTCCATCATAGACTGGATACTAGTCTCATACCCAAACAAAGTAGCTTCAGCAGGGACTGTACCTCAAACCGTAAGTGATCATCTTCCAGCATACATAGTATGTAAATCCACCCTAGCCAACACCAGTACAGAATAACTAGAAATATCTCCAGTTTTGACCAAATAGCTCTAAATGATACCCTGGCACAAGTAAACTGGAGCATTCCCAAAGTCCTCCCGCTAGATGAAGCTGTTGAATTCTTTAATTCATCCTTCTTAGATATCCTAAACAATCTAACCCCCATACGGCAAAAAAGAATTAAAAACAACAATGCTACCTGGCTTACTCATCCCACAAAACAACTGATGTCTAAAAGAGACAAATGTTAGAAGCTTTGGCAAAAAAACAAAGACCCCCCAGTGTGATGTCCCTGCACTGGCCCAGTAATCATGGAGCCTCAGTCTTCACCATTGGCAGCAGTGAGAGACATGCACAATGGGAGGATGACAAGTACGTATACACACACACACACACACACACACACACACACACACACACACACACACACACACACACACACACTAAAGTGTAATTTCCCTTAAGAGCACACAGAGATCACAGTCAGTCTGGGGCTGGTTTCTCCCTCTTTCTCCAGATCCACAGTTAGACTTTCCACTGGCACAGCTATAGGGTTGAGATCTCAGCCTAGTGGCCAAGCTAAGATCTCCAGCACCATCTTTGTCCAACCAGTGCTTCATACCCCTGCCCAAGTAGCTGAGACACACACACTTTGAGATTTGATTGATATACAAACACACACACACACGTGGGAAAGGCTGGCACAGGTTTACTAGCTATGCCTCCTTCTGCCCAGACTATAAGTTAGTACCAGCTGCCACCAGCCACACTTACTTATCAACTGCTTTAAGGCCCTTACAAAGGGTGTCCAATCCTACTGTGTAGTGTTACTATTAATCCAAATGATAGTCTGACCAAGACTTGCAAGGATGTTCAGGAGTGGCCTGTACAGTGTCACCAAATACATATGCAAGTACTGTAAGAACTAAATATCTCTAAATAAATCAGCCACAAAGATAGTTTTAAATATATTTAATAATAAATAAAATAACAAGACAGTATTCATAAAACAAACACAGTTACTTCAGAGTTCAAAATCACAGGAAATATTTTAAAACATCAGTGCAGTACAGTCTCAAATAAATACAGAAAATATCTAAACCAATCGTTAGTATATTCCTATCTGTATCTAAAAGAAATTACTTTATCTGCAAGTGCAGATGATGGTGATAAGGGATGTTTCCAGGTCAAATACAAAATGCAAAGCCTCTCTTTGAGAGAGTTCCTAATTAATATCAAACATTACTGCTGGGTCAGCTTGGATGACATCACTTTTTGTTATCTGCTTTCAGTTCCCAGGCTAACAGAAACTAACATCTGTGTGTTAGAAATACATATTTCTCAGATGTGCAGCTGCTAGGAAGTCATAAAGCAATACAGCAGTTTACATTTTAAACCTAATAATTAGTTTTCTCCAAGACAATAGAAATAAACTTCTAGCTCTAGACAACCTGTCTCCTTGTTGCATTAACTAACTTTTATAGCACATTGTAAAGCACTTAATTTCAACTTATTTTCTTGAAGTTTTGTAAATTAATCTTCTGTGTTCCAGCAGGGTATGCTGTGGTTACATTCTTGAAGCTCAGTATATAACATACATTTCTATATAAATCATATCAATGTTCACAAATGACATAGAATTATGTTCACAATTCCAGATAGCTGGGCTGGCAGTGTCACACCTAGCACCTCCTAGAATTCAAACAACTTTGTAATCAAGCAAAACGTGCAGTAGTAAAAGACAAAAAACAATTCTTTTTAACCAAAAATGCCGTAAACAAAACCCGAAGAAATTCTGGGATACAATCTCAACCCTACTTAACCCAGGATCCAGTAACAACCTTTGTTCTGACTCAGACAAATCCCCCACAGAAATTGCCACAATATTCAACTCACAGTTTCTAGACTCCATTGCTAAACTTACAGAAAACTTCCATTAAATAAATATCACAGCACACGCAATAGATATAAATTCCACCTTCTCCCCTATCCCTACCCCAGCTGTCTTGAAACTACTCCTTAAATTCAAACCATGTACTAATGCACCTGATAACCCACTCCCAACATATGTGCAAATCAAGCAAAGTGTATAGCTTATCCAGTTAGTATACTTATCAATAGATCTCTCCAAGAACAGAAAGTACCCACTATCTGGAAAAAAGCTTATATTCTTCCACTACATAAAGGTGGCCAAAACATAGATTTTACCAATTTCATACCTATAGCAATCCTTTCCCCTCTATCCAAAATTCTAGAAAATGTGTCTACAATCTTCTCCTAAAGCACCTCCTAAACAATAAAATCTTGTCCCCTACCCAACACGGTTTCAGATGTGGACACAATACCACCACTGCGCTTATATCATTCTTGGACACTGTAAACCATGCAAGAGCCACAGGGAAAATTGTGTTCTCTTTATTCCTCAACCTGTCAAAGGCATTTGATACCATTTCATATCCCCTACTACTCACCAAACTATCTAATGTACGAATCATGCCCCCTACCTTAGATTGGTTCTCTAACTACCTTACAAATTGACAACAAGCAACAAAATGGGACCAGTACTTCTCACTTTATCTCCTGATATCAGCAGGAGCTCCCAAGGCTGTATACTTGGGCCCCTCCTTTTCAGCTTATTTGTTAATGACTTCCACTCTTCCCTGTCCCAGACCTCACTTATTCAGTATGCAGATGATTCCACCATCATCTGCACTCCCTATTTTACCAGTGGACTCCAAAAAACTAACTCAAATTCCCTTCTCATCCACAGAAACATTGATGAATGATCACCTAGCCCTAAATGCTAACAAAACTAAACTCCTTCTATTCACCCCTGAAAGATCCACCCCCTTAAACAGGTCAGAATTTACTATTCAGTCTCAGAACAGCACTGTCATCAAAGCAGTACCTCACACTAAACTCCTTGGAGTTACGATCAATGAAAATCTTTCCTTTGCCCGTCATATCTTTAACAACATCAGAAAGACCCAGCAAAAGTTTGGTCTGCTTTGCAGACACATAACTTACCTTAACCACTCAGCCAAAAAGACCCTAGCATCCTCCTTTTATTTACCATCTCTGCTATATGGTGCCCCCCTGCTCACAGGCATTCAACTGTCTCTAAAAAAGCAAACTCGAATCTTGTTGCAATAAAGTAGCAAAGTTTGCTAACAATGCTACACATACCACCCATCACTGTATATCCCTTCAAAAAAGCAATTGGCTCAAACTACCTCACTTCCTAACTTACTTACAATTCACCACTGTACATAAAATCATAACTGAACCAGAAGATTGTCCATCCCTAGCCTCATTAATGCCCCCCCCTACCACCCTGCTAGATACCTTAGATCAGAAAATAAATGTCTCCTAAAGGTAGATTTACACAACCTTACAGCTGGCCGAGCTCTTTACTCCATTGCTATAGCCAAGGTGTGGAATTCCTTACCCACCACAATAAGAATCACTTCTAACCACACAATTTTCAAGAAGTCTGCAAGAGTACCTCTCCAAACTATGGCTCTGAACACGCTCAAATAATTCTTTCAGCATTACATGAAACTAGAAACCTCTTCTAACAATTTTAGCCCTTTGAAATATCTATCTATTTTCACTTAATTTACCTCTTCGCCCTCTCAGTTTTATGTATCCTCAGCTATGAGATGAAATTTAAAGAAAAGAAAGCCTAATTCTAATTGTATATCAACTTGTATATATTGTACCTGGATGTAAATTATTATTTTTGTATTTTGTATAATGTTGCTTACTAGTAACTCGAATCTGTTAACAGTCATTATATAACTTTATCTCATCAATGTATATTTAATATGTGGAGCTTTTCTCCCTGGGTCTCCACTGAAAACGGGCACTCCTAGGTCCAGTGGACTATCCCAGCAAACAAATGCAAATAAATAATAAATAAAATAATTTTGGCACATATCTCTTTTTAAAAGGCCTGAAAAATGACAACTGTCCTTGTATTTTAGGAAAAAATATACTGGTTAAATCTTGACTATCACCAAATTTAACTAATGTAACCAATGTAAGTTATTACCAAGTATACAAATAGCACACAATTTTGCTATATGTATATATTGTAAATATTGTAAATGTAATCAGTGTGCTGATCTCTAAAGACACCACACTATAGTTTATGCTAATTGTTTCCTGACAACTTGTGTATTCTTTTTTACAAACGTAAGGGACACCTGTACAGCTTTGTTTGGTACCTTCCTTTCTTCAATTATCTTCTTCATTTTTGTATTGGTTATTGGCTGCATACATCATTATGCTGTACCATTGGTACCCAGGTTGTAACTGAAAAGGGTCTCTGAACTTGGCTCACCCACCTGGTTATCAAACTGGAAAATAAAAAAATAATAATAATAAAAGAAATGCATTTAACTGTCTTCAGACTGTTGCTGAAAACTATGTTACTATACCTGAAACACCTATAACACGAAACATTAGACACAAGTGAGATGCTACAAGGGACTTGTCGTTTTGGTAATGAAGTAAGAGTAAATCATTTGCATTGACTGAGGTACAGTTTATCCTGAACACTCATGTTTCACCAGGAAGCCTCCCACATGGAGCATCTGAAAAGGTGGTATAATTTCCTGTAGTGGTATTCCAGAGTTGGTGGTATGTTATCTGAGAGAATCTTCCTTCCTTCCATCTTATTCAGTGTCATTTTGTTTTATATACTAAGAGTTGCAAATTCTCTGACATTTCTGTATTTAATACTTCTCCTTGATGCATCACTTTTGCTGTATCTATTTGTTTTTATTTTCTTTTTAGATTTAAATAGTTGTGACTTCTAGGCAGCCAGGATGTGTACTAGGCATAGCAGATTAATTTTCCAAGATTTCATTTTTCCAGCTGCACTTGATAAAGCAATAATGGTGTAATGATAGAGTGGGATAAAGTTGACAATATAAACATGGGTACAACTTGATAGCTAATACAGTGGCCCATGCTGCAGCCTTAATTGGGGCAAAATAATGAACTGGTCAAGGTCATCAGACAAAGTGAATCTTAGCCTTTTAGGTTGTCTAGAAAATTACACTAAGAAATCCATCTGGTTTTGCCTTGAGACTGAAGCATTTGATTGCATTGGGGGTTGGTAGCAAATTCATTTTATCTGTTTATTTTCAATGCGAATTTCATATAAAGCTTATGCCTTTTTAAGTCAGCAACTTCAGTGGCAGTCACATGCTTAGTAAGCAGACAGAACAGAAATTGAGAAACTTCATCACTCTGTATCTGCAGATGTATTTGGCAAAAGCCATTTTCTTTTTCATTGTAAGAGAAATTTAAAACAGAAAAAAAAACAGCTTTGTATATATGAGTTAGAACCTCAATACAGTAGCTAAGGACGCAATGTCTTATCTGGCAGAATGCAGGATTATTAAAATGGGACACAGATAAACAAAGAAACCGCATCTGCTATAGAAGAATGTCATGTCAGAAAAGAACAGAATTTCAGACACGTTTCAAGATAAAATGGATTATCATTAAATGGACCTGTATTCATAATTTAGTCCTAGATATTTCTGTTCACATAAAAGGAATATATACAGAGCATTGGAAGCAATCACAATAATATAAAGTTGGCTGGGATGATGTGTTATCAGAGGAAATGAAAAACATAATTCAGTTTGTGTTGGATGCAAAACACGGTTGCCTGAAAATGTTCAAGAGACAAATCCAAACAAGAATATCTAACCTTACAGTTCAGTAGAAAAGGGCATCTTTTATTTTTAGCATTTAGAAAGGTTTTATTTTGTGCATACAGAAGGTGAAATGTGCTGGGATGCTCGCAGTTTTGACGCCTGATACACTTTAGAACCGAAAGCCCTTTCAACATTTTTATATTTATCTGCATAGTCTGTTTACATGGCAGTTATTTGTCACTCCCTTCATCTCAATTGTAATTTAATGTAACGATGAGCTGGTTTACATGGTTTTGTCCTGCTGGGGAAAATCTTCTTGCTTCAAGAACCAAGCTGAGGATGCCACTAGTGAGTGCTTTGGCATGAAGTGGTATTAGTACAAGAAATTATTTTCTCTTTCAGTATTGATGTATGTCCTGTGATGCCCACATGTGACTGCAGTAAAATTATTGAGAACAGGCATACGAACTGTATTATATAAGTTTCATATTTACTGCATGAGTACAAAGGAAAACAAATGTGTGCAAAACAATAGTGCAAAGAAAAAAATGACTATCTGCTATGTTTTGGACTAAAGCAGTGTAAAAACAGGTATCACTTCATATCCCTTGCTGTGCAGTTGCACAGATTTTCATAGCAGGGTTAAAAATATTTAAACAACTGCTCTATTATTATTTATATTTATATGAAAAATATTGTAATGGAACAAAATAGAAATAATGTGCCATGCTCCATAACTGCACAAGTTCACAGTTGCCATTTCATTTCATAACAGATAGTGAGTTACGTTGTAATTCAGAGTGCTTTCTTTTATTAGTGAACATTTTCCAGCTTTAAGTTAATTGTTCACATACTAACAGTATAACACTGTAAAGCACAGAAGCATAAATGGCATTAGGAACACAAAAATACTTGGTGACTGCAGTAACAGAATATGTAACCATGTTTTGAAAATCAACACAATGTGGTTTCTCTTCCCCAAGAAATGGTCTCGTTTTTTTGTGTTAATTTCTGATTTGACTATTCTTAGTTTAAATTCTTATTTTATCGAAAAAATGTAAGGGCATGTAAGCATATTTATTTACTAACTAAAGACTGCTAATTAGGGTGTTCTGACTAGCCATGAGCCATTTCATAGGTTCATAGGTAAGTACTAAGCTAGCCGCCCTTGTGGGCCATTTTAAAACTAGCCATCTTCCCTTTTTGAGCTTGAAATAACAAGTCCCATTTGGTTATAGATTGGCCTTACCCATCAATTGATCGATAATTGTATATTATTAACTGGGATCATACTATAGGTAATTTGAGGCGACCTCTACATGGTATAAATTGTTTAGGAGCTGTGTCTGAATATTATTAGTAGAGGGTGTAGTTCTGGGGTAAATGTTCTGTTTCCCATTCATAGGTCTAAGTTGCACTTGAAAATTGACAAGGATGAACTTTATTTTATGTGAATGGGGATTCTGTTCCACAGCAGCAGTAACCTTTGAGAAATGTGTCTGTCCCTTCAAACCATTCTGTTGTTGCAGAAGAGGTTTAGTTCCCTAGGCAGAGTATTTTTTGCTGCCGTTTGACTTGCTAATGTGCCTTGTATGCTAGACATAGGCCATCTCTTAGCAGTCTGTAGGATACCAAGTACAGTGACATGGCTTTGAGTCAATTTATGTAGGACATGTTGTTTAGGTCTTGTGTCTTGTTAGTAAGGTATCTCTGTAGGCATTCCAGTTGGTGTATCTACCAGATACATGTCAAAGTGTGCACTGTAATTGATGATTGGCCTAATGAGGACTGAGTAAATAAGGACAGTGACATCCCTAGTAGTAGACGCAATCTCTTTGTTTATAAGCCATGCGATATTGAAGAACTTTCTTACAACAATAGACACGTTGATCAAATGGTAGGGCACTGTCCATATAAGTTCTCAAATTCCATACAACTGAATCAACTCTTAGGGTGTATTGTCAATGTGGTAGTTCCCCTGGGGTTGATGACTTCCCAAAAGATACAATAATGCATTTTTTTGACATTTGGCTTCAGACCATGATTTTGACACCAGTTATTTATTTGAGACAAAACTTCCTGCAGAATGAGGATTCATTGACTGCTCCTACTTTGCAATCACCTGTAAAGTTAGTCAGCCAATCCCCTTTGGTATTGGCTTTTACTTCAGAAAAGTAGATGCCAAACAGGAGAGATCCCAGCACAGAACCCTGGGGGACACCACTGGTGACTGGTTCCTTTGTGGAGGTAACTTCCTCCTGCTTTGATTATCTGTGTCCTATCTGTGAGCCAGCTGGCATTTCAGCAGGTGACATAGGGGTTTATTTTCTACCTTACCTGAGTGGGGAATTGTTTCTGAAGCTTTGGCCATGTTGAGGTACGCTGTGTGTACCATTTTGCCTTCATTCATTGCTTTCATGACCTTTTCAAAAAAAAATCCACCAGTTTGATTAACCATGACCTGCCCTTGATGAATCCAGACTGAGACAGGTCTAGTGTTTGGAGGTTCCCTGTGTCCTGATTGATTAATTCCATGGTACAGCTTTCCTTGACTTTGCACATGAGAGTGGTCACACGTGTGTCTGGAAGGTCTTCTCTTATGTAAGGGAATAAGTGACTGCAGCTGTTCTCCATTTGATTGATACAAAAACGTGCATGGAGGATGAGATTAAACAGTGTTGTTGGGGGTGTGGCTAAATTGTGCTTTATGCTATTCAAGATGCATCTATGGTTATTGTCAGGACTCATCAGTGCAGTATTTTTAGCTTTTTTGTAGCTCTTTTTGGAATTGGTCTTGTGTGATAACTGGCGGTTAACCAGTTTCAAGTATATCTTGAGGGACAGACGGAAGGGAGCGAGGGGTAAAATTAGAGTTAAATTTGTCCGCCAGTAGGTAAGCTATTTCTTCAGCCTCAGTGTAGATAACCTAGGTTCATAGGTAGGTACTAGGCTATTGGCCCTAGGGCCTATATAAGCCTAGCCAAACGGTACCCTGGCTTTTGCCACCCAAGAAAATGATTTTCCTGTGCCACTGTCAAGCAGAGCCACAGAAGTGATCCCCGGGGTGAATTTCCTATCTCCCATCCAATCATCAAGATTTTTCTTGAAGAGTGCTAATGAGGAGCTTTGTTTGATATAGATAGGTAGTTTGTTCCAGAGTATGGGAAGTCTCTGAGACAGGAATCTATCCCTCCAGCATGTTCTGTTTATTGTGGTGACAAGGTTTAGGTCCCTAGAGCGTGTAGCTCGAAGGGATTGGGATTTTTTTACGTGGAGCATGTCCAACAGCTCTGGGTTTGACATAGCTTTGTATGTTAGGCAGAGATTGCCTTTGAGTAGGCGATATTCGACAGAGTAAAACTGGAGTTTTTTGAGACGATCTGCATAGGGCATCTGTTTGAGGCCTGTAATCCTCTTTGTGAGGTATTTCTGTGGATTTTCCAGTTGTTGTAGATGTCTTGTGAGGTACATACCAAAAGGGGCATTGTACTCTTTAATGGGTCTAATGAGTGATGAGTAGAGGGGAACAATGACCTCTTTTTTCCTGGATGAGAAACCTTTTGTGATGAGGTGTGCAATGTAGAAGGATTTCCTGACTACTGTGGCAATGTGATTATCAAAGGAGAGACTATTGTCCACCTGTGTCCCAAGGTCTGTTATCACACTTTCTGTGTTAAGTAGACTACCACCTATGTGGTAGTTCATGGGTACAGAGTTTTTACCAAAAGGGATGACAATGCACTTTTTGGCATTGAGCATCAGGCCATTGCTTTGACACCAGGCATCTGTCTCAGTGAGGCCCTTTTGTAGGATGCCCACATCGTTAGGAGATTTGATTATGGCTCCTAGTTTGCAGTCATCTGCAGACTTTGTTAGCCAAAGACCTTCTGTGTTAGCCTGTACTTCAGAGAAGTAGATACCAAACAGGAGAGGACCTAGGACTGAACCCTGTGGTTCCCCACTTGTCACTGGTCTGAAGTTGAATTTAGAGTCTGCTACTTTCACAGTGTGTGTTCGGTCACTGAGCCAGTTGGCAACCCATTTATAATCCACTCAGCTCATTGCTGTGTTGTGCTTTTGAAATTACAAACATAATTAAAAAAATTTCCCGTGGTAGTCTTTGGCTTGGGTAGCTATTTTATAGGCTCATAGGTGTTTACTAGGCCAATGACCACAAGGGCCTTTTTAAGCCTAGCCATGCATCCCAAATCTCTGACAAGTTCCGATACCTTTGGTAGGTATAAGCAGGGTCCAGGGAGATGAACCATTTACAGGGTGCCTGTGTCCATTAGAGACATAGCTGCCAAACCAGGGATGAATTTCTGGTTCCCCCTCCAATTGTGCAAGTTGCACTTGAATTGAGTTAGGGAGGAACTCTGCTTCACATGGATGGGGAGCCTGTTCCATAGATGGGGTAGTCTCTGGGATACATGCCTGTCTCTTCAGCAGGTCCTGTTTATATCACAGGCAAGGTTTAAGTCTTTAGAAGGGGTTCTGGTGGTGTTTGATTGTGGATATGCAGGAGGTCCATCTGAGTGGGTTCTGCCCACGCATAGATCTCCCCTCAAAAGCCTGTAGGAGACGGAATACAGGGATAGGGCCTTGAGGTGGTCTGCACAGGACATTTTACTTATGCCCTGTATTGTTTTAGTGAGGAATCCCTATCGACATTCCAGTTGTTGGATATGCCTGGTTAGGTACATACTAAAGGAGGCATTGTACTCAATGATAGGTCTGATAAATGCCAAATACAATGGAACAATGACTTCTTTGGACTTAGATGTCATACCTTTGTTTATAAGTTGTGCAACATGCCCCACTACTGTAGACACATGATGGTCAAAGGCTAGATTACTGTCTGTGTGTGTCCCCAAGTCCCTGACTACTGGATCAACTCTAAGGGGTGTGCTGTTAATATGATAGTTACCAGGGATGGATGACTTCCCAAATGATACTGTTATGCATTTCTTGGCATTTAGTTTTAGTCCATGGTTCAACACCAGTTGTTTGTCTGTATCAGCCCCTCCTGGAGAACATTTATGTCAGTGTGGGATTCATTGACTCTGCAATCATCTGCAAATTTAGTCAGCCAGAGACCACTGACATTGGCCTTGACTTCTGAGAAGTAAATGCCAAAAAAGGAGCCATCCAAGGACTGATCCCTGAGGGACTCCACTTTTGACTGGCCTCTTTGTAGAGGTGGACTCCCCAATTCTAACTTCCTGGCTCCTGTCTGTGAGCCAATTGGCTCTCCGCCGGGTGACATATGAGTTTGTACCTAACCTCTTGAGTTTGTCAACGATGCCCCAGTGGGGTACTGTGTCAAATGCCTTAACCAGGTCAAGGTATGCAGTGTGAACCATTTTCCCTCATCCATTGCCTTGGTTACCTTCTCAAAGAAGTCCACCAAGTTGAGGGCATGATCTGCCCTTGACAAAACCAAACTGGGGTTGGGTCCAATGTCTGCAAGTTTACTGTATCTCTGTTGATCATTTTCATTATAATTTTTTCCCTGACTTTACATATAAGACTAGTGAGACTTATGGGTCTGTAGTTTCCAGGATCTGTAGATGGCCCACCTTTGTGCAGAGGGATGACTGTTGCTGTTCCCTATTATTGAGACATGAAGCCTGTTTGGAGGTTACAGTTAAATAGTAATTCCAGAGGTCCTGATAGGTCATGTTTCATGCTATTTAGAAGGCATCCTGGGGTATTGTCTGGGCCCATTGATGCAGTGTTCTTGGTCTTAGAGAGAGCATTAATCACCTGCTCTCTAGTGATAGTAAGTAGAGTTATATTTGATGGTATTTCTTGAGGGAAGATTGAGGGGGAGAGGGGTAAAGTTGGAGCTGAATTTATCAGCCAGGAGGTTTGCTGTATCGTCTGACTCAGTATAGGTAGCGCCATTTACAATGACTTGTGCACACAATTGTGTATTGCCTTTGAGGTTGCGAACATAGCAAAATAATGCTTTGTGGTTGTCCTTGGCCTGGGAGGCCAAACGTATCTCAAATTTGGCTTTGGTAGACTTTATTTGTCCTCTGAGTTATTTAGTTTGATGTGAGTTTAGCCTCAAACATTGCTGTGGTGGATTTTATTAAGCTCCTGAATTGTTTATTTCAGTGACAAGGACTCTAACGTTTTGAGAATTAATCTTCATACTTTGGTTAATTTTTTTTCCTTTTATTGTAAAGCTTGTTGATATCATGGTTCCACCACTTTCGGCAAAGGTTTAGGGAGTGAAGCTCCACTCCATGCTAACAAAGCTTCCCCTTGAGTCATTAACTTATAGGGGTTTGAGAAATGTTTTGTTAGTTTCTATAAATCAGTGTACCTTGAAAATCAGGAGCAACTGCAAAATAAACTTTTTTTTTTTCCCTGGGGAGTGGCATGCCTCACTGAGCCTCTGGGTGGGGCTTTACACCCACATTCTCACTTACTTCAGTATTGCAGCTCTGTAGTCACTCAGCAGGGGATTATAAAACACGGTGGTCTCAAACAACAATTAGAGAGGAAACTCTGAATTTGTACTTTCATTCCCCAGGAAATTAGATGCCCTTAACAAGGCACCTGACTGAGTAGATAGAGCAAGACTTGAGCATCTGTGTGCTGAATTGTAGATCTCTTTGGTCTACCATAACTTCCAGAGACCATAACATTTGCCAAGTAGTCACCTTAAAGGAATTTAGACCTTTGGGGAGGTGTAACCAAGGGCATGTATTCCTGCCATTCTAGGGCTTAAGGCCCTCAACTGTTCATCTCACCTCTCCCACTTCCAATCCATAGTAGTTTTGATGCTCTGGAAAGTTTAAGGACCTCCCGGTATCTGGGCTCTAGAAAAACTTTCTTTAGAGTCATTCTGTGGCTTATACAGTCGGATGCTATGGTTTACACTGTACATGTGATTGTGCTGATACTTTGGTTTGTGCCAGAGGCTTAAACATTTGCCTGCAGAGGATGGCATGGCTGAAATTGTCCTCTGTGATGGAACAGTTATGGAACAAGATCCATGATGATCATTTCTTGGGTGCTTTTTAGCCATCTTACCAAGGACAGTAGGAAACAAATGCTCACCACTGTGGATGGTCTTTATGATCCCATGTAACTGCTTCTGCTATTTGGTGTGTTTATTTATTTTGTTCTCAGCTTGGTGAGCTCCAAAAGAGAAAGAGGCCTCCTCACCTCCAGAAGTAGGCCCTTAATTTGTTAAACATTGCCCCCCCCACACACACACACACACTCACACCCCCCCCCCCACACACACACACACGCGCGCGCACACTGTGCTGGCTAAGTCATCCAAGCAGAATAACACTGGCCATAGCAGTTCTGACTGTAGTTTGAAACTGTCCATTGGAGGTTTGTTTTGTAAGTTTTCTGCATCATATAGAAACATCATAAGAGACCATGGGTTTTTGAAGAGATCTCTCTCTTGACATGCTGTTCAGCTCAGTAGTCCTATACCAGAAGATGCTCCACGGGCATATCTGTACACTTCTGCACAGTTCTTTTGATAATCCCAGACTGTTACTATACAGACAGTTTGTAGAGGCCACCCTAGCTTCAGAGAATGAATGGGAGGTGTACTGTTACGACTTTGTATTCATAAAGAGGACACATTATTTCTACCCCTTTTTAGATCTCACTGATTTCATGCATGAGAACTGTATTGTTTGATCGGGAGATGAACCATTTACAGGTTGCCTGAGTGGACTCATCAGTGCAGTACTTTTAGCTTTTTTGGACTTGGTCTTGTGCGATAACTGGAGGATAACCAGTTTCAAGTATATCTTCAGGGACAGATGGAGGGGAGAGAGGGGTAAAATTATCAGCCAGTAGGCTGAGTATGATGGATGCATTTTAGTACTTCAGCATCTGGAATCCACATGGTTCCCTCCTGGAAGTGTGAGACCCAATTCTGCAAGTCATAAAACTTTGAAAATTAAATTACTTCCTTAGCGGAATAAAAAAATGTTTGTTACACCTTTGCATTGTAAATTGTTTGTTTCACTACTTACATGCACTTATTCTGAGATTGCTTTACCTCAGAGAGGGAGAACACTGCAATACACCACAATTTTAGATGTATTATATATTCCTCAAACCACACTTACATTTTTTGTTTTTCAGAGGACTGCATTAACCCTCATCAGATTTTTCAGCAGATACTCATTCTTTACAGGATTGTTCTAATTTGTTTGACTAGGCATTACTTCCAATCTAACGTGCTGCCATTTTGGCTTTCTTCATTGTTCAGAGTCATTAGCAGTGGTTTAACTTCGGTTTTTGAATCTTTGTAGGAGGAGAATGCAGCCCATACAACTCTACAAATTTGTCACAGGCTTCATTCTAAAACTAGTTAACAAAGTTCAATGTACTGTCTACACCAGATTGATTTGATGACCACTGCATTTTTGCACTATGACGGTTTTCATCATTTATTTACACATACACAGTGTATTATATTTACATTTACCTGCAGTTGATATGATTTCTTTGTTGTTGCTGTATTCAATTTTTGTGCATATAACCATAAAATTTTGCTATTTTTCTAATTTTATGTTATGTACTTCTTGTTTTTTGTTGTTGTTCTGTATCTGTTACACTTTTTTTGGAGCTTTTCTTCCCGGGCCTCCACTGAAAAGGATTTTTCCACACAGATGGACTTTCTTGGTGAATGAATGAGTGAATGAACGAATAATGGCACCGGATAGTCTCATCCCCGGACAACTTTGAAGTAGTCCTGTCCCAAGGTACTTTTGTGGTTACATTCCTTAGTAGTGAGCACAAGTTGGAAAAAGTACTCTGACTCTTGGAGAGCAAAGGTCTTTATCAGTTTAGTGTTCACACTTAAATGCCTGTGATTCCATCTCTTAAACAGGGTCTAGGAGGTTATGGTTGTGGCCAAATGAGTGAGGATGGATTGCAGGGTCCAAGCATAGACTCTGCTTTACATTATGGACTTGGTTGATGCCATGATCTCCATGGTGCTGTTTGTGCATCTAAAGACACATGTTGATTTAGACTATGATGTGTTGACTACAATGTGCTCAAATATGTACTTTTGTGTTGGATCACAGAAGTCATGAAAAATCTCCACCAACTTTCTGGTGGGCCTTACCTTTTTGCAGCCCAGCCCATCCCAGATTCTGATGACAAGTACTTCACTTGTGAGCTGTGAACCTCATCTAGGCTGTTATATAGAATAGAAAGTGCTATTCCCCCAGGAAGGGTACCCCACACAGTCCAGCTTGAGCTGAGAGAAGTACTCCTGAACCTGAAAGACTTGAAAAATAAGCTACTTCTGAAACCTCTCCTAGTTTGGTTAGTCAGTTTTTTCATGGCTTCTACTCCGCTGGAGATTATGAAGCTGTATTTCTTGTTCAGAAGGTGATGTTTGTCTGACATTGGGCCATAGACTGACACCTTATTGTCTCAGCAATTCTTATTCCCCAGAAAGTGAAGAAGATTGCAGACAGTATGAGCTATGTCTCCAGGCCTCTTCTGGAAATGCAGATTTAGAGGCTTTGCATTGGGCATGGTCTTCCAGTGGTGGGGTGCTATAGAGATCAGACTATGTGCTACTTACAAGAAGCTAGTGATGTTCTTCATGTTTCACTGTTGCAGTCTTGACTTGTAGGATTTCCTGCTGTGAAGGGCCTTGGCTGGCCCGACTGCCAGAGTAAAAATCTCCCTTCTCATAGGCTGGCGGATGCCCTACCCTGATGTCAGTATGCTTGAGCATAAAAGAAACCAGCCGGTACCATGACATCAGTCTTTCTTGCGATTGGAGCCTGAAGCAGTGTTTCAGTGCATCAGTCAGTCCTCACCAGAGAGAAGTCTTCTAAAGCTAATTACCCCATTGGGGAACACTTTTTCTTGCTTTAACTCACATCAGATAAGGTTAATAGTTGTCTCCATTATAGTAAACAAATCCCACACTGAGACTTTCATACATTGTGTGTTACCTGTCTAGGCCTGGATCACAACATCCTTAGTTGCCATTTTCAATTCTAGGACTATCGGGCATAGTGCCAAAGTCTTAGCTAGGCCTCTTCGTCTGCAATCTTCCTTGCATCTCTTGATGGCGTTTGCCTGTCATCCTGAGGTAGCGCTCCCTAAGCATAAGAAAGATAAGAAAAAAAAAAACAAGCTTAGGGCCTTGGATGACACCAGTTCACCATCCACCAGTCCCCCAAGGCTTCTTATCGCTGAGGAAGGTGAGGCGGTTTTGTAGCCCCCTTTTACGACCAAGGTGGTGGTGCAGACCTCTGTTGAGAGCCATTCGAAGTCTGACATGCTGTTGGATCCCTCTGTTTGTACACAGGCTGTGGCTTTCAGTTCAGCAGTTGGGTTCAGAGTCGCTCTGCAGACTTCGGCTTCCGATGAGCAGTCTTGCACTTGCGACATTCCTCAGAGGCACCAGCCTGCATTGGTTCTGCCTTACAAGGAGACTGGTGTCCAAATTGCGGACTTACTTAGGCCAAAGCCAAAAGCTATTACAAAGAAGGGTTCTACCTCAGGGCCTTTGCTAAGGCCTACAGACTCCTGCTTAGCAGGTTATCAGCAGGACCTGGTTAGGTTAGCTGAGGACCTCATCTCCTTAGTCAGAGCTAGGCAGCCCCAGCCTTTGCAATCTTCCCCAGGGAAAAGGAAGAGAGAGCCCTCCCCAGAAGTTTACTCTGAATCTCCTGATTTGGATGAGGATTCTGACCAGGAGGGGTCTGTCTTTGAGGAGGCACCCCTCCTTACTTCCTATGAAGACTCAGATTCTGAGGAAAATCTGCCTTCAGCTTCACATCTTGAAGGCATATCCTTTGGGGAAACACTCCATGCCATGAAGAAACATTTCCAGTGGAAGGCACAGGAATACCCACAGTCTAAAAAGAGAGTTAGGGAGCTCCTTGACCTCTGAGAACACAAACCTCTGGCTATTCCTCCTGTTTTGGAGGTGGTAGAGGATGTTTTTATGGACTCTTCCCTGAACCCAGACTCTCTGCCTCCAGCCCCTCGAAAACCAGACAGGTTTTACAGGGTGTTGGACTCACATCAATACCTCTTTGAAAACTCCTCTGCTGACCCAAAGTTTGTTACCCCAGGCCCCGAGAGAGCTTAGGTCAGCTCTTCTAAAAACCCTTCACATTCTGACAAGGAAAGCAGGGCCCTGGATAAGTTTGGTAGAAAAGTCTACACTTCCGCCACCCTAGCCATGAAAGCCCTTAACTGTCAGTTCCATATTGTAAAATACCAACAAAGTATTTTAGATAAAATTTAAGCAACCAATTTCCTCTCTGGATGATAGGAACATTGCTAATGAACTGTTGGGCCTTTGCCATTCCAGCTCCCAGGTGGCTAGACACTGCAGACAGTCTTTACACTGTGGCTCTGATGCTATGCAGGCCTCTAGCTGAGCTGCTGTATCTGGTTCTGTCATTAGAAGACATGCTTGGCTTAGGGAGCAGACCCTACCAAACCATGTCAAATCCAAACTTCTAGATGCTTCTGGACAATGACTTCCTGTTTGGGCCAAAGGCTGAGTCTGTGCCAAACAAGATGGAAGATGAAACAAAATATACGCAAATTGTCCAGGACTTCCTTCAAGTTCAGCCTCCTAGGTTTAGTAGGCATTTCCCCACTAAACACTAGTCTTTTCCCTGTCTATCAAAATGCAGCCATAGAAAACCTTACAGGGAAAGGCCTCAAAGGCAGCAGCAATCACAAAGGCCCAGACCGTGGTCCTCAGAAGCCTCCAGGCAAGATAGTTATATGCCAAGGGCCATGGCAGAGAGCAGTAATGATTCTTTCTCTCCCCTTTCTGCCCCCTCCCTCCACAGAAAATATAGGAGGAAGACTATCCCTGTAAAAACAAAACTGGTCCCTCATTACTTAAGACAAGTGGGTTCTGAGGGTCATCTCAGATGGTTACAAGCTCACTTTCAAAGAGCCATTAAAAGACTCAGGCCACCCAGATGTTCCACAAAATCAAAGAGCAGAGGCCATTTCCCAGATTCACAACCTGTGCTCAGGGTTCAGTGTTACCAATACCAGATCACCAAAGAGGGAAAGGATTCTATTCTAGGCTATTCCTATTAAGGTTAAGGTAAGTGGATAGTAATGTATGTATGGTGTGGTGTAGTGTAGGGTTGGGTTTTGTTAACTGTATGTGTGTGTATTTATTGCTTTGTTTGTGTGTAGTTTTGTAAAGTATGTGTGTGATAGTTATGGACCTTAGGGTTAGGGTGCGGGTTAAGGTAAGTGGATAGTTTAGTATGGGGTTGAGTTTTATTAACTGTATTTGTGTGGTTTATTTATTTTGGTGTGCTTGTTTTGTGTGTATGTTTCTCGGAACAGCAAATTTTTTTCCCTGGGAAAAAATTCGCTATTCTGAGCATTCAATGTTTTCGATATTCGAAATTCCAAGTTCGAACATATGGTGTTCGACATTTTGGAATTTCGAATATATGATATAGACCCGATCTGTCCACCCTCAGTTGGTCCTTGCTGGTACCAAAGTTCAAAATGCTGACCCTTCAAAAACATCTTCCCATGATAGCCCCCCAGGCCTTAATGGTCACCTTAGACCTAAAAGATGCTTACTTGCACATTCCTATAGAACAGTGTTTCCGTAACTGGGGTCCGTGCGATAAACTCAAAGGATCCGCAAGTTCACTTGCATCCACCTGGCTTTCGGGCATCATCCATGACCCGACCCTGTAAATGGAGAAACAAAAGTTGCGCCGCTCATTCACAGTTTGTTTAAAAAAAAAAAAAAAAAGAAAGGAACTTCCCTGTTTGCAGCTGAGCAGTGGCTAAGCAGCTGCTTGCCCTTAGTTTTTAGAGGAGAGAAGGAGGAACTTCCGTGTTTGCGGCTGACGCTGAGCAGCTGCTCACTTGCCCTGTGTTCTCTGCCAATAGTTAGAACTTGGAGGGAAATTTAAACAACTGTTCTGTTCCCCCCAAGTAAGACAGGTCCCGTATTTATGTTGGTCGCTGTATGGGTATGGGTCTGCTGTCTCCCTTTTGCCAGCAAATAGAAATTAATGCAGAGCCGAAGATCGATACGGACGATCTTGTTGACAGAACTTGAAGTTTTTTTTTTGTTTTTTAATCAAGGCTTTAATAAGAAGCCATGCCTGAGTGCAGCTGTCAACTGACCAGATATTCGCCGAGTGTGCCAGATTTTTGCCTTATTTGTTCTGTTTCGCATAAAATGGGGTTTCTCTGGCAAATCATTGAGGACTGAAGAAAATAATGGCATACTTTTGAGCTTTAGATTTCATATGTTTCAGAAAATTTGTATTAATTCGAAAGTTGTTGTTCTATCAACTTTCTAAGTTTATAAGAGCAGTATTTCAAATGTATCCTTAGCTTTGGCCCTTTGTTCCCCACATTATGACAGGGTTTGTCCATATTTCTTGCTCTGAAGAGGTCGAGAGGTATTGTGTGTGTGTGTGTGTGTGTGTGTGTGTGTGTGTGTGTGTGTGTGTGTGTAAGAGGGTGGCAGGCAGGTGTGTGTGTGTAAGAGGGAAAGAGGTGTGTGTAAGAGGTAGACAGCATACCCTTCAGCTGTCCAGGTATTTGCAGAATGTCCATATTTTTGCCTCATATTTTTAGTCCGTTTCTAATAAAATTGTGTTTTTCTGGAAAATCCCTGGCAAATCATTGACGACTGAAGTCAGAAAATAATGGCAAACGTTTGAGCATCATATTTCATAGCCTTCATAAAAATTGTACTAATGCAAAGCTTGTTGGTCTATTAACTTTCTAAGTCTACAAGACCAAATATTAAAATGTGTCCTAAGTTTTTGCTCTCTGTTCCCCATTATGGCAGGTACATTTTTCAAGAAATGTAGTTTCAAGTGCATTTTCAAGGAATTGTGAGCTTCAAGGGAAGAGAAATTCACTGCTGCTCATGCTAAGTCTGTTTACAATGTGTAACAGATTTGTTTAGCTAGTTAGCAAATAGTATCACTATTGTGGTGCAGCCTTTTAAAGCTGTGTTAGTAGCACAACAAGTAGCATACTTGCATTTTAATGCATAAGGCTGTGGGTTCTACTACCACAGCATATTGGATTGTTGATACTGTTTTGCATTTTTAGGGGGTGGGTACTGAAGTCCTGAATACGTCCTCTTTTGGATGAGATGCCTAATAACTATGAACCTGTTTTCAGTTTGCCATCCATGCAGTATTACCAGATTACCATTTTTTAAGTAGGCAATTTATTATTCAAGCGCAGCAGGCACTGAATTTGTAGATGAAACACTGAAATAAATTTGTTTGTTAGCAGCAACCTTTTCATTAGTTACAGATCTCTTTAAGGTGGAATTATTCAAATGACTTATTTCTGCGGAGATTGTGCATATTGACTGATATTGGTGGATTATAATGACAGAAGTTTGAGTGGCTCTTTATGGTTGAAATTTCTCAGTTGGGCAGTTTTGTTATTATTGGTTCATATGTTTTTTCACTGCTTACTGGAAAAATGTTCAGAACTATACATTTAAAACGCATATTACCAAGTGGTCCTGTATTATTCAAGGGATATAATTTAATTATCGTGTATTAAAATTTAGTTATACAGTCAGGAAGGTGAATTAAAGAACTTTTGCATGCTCCCAAAAATGTTCGCGAGGGACCTATGCTTTGAAAACAGCCGAAAGGTAAACTTAATCCGCCACTGGCCAGATGCATTTTCTTTGAATGTGGGTTTCAATGCTGTTTCAGTGAATGTGAGTTTCAAAGGCAGAGAAGTAATGTTAAGTCTGTTTTTATTGAGACTATATTGCTTTGTTTAGATTTAGCAAATGTCTGTTTAGCTTTAGCAAATGTCCGTCAGTGTTTGTGCTATAAAATTTGAAGTACAAATTTTAAATCAACTCCAAACATCTGTAATCATTGTAGAAGTAAAGCAGAAAACAGTAGGCACACTGAGAATTTTGAACAGTGTTTATGGCAACTGGGAAGAATTAGCCAAGTAATGGGACACTGAAATGGCTGCGTCGTGGGGGGGGGGGTGATTGGAGGGTTTGGGGGTTGATCCAAATGTAATGTATGTGTACCACCACCAATAGGGGTCTGTCAAAATCGTTTGCTTTATAAAAGGGGTTCTCCAGCTTGCAAAGTTTTAGAACCACTGCTATAGAAGAATCATGCAGAAGTTTCTTCGCTTAAGGGCAGATGCCAGTCACTTTTAATTCTCTGCACTGCCGTTTGGCTTGTTTACTGCTCTCAGGGTCTTCACAAAGTATTTAGCACCTGTGATCGCCTTCTGCAGAGCAAAAGGAATCCAGATTTACCCCTACCTGGACAACTGCCTCATTTAAGCCATAAGTCAAAGCTCCTCAAGGATCCGGACTTCACTCAGACCCTCCTCACCTCCTTGGGGTTTGCCATATATCTCCACAAATCCAAAACAGACCCATCCACCAGGATAGTTTCCCTGGGAACTCTTCTGGATTCTTTCCTTCAAAAAGTCCTTCCTTCCTCCAGAAAGGGTCTCCTCCTTGACACAGTACTTCCAAGGCATTTTGCAGAGACAATGCCTGTCAGCCAGGGAATTCCTCAGAGCATTAGGCTACATGTCTTCTTGTACCCTCATGATTTCTCTGGCCAGGCTTCACATGAGGAAGCTTCAGTGGTACCTCAAGAAACTGTGGTGCCAGCACTCACAGTCCCTGGAGACAGAAATTCCGCTGATCCCTTGCCTCAAAGAGGAATTTGCACGTTGGACACAGGCATATGCCCAGAACCTGGTACTCCCCTTCAGGACAAAACTCTAACCACAGATGCTACAGAGACAGCCTGGGGAGCTCATTGCCAACACCTTCAATCCTAGGGCAGATGGGAAGATCAGATGTTAAGTTGTCTATCTCGCCTTCATTCTTGCTTGTTGGTTGGGTTCGGAGCCGATCTTCAGCTTCATCTCAGCCATCTTCTAAAGCTCGATAGCTACATACTGGCTCAAGGTCTCCCCATATCCCATGATGCCTGATGCTAGAAACCCAGATCTCGTTTGCTGCTTCAACTGCGAGGTTGCTCTACTGGCACAGGTCGTATAAAACCTTTATATTGTGTCTTTTTCTGTCTTAAAACTAGTTAAATTTAGCATAGAAGTTATCATTAGAATAGATTTTGATAATCGTAGTGTGTTCGTGTCTGTATCCTTGTTTTTTTCCTCAGAAACTCGTAGTCAAGAGAGTTCCCCTCCCCTCTTCTCTTTTCTCTTAAGGTTTTCCATTTAAGTTGGAGGATTACCTTATATCTAAAAGGTGTCTGTTTAAGTTAGAGGATAACCTTTTTTTCTTCCCTTCTCATTTAAAAAAAAAAAAAACAGTTTTAGTTAGTTAGTTTTGCTATAGTTCAGTATAGTTTTTGTAATGTAGTGCTTCTGGTAACTGTAAGGTATTTTACTGTAGTTTGTTACCTTAACCTTTTTGTGTGTGTGTTTTTCCTTGGATTTTTCTTTTCTTAGGATGTCCAAGGATCCTAAGCCGTCCGGATTCAAGAAGTGTGACTCATGCTGTCAGAAGATGTCTCTGACAGATGGTCACACTTCTTGTGTTTATTGTCTGGGCGCCGTGCACCTGCAGGACTGTTCTTCGATTTGCCATGCGTTTAGTCCAAGAGTCCTGCAGGAGCGCAAAAACAAATTGATCTTGAGGGGTCTACTTAAACCCCAAGATTCACCGGCAAAGGATCAGCCCGTGAAATCTTCTAGGCCACCTAAACCTTCTGGTCCCAGTCTGGAGCCGTCGTTGGGTGAAGCCATACCATCCATCTCGGCTCCGGCTGGAACCGATGTTCCTCCCTCCCACTGGGCTCCGACACGTTCTTCGGAGCCATCTGAGAGTCAAAAAAGGTTAAGGTCCCCTTCTTTGGAGTCTGTATGTTCAGCTCCGAAATCGCCTCTGCTCCAGTCAGAGCGTAGTCACCGCTCATCACACTCTTCTCGGTCCTCAAGACTTTTGAACCATGATTTGGAAAGAGTGGTCAGTAGGCTGCTAAAATTGCAGGCCCTAGCCAAAATGTTGTCCAGCCCCCCTCATCAGGCGTCGGCTCCGTCCACAGCTATAGAAATTCCTCCTCCGACTCATCCTTTGAGCTTGGAGCCGGAGTTCATTGGGGTTCGAGTCGTGGAACCGTCGGCTCCGATGCCTTCTCCTTCAGTTCTGTCGTCGGCTCTGATCCCTTCCATAGTACTGACCCTGGAGGGATCTGGGCGCCGGGACTCCCTGGTCAGCTCCGAGGGGCCGAGTGGCATCGGACCCTTGTCCAACCCCACTGTCCCTCTCGGTGCTTCGGCACTGGTGAGCTCGGCTCCCACATCTGCCTCGGAGCCTTCTCCCTCGGTGCAGGGAGGGCTTCTTGTTTCTTCGGAGCCTGAGCCTTCTCTGCATCCAGGCAGGGACGCCTTCAAGGTGATGAGGAGTGTACTGGCCCCAGAGTCAGTCCCACGATCGACCCCATCGGCTCCTCCCCCTAGGGTGCCTGTGTCAGCCTCTGCCCCTTTTCCAGACCCTAAGCGTGGGGATCCAGAGCTCCGGGACACCCCTTTGGGTGTATCCTCCTCTTCCAAGGCCTCCCCTGACCATTCAGCGGAGCCACCTCGCAAGAGGAAATGCAAGAGGAAGCATGTTGACTCCCCCGAGTCTGTCATGTCGGATACCGACTTAGAGGTGTCGGAAGGGTCCCCAAGATCCCCCCTCTGAAGATGTCTCCTTCTCAGAGATCCTTCAGATGCTTAGGCAGAGGGGGAACTGAACTGCCCTAAGCCCTGCTGAGGATGAGTCGGTATTCCTGGACGCGTTTGGATCCCGACCTTCCACCTCCTGGGTGTCTCCGCCTTTCGACCCACTGATGTCTGTGGTGGCTCGGAAGGCATGGACGGCTCCAGATACAGTGGAACCACCCCTAGAAGACCGACTAAATTCATTACTGCACCACAGGACAAACAGTTCTTGACCAAAGGTGTCCCCGTTGATGCCATGGTGGTAGCGGCGGCCATAAAGAAGGAGTTGGCTGAAACTTCTTCATCTGTCCATCCCCCTAACAAGGAGTCCAGGACGATGGACAGATATGGGAAGCGGATGTTCTCTTCAGCGACCTTTTCTATGCAGTCCCTGAATTGCCTGTGCCACTTTACGCGCCTTCAGAGGGATCTGCTGAGGGAGCCCAGGCTAAGGCAGCCTCCCAGCTGGCGACTCTTAACTCAGTGGTAAACTCCTCCATGAGGCTCATTTCTTATGCAGCCAATGGGGCGAGTAGAGCTGCAGGCACAGGCATGGCCCTCAGGAGGCACGCTTGGCTGCGGCTATGTAACTTTGCGGAACCCTTCAGAACATCTTTCACCAACACCCCTTTTGATAGTTCCTCTCTCTTTGGATCACAGGTGAAGGATACCCTTACCAGGTGTGAGCAGGAAGGCAAGACTCTCTCTGCTGTAGGAGTCCGTTTTTCCAGTCCTTCCAGACCATATCCCAAGGGTCAGAAGAGTAGAAAGATGTGGTTCTGGAAGTCCCAGGGAGCCTTGCCGGACACACGTGGTGAGTTTCCCTCCAGGGGCAGAGGAAGGAATAATAACAGACCCCACCCTCGTGGCAGAGGGGGTCCGCAAAACCAGGGCAGCAGAGAATCTTTCTCTGACAAGCCCTTCCAGCATCCCTGAAGGGTTGCCCGGCTGCCCACCTCTGGAAGCAGTCGGGGGAAGATTATCGCTGTACCCAAGAGCCTGGCAAGAAATAACACAAGACAAATGGGTACAGTCCATTATATCCGGAGGCTACAGAATTCCCTTTGTTCATGCTCCTTTATTGTGAAACAAGTCCCTTCCAGATGTTCCACCCAATCTAAGGGATCAAGCAGTTCAGGAAGTTTCAAAACTGCTAAGAAAAAGGGCCATCCAGCAAGTCCCAGCAGACTAGCAAGGATCCGGAATTTACTCAAGGTTCTTTTTGGTACCAAAAAAGACAGGGGACTGGAGACCCATTTTGGATCTCAGTAGACTAAACAGGTCTGTACAAAGAACGAAGTTTCGGATGGTCACGCTTCAGTCCATTTTGCCCTTCCTGGGTCAGGACAATTGGATGTGCCCCATAGCTCTTCAGGATGCGTACTACCATATCAAAATGGACAGGAGCTCCAGATGATTCCTGCGCTTCTGGCTGGGAGCCAGCCATTATCAGTTCAGAGCTCTGCCCTTTGGTCTCACCACAGCCCCCAGGGTGTTCACCAAATGTATGGCAGTAGTTACCGCTCACCTGAGACGGCAAGGATTCCAGGTGTTTCCGTATCTAGATGACTGGCTCCTCACTGCTACCACCAGGCATCATCTTCTGCAAGCCAGAGACTATACTATCCAGACGTGCTCCAGACTAGGTATCACTATAAATTTCGAAAAATCTGCTTTGTCGCCTTGTCAGTCTATCATCTTTATAGGCGCAAACTTAAATACAAAGGACAGCTCAGCCAGCCTTCCACCAGACAGGGTGTTAGCCATTCAGCGGCATGTCCAAGTCTTGTTACAATGCAAGAGAATTCAAGCCAGGTTTGTCCTTCAAACCCTGGGTCTCATGGCAGCAGCAATCACACTCGTCCCGCTGGCACGTTTTCACATGAGGATCCTCCAATGGCTTCTTTTTACCCAATGGTCCTTCCAGCAGCTTCCCATGTCTAACATGATTATCATCACAGAAACATGCAAAAAGCACCTTGCATGGTGGATGGTCTCCTCATCAGTTCCCCTGGGCAGACCATTTGTACTTCCCCCTCCAGTTGCTACAGTGACCACGGATGCCTCCCTGATTGGGTGGGGGGCATTATCAGGGCAGAACAGTTCAGGCTACCTGGCAACCTCGAGAGTACCATCTGCACATAAATATCTTGGAGATGAGGGCTGTGCTTTTAGCATTGCAAGCTCTTCAGGACTCTCTTCCTACCGGGACAATTATAATTCAAACGGACAATATGTCAGTCGTATGGTACATCAACAAGCAGGGCGGAACCAGGTCCTACCCCCTATGTCGAGAAGCACTCAGACTCTGGCAATGGGCGATCTCTTCCCAACGGTTTCTGACCGCAACGCACTTCCCTGGGAAATCCAACGTCATAGCAGACAGGCTGAGCAGAGCTATTCTCATGCCTCACGAGTGGTCTCTGAATCAAGTAGTAGCGGACCAAATCTTCCGCAAATGGGGACAACCTTGCTGCGACCTCTTTGCTACCCCCTTCAAGCAGCAAATGCAGCAACTTCTTCTCTCTCCTACCACATCCAGAACATTCTCCCAGAGATGCTCTAGTCCATGATTGGCCTCAGGGACTTCTGTACGCATTCCCTCCCTTTCCCCTAATTCCCAAGCTGATTCAGAAAGCTACCATATTGGGTTGCAGAATGATCCTCATTGCTCCGTACTGGCCTCGACAAATATGGTTTCCGTTCCTTCATCATCATCTTGTCGAGCAGCCTTGGACTCTGGACCCAGCTCCAGACCTCCTGATCCATCAATCAGGTGGGCTGCATCATTCCCTACAATCTCTCAACCTCACAGCTTGGTTGCTCCACTTCCAACCCTAGCCAGGCTTCCTGATACCTCTCAGTCGGTGCGTGAAATCATTTTATCATCGCACAAGTCTACCACTAGGAAAACTTATGCTAGTAAGTGAAAACGTTTTTCTTCCTGGGCAGAGGCCAAGAATATAGACCCCTTTTCAGCCCCTGTTCACCACATCCTGGAATTTCTTGTGGAGCTCTTTCATTCTGGGTCCAATTCCGCTACAATTATAGTGCAGTTAGCCACAATTTCAAATTTTCACATTGGCCTTTCAGAAAGTAGCATAATGTCTCATAAGCTTTGTAAGGCCTTCCTCAAAGGAACCACCCTGCTCAGGCCCCCTATTAGGGATCCTCCACCTCCGTGGGATCTGAATTTGATTCTATCCTCTCTAATTTTGCCACCCTTCGAACCTGCAGCTTCCTGTCCTTTGAAGTTATTATCTTGGAAAACACTTTTTCTGGTAGCAATTACTTCCGCGAGAAGTGTCTCCGAACTGCAGGCTCTTTGTATCCGTCCCCCATACCTAGTGTTCCACAAAGACAGGGTTGCTCTTAGGACTAACCCTTCCTTCCTTCCTAAGGTCTCTTCTGAGAATAATTTGAACCAGTCCATTGACCTTCCTGTATTTTTTCCTAACCATTCCAACAAGGCAGAATATAAATTACATCAATTAGATGTTCACAGGCAACTGCGCTTTTATTTGCATAGGACTAAGGACTTCAGAAAATCAGATCAGCTTTTCCTCTCTTATGCAGAGGGCAAACAAGGCCTACCAGTATCAAAAGTAACTTTGTCTAGGTGGCTGACTTCTACCATAACTCTTGTTTATCAGCTGAGGAAGAAAGAATTGCCTGTTAAACCTAAGGGCCACTCCACCAGAGCATTAGCCACTTCTGTTGTGTTTCAAGCAAGGTTGCCCATGGAATCTATCTGTGCAGCGGCCACTTGGGCAAATCCTCATACTTTCATCTCCCATTATAAGCTGGACGTGGTTTCCAGGAGCAAAGCTGATTTTGGTTCCACTGTTCTGAAGAGTCTGTTCCACTGAGCCACCCAGGATATTAGGTGCTAGGGACGCTGTCCCAATCAGCAAGAATGAAGGCGAGATAGACAACTTAACATAAAGAAGTTATGTACCTACCATAACATTCCATGTTAGTTGTCTCCTCTCACCTTCTTTCTTGTGTCCCACCCTCCATCTCCCTATCCTACTAGACCGAGAAGAGTTTCTCTATGGATCTACACTGGCTGAGTCTTCTCTGACTATCCCACTCTACCTAGTAGTCTCTATAGTTGGGCTTAGGTATGATAGGATAGGATTCCTTCATTACTTTGTCTGATGTTAGTCTCACCAAATGAGATCTGGGTTTCTAGCGCCAGGCATCATGGGATATGGGGAGAGCCAGTATGTAGCTCTCGAGCTTTAGAAGATGGCCGAGTTGGAGCCGAAGATCGGCTCTGAACCCAACCAACCAGCAAGAAAGAAGACGAGAGGAGACAACTAACATGGAACATTATAGTAGGTACATAACTTCTTTTTCAGGCACAAGCACATAAATTAGAAAGAAATGATGGCAGTACGGAAGGGCCTAATTGCTTTCAAAGATCAGTGGAAGCCACGAGTCCTGCTTGTCAAAACAGACACCACCACAGTAATGTGGTACATAAAGAAATGGGGAGCACCCACTCTTACCCTCTCTAACATCTAGCGATGCAGGTCTGGGAGACAGCTCACTCTTTGGGGTTGCACCTCATGGCACAATACCTCCCAGTGACTCAAAACAGTCTAGCAAATCATCTCAGCAGACACCTCCTTATCACCAAAGAATATACTCAACTGAAAAGATTCTCTTCCAGGAGAAAACTACCCACAGCCTGGAGAACAGATGCTTTCTCCTTCCTTTGGAGCCCGCCTATTCCTTTATGTGCTTCCACCCCTGTCTCTTCTCCCAAGGGTCCTCATAAAAATCCGGGAAGAAGGCCCAAGGGTCACCCTGATAGCCCCAGACTGACCGAGGAATCACTGGTATCCTCTGCTACTGAGTTTAACAAATGAAAAAAATGTGGCAGTTACCTCAGAGACTGGAACTTCTGCCTCAGGGCAAGGGGAGGTTTTTGCATCCCAACCTACAGACTCTCAAACTCTCAGCTTGGATAATTCCTAAAAATATAACTCTGAGTCCTCCCTAAGTAGACAAGTTTGAGACATCCTCAAAGAGGCTAGAAGGCCTAGTACTAGGAAACATACTCAGCCAAATAGAAAAGGTTCTCCATTTGGTGTCAGCAGCAAGGCCACGATCCCAAATCAGTCAATATCGCTTCTATTTTAGATTACCTGGTTATGCTGGTGGACAGAGGCCTATCCTTTTCTTTCATCAAGATTCATGCCTCTGCCATTTCAACCCACATCCCCTATTTTTTGCTAACCCCCCTGATGAAACAGTTCCTTAGGGGAGTGTTTCACCTCAGACCTCCCAGGAGACCACCCACACCTACACGGGACCTGAATTTTGTCCTAGAAAAATTTACGCTACCATCCTTTGAACCAGTAGCTGCTGCTGAGTTAAAATTCTTAACCTTGAAGGCTGCCTTTTTACTGGCTATCACCTCAGCTAGAAGGGTCTCTGAGTTACAAGCTCTCATGGCAGTGGGACCATATCTGATATTCCACCCAAATGGAGTATCACTTAGGACTAATCCATCCTTTATCCCCAGTGTGGTCACAGACACATCCTTGAATTAAGGCATGCACTTGCCCACCTTCTTCCCCAAGCCTCAGAAGAGGGGGGGAGAGAATCCTTCACTCCTAGGATGTACACAGACAGCTTCTCTACTATCTTGACAGAACTAAATATTACATGAAGTCAGACCAGCTCTTTGCTTTCTTTGCCTGTGCCTCTGAAGGGAAACCAGTTTCCAAACAGACCATCTCCAAGTGGATCTCTCACTGCATTTCCTTTTGTTACAACTACCATGGCAAAAAGCCTCATGAAACTGTAAGGACTCACTCTGCTAGGACCACATCTACCTCTTCTGCCTTCCTGAAAGGAGTACCTACCAAAGACATTTTGGAAGTTGCTACCTGGTCATCTGTGCTTACCTTTACCAAACACTATAATGTATCTGCTTTCTCGAAGTCTAGAGTAGGATTTGCCACTACCATCTTGCAGGGCATCCTCTCTTCCTCTTAACTGTCCTTCCACCTTTATCTCAGCTTTGCGAATCATCCCACAAGTCAGGACTGCAAAAGTGAAACACGAAAAACATAATGCAGTATTTTTTACACCTACTATAAATGTAGAAATTTGAGTGTATTCACTGTTTTAGTCTTCTTTCCCTCTTTCTTTACCTTTATCCCTCCCTTATTCATCCTGGGGGTTGCTACCTTCTAAGGGGCAAGAAAAAAATTATGTCATGGCACCAGCTGACTCCTTTTATGCCCAAGAGTTCTGACATCAGGGTAGTACATATGCCAGCCTAGAAGGAGGGAGATTTTTACTCTGGTAGTCGTGCCAGTCAAGGACTTCCACAGCAATAAAACCGACAAGTCAAGACTGCAACAGTGAATACACTTGAACATCTACATTTATGGTAAGTGCACACAACTGTACTTCCCCTTCTTCTGCTCAGTTCACCAGGGGGAGAGGGGATGGGGGTGGCTGGGTGCATTCTCTTACCGATAGCATGGGTGTGTCCTCTGCATGTTTCCACTATTACCAGTGATTTCACGCCTTGTTTCAAAGTCAGGGGAAGAAATGCTGAAGTTTATTTTCTTCTGGAGATTTCAAGCCCTAAACTCCCTGACAATGCGTTATGCTGTTCCAGTTCAAGCTACAGATTCCTCCCATGGTTAGGTTGTCAGCTGGTTTAATCTCAGGTCCTGGCACCTGATGTAGATCCTTTAACCCTGTTGGATTTACCAACTGAAACTCAGAAATTATTCATGCTGCTAGGTAGCCCTTCATTTAGCAGGTCTATACCTGTTGAAGTAAATGTTTTTCAGTTTGGCCAATTGTACCATGTACCATGGTAGTTGGTAAACTTATAGGCATTATAACTTATCTCAAGTACCAGTGTGACTTTGCTTCAAGCGGGGGTGTATGTGTCAGCTGTCTTTGCATATTATAACCTTGTATAAGGTAGGATTGTGCCTTAGCACTGGCTGATCAGGCTGGTCCTTAGAATGCTGCATTTCTGTCCTCCTTTGAAGAACGCCTCTCTATTGGACGTGAACTTGTTTGGTAGGCTGAGCCAACTGCAATTTTGAGCCCATTGTCTCATCAGTCTTGAAGTTTGTGCCATGGAAAAAACCTTATGGAAGTCATCTCTACTCATATAATTTTGGAGCTTCAGACCCTTATGTGTAAGGAACCATGTCTTTCCTTAAAACAAACTTATGTTTCTTTCTGAAGGTGATTTGGGAGTTATTCCTGAACAATTTCATTAACTTCTCATTTGTCTTTGCATGAATAGAAACCTGAGGAGGAGAAGAGGTTTTTCACACATTGGACATGTCCCAGTAGCTCTAAAATTACTTGCACTGGACGATTGAATTTGAGTTCAGAGTAGTAGTTCATGTGTAGCACCAGTGAAGGGAGGGCTTGCATTGTGAAGCAATGGATTACCAACTGCGTTATTTTTTTTATTTTGTACTATCAGACTGCTAACCACTCATTGGCAAATGTACTTAAAGATCACTCCACTCCTGAAGTGACTACAGCCAATGCATAAAGAATGTCTTCACTGGACTTGGTGCACACCTTCATCGAGAATTATTGTCTCAAAGGTGACCTGGAGTAAGTAAGGCTTCTTTTGGGAAGTCAGCAGTCCAGGACTTGGCTATCTCAGCTTTGTACCTGCATGATCGATCCTCCAGCTCTTTACACTCTGGCGGTAACTGCTTGCAGTTCAGCCCAACCTATGGGTCAGCAAGGAGGATTCCCAAGGTTAGATATAAACATATAGTCTGTGTTGTACACTGCAGTAGATAAGGTGGTATGAGGTGAGGGGCAGTCCCTGTTTACATACTTTGCTGGAATTGGCACAGTTCTTTACTTAAGCCACCACCTGCTTTGAGAATTCTTTGCTGGAGACAGAACTGCAGTTTTTGTCCCATTTACTATTTCAAATGTGGTGTAAAAGCTTTTCTACCAAACCTTACTGACTTCTTTGTTAGCTTACTTTTGATGTAGTCTAGGTGATTAATTTTGAGTGTCTTTTAGATCTTGGGCAATGATGAGTTGGTTGGTGTTACTAAGGAGATCATATTTGTTAGGCAAAGTTTCAGGTTTGTTCAGATAATAATTAAAGAAACACGCAATAAAGGTTATTCACTGAAACTTTTATAGTTTGGTGTGATCATCTTAGACTTAAGTTCATAGGTTTATACATAAGTACTAGACTAGCTGCTGTTGCAAGCCATTTTAAGCCTAGTCAGTTTTCCCTTTAAAGTAGAGATTCAAACTCTCTATACCTTCTTTTTGTGAGGTAAACTCTTCAACTATTATGCCAAACCTCAACCTCCCAAATATAGGCTCATAGGTGATTACTAGGCCATTGATCCCGGGGGGGGGGGGGCTTTTTAAGCCCATTCCTGCTTCCCAAACTGAGAATCAAATCCTGCACCTTAACCGTTATGTCAACTCCAGTTGCCCAACAGATTTGGCAAATTATATCCTTGTATAATGTACACTAATAAAAAAGAAATAAATGGAATTAAGTGGTAGAGTTGCTGATGCAGTCTATGGGTGTGATCACATCATGGTGCTCTTCAGGTAGAAGTTCCTTTAAGATGCCTTTTTGAGCTTGAACTACTTAAGTATAGGAACTTGAGTAATGTTACAAGTTGTGACATGATCCTTTTGTTTTTCCATCTCCATTTGGAGTATGTTTGATCTTGAGGAACTGGTGGTAGCTTACAGTATGTCTGCCCCCTCTGCCAATGTATTTTTGGCAAGGTGGGATGCTTGAGACTTTATATGATCATGAGCTCTGCAGACTCTTGAAATTGGAGTGTTTGTATGATAATTGGAGAACTGACCTTTTGGAAGGCATTGCATATTAGACAAACATTTTTCTGTTTACCATTCTGAAGTGTCTCCCAGAAGGTGATAGTCTTGGCCGGGGGATTTCAGCTATATTGAATACAATTGTTGCAGTCTTTGGCTTAGTCTTTATCTACGTCACTCCAGCCTTTGTGGTCAGCTGTGAAAAGTGTTTTCTTCCTCCTGAGTTTGAGGCTGCTTTTCATTTCTTTGGGGAAGGAATTTCTCCTGATTATGATGGACACTATACAAGGAGCATCCACAGACTTGATCTCTGATCATTGTAGGTATTGCTTGACTGGTTGTAGTGTGAGTGTTGATTTCAGCTAAGATTATGGCTTGATTTTCGACTGTGTCCCCCTGTGTGAAAACTGGATGCTGGTCTTGGAAGGCCTGTTCATTCTTGTCTGCAAGTCATTTGTTGAGTTATTTTCTGGATTATTTCAACCTCTTTGACAGATATTTCAAAGTGCTGCCTCACAAGCATATGAAATATGGCATTTGCAAAATGCTTTTGAAGCAGTCTGTGGGTTTGTGGGTTGGCCATTTAAGTGGATTGTAAATCTGGGTCAAAAATACATATCTGATCTATTCAAGGTTAAAAATGACTAACTCCCTAATATACACCATCAGAAAACTGATAACTAATGTTTAGAGTACTCTGTGGTTGCATATTTATAAATTTGGGGGTGTGGGGGAGTACCCCATGCAAAAGTAGTTACTTTGTTCTATCCTGAGCAGTTTAACCTTGAATTAAACCACAGGGATTAGTAGGTAAAGTACGTACAGCCCAGTCCAGTTTATCTAAATGTACAAATTATTTCAGAATTGTTCAAGTGATGGACAATGTCGGATAAAAAGAACTCTACAGTTAAGTTAGGCAGAGAGACACAGAATACTACCACAAAAAAAGAAAATGTTGGATAACCAAGGTTCATATTACTTTGGGGCTGTAATTTATTCTACAGAAGGTCAGGGTTCATAATGGTACAGTTGTACAATAGTATTGCATCCAGACTTCCTCTTTTACAAACTGAAAGAACCACTTTCACACTCCTAGAGTGATTCTTTCTGCTTGAAGTCTATTTTGTCATGATTTAATACCTGGTGGAGTGTACTCTTGGGCACTCACTCGTGCATTTTTCTCTATCGTAATACCCGTCTTCATTCACAGACAGCAGTATTCCACCAAGTCTGTTCTAGTACTTCAACAAATTTTCATGACAGTTGTCCTAATTTCTCTTATAGTATTTGGTTGTATGGTATACTATCCTTAGAAACACATTAGAAGTTCAGTACAGAGATTTTTTTCACTAGGTTACTGCCATTTAAATGTCACTCATTTCCATTGTAGCACCCAAACTGTGTGTGTGATGTCACAGGCTTGAGGAGATCAGCTTCATTCTTCACAAACTGTAATTATAATAGTTATAGTTTAGTGTATACTACAAATGGAGCTCTTTGCTTTCTCTTCAATGCAGCACCACGTGCAGATTATACTTTGCCGGTTGTTCCCTTTCCTTGTCTACTGCAGCAGCAAGAGTTAGAAATACTATATGAAATTCTAGGCTGTCTTACATTCTCCTAATTCTGTGGGTGTAGGCATGCCAAAGTGGTACAGGTAAAAAGGGGTCAATTGAAGTTTCCATTTGTATCAAAGGATTGACTGATGATTGACATGAGTGGCTGAGAGAGATGTTTAAGAGCCAGTACTTTGGCATGGGTGATTGGGAGAGATGTTTAACAGACAATAATATTACCCCTCTAATGCGAAAGCTATGTGGGGGCTTGGCTTAGACTTGGGAGGAGTCACCAAAACTGGTGCTGGTCCTTCTGTGGAATATGTGAAAAAGGTTATCCCAAAACTCATTTAAGTGTGTGAAATCTCCTTGTAGGAGGAGCTTTATGTGAAAGTCATTGCAATAATTTCTTTCTGATGCCTGTTGAATGGGCACTAGGAGGCAGCTCTGCTAATATTTGTTAATAGAGCTATAAGGGAATTATTTCTAGACTTTTTAAACATTTTCGAGGTTGCCTTAGAATTTTTTCTGAGAGAAGTTCTTTGGAAAGTTTCACAAAAACTAGATGTCAGAAAGATGGTTGTCTCCAAAGTTTTTTTAACACATTTAATATACACTCTGATGGTGTATTTGCAAAATGCACTATTGTTAGTCCTCTCAATATTAATGTTTTTTACTAGGTAGTGGGGCTCACTTTAGGTTCCAGAAGAAGAGAAGTAGATAATGCTTTTGTCTGAATGATAGAGTCGTACTGAGCTGGGGCCTATGCCGGGAGACTGTAGCCAATACTTTCAGGATGCAGACACTGAGGCACCACATGCATAACTACTGACAATTTAGAGGGTGACAAGTTCACAAAATGGAAATGTCTTTGGATAGTGGAGGAAATTGGAGTCCTTGGTGACATCCAACAAGAACACACAAAGGATGCACAAATTCTGCTCAGAAAACATCACAGCCAGGATCCAAACTAGAGAGGTTGTGAAGCCAATATATGTTGCTGGGCCCACTGCTTTTCCTGTTTGCCCACTTATACTCTGTACTGCTAATATTTGTCAAACATATAATTTACATAGCAATGAGTACAGTTTTATTAGCACAGTTTGCTTCTTTAGTGAAAATCCATTCTAATAATCAGTCTTAACTTGGCTCTGAATGTAGTACTGAGAATAAACACAGCAGTAAACACCCTTCACCAAACTCAGTTCTCCAAGAAAGCCTGGGTTGTTCATTAAGGCAAACTGCACACATTGTGAGGTTTTACCATGAAATTTTTCATGGCAGAGACTTGAGATTGACACCATCCTAGTTTTCATCCGGACACTATGAAGTTCTCTGAGTTCACCATTTGTTACCAGATATTTAATAAAAAACATGACATTAAAACATACTTTTCTTTGTGTAGATGATATTAAAGCACAGTTTTCTCAGTGTGTTTATAACTAAACCAGAAATATGTCAGTTCTCATACATTCACCCTTTCAGTCTTATATGGTGTGTTCCCAATATAGTTTTGCTTTCTAGCAGTTGTGTTTGTTTCTGGCGTTTAATGAATGCTGTTGTTTCAACACATCTGGGTAATAATGCCTAGCTGTATGATATGAGACGAGTTTTCACTAGTAGAGGGGATGCTAATTCGATGCTGTTTCATAGTGGTAGCAGATCAGTAAGTACTGTTGCTGGACCTCATTGATGAATATATGTGGCCTGGTGATGGGCTTTGGGATAGTATTGCCCTAAGTTACCTTGTTACAGTATAGTACCTAGGGTTGCCAGCTGTCCTGTTTTCAGACAAATTGTCCGGTTAAAAAATTTAATCAAAAACTGACTTGTGAATTCCGGGTTTTTTTTTTGTCCTGCCAGAGGAGAAAGTAAATGTATCCAGCTGGAATGGGCGGTATGATACGTTACTAGCTACTACGCAATGAAATGCTTTTAACTTCAGTATTCCTGGTAGCTACGCAGTTTAGTACGTACGTACATACTGTCTGCTGAGCCTGAAAAAAGCATTTTTAGTGAAGAGAATGTACATGATACATCATACATCAGTAATTGTCAATACTGGACTGTGCTATACACCGTTCTGACAGAATAGTATAATCTGCGATTGTTTATGCTGCAGTGCAAGTCTGCAAATCTTGTCATTTTACCCAGGTGCACAGGCTAGCTAGCTCTCGACCTTTTATCTCCATGGACCATCCATAATTAGGGTTAGGGATATAGAAAATAAATAACTGGAGAAAAATGCATCATATTGACACTTTTCATCAATACTGGTACTTACAGCTACAGCAGCCTAGCAGTGCAATTAGCACCGCCTGTGTTCTCTTCTCCCCTTTAAGTACGGCTTAAATCATCATGCGTGCGTGCTTATTCCACCACTCCCCGGCGTGGAATGGAAATAATCGCACGGAAATTTTAAGCTAGCTAAGCCTAAGCACTAAGCAGCCAGTTCCATCTTGAAGAGCAAGAGGCAAGACTAGAGGGTGTGTCACCACCACCATGTGCATTGTAAAAATGTTCAGACTACGGCAGAAATAATTAGATATCCAGCCTAGGTCAGGTGAGGAATTAGCAGATAGCAGTGTGTTACTCTCTCTTTTTTGTAATTCTAATTCATAATCATCATAGCAGCCTTTTATGCATAAGATCATTATTAGATCAATGTCCTCCTGCTACTCTCTGAGGAAAAGAAAGTCTGTGCTGTGTCAGTACAGTAGAGGATGATGACAGTAGTGAGTCTGACATATATATATATAGATATACATAGAAGTATGTAAGTATATATTTTGTTAGGATATGCCTGCCTCTGTGTGATGTGAAGGATCTGTGTAAGATTGTAACTGTGGCACACTTAGCAGGACCAGGGAGATGATGAGGGTTTGAGAGTCAGGGGCCAGGCCAGGGGTCAGTATAATTTTTGTATGGTGTTGAGTATTAACTGTGTGTGACAGAGTGAGAGAGGGAAATAATAATAATAATAATAATAATAATAATAATAATAATAATAATAATAAATGTAGGGCATCAGATTAGATTTTGGTGTTTAGGGTAGCCAACACAACTACTCACATTCTTCTTCTTCTTTCGGCTGCTCCCATAAGGGGTCGCCACAGTGGATCATCTGTTTCCATTTCTTCCTGTCCTGTCACACCAACCACCTGCATGTCCTCTCTCACCACATCCATAAACCTTCTCTTAGGCCTTTCTCTTTTCCGGTTACCTGGCAGCTTCCTCCTTAGCATCTTTTTCCCAATATACTCTGCATCCCTTCTCAGCACATGTCCAAACCAACGTAATCTTACCTCTCTGGCTTTGTTGCTAAACCTTCCAACCTGGGCTGACCCTCTAATATACTTATTCCTAATCCTGTCCACCCTCGTCACACCCAGTGCAAATCTTAACATCTTTAACTCTGCCACGTCCAGCTCTGACTCTTGCCTTTTTGTCAATGCCACTGTCTCCAACCCGTATAACATAACTGGTCTCATTACCCTCATGTAGACCTTCCCTTTCACTCTTACTGGTACTCGTCTGTCACAAATCACTCCTGACACTCTTCTCCACCCACTCCATCCTGCCTGTACTCTCTTCTTCACCTCTCTTCCACACTCACAATTACTCTTAACTGTTGATCCCAAGTATTTAAACTCACCCACCTTCGCCACCTCTACTCCCTGCATCCTCACCATTCCTCTATCCTCCCTCTCCTTCACACACATATATTCTGTCTTAGTCCTGCTGACCTTTATTCCTCTTCTCTCTAGAGCACATCTCCACCTGTCCAGGGTCTCCTCCACCTGATCCCTACTCTCACTACAGATCAAAATGTCATCTGCAAACATCAACAACTACCCACATTATGGTATGAAATAAAATATTATTAGTAAAAATAGAATTATTCATTTTATGACACATCTCTAATAATTCATTTTACGACGAATCTCATTAAAGCCGAATGGCACTCCATGAAGTACCCAGCTAAGGAAAGTGTTAGAATCCCGGCCAGTGACAATAAAAGTACCCACTGCCTGCTACTAACAAGAAGTTAAAATACTCCACAAAGACCCCTCTTACGGCCTTCACCAAAAACTCGCACCTGAATCGCAGACATTAGGTTTCTAAAACTAAACACACCTGGAGATAAAGAAGCAGGAAAAGAAAGTCTTTTAGAGAATGAGCCGGAACCTTCTAACCAACGAAGGTTAAAAACTAAAACAAAATAGTATCACTTCACTAGTGTGGTTGTAGTCCACAGACACAGATCACTTTCAAAGGGTACCTTTAGGAAGCACACCTACCTTGAATATTATTAAGGTAAAGAAAATTAACCTTACAGCGGGCTAATCTAACAGTATAAATTTTTATTTAATGTCTTAGCTACTAAGCTACACCATGGCTTAGTTACAACTTCAGATAATTAGCAATCCTTAAATGAGGCAGCAATGCACAATTTACCTTAGAGTAGTTTATATGAAACAGAATGTAGTGACAGTGATTTCAAACAATCCACATAGAACAGATGGTGTAGACCTTGAAATGTTCATTGTGGTTTCTTTAAACCTAGCTAAATTTCCCATTCCAAACTGTGTACCTTGTGTCTATGAGTTAAACATCTTAGACAGTATGCTAACTCCTGACTTTTCACTACTTTTCAAGAGTTTTGGTAAAAGGCAAAAATAAAAGGATCATTTATTAAATATAACTGTAATTCACTTAAAAAGTTAAAATAAAAGAAAGTTTGCATCAAAGGCATTTTTGAGCAAATAACAAGTATGATATTACAATGCCTAACATTGCTAATTGGGAAATCCATGATAATTTACCAGGAAAATTAGTAATTATACAAGGAGCAGGCAGAAGATAAGGCAAAATCGGGGACATTCTACAAAATCAGGGAACTTGAGAAATATGTTTGTGTCTTCATAGCATCAGTTACCTAATGTATGTTGGTTTTGTTAACAGAAATGGTCTGTCTGGAGAAAAGGTGGTGCATTAAACTTAAATAATGATAATAATTAGTGTTATGGACTTTATTTCAGAAAATATATATTAATTCACATTAAAAAAAACTTTGTTAGGATCACCTTGTGTTCTGACTGAGTGTGCTTCTCAAACAATCTGGAAATATAGAGCTGATAAATATTTTTTTGGCACTTTTAAACTATTCAACATTGAATAACTCTCCCGGTCAACAAATGTAAATAAATAAGTAAATAAAACAATAATTGAATTCAGTTCAGAATATAGTTGGAATAAATTGCATTTATTTAAACTGTATTTGTTTTAATATTGCTACACACTCAAGTGTGCTAGATCGCACTGCACTTAAATCGTTTTTAGTGCTGTTTTAGCTGCTTTTCTGTAAAAAAAAAAAAAAAAAAAAAAAAAAAACAATTCTAAGCTTGTTTCCAGCCTTTCCTGTAACTAGTCTAGTCCAGATAGAGATTTGCTATATCCACGATTGTTTCTAAGCTTCTGAGCTCCCCAAGCCTTTCTGTGTTGGAGGGAAGCCTTCTAGCTTATCAGTGGGACTATGGGACACCGTGGTGTGGGAGTACCCGACGCTACTAGAGAGTAGACTCTGCCAGTATAGCCTTGCACCAGTCCGGGGAGGCACACATTAACAAGCAGGTGTTCCTTTCGTAAGAAACAGATACTTCAGTGATTCAAAAGTAGTTGTACAGCATTTTTGTAGATTCTTTTGTTAACTCAGCTTTTTGTCTTTAAGTTTAACATTATATGTCTGCTGTCACTGTTTGCAGGTCCTTATTAATACTGTTATTATCGAAGACAGGAATAACGGTGTCCGTGTCAGCGATAATAATGAGAGTTTTGGCAGCCCAACTACACGGTCAGACCGGTCTACCCCACCAAAGAAGCGAAAACAAAACATCTGTTATTATAATGCAGAGTGGGAAAGGGAGTTTTCATGGATACAAAAATGCACAGAAGATACAAAAGCTAGATGCAAGTTTGTGCAACATCATTCATTGTTGCATATGATGAAAAAAAATCAGTTACAGCACACCAAAAAGCATACTACTTGTTCCCAAGCTGGTGTGTCATCTCAACGACTGAAGGCATTTTTCACATCGCCAAACAGTACGGCATCTCACAAAGTATCCCTAGCAGAAATTGCTGAAGTGTATCATGGAATTAGACATCCTATTTCGTATAATGCACAGGACTGTGGTATCAAAGTTATGAAGTCTGTAATTGATCACTTTGAAATCGTTAAAAAGATGACCTGGGGCTGAACCAAAGTTTCCGCCAAAGTCAACAATGTTTTTTACCCATTTTCACTAGAATTCGACCTTGATAAGTTACATGCTGTTTTGCCATTTTCCATTGCTACTGATGCATCTAACAAAGGGAACCATAAATTCTATCCGGTTGGTGTTCAGTTCTTCACCCCGCAGAGTGGAATTTCTTTCCGTGTTATTGACTTTTACGAGGATGCATTTGAAGAGTCTAAGTCCGTTAAGAATCAACTCTGTCGTGTTTTAACAGAATGTAAATTGTCTTGATAAAATGTTACTGCTTATGCCGCAGATAATGCATCGGTAAACTATGGCATAAACAACTCCGTTTATCAGAAGTTAGTTTCAGAGGAGAATCCTAAAAGTATTGCAGCACACTGCAATGACCACATTATGCATAACTGTGCTAAAAATGCTTTAAAGGTCATGTCATTTGGTGTTGAAAATTTCGTCATGAAAGTGTTTGCTGAATTCAGTAACTCTGCATTGAGGCGAGCAGAACTGAAAAGCTGCTTTGATTTCTGGGAGTCTGAATACCACAAGATAATCAGACATGTTCCAACCCACTGGTTGAGTTTGTTCAAGGTTCTTGACCGAATTTTGCTGTGCTGGATGCCTTTGAAAATGTATTTCTTGTCTCAAGGAGAAGCTGAATGTCCGAAAGTGATATGGAAAATGTTGAAGGACCAGGAAAACGAACTGGCACCAGATGACAGCCCAACTAAGTCGAAGCCGTATCTGTATTTTACACACTTCTTTATGTCATCCTTTCAAGACACAATTTTAAAGCTTGAGAACAAATCAACAGCAGCTTGTGAACTGTACAGTATAATGTAACAGTTTAAGCTGTCTCTGCACATAGGACTGATGACAAATTTTTTTGGTATGAAGGTAGCATTTGCTCTGCGCAAAAGTTAGCTACCACAGCAGTTCATTGAGAAGTTCATAACTGAAGTACTGAATGTGTACAAGCGAGCAATGACATATTTGAACAAATGGTTTGCATTTGAACATTCCCCGTATCATCACTTCAGCCACTGTCTTTGACCAGTGTCACAAGATCACCTTCGCTCGATGAAGTGATTGACATTTGGATGCAAACGCCTCTATCCACCCACCATTCATCCAACAGCCAGCATGATGAAGTGCGAGCTCTTAGTGAAGTGTTCGACGTTATCCATAGCTGTGCAAGCACAGCTGATGCTTGGTTTAAGTTTTTCGAGCACAAGTCTGCACCAAATATGTTGAAACTTGTTCAGCACATTCTGTCTGTTCCAGTCTCGAATGCATCCATTGAGCGTGTGTTTAGCGTTATGAATAACATTTGGATGGATGAACGAAACAGACTTGCACCAGAATCAGTTAAAAGTGAACTGTCAGTTTTCTTTAACCTGCCATATTCCTGCACCGAGTTTAAGTCTGTTATTTCACAGAACAGTCGCCTGATCAGGGCTGCTCAGTTGGACTCCAAATACCACAAATGTGGAACTTCAACTGAACTATGCACTGCTCCTAACAGACTCTAAAAATGAACAGTCCTACACACAGTGCACAAACTGTGACCACATTCCAACTATGAATGTACAAGTGCATGCAAAGTATGGCTGTACAACTCCCTGGCCATCACCACAGACACAGACCAGAGCTGCTCCACAAGAGTTCAGACAGAATGAAAGAACAGGTCTTTGGGAGCATAATCTGTTGTTCACCCTCTCAGTCCTTATAGGTGAGGGATGATCCCAAGTCACAAAGTTATGATCAAAAAAATTCCACATGCACAGTGGCACAGTGACAGAGGTTAAGACTGTTTCATACCCTCAGGTCTACACACTTCAGTCCCATCCACTGGTTACTGTCTAAAGTTTGAATGTTCTGAGTGAGCTTTCTTTGTCTACTTCGGTCTGTTCCTGCCTTCCAAAAATAAATTAGCTGAGTGACTATTTTAGAGTCTGCATATATTTAATTTTCCTTGCTCTTGTGGCCTGGGTCATGGTTGAAAAGGGTCAAAGGACCAGTTCATTTACTCAGCAAATGAATAATGCACAGAAGTTCGCCTACTCCAACGCAAATATTAGGCTGCATAATTGACAGATTTCTAACAACATTTATTTACATCAGGAAACAGCAAACACAGCAAAGCAGGCCAAACTGAGCTGAGCCTAATGGATTTGTTGTCAAGACTAGCTCTGAATAGGTTTCTCTACAAGTTTGCAAAGGGCAACTGGCCATTTTATGAATGGCCAAATGTCTTTGCCCAACACGGTTCAGTTTTTGAATGAAAATTTGGCAGACTGAGCTGTGTGCAGGATGTAGGAGGTACAATGAGGAGAAGTAGAAGGATGGAGGAGGTTACTAGAGAGCAAGAGGAGGAGTTAAGGAGTGAGAGTGAAAAAAAAGACATTGAACATGGCACTTAACCACCAGTGGAATCTGGGGAGATGCTTTAGACACTGATTAATGTGAATGAACAACTCGTAAGAAGCCAATGTTTGAGTTGCTTATTTACATTTTTGTTAGACATTGCTCATGTACAAGGAACACTTTTTAAAATGTTAGCGATGTTAACCTGAGAAGCTGACAGACTAACTGGATGTGTGAGCTGCACCTATCTCTTTGGCATGTACTTGACCAGACACATACAGCAGCTGGAACATATGTAAAGCTTCCTTACTAGAAGAATCCAGTGTCTAAACACATTGTCTTATACAGATCACCTTAAAGCCCTATTACTATACCGGGTCTCCTACAAGTTAGAGAGAGAGAATGTCTGGCATACAAAGCTTCCTTGGATCCAGCACTGATTGATGGACCTTTTGGACATTCACAAAACTGAACAGTATCAGAATCATTAGATCCAAGGATTTCAATTTTGTTTGTGACATAAGTAGGCCATGTGATGTTGATGAGACACAAATGTGTCTCAGAGAGGGTCCCCATGCACTGGAACAAGCTTCCCATCCATGTGAAGCAGAGTCCATCCCTAGGCTAGCCCTATTTAAGCATAACTTTGAGTCTTTGACCAATAGGTGGGAAATTGGAAATCACCCTGTTGCCATTGCCAATGCGCAATGCCACCTATCTGTTTTTTTCTGGACTATCCACACAAATCAAATCAGTTCTCTGCTCTGGTAGTAAGGAAAACACTGTACAAACTCCATTTTTCTGTTTCACAAAAAGAAACAGACTATCAGTGTTTGTTGCAATTGGCTGATTTACTATGCTTTTTTTACAGAAAAGTATAGTAAATCGACTGAAAGCAGGCATCTGGAACAGAAAAAGAGGTTGTTCCCATCAGCTGATATTACTGTGATGTCACAGAATGGGTGGGGCATAGATGGGAGAGGGGGTGAGAATGGGTGGAGTTATGGGTGATGCGAGGGGCGTGACCTTAGTCCGGTTTTAGCCACAAAGAAACCTGGCAACCCTAATAGTACCACATAGTTTTAATATGAATGTTAGAAATAGCTCACAAGTGGGTGCCTCACTGATTGTTGGTGAAATTGACATATATGTGAAATAAGTAGTAATAATGAATGACGATGTTCAGATTGTTTTCTTATGTGAATTGTCATCCTATAGTGTCTTCAGACACCAAAGGCATATTGATGTAGGCCTTAATTTCTGTCAGCAGATGTGGCGTGGATGGTAGATCAGGTGATGATGTAGGTAAATTTTATAAGTGTAAATGGTGTGACAGACATTTCATACTGCTGTTGTCCTTCTGTTTCCTCTTTTGCTTCATTTGAGCTTGTATATTTTGCTGCATTTTTTTTTTTGAAATGCAGTTTCCCTTTAAGGTATTCTGTGACTTTGATGACATGTTTATTGTGTTTTATCCTTTTCAAGGCTTAAGTAAAGTAAACAAACAGAATAATAATAATAATTTGGAGCCATATTGTCTAACCAATGTATTCAAATATTAAAACACGCTTTTCTTATTATTTTAAGAAACTAGAAATGACTTAGGTGCTATTTCTTCATCTAAGGCAAGACCTCCTTAATGTTATTTGCCGGTGGTTTAGAGCTCTTTCTTTCTTTCTGTAGGATGGTGGCAGTACTGTCCCATGTTAACAAAAGCATCGACCTTCATGATTATGGGGGTTCTTCAAAACATCATTCTTAAGCCTGCCTCTCTGCTCTTCTTCCTTTCTGTTCTCTACTTTTCTTCCTCTCAGCCCAGCCAACAGTTATGGATTATATAGCAAAAATAATTCTGAATTCCATAGTGCCAAAAGTTATCAAAAATGGTATCTCACAAATTAAGTAAAGTCCTGTTCAATTAAAACTTTCTCTTTTTCAGCAGAAACTGCTTATTAATGGCCGCAGTGGTGCAGCGGTTAGCGTTGTCGCTCACAGCAAGAAGTTCTCCCGTTTTATTCTCGGCTGGAGCTCCTTCTGTGTGGAGTCTACATGTTTTCCCCGCGGTTGAGTGATGTTAAAGACATGCAGGTAGGTGTGTGCGGGAATGGGTGTGCCTTCTTTGAAGGTTGGGCGTCAGGCTGGCAACTCGGCACCGTAAAAACCCACTGCCAATCATTAGCGGAACGGAGTTCCACTGTGGCGACCCCTAACCGGGAAAAGCCGAAAGACATTACTAGTAGAAACTGCTCATTGATCCTGCAGAGTGATTTTCACAGTTAGACCTGTTCTGACTTGGGTGACAAACTGTATGTGCCACCATGTTTGCATTGTCCTATTTGTATGCCATATTTTTTTATTTGTTTTGGCTCATTCTTGCCCATATTGACTCATTCTTTCCTTCCAGTCAAAGTGCTTAACTTACTTATGCTAAGCCTGTGGTCTAGAATCAAGCACTGTGAGCAGTGGGAAGTATCCTGAAGGTGTACCTTGCCCTTAGTCGGCAGATTGGCCATGCGTCATCTTGTTCTTCTGCCTCCACCTTGCCCAGCATCTGCTTTCTGAACTCAGCTTGCATTAGAGCTCACAAGAGAACTGCCAACATGGTGACCCCCACCCTAGACAGACAAGTCCATCCTCCTTGCTTGTGCTGACAGACACCTGAGTCTTTAATAAAATTCTGGTCACCTGGAATGTAGTCAGGACTTTATCCCTCAGTGCCTGTAGTGAGGCTAAGTTTGTGTATTTCAGTGATGCCATTTTTTTAAAGATGTTAGCTGCTGGTGATTTTTAGACTGGTCTCTCTTAAATGTTAATGTGCATGATAAATTTAAGAGCATGGTGATACATTTACATTCACACATCTCAACTGTCCATTTTTTGCAGAATGTTCAGATTTTTTCTTTATATTTTTGGCCTGTTCTTCAAAAAATGTGTAATTTTCTGTCAATTAACTGAGGATTGAAATCACTAAATAATAACATTCATTTGAGTTTCAGACTTCATATCCTTCAGAAAAGGACAGTATTTAAAATCTGTCCCTATTTTTTAGCCTTTCTTCCTCCGTTGTATTTGGCTTTGTCAAGATGTCTGGTGCTGAGAGGTTGAGTGAGATGATTTGCAGTGAGAGTGTCAGATAGGGATATGGGTGACTTTATTTATATTTGTTAGCCAGGTGGATGGACTGGTCTTGGGACCGTGACATCAGCATAAAGGCAGTGTTTACAAAATTGCAAAGTCTACAATACATTTGTTATGAAAGACTGTATACAAATGTTAAGAAGACTTAACAATATTCATGAAGTTAGCAATTCTGCAGTCATTTCACAATCAAATGGCAGATTCATTTTTAATGAAAATGTATTTATATCACATATAGGTAGTTTTGAATCAATCTTCAGCTGCATTTGTTATAAAATATTGTTTACCTCAAAGACGTGTGTACATAGAAATAAGCTATCCTAATTTTTAAGTAGTTCAGTACATAGTTTTTTGCTGAGGTAGTGGGACTCATTTCAGCACTGTATTTAGTTATGAAACTAGATCTAGACAGTGTTAGGTAAGTGAAAATGACCAGTATTACTGCTTCATCTTCACAGTACTGTGTTGTTCACGTAATACTACAGTATGTTGCATAAAATGGTTGTCAGAGAATGAATGAGTAAATTAAAATAAATCACACTTTGAATAAAATATATGCAGCCCAGCAGAAGTTGATCATAATCAAATGTGATCCTGAGACCTAATTAAGTGGACTTAAAATTCAAATTAAAATATTCACCTTTTTTCACTGATCTGTGGTCTCTCTCTCCTGTTATTTGCTAAAGCTCTTATTTCAAGTTGCATGCTGTAATTAAAGAGAACTAAAAACTAATGTAAGTTCAGTTTGATTTGGGGTGTAGACTGTGGAAAACTGTTGGGGAAAAAAAGACTTCCAGAATCTGAACACAAAGGCTTTTATTGGTCACCTTGCAGGTGTCACTTAAGTGTTTGAGATACAACACTTTAAACACTGAAATGTGATAAAAGATAAGAGGGGGAAAAGCACACTGAGACATCTTCTATCCATAGTAAGTTCTGACCCTTTAAAGTTCAGATTTGTGGCAGTAGTTTAAATCTGTTCATTTACCATTTTATTTGTACGTAGATGGTATCAGACAGCCAACTAGGTTACCACTCCCTCCCTTCAGGTGGATGCTACTCCACTGTCAGCTGATCTCTTTTACTATCCCCCAACTGGCTGTTTCAGCACTTGAGCTACAGTGGGAACTTGGTCATAGTAAGACCAAGCTTTGCCATTTGTATTTTTATAGAAATTTTGGTGACAGTTTTTTTTCTGTTGCTTGTAGTCTTAACAGCTCTTTGATACAGTAGCATTTACCAAAAAAATGGACTGCTTTTTTTTAGTTATTTGGCAAATAACCAACGTAGTTCCAATCAGTGTATACTTAAAAAAAAAAGCTGAACCAAAGATGCATTCACACAGTTTATTAAAACATAGCACTTTTGTTCTGCTTGTAATCAAATGTATTTGTTTTAAAAAGGTAGGTAGAAATTACATTTGCAGACTCTGAGGAAGTTCTGACTATGAGAAGAACACGTGCTAAGTCTTAATAAATTGTGTGACTTCATCCTTCGGTCAGTTTTTTTTAAAAATTTTTTTATTTTTATTATTTGTAATTGTTTGGCAGTTTAAGTCATTGCTAATGGTTTTCCAATCATGCACTCATGAAGCTGCTTGCGTTTTATATATGCTGGTAATGCTACCGGTTCTAGCAGCTCATTGTTTCTTTATGAAGAAGTTGCCAGCTCTGTTTTCTGATTTAAGCAAAAATGTATAAATGTGTACTTACAGGTTCAAAATCTAAAGGGGTAGGGATTGTCTGATCACAGTAGTCATTTCTTTTTAATTGGAATACTCGAGTAGCGGGGGAAGGAGCAGTTTAAAAGATGGTCAAAAGCAAATTTCTTGAAAATGAAGGAGATCTGAAAAAAAGTATTAGTGTGTATGGCCAGAAAATCAACAGAATGTGAATATTTTCAGACAACCTAAATGCATCTGTAAATTTCTTTTTTTTTTTCAAAGCTTTATTTTACTTTTCTTTCATTATTTTGGTACAACATTTACAAAAAACATTTTACTGAAACTGGTCAGCATACAGAGACAAATAATGCCAATAAACATTCACATAACCAACCAAAACATTTAAAGCTTACTTTCTTAATATGGCATGAGAGACTATACTATTAAAAGATACATAACATTCTTGACTCAAGTCATTCAAACTATCGTTACTGGCACAAAATTGAAAATCTGTAGTTAATAAAGAAGATAATATGAAAACATCACATATACAACTATTTACATATAGTGCTACATTCTTACACTATTATTATTACTATATTAACACTTTGAAGTAACTATAAAGGAATTGAATGAGTTAAATCCTTTGGAGGGAAGGACTAACCATAGTACTAGTATAGGAGAGTAGGTGTAAAGCCATTTTATATTACTTCAGGATACAGTCTAAGGTTGTACTCCAGAAGTTAAGGCATTTCATGCGTTTGCTAATATTTTCCGTAGTTAGTTTATGGGATAGAATATACTTGGATGCCATTTTTGTACAATTTTCCCAGTTTGTTTTAGAATGGTCCAACCAGTTCTGTGTTATATAAAGCTTAATTAGCATAAAGAGAGCAATCTGGACTCTCACTTCATTAGTCGGAAGGCCCTTTTTACCCACATGCAGTATAGCAAATTCACATGAAAGGGTGGATTTCCTGTAACCCATTTTTTCCAGTTTAATCCTAAGTGAGTTCCTTAAGCTCTGTGCATATTTACAGAACCACAGGATATGCAGGAGGTTAGCTGTCACTGTGGGACAGAAGGGGCAGAGAGGTGAGGTATTTGGAAAGAAGCTGTTAAGACGCTCCGGGGTATAATATGCATTATTATTTACCATTAATTGTTTATATAATAATTTCTTGAGTGGGGTAAACCTGGTTGTATTATTTATTGCTTGGGAGAAGTGAACCTCTGTCAGTCCTGAGTTTTTGTTTCTCCAATACTGTGCAAATGTAATAGAAGACTGATATTTAATGGTTGAGATAAAGCTGTATGTAGTTGATAACATTTTCTGTTAAATTTTTAGACACTTCAGGAGGGATAGGGAAATGTTCATTTCTTCTTGAACCTCATTAGGGAAATTACCCAAAGTAGATACTAACTCTTTGATTTGTCTCAGAATTATTGTATATTTGTTATTAAGTTCAAATTTTATTTTTATGTCCTTTAGAGAGTTATCCTTAATGGCATGGAAATACCAGACATTTAAGTTTTTAATTTGGGGAAATTGGTCAGGATTTATCATTTTATTACCCAGTTTTAGATTTGGATTTGAATGAATGGGTTGCAAAAGAATAAGTGCATTTGTTAGACCTAGTGAAGAGAAGAGCTTCTGGAATATATTTATTTTATATTTGATTAGTTTATGTAGTTTCATGTCTCTTAGCACAGGTTTATTTATGAAAGGTATTGATTTGGAATTTGTTACACAGCTTTGTATGTGCATGCCACAGACCAACCCATTGGGGGAAATGAGTAAAGCTAATTGGATTATGGTCTGCAATGATTCTGTTGGTGCAAATTATGTCATATTATAATCTAAAATCTGGTATTCCCAGTCCCCCTTTATTTTTTGGAAGCATTAATTTTGGTAGAGAGATTTGTGGGGTCTTAGGAAACCAAATTAATTTAGTTAAAGCTGTGTTTATCTTTTTGAAGAAGTTTAAAGGAATTTTGCTGTTTGTTGCATTAAATTGGTATAATAACCTGGGTAGGATGTTCATTTTTATAATTGCTACTTTAGATAAAAAGGGGAATTTCATATTCTTCCACCTGTCTATATCATTTTTGATGTTTGTCCATGATTTGGCAAGATTATTTTGTAAGGAGTGATTATGGTTATGGTCAAAAATTATCCCTAGGTACTTAAAAGTATATTTCAACTTAATTTGGGTTATAGGAAAGAGAGGCTCTTTATGATTGCTTGGATTAATTGGAAAAATAAGAGATTTTGAAGGGTTAATTTCATAATTGGAAGTTTTTAAGAAGATTTCGATAGTGTTTTGAATTTTTTTTTAAGTCAGTATTAGGTAACTGGAAATATATGATGAGGTCATCAGCAAAGGCTGAAAATACCAGATTTGGCCCTAAAATATTGGGAATGTGGTGAAATGTCTTTTGTGTTAAGTATATAAATAGGGGTTCGATGTATATGTCAAAGAGGTAGGGTGAGAGGCGACAGCCCTCTCTTGTTCCATTATTTAATTTTATTTTAGAAGAACATAGTTTATTAATATACAGAGTGGTAAAAGAGGAATTATATAAGATTTTGATTGTATTTATAAAATTAGTTGGAAAGTTAAATTGCTTTAGAGTCAGCAACAAGAATTCGTGATTGACTCTATCAAAGGCTTTTGTGGCATCAAGAGCCATAAAGTAATAGGGAAGTTTATGGTTTGCAGAAAGTTGGATGGCTGCATCTAAAGTGAGTGTGTTGTCCCAGGTTTGTCTACCCTTTATGAAGCCTGATTACTGTGGAGAAATGATTGTGTGGAGGACTTTTTTAAGTCTATTTGCCAGAGCCAAAGTCATGATTTTAATGTCTGTGTTAATAAGCGACATTGGTCTGTAGTTAGATGGGTTAGATTTGTCCGTATTTGGTTTGTGAATAAAGATAGTTTTAGAATTGTTTAGGTATAGGTCCCTAAATCCAAATTTACTAATATATTCAAAGATTTTAAGAAGAATAGGAGATATTTTAGAAGAACATTTTTTTATAAAAATTAGAAGTGAAGCCATCTGGACATGGGGCTTTGTTGTTTTTTAGACTTTTAATTGCCTCCATAATTTCTTCTGTTCTTAAAGGAGCTTCCAGGAATTCAGTTTGGTGTTTTTCAATTTGTTGAAATGAGATACTGGAGAAAAAATCATTATAGGACTCTGGGTGTATTGCATCCTGCGGACCATATAAATTATTGTATATGTTTTCAAAAATGGTCAGAATATATTGGTTATTCGTATATAGTTTGTTATTATATTTAATTTGTAGAATCCGAGGGGGGTCTTGATGAATGTTTATGAGTTTAGCTAATAGTTTGGAGGGTTGTTGGGTCCATTCAGAATAGTTAGCAAGGAGTTTCATTTCTCAGAATGAGAGCTTTTGTAGATGCATTGAGTATAGTTCTTTCTGTTGATTAATTAGTTGGGCTTCTAAATCAGGACTAAAGTTTTCTTGGAGTGATTTTTCAGTGTATTGGATTTTCTGCTTAATTTTAAATTCTTTCTCTCTTGCTAGTTTTTTAAAGTAGGAGGCTTTTTGAATTAGGAGGCCCCTAACTTTAGTTTTGGTGGCCGCCCATAAAATGTCTAGTGGCATATTTGAGGTTAAGAGATTGGCTCTGAGCTCATCTAGTAGATTGTTAATTTCTTTTATTATTTCTTCTTTGTCAAGAAGATTAGGATTTAGGGACCATGTCTGTAAGGTTTTTTGATTTGGGGTGTTTTTTAAGAGGATAAGTTTCAGTGTTATTTTAGAGTGGTCTGATAAAAATCTCGGACTGGTTGAGTATATTGTTTTTTCATTTAGAAGAGATTCTGATATCAGAAAAAAATCAATCCTGGACCACGACTTATGGCATGGGGAGTAGAACTTAAACTTATCCCCTTGGTTGAGCTGGTTATTCAAGAGAGCAGGATCAGATAGGGAGAATTCTAATACTAGGTCCTCTAAGGCAAGTATTGCTTGTTTATTACATTTATTATTCGTGTTGGATCTGTCATTTAAGGGATCAATAACCATGTTCCAATCTCCCCCTACCGCATATTCATGATTAGGGAATTTTGACAGAAGATTATATACTTGAATTATGAAATCCTATTGGTTTGAACAAGGCCCGTATATATTAAGAAACAGTATAGGCTTGTAGGATAAAGGATTTAGGCAACTAAAATAACACCACCTTCCAATATTGTCCGTACCACATTCAATAATTCCCTCTTTAAATGATTTCTTAATCAAAATAGCTACTCCTTTTGAATTTGTTTTAATGCCAGAAGCAATAATTGAGGTTAGCCAGGGTCTCTCTCTCTCTCTATCCTTACTCCAATCCTCATTTAGTAGGTGCGTTTCTTGAAGAAATATGATATTTGCCTGTGATTGATACATTAGGTGTAGGACTAATTTCTTTTTCTTAACATCCTGCAAGCCCTTCACGTTCCATGAATCTATCCCCTACAGCATTCAGTCATGAGAAGAGTAGTCAGCATTGTTAAAAAAGGCTTTGAAAGTCCTTCCCTCATCATGTATCCAAAAAGATTTAAATAGAAATGTACCATATTTGGTTGTTTTGTAGCACTTAAAATTCTTAGAACTACCCCTGTGCCTAACCACATAGCTACCCAATCTAAGAGAGGGAATAGCCAAATAAGTGATAAGTCTTGAATAAACCAAACTATTGCAATATAAGTCAGATATGAATAACTAGTAAGTTGATACAATACAAACAAACATGTCAACCCTGTATATACATTATGTACAAATAACATTGATCACAAGATGTGCAACCCCACACACTCAAAACATATCCATGCCGTGCCCCATTTTTGAGCAGATCTTTAGAAACACTTCATAAACTAAAGCAGGTATAGTGTCATATGTCATGTGTAATCTTCTCTTACTTGGGACTTGCTTTTTCTTACCCTATTGGCTATATGTATTTGTATTGCAGACAAGTTAGATGTCTACATATATAGCTTCTCAATAGCATTTTCCTTATCTTTGAACTACAACAATACCCTGTCCTGAACATGTCATTGCAGTGTTTTTCATTTACAATTACTACTTATTTCAATCACTACGGTCTGTATAAAGAGAGAGAAGAAGAATGCTTGTTGTTTGTTTGCTTGTTATTTCCCTGGAAGCTAATTCCACCTAATACGCAACTTCTCAGCGCTTCTGTGGATCACTAGTGATATCTGCATTGCTTACTGTACTTATTTCCTTGTTTCACTTGAAAGAAAGTTACTGTTTGTCGTTTTTGCATTTAGTTACTTGTAACACATTGCACTCAAGTTACCTGGCACTTGCTCACTAAAGCAATTATATAAGTCAGCACTAAAAATTAAAAGCACTACACCCTCACTCCCCACTGGCCCTTGTTTTCAATTAAGGATTTCCCAATATTATTCTAGCATGTCCAAAGGTCAGTTGTCAATCTCCTCTCGGTCCAGCTGGTGAATCTGGGAATCTTGAGGCAATGTTATAACTGCCTCATGTACACAGACAACCCTCTCCTCCTCCCACATAACACAAATACTTGCGAGAGATGCAGCTATTTAGCCAAACTGGAGGCTGAGCTCTCTCAACTCAGGACTGGCAAGACCAGACAGGAGGAGAAGGCAACTACACACACCACAAAACCAGCCTCACATAATGCTACCACTCCACTGAATCAAACACATAAACACACAAAGACATACTTGGAGGCTCTGAGTAAAAATTTACCTAAACAGCAGAGGCCTCCAAAGCAGACACCCAAACAACTGCTACCTCAAGACACCCCACAAGCAACACATAAACCACAAAAGCAGTGTGCAAAGCAGTCACAGCCCTTAAGGCCAAATACAACACCAAACATACTTGTCATAGGTGACTCCATAGTCAGACACACTGACGTCCCACTCACCAGGCTGAACAAGGAGAGGGTCACAGTAAGCTGCCTATCGGGCGCTAGAATCCACCACATAACACAAGCATTCGGGTCACTCCATGGCAAGTACAAATATGACACAGTCATTGTCCATGCTGGTGTGAACGACCTGAGACGTACCTCCCTGGACTACATGAAAGAGACATAGAGGAGCTCTCTGATTATGTAGCCCAGGCAGGTATGACCCTAACCCTGAGCAGTATCCTTCCTTCACCAAGAATGATGCCACAATATAGAGACAAGATGATCAGCTTTAACAATTGGCTTAATGTCTGGTGTCATTCAAAGGGGATCCAGTGTCTGTCTGCCTGGGATGACATGCTTGACAAGCCACGCTGCTTCGCAAGGGATGGCTTGCACCTGTCCCCCTGGGATTCCGGATATTGGCTAAGGCTCTTGCCACCCCCATAGTGCCTTTTTTAGGCAAGGCTCAAATTCTAAACCTACCACCCTAGAAAACAAAAATGGGAAGAAACTGAGAGTAATGCTGCTCAATGCCAGAAGTCTAAATCTCAAAATGCACGCACTCGAGGCCCTTCTCAGTATGGAGAACATTGATGTCTGTGCTGTAACTGAAACCTGGTTCAAGGCTCCTGAGAGCACCCCGGCTATTAGGTTTTACCTCATATCATGCGTTCTGGCCCCAAAACCCGGACCACACCACAAAAGGAGGGTGTATCCATATTCATAAAGGATACTCACACCTCCAGGTTGGTGGCAACGCATCTAAGCTCGGAAACCATCCAGGTGCAACTAACCATAGGCAAAACTGCTCTACAAATTGTAGCATGCTACAGGCCACCCTCTCAAACTCAGGAACCCCACACAGCCTTCCTGAAGACACTGGAGGGTATAAATGTATCTCCAAACACCATCATATTGGGTGACTTCAACTACCCGAATATAGACTGGGAACATTACTCAAGCCCTAACTTTCTAGCCCAACGGTTCCTGGAGTTCATAAATTCAAATGCCATGGAACAGCTAGTCACTGTTCCCACGAGAGGAGAAAATATACTAGATCTCATTGTCACAAACATGGGGACAAAATGCTCCACACCGAAGTATATCCCTCATTGGTGAGATCTGATCATAAACTAATCTCACTGGAAATCCACATCCCGCCCCACCCCAAGCAAAAAGACCATAGTGAAGAACTTCTCTAAAGCAAACTTCACACTACTCAAGACTGGTGTGGTATCCTTCAAGGCCCCTGAGCCAGAGGAAACCACAACCCAAGCTGGAAGCCCTTACAAATGCCTTCTATGAACACCTCCAGGACTGCATGGATCAGGCAATCCCAAATAAAACCAAGACTCTTTCCACAAAGGGCAAGCGTCCAGTCTGGTGGACCCCAGCCATTAACAAACTTTACAATAAGAGGAGAAAGCTATTACATGATAGAACAAAATCCATAAAAGGGAAGTCACCCTGATCATTATTAGTAAAAAATACGAGCACTCATAAAATCAACTAAGGCCAATTTTGAGAGAAAAATTGCCAGGGATTCAAAGGACAATCATAAGGCCTTTTTCAGCTATGTTAGGAACCTGGGTGGAAACTCCCAGATATGCTCAGAATTAGTCCAAAATGATACAAAAATCACTGAACCCACAGACATTGCCAACATACTGGCAGACAGGTTCAGTGCAAACTTCACCTCCTCTCCCCCCATAAAGGAGAGATAACTATCCCAGCTGAGTGTAGCCTCCCGGACATCTCAAATGCGCAGGTGAAAGCTGCTCTCTCTAAAGCTAAAACACAGCATCAATGGGACCGGATGGTGTCCCCGGCTGTGTGCTACACGAGCTAAATGAGGAATTAAACCCGCACATAAGGCAGCTGTTTAATCTCAGCCTTACCACAGGATACGTGCCCAAGGAGTGGCGTACGGCAACTGTGGTCCCACTCCACAAAGGCGGTGCCTCTACGGACCCTGATAATTACCGCCCCATAGGCTTAACAAGTCTAGTCTGCAAAGCTATGGAGAGTATCATAATGGAGCTCATAAACAAAGATATAGGGGACTTGCAGACATTGGACCCGACCCAGTTTGGCTTTGTCAAGGGAAGATCATGCCTTTTGAACTTGGTTGACTTCTTCGAACAGTCACCAAGGCCATTGATGAGGGAAAGGCAGTCCATACAGCCTACCTTGACCTTGCAAAGGCTTTCGACACAATACCCCACTCGGGTATTGTAGAAAAACTTACCAGCTTAAATGTAAACCCATATGTCACAAGATGGGTTGCAAACTGGCTTAAGGACAGAACCCACAGGGTTAGAGTTGCTGGCACTGTGTCAGACTCCAAGCCGGTCACAAGTGGTGTCCCACAGGGCTCGGTCCTTGGCCCCTATTGTTTGGCATTTACTTCTCAGAAGTACAGGCCAACATGGGAGGACTTTGGCTGACAAAGTTTGCAGACGACTGCAAACTGGGCCATAGTGGAAAGTGCATCGGACACGGATATCCTTCAGAAGGGACTCACGGAAACAGATAGCTGGTGCCAGAGCCATGGCCTGAAGTTAAACGCCAAAAATGTATAGTCATACCCTTCGGGAAAAACAAGGTAACCCCAAGCTACCATATAGGTGGCAATCCACTAAGCACAGAAGAGGTTATCAGGGACCTGGGGACCCAGGTTGACAGTGGCCTTTCTTTTGACACTCACATTGCTAAAGTGGTTAGAAAGACCTTCTACATTGCCCACCTGATCATGAAGGGATTCACATCCAGATCTAGTGAGGTCATTGTTCCCCTGTACTCTTCACTTATCAGACCAATGATCGAGTACAATGCCCCATTCGGGATGTATCTCACCCGACATCTGCAGCAATTGGAGAGACCCCAAAAGTTCCTCACCAAAAGGATAAAGGGACTCCAAAATCTGTCATATGCTGCCAGATTGAAGAAACTCCAGCTCTATTCAGTCGCATACCGTCTGCTCAGAGGTGACATGTGCCTGACATACAAGGCCATGTCCAACCCGGAATTAATGGACATGCTCCACCTCAAAAATCCAAATCCACCAAAACCACTAGAGCAAGCGACTTAAACCTTAGCACGGATATAAATAGGACGTGCTGGAGGGATAGATTTATCACTCAGAGACTCCCTATGCTGTGGAATAAAATCCCGGTCCATGTGAGGCAGAGCACCTCGCTGACTCTGTTCAAGAGAAATCTAGACCTGTGGATGGGAGATCGTAGGTTTACCCCAGGAATCATCTCTGTGTCACTGCTGGACAGAGGCACAACAAACTAATGGGCACAGTATTTTTTCATATAAGGGGTGGCGTAAGCCACAATAATTTGGGCTAGGCTTATAAATGCCTTAGGGCAGATAGCCTAGTATAAACCTATGAACCTATGAACCTAAGAGAAAAAAAAACTAGCAATATATTTTTATAAAGATCAGTTTATCTAAGTTGTGTTTTGCAATACTAGCATTTACATTTTGGAAGCTAGCTAGTTAACATACTAAACTACATTAACAATTGTAACATCTAGTATAATAATAACTATGCTACAATAAACTCAGTCTGTGCAAGTTAGAACAGCTATAGCTTGCCATTAGGTTATGTCATTCCTGCCCTCCAAACCTTGCATATCAGTCCTTCGATTTCTTTGCCTAAACCATGAACCCAATATGAATTCTTGATGTAATGCTTTATTTCTTCATATTTTTAATCCCAAAATACAAGCTAACCGAAGGAAATTTACCCAGTTCCCAGTCTGGCTTTGCTAGGAGGAAGTAAACAGGGTGGTGCCACTACTTAATTTGTCTCTCTAGTAGCAGGAAGAGGAAAAGAGACACAAAAAATGTAGAACACGTTTCCGGGCTGGATGATATATGCTGTGACCATCCTTTGCTTAGAATGTTGCACCGTAGCTCTTGGCCTGTTCTTTGGATCCATTACTGTTAAAAACGGATTTATGATGTAGGAATGCAACAAAATCTGCGGCGATTCATTAGAGGTGTTTTTGGAGCTTGTTTTTCTTATTTAACTGACATACACAGCATATAGGTAAGCCTTTTCTTGTTTTTAGGCTGTAAATAGTGAAAAACAATTTTTAAAGCTTGGGAAGTTCTCCAAATGCCTTGATAAAGGCAGTTTTCACTTCTGACTTGTTTTTTATTAAGTTGTTGATGAAGGGAACAGAGGGGATGAGGAAGTGATGGGTAGGTATGGTGATAAACAAAGGAATGCAGAAGGTCAGATGGTAGTGGATTTTGCGAAAAGGATGGACATGGCTGTGGTGAATACATATTTTAACAAGAGGGAGGAGCATAGGGTGACATACAAGAGTGGAGGAAGATGCACACAGGTGGATTATATCTTATGTAGGAGGGCCAGTTTGAAGGAGATTGGAGACTGTAAAGTGGTGACCGGAGAAAGTGTCGTTAGGCAGCATAGGATAGTGGTTTGTAGGATGACGTTGGTTATCAAGAAGAGGAGGAGGAGTGTGAGGGCAGCACCAAGGATCAAGTGGTGGAAATTGAAAATGGGTAATTGTGAGGTGGAGTTCAGGGATGAGTTAAGGCAGGCACTGGGTGGCAGTGAAGAGTTACCAAATAGCTGGGTAACTACAGCAGAGCTAGTAAGGGAGACGGCTAGAAAGGTGCTTGGTATCCCATCTGGACAGAGGAAGGACGACAAGGAGACATGGTGGAATGAGGAAGTACAGGAGAGTATACAGAGAAAGAGGTTGGCAAAGAAGAAGTGGGATTGTCAGAGAGATGAAGAAAGTAGACAGGAGTATAAGGAGATGAGGTGCATGGCAAAGAGAGAGGTGGCGAAGGCCAAGGATAAGGCATATGAAGAGTTGTATGAAAGGTTGGACACTAAGGAGGGAGAAAAGGACCCGTACCGATTGGCTAGACAGAGGGACCGAGCTAGGAAAGATGTGCAGCAGGTAAAGGGTGATAAAGGATAATGAGGGAAACATACTCACAAGCGAGGAGAGTGTGTTGAGATGGAAAGAGTACTTTGAGGGGTTGATGAATGAAGAGAATGAGAGGGAGAGAAGGTTGGATGATGTAGGGATAGTAAATCATGAAGTACAATGGATTAGCAAGGAGGAAGTAAGGATAACTATGAAGAGAATGAAGAATGGAAAGGCTGTTGGCCCAGATGACATACCTGTGGAAGCATGGAGGTGTTTAGGTGAAATGGCAGTGGAGTTTTTAACCGGATTGTTTACTGAAATCTTAGAAAGTGAGAGGATGCCTGAGGAATGGAGAAAAAGTGTTTTGGTACCGATTTTTAAGAATAAGGGTGATGTGCAGAGCTGTAGTAACTACAGAGGGATAAAATTGATCAGTCACAGCATGAAGTTATGGGAAAGAGTAGTGGAAGCAAGGTTAAGAAGGGACGCGATGATTAGTGATCAGCAGTATGGTTTCATGCTAGGAAAGAGCACTACAGATGCGGTCTTTGCTCTGAGAATGTTGATGAAGTACAGAGAATGTAGGAAGGAGTTGCATTGTGTTTTTGTAGACTTAGAGAAAGCATATGACAGGGTGCCTAGAGAGGAGTTGTGGTATTGTATGAGGAAGTCAGGAGTGTCAGAAAAGTATGTAAGAGTGGTACAGGATATGTACGAGGGTAGTGTGACAGTGGTGAGGTCTGCAGTGGGAGTGACGGATGCGTTTAAGGTGGAGGTGGAGTTACATCAAGGATCAGCTCTGAGCCCTTTCTTATTTGCAATGGTGATGGACAGGTTGACAGACGAGATCAGACAGGAGTCCCCGTGGACTATGATGTTTGCAGATGACGTTGTGATCTGTAGTGAGAGTAGGGAACAGGTGGAGGAGACCCTGGAGAGATGGAGATATGCTCTAGAGAGAAGAGGAATGAAGGTCAGCAGGACTAAGACAGAATATATGTGTGTGAATGAGAGGGAGGATAGAGGAATGGTGAGGATGCAGGGAGTAGAGGTGGCAAAGGTGGATGAGTTTAAATACTTGGGGTCAATAGTTCAGAGTAACGGTGAGTGTGGAAGAGAGGTGAAGAAGAGAGTACAGGCAGGATGGAGTGGGTGGAGAAGAGTGTCAGGTGTGATTTGTGGCAGACGAGTACCTGTAGGAGTGAAAGGGAAGGTCTACAAGAGGGTAGTGAGACCAGCTATGTTATATGGGTTGGAGACAATGGCATTGACAAAAAGGCAGGAGTTTGAGCTGGATGTGGCAGAATTAAAGATGTTAAGATTTGCACTGGGTTTGACGAGGGTGGACAGGATTAGGAATAAGTTTATTAAGAGGGTCAGCCCAGGTTGGAAGGTTTGGAGACAAAGCCAGAGAGGCACGATTATGTTGGTTTGGACATGTGCTGAGGAGGGATGCTGAGTATATTGGGGAAAAAGATGCTAAGGATGAAGCTACCAGGTAACAGGAAAAGAGGAAGGCCTAAGATAAGGTTTATGGATGTGGTGAGAGAGGACATGCAGGTGGTTGGTGTGACAGAGCAAGATGCAGAGGACAGGAAGACATGGAAACAGGTGATCTGCTGTGGCGACCCCTAACGGTAACAGCCAAAAGAAGATGATGATAACTTGTTTTTTATTAAGTATTTCTGCTCTTTATTTGTGAATGAGAGCATGCTTGGATATTTCATTTGGAATTTTCTTTTCTTTGAGATGAGAATAGCACAGTAAGGAGCCAGCGGTTGTCTTTCTTGTTTAATAGGCATTGGTAAATCCAGTGCAAATGATATGCTGTAACCCTGCCTTAAAAGAGTACCTTTTTGTTTTGTTGCTTGAAGGATTGCTTGTACGTGTTGGTAGTTCAGGATTTTTGCATAGATCTGACGTGGATTATTAGGGTTTTGTGATCTTCGGAGAGCTCTGTGAGCTCTTTCTATCACAGTATTCTTGGAAGTAGTGTGATTTTCCAGCAGTGTGGTAAAGATACTTTTTAAGGTATCATGAAGTTGAGGTTGTTCATATTTTTCTGGAATTCGTCGTATAAGGATGTTGTTTCTTCTGCTGCGTGCCTCCAAGTCTGTAATTTGTTGCTGCATTTCTTCTAGGACAGATTTATTATTTATTAGTTGTTTGGAGTTCTTCTGTTTTTATTTCATTTGCTGCAGATTTGGCTTCAGCATGTTCTAGGTAAGACACAATTTGTTCCAATGAAGTTCCAAATTTTGTCATTTGATCTGAAAAGTTTTGGATGGCAGACTGTATGGGCATTAAAGCTGATTTCAGATCACCCATGGAGTAGGCCCCCTCAGGCTTTGCTTTAGAAGTGGATTTCACAGTTTCTTGTTTTTGAGTACGCTGCTTTTTGGAAAAAGTATCTTTTTCAGCCGAAAGAAGTTGTGATAGTTTGGTTTTAGTTGTTTGTGAGTCCATTTGATCTTGGTCGTTAGGCATATTAAGGTGGATTTTTGAGCAGTACTTTGTTGAAAACTGACTGTATTGTAGTTAATACAAGGCCTCAGGCTACTATGCGGTCTGCTGCAGTAGTATACAGGATTCAAAATAATAAGTTAGTTGGATATATACCAGAAAACTTTTCCCAAATCTTTAATCCAGAAGCTTAGTTGAAGCTATTCTTGTCCTTGCTGGTCAGATATTGGTGATTGACGAGACTTGATCACAAATATTCAGTCTGATATTTAAGGAGCTGTAGGGATAGAGTGTTTACCAGTCGTCCACCATCTTGGAATCCCTGCATCTGTAAATTTCTTGCAAATGTAAAAATGACATGACTCAAAGTAGGTGACAAGTGCAAGCTGAGGTAAACATTACTCAAATGTACAAAGTTAATAAAATTTAAACTTATGAGGAAGTTAAAATGTGTAGAAGTAGTAAAGATGGGAGAAGGGAAGGTTCTGTGTTTTATCTTCCAATGTGTAGAAGTAGTAAAGATGGGAGAAGGAATGGTTCTGTGTTTTATCTCCCAATCAGTAAATTTTAAGTATTTTTGGCCAAAAGTAAATGCACAGTATTTCAAGAAATTAGACTTGGAGCACATTTCAGAATTCTCAAAACAGTAGATCACTAAAAATCATATTGAGGGATCTCTTAAATTGTTAAACAAACTGAAATAGGCAGGGATTCTTGAAGCTGACAAAGACCGGTTCAACAATCCACAAGTTGGACTGCAACCATTGATGATATGTTGAGTAGTAGAGCATGAATAAGATAAAATATTATTTACAATGCTCTTCAGCCCAGAGTAACTTTTGTTATACCAGACAAAGTCTGTGGCAAGTTGTCCACTCTCTTACTTACATATAACTGAGAGCCATTGAACTCAGCTTTTTTTTTAGAGAGATAAGTATTATTTGCATTGTAAATGCTGCATGACAGGGCAGATCAGCATTCATATTTATTTATTAACTGAGATAGTAGAGCTGGGCCTTGCAAGACCCCTTTTCATTGGAGGCCCAGGGATAAAAGCTCCAAGAACTGGTACGTAGCTTTTAGCATCAAAAATACATTAGGATAGTCAAAAGTCATATATTACATTGTATATTATGAATATGAAGAACTAATGTATGGTTTATGTTAGCAAATATAGTAGTATATGATATAATAAGTAGATAAAAGAGATTATATGTTAAGAGAATAAAAAGAATTGAAGTAATGGTTTATGAGAGGAAACAAAGATGTGTTAAATGAGAAAGGAGGTAAGATGGAGTGCAATGCTAGTGGCTAGTTGAAGGTAAGATAATAAAGGAGGATGTATAGTAAAGGGAAGGGGGGGATTATAGAGGAAGAAGTATAGGATTATAGAAGAAACAGATGCACAAATGAGTGCCAGTGATCCATACAGAAAGAGTGTTGTTTGACAATGCCTGCCCAATATCCTGAAATGTTCCATCCTACTTCATTGAAGTTCCCTCCGCTGCCCTCATCCGTATTACAGGGACCAAATATAGTTTCTTTAACCTCTGCACCTTCTACCACCTACATGAATCACACTGACAAATTATTCATATAACCAGTGATGATTATCTGTGTACACACTGAACAATTACTTGAGTCACAGAGGGACTAGGTTAGTCTGTCATTGCAGTTACCAGAGAACATGCATCTGTTAATTGCAAGTTACTTGATTAACATCTATGCTGTGTGCAAACTTTTGTATCACTAGGTATCAGAAATTCATGAATGTAACCTATAGTACCAGGCTTTAGTATAATTGTGTTTTATTTTTGTTTACTTTCACTTAACTAGGTAAGACCTACTAAACATAAATGGCTCTTTATTCCAAAAGTGACTCAAAAACCACTTTTAATTTACTTGCTCAACTTCTGCCAATATGTAAATGAAGTTTTCTGCTACTGACTCCTAGATACTGTAAGCATTTTAGATAACATAGTGATTTACTCTCAATTCCGACATGCATCTTGTCAACACCACTACAGCAAACGGCAGCGGGTTGAATGGTGACATTGTTGAAGTACAAATCTTGCCCTTATCTTGACCCATGTTAAAGCCCATTTGGAGGTCGAATTCAAGATGTACTTTCGGCAATGTCGGAATTCGACCTTGTCACTTTCCCGCTTGGGAGTCGGAGATACCAGCATTCAACCGAATGCATTTCGGAATTATGATAGTAAACCAACATAGCTGAAGAAAATTTAGATGTGACAGCCATCAGGAATTTAAAAACTAGTTTCTTAAAGTTCAGGACTTGAATTTCTTTTTCCTTTTTGTTTCAAAAAGACTAAAACTAGCTAATAGGAACACTTTTATGTCACAGGCTCTTGATAAAGACAAAAACAACTAAAATGTCCAGTTAGGTTCAAGACAAGTAAGTGAAATGTAAAGTCAGTTAGTTTTACCACCACACATGCTTGGTAAAAAGACTTATAAAATGGGTATTGGATTATGTAGTAAATCTGAAGTTTAGTTGGCTTATTGATTTAGTCATCTTCGTCACTACCAAAAATCAGGTTATATCCATAAAAATTATTTTATGAAGGTGGTGTGTACTTCTTGCAGAAAGTGCAGAAAGTGCTGTGGCAGGTAACTTTAATAATTTTACTTAAAATGGATGTCTGCAGAATGTAATGGTTGGAATTACTTCTTATGGAGTCCATTTCTTAGCACAGATTCTCTGTTTTACACACCCAGAGTGGATTATGTGTGTCACTCACCCAATTCATATTGTGACCTGCACTGAGTGGCCCTGCATTGTATAGTCCTTCACTGGCATTTACCCAGTTCATGTATCAAAGTCTTTATCACAGGAAAGTTCCCACACTCAGTACGTAAAAGCTTAAGTGTTCTTGCATTTTACAGGTCTCCAGTTAACTCCAGGACCGTCTTGTTTTTTGCATTGGAGAGTTGCACTTGGTGATTGGGCACATGGGAATGAACAACATAATGCACCTCCCTGGCTCATATGAAGAGAGAGAAGACTGAGCTCCCTGAATGTGTGTCTGAAGTTAATATTGAATTAGTTTCACCAGGAATAATGAAAAGTGCAACCAAAATTTAGCTGACTTTTAACTATTGGCATAGCTATTGGTGTCCAGTATATGTTAGCCTACCTGCTTTGGTAAGGATGGCCTGCACCTGTCTCCTCATGGCTTTCTTATATTGGACAAAACTTTCTGAAGCCCCATAGTACCAATTTTAAAGCAAGGTCAGTCTACTCAAACTATCAACTTAGTCAAACATCAGTGCTAGAAGCCTGAATAAGAAGTTGTCCTCCTTAAAGCTTTCTTGACCCTCAACAATATAGATATGTGCATTGATACTGAATCATAGTTTCATTGTAATGATATCATAACCTCAATGCTGGGTCTCAATGCGTACCACTTGTTCACACCCACCTGTGAAGGTTACTGTGTTGGTAGTGGTCACCTGTCCCTATTTCTAAGAAGCCAAATCACATCAAAACTCATAAGGCAAGACAGTGACCTCAGGTTTCTCCATATCTTGCTTACTTTACTAGTAATAAAAATCTGTACCATAGCATTACCAATTGTAATACCCCCTTCATATCGGCCTGCAGGCAACAAGGCATATCTAAACCTCCCCATTGAACTAAATGCTGCTGTCCTGAGGGATTTCAGCTATCCTTCTATTAACTGGGTATCTTACACAACCACAAATAAGTATGCTCAGCACTTCCTAGATTTCATAAATGCTAGTTTCTTAGACCATCTAGTTCCCTTCCATTTAGGTGTTCAAAAATAGTGAATTTAATCCTCACCAGCATAACCCACTTTGCTGTACAACTGTAGTTGCCCCATCACTGGTCAAATGTGAAAAACACTCAGTAATATTCGCTGTGAGGCTTAAACCTGGTCTACCATCAAGCTGTTCTATTTTCAGAGATTATTCAAGGGTAAATGTATTTTAGTTAGCTGATGACATGATATAATTTAAGCATTCCCCTACCCTCAATCCAATCTTACACATTACTACCTTCATGGAGACTTTCTGTGCTCACTTAAGTACTTGCATTGAGGCATCAGTCCTAAACAAACAAAAATACAGTGCTATGTTCAGGAATAAACCCCTATGGTGAAATCCTAGTATATAGAAACTATGCAATAAAAGAAGAAACTTGTTTTCCATAAGAGTAAAGTAAATGCCTCGACCTGTAAAAGTGAACTCAAAAAGGTAAGCAAATAACTTACAAAGTCAAATCCTCCAAAGACAGGTATGAACTGAAAATAGACACTGACGTAAAGAGTAACCACAAGGACTTTTAGAGCTATGTCCAAACCTTAGTAGTACCTAGCACTGCACTGTCTAGTACATAACAATGCATGCTCATCCCAACAGGACGTAGCTAACATATTATCGTATAACTTTTCATCTAACTTTACAGCCTTATCCCCCTAACTTTCCTCCACTTATTAACTTGCCCACCCCCTTAGATCACCTCAGAGCAAGTCCTGAGGGCATTCTCCAAAGCCAAGAACACTAACTGCATGGGTCCAGACACTGTGCCTTGTTGATTTCGTCAGCACCAAACACAGTCCTGTAGATTCCCTGTTAAACCTGTTTAGTCTCAGTCTCTACTCCTAGATTTGTTTGTGAAGTGTGGAGAAATTCTTTAGCCCATCTCAGCTTTCTATAATCTGATATGGATCGTTAGAGTTGGCATGAAGAAGATCTAATGCATCATGCTGCTTAACCAGACTAGATGTAAGGTAAACACTGAGACACCTCCACCTTTTCTTCCCTCGTGCATAGTAGTTGGTCTAAATGTGTGGAAGGTGTTATAGCCCTGTATAGGTGGAGTACTCTCCTCTGATTTAAACCATGATGTTCTTCATTCCACATTGCTGCAGTCCTAACTATTGGGGGTAGTCCGCTGTCCAGTCGGCCCGAATACCAAAGTATATGGCTGACGTCGGTCACGGCGCATTAGACTGACGTCAGTACGTCAGGGTACTAATGCGCATGACCGACGCCATATCCTCAGTCTTTTTTGCCGCATGGTCCGATGCAGAAGCAATTTTGCGAGTGCAGGTTGGCGTTCTGAAAGTTTCTGAAGTCAGAGTTTCAGACCGAATCAAAGTTGGCTAAGTACCCCGTTGGGGAATATTTTGGTTTTTTCTTGCCTCAGTATTTAACCGGATGTCAGAAAAAGTGAATAACTGTATTTCTTGTGGGAAACAGATACCTCATAGGGATTACCATACTTTGTGTATACCTTGTTTAGGGCCTGAGCACGACGTTGTTGATGCCGCTCTTGTGCTAGATTTAACAAACGCACTATTAAGAGAAGGTTAGACTGTGCCAGGTTAGTGTTTGGGAAGCGTTGTAATTATAAAATGCCGTCGGATGCTCCGACGCCCGCTTCAGCCAAAAAAACGCAAGGACAAAGCAGCGAAGTTTGAGGGAAGAACCGACAGTCCCGGACGCCGGTTCTTTAGAGGGCTCAGTGGAGCCGGAGGTACTGCCAGGAGTTTCTTTGGAGTCTCAGGGAGAAACTTTATTGTTGCAGGATGTGTCCTCTCAGGAAGTAGGCCAGGCTGAAGGGGCTTCTCAGGTGGCTGTTCTTCCCTCTCTTCCTAAGGTGGTTAGGGCCTCGCCTTCTGTTGCCAAGGCTTCTTTAAGAGGCAGGCCTACTTTAGCTTCTGTGGGGTTTCTCCAAGTGTTTCAGGGTCTTTGCCTAAGAAGCATATGCTAAAATGGCAGAGGATTTGATTACTATGATTAGAGGTTCTATGCCCCCTCCTGATAAGAGGCCTAGGGTGGAACCTGAGTTTGAGAGTTTTGAGCAATGTTCGAGGCTTCTGAGTCTTCTGCTGAGGACTTGCAGGAGTATCCTCCTTATTCTGATTCTGATGTGGATGATTCTACTCCTTCAGCTCGCCTCCTGAGGATTTTTCTTTTTCAGAGACCCTGCATTCCATGAGGGAGCATTTTAAATGGGAAGGTCAAGATTTCTCTGATTCCAGGAAAAGGCTTAGAGAATTCTTGTTTTTACCCCAGCATAGGCCTTTAGCTATACCTCCTGTTCTGAATGTTGTAGAAGATGTTTTTGCAGAGGCTTCACTAAATCCTGATTCTTTGCCTCCTGCCCCAGTTAAACCGGATAGGTACTATAGGGTGCCTGAAGCCCATAAGTATCTTTTTAAGAGTCCTAGGGCGGACCCAGAAACTGTCTCTCAGGGGCCTAAAGGTGTGAAGGCTTCTGTGGTTAAAAATCCTGTTCCTCCTGATAAAGAGGCAAGGGCTTTGGATAGATGGGGAAAGAAAGTGTACACTTCTTCCACTTTAGCCATGAGGGCGTTGAATTGTCAGTTTCATATGTTAAAATATCAGAATTATCTCCTTTCTCAATTGAAGTCTAAGGTGGATGCTCTGGCTGAAGGTATTGAGTGTACAGAGCTGCAGGATTTAGTTCATGTTTCTGAACAAGTGGGAAAGCATTCTTTGCAGTGTGGTTTTGATGCTGTGCAGGCCTCCTCGAGGGTGGCTGCCACTGGTTCTGTTCTTCGTAGGCACGCCTGGTTGAGAGATCAGAACTTAGCTGAGCATGTTAAGACAAGAATTTTGGATGCTCCTTTACAGTCTGATGTGTTGTTTGGTTCGCCTGTGGAAGCAGTTTTAAAGAAAATGGAGGACAAGGCTAAGTCTATGCAAACTGTTAAGGATTTTTGCAGGTGCAGCCTCCAAGTTTAGTAGAAATTGGCCTACTAAGGGGTGGACTTATCCTGCTTATGATTCCCAGTCTAGGGGTAGGTCTAGACGTGGTAGGGGCAGAGCTCAAGGTTCTTTTAGGCCTAGGACAGGGAGTTCACCTGCTCAGACTTCTGGTGAGGGCAGGGGTCAGTCCTTTCGTAAGCAGACCCAATGACCTGCCTTTTCAGCTGCCAGTACATTCTCGCCTGGCGGCACTTCTAGGAGGAAGGCTGTCTCTTTTCAAAGAAAATTGGGATTTAATTACCCAAGACAAATGGGTTCTGGATATCATTCACCACGGTTACAGGTTTTATTTCCATACCTTGCCTCCTTTCAAAGGCATGCCAGACATTCCTCCTCTACAAAGAACAGAGGCTCGCAAGCAAATTTCTCTGTTGCTCCAAATAGGAGCCATTCAGTCAGTTCCTGTGCCAGAAAGGGGCCTAGGATTTTATTCACGCCTGTTCCTAGTACCAAAGAAGGGGAACACGTGGAGACCAATTTTGGATTTATCTATCCTCAACACTTATCTGGACATTCCAAAGTTCAAAATGTTGACGTTACAACAGCTTTTACCTCTGCTGGGCAAAGATCACTGGATGGTAACTTTAGATCTCAAGGAAGCTTACCTTCATGTGCTCATCATGCTGCTTAACCAGACTAGATGTAAGGTAAACACTGAGACACCTCCACCTTTTCTTCCCTCGTGCATAGTAGTTGGTCTAAATGTGTGGAAGGTGTTATAGCCCTGTATAGGTGGAGTACTCTCCTCTGATTTAAACCATGTTTTGGTCACTGTGCAGATGTCTGTGTCCTCCAGGGTGAAAATGGCTTGTAGGGAAATGACTTTTTTGTTTAGGCTCCTAGCATTGATAATAAATACCTTCATAGTATCCTTTGCTTATAGTTTTGTCGGTAGGTATATTTGGTTGGCATTGCTTAAAGTAGGCATTGTGGGGGGGTGGTAGAGACTGTCTTGGTGAATATTCAAAAACCTAAGGTGGACAGGTGCAGACCATCCCTGGTGAAGAGTGTGGTCTGTCAGTTATGTCCTCCCAGGCTGACAAATGTTATACCTCCTTAGAATGACACCATAAACCAAGCCATTTATTGAAGTTGATTATTTTTTATTTGTATTGCATATGGACATTGGTGCTGCGGTAGTGTTGTCGCCTCACAGTTAGACGTTGCCCGTTCGATTCTCAGTTAGAGCGTCTTCTGTGGGCGTTCCTTCGTTGAAGGTTGTGTGTTAGGCCCAGCAAGCCAGCACGTAAAACTCTACTGCCAATCATTAGCGGACTGGAGTTCCGCTGTGGCGACCCCTAACCGGGAAAAGCCGAAAGACACAAAAAAAATTGCATATGGACATTTGCTTGAAGTGTGAGGGCATAACTTAATTTTATCAGAAAGTTCAGCATGCTGCCATTAGAAATTCAAGTACAAAGGAGGTCTGTAGCAGATAAAATATTACTCACTCATGATAAAAGTACTGATCATGAAGCCTTGGTGTTCTTAAGTGCCATTCCATCTGTGCACAGTAACAATGATGTTACACCTGTTTACTCAAGCAGACCTGAGATGTTTGCATAAACACATTAGCTGCAGTGCTTCAGTTGACTGCACGTCTGTTATGTACTGCTGCTTTGTATATCTCTGGCAAATAGATGCAGTGTACTTCCAGATTTGGCAATTTTGCTGGCAGAATTTGTGAGTCTCACTCTCAGCTAGGGAATACCTTAGAATTTTTGGTCTCTTCAATGATACTGATGATACTTCTTGCTAGATTCCACACAAGAAAGATATAATGGTATCTCAAATCTTGTTGATCACAGAATCAACAACTACTGTCTTTTCAAATTTTTGTTCTGGAGAAATCAGATGGTGGAGAATTCAAATTTCGCAGAATTCAGGTCTCCCATTCTCCCCTTCTGCTCCAAAACAGTCGGTCACAACAGATACCTCAGACTTTGCTTGGAGAGCAGTGTCACACCAATTCCATTGACTGCATTGGAAGAAATTTCCGAAGGGTTAAATTCAACCTATTCTATTTATTTATTTATTTTTATGTATACATTGTATGTTGGAAATATGGAAGGTAAATACACACTTTTAATGTGGACAGAAATAACTTTCCATTAGGTAGTATCACATTTCAGGAGCTGCATAGCTTTGCAATATTTTGTGCTATTTGTTTAATTTGGCAACCTGACCTAAGCATGAACCACAAGGAAACATTATAGCAAAGTTTGTAGCAACCTTTACAGCCATAAGTGAATACATTTTAAGATGTGCTTTCACTGTGAACATGTAACAACTTCTCTGGCATAGCTTTAGAACATTTTAGTAGAGTAATAACAAGGTTATTCGGTTCGATCCTCAGCTGGGGTGCCTTCTGTGCGGAGTCTGCATGTCCTCCCTGTAGTCGCATGGGTTTCCTCCGGGTGCACTGGTTTCCTTCCACATCCCAAAGATATGTTGTAGATGGATTGGACACTCCACATTGACCCTAGGTATGAGTGTGTGCCTTCTGTGGAAGGTTGGGTGCCAGGCTGGCAACTCAACACCATAAAACTCCACTGCCAATCATGAGCGGACAGGTGATCCGCTGTGGCGACCCCTAACCAGGAAAAGCCGGAAGAAGAAGACCACTTCACAGTATTCCAGCACTATTCAGAAAGCACACTGCTAATGCCAGCTAGGCCCACCATGAGAATGCATTAAAGACCTGGAAACTGAAACTAAGGTTTTCATTTGCTTAGTGTAATGTAGTTCAGTTATTGCTTTTATAGCAACATTGATTTCATAGTTGAAATGTGTTTGTACAGTGTAATAATGTGTTTGCAGAGTATAATGATCTGTGTTTTCTGATCTGTAGTTAATATTGCAAACTGAAAACATTAAAAACTTTAAATAATATTAGAAATCTGATTCAACATTTTCTATTCCACCCTCACATCCAACTTGTAATAAAACAGATGGAGAGGCAAGTTAAAAGGATCTGTAACATATAACTGTCAGCAGGTGTGAAAAAGAAAGTAGACCCTTAACAGAGTGTAGTGTTTGTGAAGGTTACCTGTCATCCAGCTGTATATTTTGTTAAATTGCATTGCCTTTCATGCAATGCCAGATTCTGTACAACCTCCCTTTCATTTCCACAGAAGACTTGTAGAATTATTTCATGTGTCATCCTTTTAAGGAGTTTTGAACTCTCTTCTGAGTGCATTATCTTGCTTAATGTGCAATGTAGGATATTGCCATGCTTTCTTCAGTGAATGGACAGGATCAGTACTTATCTTTATTGCACTGAAAATGTCATTTTTATGAACTGTGTAAGTGTACAGGGCTCAAGGCACATATGTACATGTTTGAATTAAAATACATTTCTATATAACTCCTGGTTACTCGGATGCATCTCTAACATATTAGATCTAGTTAGTATCTGCCCTGATTATATAGCTTACCGTAATTGCTTCAAGACATCTTCATTTTGGCCTTTACATAGATTGTTTATTTCAAGGACTAGGGAGGGTTGTATGTACCTTCACCAATTATTCTAATGGCTGCTTTTTATCATGTATATCTTTACAGCATTAGACAGCCTGATGTCCTTCAAGGATGCATCTGCAGTCATAACAAATGGGTTGTCCTATCGTCAGGCAGCCCCTCGGTCGGCCGGATTCCAAAGTCTGGGTCCGGCTTCGGCTGATGTCGCATTTCGCCTGACGTCATCTCTGCTGGTCTTCGGGTATAAAAGCATCAGCCGACGCCATTTTCCTCAGTCTTTCTTGCCGCATGGTGCCCGAAGCAGAAGCTGTTCGCAAGTGCCGGTCGGTCAGATCCAGAGATTACTACTACCGAATACTACTTCGAAGACTTCTAAAAAGCTAAGTACCCCGTTGGGGACTCTTTCTTGCCTCAGCCGATGTCAGAAAAAGTAAATAACTGTTTAACTTGTGGGAAACAAATACCTCATAAAGATTTCCACTCTTACTGCCTACCTTGTTTAGGCCCTGACCACGACGTAGCAGCCTGTTTAGCCTGTGCTTCCTTCAACCGACGAACGCTTAGGCGTCGGTCGGAGTTTGCTGAACAGTTTTTCGGCTCAGATTTTGCGTGACATTATGCCGTCGGATCCTCCGACTACCCAAATTGTTAAAAACGCAAAGAAAAGACCGACACTCGCGGTCCGCGGTTTGGCCGAAACCACGGTTAAGCAAGCCGCGAGTGTCTCGGTTTCGCCGAAACCGAAAAACGGTCAATCTTCAGCCGAATCCATGACTACTACTGAGGCTCCTGCTACCTTAGTTGAATCGGCCTCTGAAGTTTTGCCTACTACTGTGGTTCCTAGTGAATTATCAGACACCATCCCTTTGGATGTCTCTACCCCAGCACGTGGTGCTGCTAGGCCTCCTGCAGCCATGTCTATAAAGGCCTTTGCCAGGGCTAAAGCAGCCAAAACTGTTAAATCAGTGCCTGTTAAGACCCCCTCACATAAGCCCACTTCTAGTTCACAAATGCTTACTCTGGCAGAGGATTTAATCTCCTTAATTAGGGGATCCCAATCTCACCCAGACAGGGCCTCTCAGCCTCCAGAAAAGAGACCTAGAGCAGAGCCCCCCCGAGCCAGTGTCCTCTGATGATTCTTCGGATGACTCAGACATTACAGATCAGCCAGAGGCTCCTTTTTCTACTTATGAAGATTCCGATGCTGAAGAATCCATTCCATCTGCCTCTCCACCAGAGGAATTTTCCTTTGGGGAAACCTTACATGCCATGAGAGAACAATTCCAATGGCAGGGACAAGTTTTCTCAGATTCAAGAAAAAGGCTTAGGACCTTTCTGCACTTACCACAACATAGGCCCTTAGCTATACCTCCAGTTCTGCCCATTGTGGATGATGCATTTAATGATGTTTGCACTCCTCCTGATACTTTACCTCCGGCCCCTGCCAAACCAGATAGATTTTACAGGGTGCCAGACACTCATCACCACCTATACAAGGCCCCACTTGCAGATCCTGAGACTATATCCCAGGGGCCTAAGGCAGTAGCTTCGACCTCAGCAAAAAACCCTCTCCCTTCTGAAAGGGAATCCAGGTCCTTAGAGAGATGGGGGAAAAAAGTTTACACCTCTGCTACTCTCTCAGCTAGAGCTTTAAACTGTCAGTTTCACATGATCCAATACCAAGAGTTTATGCTTGATCAGTTAACTAAGAAGCTGTCCTCTGATGACTCCTTAGATAAGAAATATGTGTTAGAAATGGTGAATAACATTCAGCAGGTTAGTAACCATTCTTTAAAATGTGGCTATGATGCACTGGAGGCTTCATTTAGATCAGCCATGACTGGCACAGTGATAAGAAGGCATGCATGGTTGAAGGAACAGGTTTTGCCGGATCATGTTAAAGCAAAGCTGTTAGATGCTCCTATGGATAAGGCCAGTCTATTTGGTACACCTGCTCAGCAAGTAATGAAGAAAATGGAAGAGAAGACAAAATCTGTACAAACAGTTAAGGATTTCTTACAGGTTCAGCCCCCAAGGTTTAGCAGGAACTGGCCTGCCAAAAATTGGTCCTTTCCAGACTCCTCAAAATCTCAAAGAGGCAGGAATAGACGCTCTAGAGGCAGAAATCAATCCAGAGGAGGTGCCTATAGAGGACGCCAGTGGCAAGGCAGTAACCAGAGAGGCACAGACACAACCACTGCCACTGCAACACAATCACAGTGACTTGACTCTGACACCGCCTACCAGGGAGCAAATAGCAGCACCTTTAGGTGTAAAGTTAGCCTTATTTTCAAAAAATTGGCACTATATCACAAAAGACAAGTGGATTTTGCAAACCATAGACCAAGGCTACAGGTTCCACTTCCACACCTTACCAGTAAAAAGAGGAATGCCAAACCTACCTCCAAATCAAAAAACAGAAGCTCTAAAGCAGATAGCTCAATTAACAAAGATGAGAGCTGTGGAAAGAGTACCAATAACACAACAGGGCAAAGGATTCTACTCCAGACTCTTCCTAGTACCAAGAAAAGAGAAAAGTTGGAGACCTATTCTCGACCTGTCCGTCTTAAACACATACATCATTGTACCAAAATTCAAAATGCTGACCCTACAGCAACTTCTTCCCATGCTGGGCAAGGAGTGTTGGCTGGTAACTCTAGATCTCAAGGAGGCAAACCTGCACGTCCCCATACGACCAAATTGCAGAAGATACCTCAGATTTCTTGCAGGATCAGAGCATTATCAATTCTCAGCATTGCCCTTTGGCTTATCTACTGCGCCCAGAGTATTCACAAAATGCCTGGCATCAGTAATCGCTCATTGCAGGCTACAGGGAATCCAAATTTATCCATACCTGGACGACTGCCTGTTACAAGCGGACAACAAAAGCAAGCTGACAACAGATTTACAAAGAGTCATTTGCTTACTACAAGCCCTGGGATACACAGTCAATTTAAAAAAGTCAAGACTGATACCATCCCAGACAAGAACATTCTTGGGTGCGGAATTGGACACAGTAAAACAAATGGCATTCCTAACTGCAGAAAAACAAGCACAACTCCCTCTTTACTTCTTGGCATTAACAAAGCAGCACAAACTAACAGCAAGAAAAGTACTACAGGCCTTGGGCTTCATGGCATTATGCATAATCCTGGTCCCCCATGCCAGACTGCATATGAGAAAACTACAGTGGTACCTAAAGAATTTATGGTCTCAACACAGGCACAGCTTAGAAACCGAAATCCCACTAATCCCATGCCTGAAACAAGAGTTCCTATGGTGGGCTCAAGCATGCCAGTCAAACCCAGGCTTGCCCTTCCACAACTTTCAAGCAAACCAAACCATCACAACGGACGCCTCAGACCTAGGCTGGGGGGCGCACATGTTGGACAAGTGCATACAAGGATTGTGGACTCTAGACCAGCTGCACCTGCACATAAACCAAAAAGAATTGCTGGCAGTAAAACTAGCAATCCAGAAATTCAAACCATTCCTCAAAGAAGGCCATTTAATGATAAGGACAGACAACACCACAGTCATGTGGTACATCAACAAACAGGGAGGCACTCATTCATACCCCCTATGCAGAATGACTCTGGACCTTTGGAATATGGCTCTGAGCTACAACATCCAGTTACAGGCAATATTTGTGCCGGGAAAAGAAAACACCCTAGCAGACGTTAAGCAGAACCACCTCGGATGCTCACGAATGGATGCTACACCCGGACATCTTCAAGGCCATCACAAAGAAATGGGGAATGCCACAAATAGACCTATTCGCATCCCCACTCAATCACCAGCTCAAAAATTCTGCACAAGGACATGCCACCCACTAGCATGGAAGGTGGACTCTCTATCCTTCAGTTGGAAAGGCCTGACAGCATATGCATTTCCACCTCTTCCTTTGATGCACAAGGTACTACTGAAAATCAAAGAGGAACGTCCAAGGATAATTCTGATAGCTCGAATTGGCCAAGACAACACTGGTATCCTTTGCTGAGGAGCATGTCTCAGGGGAGAATGTGGCCAATACCCTGATGCCTTTGATGTTAACTCAGAACAACTACAACATCATGCACCCAAACCTAAAAACCTTGCAACTGACTGCCTGGAACATCACATAACAGCTACTAACCCAGACTTATCCCAAAGGGTTAAAGACATTATCCTTGAAGCCCGCAGACCTTCAACAAGAAGGAACTATGCAGGAAAATGGAAAAGGTTTGTCATTTGGAGTACTGAAAGAGGAAAAGATGTCTCAACATAGATATTGCTAACATCCTGGAGTACTTGGCAGAGCTTCTACATACGGGCCTGTCCTACTCCTCCATCAAGATACATGCATCAGCTATTTCCGCAGAATACAGCTTCGATCCACCTGTCTTTTCGCATCCTCTACTCAGGCAATTCCTCAGAGGGATCAAGAATGTAAAACCTCCTAGGAAACCACCATTACCAGCATGGGACTTGAACTTTGTGCTAGAAAAATTGACACTCCCTCCATTTGGACCAGCAGCAACAGCAGATCTTCAACACCTATCATGGAAAACAGCTTTCCTACTGGCAATTACTTCAGCAAGGAGGGTTTTGGAACTACAGGCCTTAATGGCAGTACAACCCTTCCTAATCTTCCATCAAGATAGAGTGTCCATGAGAACTAATCCTACTTTTATGCCCAAGGTGGTATCCAGAGTGTCTTTAAACCAGGCAATCCACCTACCTACCTTCTTTCCCAATCCACAGAACAGGGGGAAAAGGCTGCTGCATACCTTGGATGTACATAGACAGTTACGCTACTACCTGGACAGAACCAAAAGTAACAGAAAAACTGACCAGCTTTTAGTAGCCTATGCAACAGGAAGGGAAGGAAAAGCAATTTCCAAACAGACAATCTCCAAATGGATAGGAAATTGCATAAGATTCTGTTACTCCTACCATGGAAAACCAGTTCCACAGAACATAAGACCTCATTCTACAAGGGCTACAGCCACTACCACAGCTTTCTTATGAGGAGTGGCAACCAAGGACATTATTGAGGCGGCTACTTGGACCTCCGTGCATACATTTGCCAAGCATTATAATTTACCTCTATACTCTAGATCCCGAGCAGGGTTTGCCTCTGCTGTATTGCAAGGGATCCTAACTACACCATCATTCTTCTTCCTCCTCCCCTAGTTTGGCTATGGTATTCTACCCATTTGTTATGACTGCAGATGCATCCTTGAAGGACATAGTACAGTTTTGTACCTACCATAAATGTAGATGTCCGAACAGGATAGCATCTGCAGTCAGGATTACCCACCCTCCTTCCCCTCTGTGGTACTCCTAGGGTATTTACCCTCCTAATAGCTAGCTGGGGGGGAGTCTCTTATGGTGTATTTGTTTGTATATATGTACATACATGCTTATTTTTTGTGTTTGCCTTCTACTATTTTGGAAACATTGGCATTTATCCAAAATTTAGCTTCCTAGAGGGCAACTGGCATCTGGGGCAAGAAACACTGAGGAAAATGGCGTCGGCTGATGCTTTTATACCCGAAGACCAGCAGAGATGACGTCGGGCGAAATGCGACATCAGCCGAAGCCGGACCCAGACTTTGGAATCCGGCCGACCGAGGGGCTGCCTGACGACAGGACAACCCATTTGTTATGACTGCAGATGCTATCCTGTTCGGACATCTACATTTATGGTAGGTACAAAACTGTACTTTACTTATACTGTAACTACAGTGAGTATTCTCTGTCATTGCAGTCTCCTGGACACTATCACATTGTAAAAGTAAATGAATGCATCTGTAGTTTCAAATTACCTGGCTTTTACATGATCTGTGCAGTCAAATCTGTTGTTGTTATTTAATGTGGGGTTCATATGATCTATGCCTGCACTGGCATCCATGTGTACTTGGGTCTGTAATGAAAAATGTCAGTATGCAAAATGGCATAACTAAAACATCCAAACACTATAATAGCGCTAACACAAATTATTTCAAGCCATAGCATTACAAAAATACTATATCATTGTTTCAGGGGGGCTAGACCCTCTGAACCCCAATCCCACACCCCTTGTCTGTAGGTATACTATTTCCAAGGTTGCAGAACATTTGAGAAAAGAAATAAGAATAAAGCAACTCCTGTTTTCATTTTGCTTAAGAGGTGCAGTCCTTTGGAGACACTGTGACAGAATACCTGTAACAAAGCACCATCCAAAAGATGATACCCTCCCCTCCTTTGAGTGTTAACTGGATGAGGTTTCAGTTCACCAAGTACATTTCTGTTTGTGTTGTGCAGCGATTCAAAGTTTTTTTTTTTTTTTTAAATTTCAGGTAAGGGTGCAACCATGGAGTATGGCATGCCTGCCTACGAAACTTTTAATTGATTTTTTTTTGTCTGGTCTAAATTTCAACAATGTTACTTTGTTTGTTTAAAACGTTCTCCTGTTTCTTCTCAGCAGACTTAGTGGAATCATTGGTATCAAGCAGAGTTTACTAATGCATGTACAGCATCTTGACACAGCAGAACTAGATTAGCCGTATTATTCTTGTATCCTTTCTCAAGACACCAACACTTAGCCAAAAGTCTGAGAAATAAATTGAAGCAGAATGAGAGAGAAAGAGAATATCAATAACTTTAGGGAAAAATTATTTTTTGTACGTTGGTTTACTACTGAGAAATTTACTAATTTGCATAATACAGTACTATAATTCCAGATTCAACACACAGTGTCTTACCTAATTAGCATACAAGTTATATGATCATATTTCCATTACCCAGTTAAATGAATAAAATAAGTAAGATGCCCATATCTTTTATGTTTTGGTTGGCATCACAAGTTTAAATGCACAAACATATAAAAGCACACAGGCATGCACAGAGATGTGTAGGCATGCATTCATAGATGGGTGTCTGATCATAGCTTTCTTGCTTAATGATTAAATAAATAAGATTTCCATCTGTCTGGTGCTTTATTGTGCATTACACTCCTGCAATTAAGATACATTTAGGTTTATGCTTAGAGCGGGTGTGTATGCATGCATGCATACTCACTCACTCACTCACTCACTCACTCACTCACTCACTCACTCACTCACTCACTCACTCACTCCTGCTTTAAACTGGAGCCTTAGGCAAAGAAATCAGCAGCACCCCCCCCCCCCCTTCCATGGCATTGACCAAGGCAACTCCCATTTCCTGAAGCCTCATAATCTGCACTGTCTACTGCAGCTCCTGTCTCACTGCAAGGGTTCCACTTCACAGTATTTTCATTAGACATCGTTTAATGCCTTACCTTCTCCCGCCCACCTCCCTTCCATTTAGCATTTAGTTTATTGTTATACATATATGTGCATAGTGTCATAGCAAAACACAGTAGCATCAACCAGTTTAATAATATTTGCAGTAGAAATACAGAAACAAATATTCCAAAATCACTAGAAAACAGCTGAGCTATACCCAACATAACCTGTCAGCATACTGCAACCTTTTAAAAAGCAGCTGTAGTAATAACTACGTCCTACAGGGTATAATGTTTGGAATATATTAGCCTCAAAAATTTCAAAGCTTTGCATTGTACATATGAATAGGTTCTAAATCTTGACACTTTAATATTCTATATATTGTAGTGCATTTCTTGTGAAGCGGAAACTCTGCAGTCATATTTGCAGACAAAACAAATCTAGTGTCACAACTTAGGTTAGAAACACATCCAGAGTAGGTGTTTGCTAACATGTTCTTACTACAAATGAGTGAATAAATAAGTGTGCTCAGGTGCCATACCAAAGAAAAGCACATATCATAAATTTAACATTAGCTGTCTCTGCCAAGCACAGATGAATACAAGTCATTTTTAAATAATGGTTGAGTATAAAATCCATATTCAAATGTTAGAAACTAACCTAATACCAATTTGTAATAGTCGTTGAATATAAAATCAATATTCAGAATTAGTAGCAGATATACAAGAATAATTTTAGGATTTCACCCCTACAGTGTGCACCCTCCAATTTGTAAAAAATAAATAAATAATAAGTTTAACTAAGGAAAAAGTGCTCTTAATTGCATGGTACCAAAAGCGACCACCTGTTTTGCTAATCCTTAAGGTCATCACTGCAAAACAGCACACGTATTACACAAACAGATTTATTGTAGAACTTCTACTTAAGGATTTGGTGTAAAATAATCAAACTAGTTTAATGTTGAGATTACCTGGGCAGTGCATTAGCACTGTTAAGTGTAGTAGTTTGGGGGATATTCTGAATGTATCCATTAAAGTTCACTTTAGTGTTTTCAGTGGATTTTTTTTTATTACTTATTTGTATAAATGTGTGTGTGGGTAGATCCACTAAGCTTATGTAATTCTTTTTCCACCTATAACTTTGAGTCATGTTTTTATAACTAACATTCCATATGAGTGTGTTGAATTTACACTAATGGAACACAGTCAGAAGCAGTGGTTCATATATATTCAAAAATAAATTATATATATGTATACACACACACACACACACACACACATATATATATATATATATATATATATGTATATACACACACACATATATATATATATATATATATATATATATATATATATATATATATATATATACACACACATATGTATACATATCTATATCTATATATTTATATCTATATATATATATATATATATATATATATGTATATATGTTCTTCTTCTTCTTCTTTCGGTTTTTCCCGGTTAGGGGTCGCCACAGCAGAACTCCGGTCCACTAATGATTGGCAGTAGATTTTTACGGTGCCAAGGTGCCAGCTCAATGCCCAACCTTCGACGAAGGCACACCCATTTCACACATGTTTTTCAAACGCCACTCGACCGTGGGGAGGGCATGAAGACTCCACACAGAAGGCGCTCCAGCCAAGAATCGAATGGGAGAACCTCTTGCTGTGAGGCGACAATGCTACTGCTGCACCACCGTGGCTCAGTATATGTGTGTGTGTGTGTGTGTGTGTGTGTGTGTGTGTGTGTGTGTGTGTGTGTGTGTATGTGTATATATATATATATATATATATATATATATATATATATATATCTTATAGCAAGGGTGTGTGTGTTTGTTAGTTTTGTTGTATTTGTGTGTGTTGGTTTGGTTTGTTGTAGTGTCTGGATGTAGGTGTGTTTGTGTTTGTATGCATGGTGTGTTGTCTTTGTGACGTTCATAGCTTTAAATTTCGCGGTTTTGAGGTTTCTGGTTTGTGAGTTTTCGGCTTTATAGTCTTGAGATACTGAAATCGATATTTCAGTATTTCGGGATTATAAAGTGAATCCATACATGGGAGTGCTACAAAATCCTGAAAGTTCAGAATACTGAAAACTGAAAATACTGACTCTCATAATACTAAAAACACACAATATACCAATACTTATTTTATTCCAGCACAAGTAGAAAAGGAGATCAGTAATGGAGAAGTTAAAGAAATAGAAACTGAGGTCATGAAGTACCTCCAGAGTGAAGGATTCAGTGTAGAAAATCTAATTCAGAAAGCACCACAGCAAGACAGAGCAATGGAACTCCAAAGTAAGTGGAAACCAGTGGAATGGGAAGTAATCGGTCAGGTTCCATATGAAGATGTTTTGTAGCCTTCCACAGTAAACCAGTATAAAAATCCACTTGAAGCTGGACAGCAAGAGAAGGAACAGGAAACTGTGGAAACTCTGACACAGTTAATGTTGAAGAGTTATAGGCCAGTGAGTTCTCATATGACAGAGCAGTGGGTGGCACAGGATGAAATTGAAGATAATGTGCCTTAGGAAGATGTAGTAGAACTTTGTTAAGAATGTCCACAGGAAATGGAAAACAAAAAAATGTGCCCTCAGTCTAGAAGAAACCGAGCTAAGAGAAGAGTTACTTGACTTAATAGTGATAGATAGACATATTAAGATCAATGAAAGAAATGGACTGCAAAATATCAATAAAACTCAAAAAGTCAAAAGTTTGATAAAACAAAAAAACATAGTAATTAGGACTGCCCATAGAAATTCATGGGATACAACAGAAGTAAACAGGATACATTACTGCACAGCTAAATTAATTGATAAAGTTCTAACACAAGAACACATGCTAGTGAAGGAGAGAAAGGTGAGAAATCAAATACCATCATGGAAGTATCGACTAGAGAAAAGTGTAAATCAGCTAAGACAAGAAGTTCATAGGTTCATATGTTCATACTAGGCTATCTGCCCGAGGGCATTTATAAGCCTAGCCCATAGTTTTGTGGCTTACGCCACCCCTTAGTTTGGAGAAACTATGCCCATTATTTAGCTGTGCCTCTGTCGAGCAGTGACACTGAGGTAACCCCTGGGGTGTATCTGCGATCTCCCATCCATTGGTCAAGATTCCTCTTGAACAAGGCCAGCGAGGTGCTCTGCCTCACATAAACCAGGATTTTGTTCCACAGCATAGGGAGTCTTTGGGTGATGAATCTATCCCTCCAGCACGTCCTATTAATAACCATGTCGAGGTTTAAGTCACCCGCCCTTGTGGCTCTGAGGGATCTAGATTTTTGAGATGAAGCATATTCATCAAATCTGGGTTTGACATGGCCTTGTATGTCAGCCATAGGTCACCTCTGAGCATGCTGTCCGCAACTGAATATAACTGGAGTTCTTTCAGTCGGGCAGCATAAGACAGATTTTTGAGACCCTTTTTCCTTTTGGTGAGGAACTTTGTGGCCTCTCCAGCTGCTGCAAGTGTCGGGTCAGATACATTAATGGGGCATTGTACTCGATCATTGGTCTGATGAGTGATGAGTATAGGGAGACTATGACTTCCCTTGATCTAGATGTGAATCCCTTCATGATAAGGTGGGCAATGTAGAAGGTCTTCCTAACTACTTTAGCAATATGAGTGTCGAATGAAAGGCTACTGTCAACCTGGGTTCCCAGGTCCCTAATAACTTCTTCTGTGTTCAGGGATTGCCACCTATATGGTAGCTAGGGGTAACCTTATTTTTCCCGAAGGGTATGACTATGCATTTCTTGGCATTTAACTTGAGGCCATGGCTCTGGCACCAGTTATCCGTTTCTGTGAGACCCTTCTGAAGGATATCTGTGTCGGATGTGTTCTCAACTACGGCGCCCAGTTTGCAGTCATCTGCAAACTTTGTCAGCCATAACCCTCCTGTGTTTGATTGTACTTCAGAAAAGTAGATGCCAAACAAGAGTGGGCCCAGGACTGAGCCCTGTGGGACACCACTTGTGACAGGCTTAGAGTCTGACATGGCGCCAGCAACTCTGACCCTGTGGGTTCTGTCACTCAGCCAGTTTGCAACCCATCTTGTAATGTATGGGTTTACATTTAAGTTGATGAGTTTTTCAATGATACCCGAGTGGGGTATTGTATCGAAAGCCTTCGCCAGGTCTAGGTAGGCTGTATGGACTGCCTTTCCCTCATCAATGGCCTTGGTGACTGTTTCGAAAAAGTCAACCAAGTTTAAAAGGCATGATCTGCCTTTGACAAAGCCAAACTGGGTTGGATCCAAAGTCTGCAAATTCCCTATGTCTTTATTTATGAGATCCATTGTGATCCTTTCCATGGCTTTGCAGATCAGGCTTGTCAAGCTAATGGGACGGTAATTTCCAGGGTCGGTGGAGGCACCGCTTTTGTGGAGTGGGACCACAGTCGCTGTGCGCCACTCTCTGGGTATGTATCCGGAGGTGAGACTAAAATTAAACAGCTGTCCTAACTGTGGGTTTAATTCCTCGTTGAGTTCATGGAGCACACAGCCGGGGACACCATCAGGTCCCATGGATGCTGTGTTCTTTGCCTTGGAGAGAGCAGTTCTCACCTGAGCGTTAGAGATGTTTGGGGGGCTACAATCATTTGGTATAGATATCTCTTCTTTAGGCGGGGAGGGTGGGGAGAAGTTTGCACTGAACCTGTCAGCCAGTATGTTGGCAATGTCTGTAGGATCAGTAATCTTCACATCATTTTGAACTAATTCTGAGCATATCTGGGAGTTTCCTCCTAGGTTTCTGGCATAGCTAAAGAATGCCTTATGGTTGTCTTTAGAGTCCTTAGCTATTTTTTTCTCAAAATTAGCTTTGGATGATTTTATGAGGGCTCTTAGCTTTTTACTTATAGTGATCAGCGGTGTCTTACCTTTTAAGGATTTTGCTCTATCTTGTAGTAGCTTTCTCCTTTTGTTGTAGAGTTTGTTTATGGCTGGGGTCCACCAGACTGACGCTTGCCTTTGGTACAAAGAGTCTTTGTTTTGCTTGGGATTGCCTGATCCATGCAGCCTGCAGGTGCTGGTAGAAGGCATTGGTAAGTGATGCAGCGGTTTGAGTAATGTTTAGTGGCGACTCAGGGGGCTTAAAAGAGACCACACTAGTCTTTAGAAGTGTGAAGTCGGCTTTCAAGAAGTTCTTTACTGTGGTCTTTTTCATTTCGGTGGGGGCGGATGAGGACCTCCACCGAGATTACTTTGTGATCAATTCTCACCAGTGAGGGTATACTTCTGGCGTTGAACATTGTGCTCCCATGTTCGTGATGATGAGATCAAGTATGTTCTCTCCTTTTGTGGGGATGGTGACTAGTTGTTCCATGGCATTTGAGTTTATGAATTCCAGGAACTTTTGGGCTAGAGTGTTTGGGCTTGAGTAGTGTTCCCAGTCTATATTAGGGTAGTTGAAGTCACCTAGTATGATGGTGTTCGGAGATACATTTATCCCCTCCAGTGTTTTCAGGAAGGCCATATGAGGTTCCTGAGTTTGCGAGGGTGGCCTGTAACATGCTACAATTTGCAGAGCAGTCTTGCCTATGGTTAATTGCACCTGGATGGTTTCCGATGCATCGTGCGATGCCACCAATCTTGAGGTGTGGGTGTCCTTGATGAATATGGATACCCTACCTCCTTTCTTGGTATTGTCCGGGTTTTGTGGCCGGAACGCATGATATGAGGTAAAACCTGATAGTGCTGGGGTGCTCTCAGGAGCCTTCAACCAGGTTTCTGTCACAGCACAGACATCGATGTTCTCCATACTGAGAAGGGCCTCGAGTGCGTGCATCTTGAGGTTGAGACTTCTGGCATTGAGCAGCATTACCCTTAGTTTTTTCTTTGTTTTGTTCTAGGGTGGTAGGTTTAGAATTTGAGCCTTGCCTAAAAAGGCACTATGGGGTGGCAAGAGCCTTTGCCAAAATCCGAATCCCAGGGTGACAAGTGCAAGCCGTCCCTTGCAAGCAGCGTGGCTTGTCCAGCATGTCATCCCAGGCAGACAGACATTGGATCCCCTTTGAATGACACCAGAGTTTAAGCCAATTGTTAAAGCTGATCATCTTATCTCTGTATTGTGGCATCATTCTTGGTGAAGGTAGGATACTGCTCAAGGTCAGGGTCATACCTGCCTGGGCTACATAATCAGAGAGCTCCTCTATGTCTCTTTTCATGTAGTCAAGGAGGTACGCCTCAGGTCGCTTACACCAGCGTGGACAATGATTGAGTTGTACTTGTACCTGCTGTTGAGAGACCTGAGTGCATGCGTTATGTGGCGGATTCTAGCACCCGACAGGCAGCTTACTGTGACCTTCTCCTTACTCAGTCTGGTGAGCGGACGCCAGTGTGTCTGACTATGGAGTCACCAATGACTAGTGTGTCTGGCATAGTGTTTGGCCTTAAGGGCTGTGACTGCTTGACACTCTGACTGTGTGGTCTATGTGTTGCAGGTGTTGTGTTCTGAGGTGGTAGTTGTTTGGGTGTCTGCTTTGGTGGCCTCTGCTGTTTTGGTAGATTTTTGATCAGAGCCTCCGAGTATGTCTTTGTGTGTTTATGTGTATGATTTGAGGTTGTGATGGTATTATGTGAGACTGGGTCTATAGTGTGTGTGGTTACCTTCTCCTCCTGTCTGGTCTTGCCAGTCCTATGTTGAGAGAGAGCTCAGCTCAGCCTCCAGTTTGGCCATATAGTTGCATCTCTCGCATGTATTTGTGTTTTGTGGGAGGAGGAGAGGGTTGTCTTTGTACATGAGGCAATTGTAACATTGCCTCAATAATCCCAGGTTCACCACCTGAGCAGGAGAGGACATTAGCAACTGATCCCTCGACATGCTAGAAGGAATAGACAGAAAAACTTAAAAAAAAGGTTTTGGGGGATGTGGGTGACCGAGAAATGGGGTTTGCTTTTTTTTGGGGTACTTTCTATAACAAGAGTGCTGTATCGAGGTGATAAGTACTGTAGGAGCAAGTGCTTAGCTATACGGATAGAGAATAGTCTACTTGGGAGTCAAGTAGAGATAATTTATAGTTGTAGGATACACTAAATAGAACAATAGTACACTTTGAGGAAGGTAGTTTTAAGGGAAAATTTGAAGAGTGAACTTTAGGTAGCCCTAATAGTTTAAATCTGCTTAACCGGCGCTGCCCTAGTGTGCAACGGTAGCAGCTCCGCGCTAAATCGCTAAAGCGCGCTAACGCGTGCTTTATAGCAGGGGGCTGGAAAAAACAGGAAATGACCCAAAATGGCCAACGAATTACCAGTTGCTGCTTCTAACCACTCCTCTGAGGACAAACAAGCAGCTCAGTACTCCCCACTCCCACTGGTGAGTAAAGAAACTACCTCTGGCCACACAAGAAAATGGAGGAACACAGAAACCAAATACAAAGCCCAGGGATCAGCAAAATCTGATCACTGGAACAACTAGCAAGTAAAGTTTAGGAAAGGAGAAATATTTTTTGGGGTTTTTTTTGTTTTTTCAAAAAGACAGGAAAAATGCAGTAAATGCTTTGTTTTCGACTAAATTGCTATCAAAGGCTGGTACACTTGAGTGTATTAGCCTGTTTGTTACTTTTAAGCAATACTTTAGCCCACAAGTGCAATCAACAATATAAGCTCACAAACACAGGAAAATAAGGCAATAAAACAGTAATAAAGGCACAAACAGTAGTCGAAAAGCTTAAAAGATCGAAAAATGCAAACTAAAAGTTTTAAAAATACTTATGATCAAGAAAGTTGCTTTTTCTGCTCTCTGCTGGCTTAGGAACTCTGCAGGGGACCACGAGGAGCTATGCCAAGTTCTCTAATGCCAGAAAAGCCTGCCAAAGCGTGCTTTATAGCAGGGGGCTGGAAAAAACAGGAAATGACCCAAAATGGCCAACGAATTACCAGTTGCTGCTTCTAACCACTCCTCTGAGGACAAACAAGCAGCTCAGTACTCCCCACTCCCACTGGTGAGTAAAGAAACTACCTCTGGCCACACAAGAAAATGGAGGAACACAGAAACCAAATACAAAGCCCAGGGATCAGCAAAATCTGATCACTGGAACAACTAGCAAGTAAAGTTTAGGAAAGGAGAAATATTTTTTGTTTTTTTTCAAACAGACAGGAAAAATTGCAGTAAATGCTTTGTTTTCGACTAAATTGCTATCAAAGGCTGGTACACTTGAGTGCATTAACCTGTTTGTTACTTTTAAGCAATACTTTAGCCCACAAGTGCAATCAACAATATAAGCTCACAAACACAGGAAAATAAGGCAATAAAACAGTAATAAAGGCACAAACAGTAGTCGAAAAGCTTAAAAGATCGAAAAATGCAAACTAAAAGTTTAAAAAATACTTATGATCAAGAAAGTTGCTTTTTCTGCTCTCTGCTGGCTTAGGAACTCTGCAGGGGACCACGAGGAGCTATGCCAAGTTCTCCAATGCCAGAAAAGCCCGCCAAAGCGTGCTTTATAGCAGGGGGCTGGAAAAAACAGGAAATGACCCAAAATGGCCAACGAATTACCAGTTGCTGCTTCTAACCACTCCTCTGAGGACAAACAAGCAGCTCAGTACTCCCCACTCCCACTGGTGAGTAAAGAAACTACCTCTGGCCACACAAGAAAATGGAGGAACACAGAAACCAAATACAAAGCCCAGGGATCAGCAAAATCTGATCACTGGAACAACTAGCAAGTAAAGTTTAGGAAAGGAGAAATATTTTTTGTTTTTTTTTTTTTCAAACAGACAGGAAAAAATGCAGTAAATGCTTTGTTTTTGACTAAATTGCTATCAAAGGCTGGTACACTTGAGTGTATTAGCCTGTTTGTTACTTTTAAGCAATACTTTAGCCCACAAGTGCAATCAACAATATAAGCTCACAAACACAGGAAAATAAGGCAATAAAACAGCAATAAAGGCACAAACAGTAGTCGAAAAGCTTAAAAGATCGAAAAATGCAAACTAAAAGTTTTAAAAATACTTATGATCAAGAAAGTTGCTTTTTCTGCTCTCTGCTGGCTTAGGAACTCTGCAGGGGACCACGAGGAACTATGCCAAGTTCTCTATTAGAAGAGGAAACAGATCAGCAAAAATACTCAGAAAAATAGACGTGATAAAAGCAATGTGCAGTATTAAAACAGATCAGGATCTATTATGCATTATCACAAATAATAAACTAAACATCTCAGCACAGATGGAAAAACTTAGAAGATACATAGACAAATATAAAGGAAAAGTACAAAATAAGAAATTTATTAATGACCCAGAAAAGTTTTATAGAGAATTGGGAAATGAGGTAAAAGGAATTGAAAGGCCACCAAAAAAAAGAAGAAATAGATAAATTTTGGAGAAGTATCTATGAAGATCCTGTGGAACATAACAAAGATGCTAAATGGCTAGAAGAAGTAAAAGAATAAGAAGTTTAAAGGTGCAGGATATGAAACGGGATGAAGTAACAACCAGAGACACTGAAATAAAGTTAAGAAAACCCTCTAATTGGAACACCCCCCCCCCCCAGCCCAGATGCAGTACCTAACTTCTGGTTAAAAGTATTAGCACCTTTGCACGAAGATTTAGCCATGAGTAAAAATTATTTATATGCGCACCTCGAACAGGCACCAACCTGGGTAGCAACAGGAAAGACAATACTCCTACTTAAGACTGAACCTGCAAGCTACCCTAAAAATTATTGACCAATAACTTGCCTTCTGACAGAATTGATACCAACAAAGTTTATAGTCATTTAGAAGCAAACTCAATTATGGCAGTAGAACAAAAGGACAATAAAAGAAAGTCTTATGGAACAAAGGATCATTTGTTGTTAAAGTCATGGTGGAGAACTGTAAAAAGGGGAAGAATTTAAGTATGGCCTGGACTGACTATAAAAAAGCATTTGATAATATCCCACATTCGTGGATAAAAGAGTGCTTAAAAATGTATAAGATACACCTTGCACTGATCGATTACATTACAGTGACAGACCATTTTGCAATTAAGCCATGATAAAGGACAACTTATTATTCTAGGGATAAAAATCCAAAAGAGGATATTCCAGGGTGACTCTTTGTCACTGCTGCTGTTCTGCCTTGCTCTTAATCCCTTAAGCTGTCTACTCAGCAGCTTAGGTCATAGCTGTAATGTGGCTCCTAGAAAACAACAAAGTGCAAAGATTTCTCATCTTCTTTTTATTGATGATTTGAAACTGTATAACTCATCAGATGAGGAACTGAAAGCACAACTGCAAGTTGTCAAAACTTTTTCAGATGCTATAAGAATGTCATTTAGTCTTGATAAATGCACAAAAGCGACCTTTAAAGCAGGAAAACTGCAGCACCAAGAAAACATCAGTTTGGGACAAGAATGTGAAATAAAAGAACTTGAGCAAGAGGGAGTATATAAATATTTGGTGCTCTATCAGATTTAAGTTCATCATTAATGGGTTCTCTGGTTAGTGATGCTGTCTCTTCCAAATTCCTTTTGTTAATACTACTGCGATACTGTAGTTAGTATCAGTTATATGTACATACTTGCTGTACAGCTCCATAGTTTTGCCTATCATTTCATAGTTTTTGCAGTGTTGTCTGTAAAGCATAACTCTCCCAGCTGTCCAGAATTTATGCTGAAGGTTTTTGATCAGTTTGTCATAACATATTTGGATTTCTGGCAAATTATTGCAGACTTAAGTCATTAAATTTATTTAATTATTTATTGACATTTGATTACCAGGAAAGTCCGACTGGGTAGAAGCCCATTTTCAGCGGAGCCCCAGTGAGAAAACCTCCAAGTTATTACAAAACATTTTAAGAACAATAATTTTACAGTGTTCAAAAATAAAACAAAAATATCTGAAGTTTAAATTATAACAAATTAGACATGATGTAAAAACATTGGTTAAAAGTCGATACAAGATATATGACAGTCATTTAATATTTACAGAAATTTTAGACATTTTGTAGAAAAATTAAAGGTAAGCTAGTCTAATACAAAAAGGAATTGCAATATGAAGTGAGGGAAAAATAACCTTAAGGTATATTTAGAGAGAAAGTCAGGGAAGAGAATTAGATAGCAGTAAGGAAGTAAGTGAAGAAGGGAGAGTAAGGAAGTTTAAGGAATGAAAAGGTACCTGTTCACATTTAGGGATATAATTTATCCTGGATTTGAGCAAGAAGAGAGACAGATTTTAACTAGGAAGTCTTTCAGAGTGTTTTTGAAAGATGGGAGGGAGGGTGTACACCTGATGGATGTAGGTAAGGAAGTCCAGGACTTAGCAAACTTGTCCAAGTACAGACAATGCCCAGCAGGTGTACTAGGTTTGTAGACCGACAGGAGTTTTTGGTCACTGAATCTCAATGACTGACTGGAAACATAGTTGTGTAGAATTTTTTTTTTTTATGGCTGGACAGGCAGATGGATGCTGTGTAATTTTATAGGTGGTAAGAAGTTGTGTATGTGTTAGTTGATGTGGCAGTTGTAACCAATTTAGACTTTTCATTGCTGTACTGTGGTCGGCTCTGAAAGGGGTATGTGCTACAAATTTTACTGTGTTACAGCATTGTTCATGATTTAATTTTTGTGAAGCCTGGGAGGTTAGTAAGGATGGGAGCACCATAAAAAAGAGTGGGGAGAAGGTTAGTAGTGGCAAGTGTAGTTTTATCTATATCATTGAGAAAGATTTTGGCTCTGTAAAGCATCCCTAGTTTTGATGAGTTTTTCTTATGAAATTTTGTGTGTACAGATTGAATGTAAGATTATCAGCCACTGTCACCTGTAATAGTTTGCTATGAGAAATGACTTCAGTGATTGCATTATCAAGAGTGAGGACTTAAAATTGTATTTTTTCATGTGAGAAGGATTTTTGTGGAAAAAAGTAGTAGTGTCCCTCCCTCAGGTCAATTTACAACTGATATCATCAGTTTATAGACAGAACAAAGCAATTAACAAAACAATGCAAATAAAATAGGCTGTCTGTTATTTCCTGAGACTAAAAAACTGGCATATTTAAAATAGTCTACTGGTCAAGCAAAGGGAGACAGTGGCCAACTTTGTAAGAGGTCCTTAAAGTGGATGGGCAATTTCACAGAGATTTTCAATCACAGAGCAGGCATTTACTTAACTGATTAAAGTTAATACACAGCAAGGTTCTTCAGGTTAAATATGCTTACAATAAACACAGACAAAATTCTCAGTAAACTTGTAGGTGTAGAGCTCCTGCAATATCAAGATCAGATGTAGTGACCGCAAGCTATTAAACACTGATAACATTCTCAGTAAATTTGTAGGTGTAGAGCCTTCTGGCAAAGCTCGTGCAAAATCGAGGTCAGATATAGTGACTGCAGGCTCTGCTCAATGAAGCAAGATAGTGACTGAGCGTAAGGGGAGACAACACTGAGGGGATGTTTAATGACAGACATTTGAAATTCACACTTCATATCCTTTAGAAAATGTATGCTAATGCAAAACCTGCCATTCTTTCAGGTTTATAAGTTTATATGAGCAGTATTTAAAATATATTTCTAATTTTGGGCCTCTGTCCCTCCATTAGGTTTGACTTTGTCCAGAATTGTTGCTGAGAGAAAGAAATTCATTCTACAAAATGTCTGCCTGAAACACACAAGTCAAGATTTTTGAACATCCTTGCTTTCATTGTGACGTAGCCAATAGAATTTGCATTGGTCTGTTTGACAAGGAATACAAACACAACTGTAGCTTTTGCAACAGGTTTTAAGGTGTACTCTGAAGAATGGATTATTCCAGCAGTCTAGATTTTGTTTTGCTGTGTATAACAATTGCTGAAGCAAACCAAATTCTGTTTTGCTTAGCAAAAACTGCTGTGCCATCTGCAAACCAAATACTCTTGCTCATGGTAATTGTTTTCCTTTTGAAGCTTTACTTTCTAATCAGTCCATTCATTGTGCTGGTTCTCTGAAGTATAACACTTGATACCACAGGTCCCCACACTTCAAGAATTAAACTGTGAATCTGATCCAGCCTTGCTGTTACAGTATTAAAGCATTTTTATGAGGAATAGTGGTGGGGCAAAGCTACCTACACCACTGACAGTGGGCTATATCCCACACTCTTACAAATTACATATGCTAACTTTGCAATCACTGTACCTCAGAGTAAGGGAATACTCCAAGGTTACCACAGTTTAGCAGGTAGTATATCTCATTACATCTGAGTGATGCTTTCAGGTGCATCTGCAGTTAACTCCTACTGACATCTCCAGGTATCAAAGGTTTGTTTGTATCTTTCGGCTTTTCCCGGTTAGGGGTCGCCACAGTGGAACTCCGGTCCGCTAATGTTTGGTAGTGGATTTTTACGTACCGGGTTACCAGCCCTGATGCACAACCTTCAACGAAGGCACGCCCCATTCATGTATGCCTCCACACAGAAGACGCTCTAGCTGAGAATCGAACGGGACAACGTCTTACTGTGAGGCGACAATGCTACTGCAGCACCACCACCGCAGTCAAATGTTGCTTGTTCATATTTGTATCAATAATTCCAAAAACATGTTATGCACAAGGTTTTAAAATATTTCATCTTAAAGCATACACAGTGGCAAACTCAACTGCATTAGTATTTGGCCTCTGCTAGTGCAGGTAAATAGATATTAACTGTTATTTTAATGATATTAATTTATATAGATATAATTTTTACATTTTTCTAAATATCTCAAAAACCAAGTAACACAGAGAGAACTCCTTAGCCTCATATGAAAGCTCACAGTTACATGTATAAAATTCTGCTGACAGTATGTGTGTTACTTGAGTGGCTGCTGAGATATTGTAAGTTGTTTACAAAATATTACAAGTGTAATAGTGCTTACTGTTATGTATAAAATTCATTTTAAGACCTAGAACCTAAAGAATACACCACTATAAAAATTGTTTGTGCTGAATAGCTTGCCATTCATACTTCTTTCATAACTCCTATGGTTCCAGAGATATGAGCATTTGTTTGAAGTCTAAGGGCATAATTTGATTCTGTCAAAAAGGCGTAGGCTCTGCCCATTTGAAATTGCAGAGAAATCTTTCTGAGCTCCATTGGAGTGAATGATATATAGTCCCCTATCATAACCCCTGTGGCTCCAGAGATGTGAACATTTGTTTGAAATCTAAAGGCTTAATTTGATTCTGTCAAAAGGCTTAGACTCCACCCATTGGAAGTTGCAGAGCTCTTTCTGAGCTGCATTGGAATGAATGAGATGTATTCCTCTAATGGAGCTTACCTAAGTTCCTCGGGCTTTTAGCTGTGTTTTCATTGGGCCACACCTGATTTGTTTTGTAGCACTGTTCTACATGATATTACTGCTCAGTAAAGTAAATTTGTACCTAACATCCTGTGTCCCTAAAGTGCATTATATAAGAAGTAGCAGACAAATTGCTTTTAATGTCATGTCTCTGGATTAGTATATAAGTGAGACAGCTAGGATATTTTTCCTTCTGACTAGCCTGGGTGAAGTATCTTTTGAAAGTTGTGATAAAGTATTGAGTAATCTCAGACATCTTGACTGTTTTAATAGTCACAAGATGTGGGAATGTGGAAAAAAAATCGATGTTTTTGGAAGCGAGGAAACAAATTTAGGAATTGTACAGTACTTGAGAATCTATTTATTTTATTTATTTATTTAACATTTATTTGCCAGGAAAATCTGACTTGGAACAAAGCCAATTTTCAGCGAAGACCCTGGGAGAAACGCTTCATACACATGTCTTTGAAACATGAGGGGAAACCAGATGCACATAGAGGAAAACCACATGAAGGCAGGGAGGACATGCAGACTCCGCACAGAAGGCACTCCAGCTGAGAATCGGACAGGAGAACCTCTTGCTGTGAGGCGACAGTGCTACCACTACACCACTGTGCTGTCCAAGAAAGCATTATATTATGAATCTTAATGATTCATTTATATGCAGCTGCAGCAAAGGAGGACTAATGGTTAGCAGCATCAGACTGGTTAATGGCACCTCACAGCACTTGGTTCTCTTGTTTGGTTCTTCTGTGAGGAGACTGCACATCCTGTGTTCACTTGGGTTTTCAGTTGGTTCTTCCTTTTCTTCTCATATCACAAAGATTTGCCATCGATGAATTGGTGATCTTTTAAACAGAGCCATAGCTACTAGTTTGGTGTCATGTGCCATTCCCCAGTCTGGCAACACTCCATGCTATGTTGAGGAACAAAAAAAAGGTTTGTTCTCTGATTTGGTGTTCCTTCTTTCCTCAGGAAGAGCATCAGGCACTAATGCCTTCGTGCTATACTGCCTGCTGTCACATTTACGGTAATGAGCAAAAATTAGATCTTCCATTCACCCCCCCCAACCCCTAGTGCTCAGGATATCTGCTGCCTTCACCCCACCCTAGCTATGCAGTGTATCACTGAAAGAGTGTGTGTGTGTGTGTGTGTGTCTGCACATGCATTTGTGAGTGATTTCTGCAATGAGTTGTCATACTATTCAGGATGAGCTTGTGTGCCATGCATCCGCTGACCATCAGGATAGGCTCTGCCTCCCCTGCAGTCTTGTATTGAGAGTAATCTTTAATGAACAAATTAACTAATGAAACTGATAGGAGTACTTCAGCATTAAAAAAGATTCTGCAGTGTACTTAGATAAACAAACATACCTACACACACACACACACAGTCAAAACATGTATTCATGTGGGTAATTTAGAGAGGAATTGTACATGCTTTAAAATATCCCTGCATGCTTTCAGTCTTGCTGTATAAATGTCTACATAGCTGTAGCTTGCACAGCTTCATTTTGGCTTCTTTCTTGAACAGAAGACCGCCATCTGCTTCAGCACAGTCATCTTTAAAAGTAAGCTGGGCTTCAGCTTCATCATTTTTCTTCAGCAGTAAAATTGCACAAAATACAGAGATGTGCTTTCGCAAAAAATTGCCATAAACTTTAGTACTTATCAAAATTAATGAATTAAGAAAGTAGGAAAGAAGAAAAAAAAAAAAGCACGAACAGTTTTAAATGCAGAAAAATAGAAAATAATACAGTACACTGAATTCACATATAAATAATGCTTCTACTGTAAACAGATAATGGCTGGATTGTTTTAACCCCTGTATACTGGCTGTGTTTTGTGGTCTTACTTAATATTAGTAACCACTTATTGATGCAGAAGGGCAATGCCCACCCACAGTGTTTTGTGTTGCATATGAATTATGAAGACTTATTAAAAGTCACCACTTAATTCTTATTTTGTCATCATCCATTGCGGCCCTGTTTAGTCAGTCATTACTTGGTACAGTACTTATATAATAGTGGGAGAAACAACTGTTATCCCTCAGCACAGTAGCAGAAGCGGTAGTAAGGAGAAGCAAGGAATCACAGCCCAGTTGTGGGGAACTGCCTAGCTGGGAAAATTATGAAGTGTTTGTCAAAGAAAGAATAAAAATAAGTAAATAATGGTTGGCAAATCACAGCCATAAGGAATTTGTCTGAGAGGAACCTGTCAAACTACATTAAAAGATTTGCTTGAGTGAAAAAGACATTAAAGTGGTGAGGGGCAGTAGTTGTGATCATCATCTTCATTTGCATGCATGTAGGAGAAAGCTTAGCCTACTTTGTAATTATGGTTTAAAGTGTGGAATAGTATGCTACATTAGGAACCATTACCATTTCAGGATACAGTAGTTAATGGTAAATGGAGCCTGTCAGATTAAAGCAAACTGATCATTGGTGACTTAAAGAATCAGTTCTAGAGCTTTTTAAGTTTTTTAATGTGTTTGGCATTACCATAGAATAGGGCCTTCATGAAAGAATGCCCTTGCTCACATGTGAGATATGTGACTTAAGATATGCATCAGAACAGATGATATTTCATATTGGAGGGTAACTGCAGGAACAAAGATGTAGGTCATCTCTTCAATAACACATCTTAAAATGCAGATTCTCAGAGGTTGTGTTAAGCTGCAGTTTGTCAAAAGATGCATTGAAACAGAATGCACAAAACGCAACTTCAAAAAGAATTCTAAACACTAGAGGTACTTCCCATGTGGGACCCAACCTTTGTATTCCTCAGCAGTTGCACCAGACCTAACCCTAACCTTAAACTATACCAAACTCTCATCTAAGGTCACCGACATCTGCTTGTGTTAAATATAGACAGCCAACCTCTTCATTCACTATAACTTTTGACAAAACTAAATTTGAGCAAATGGTCTCAGTGAACTGACTTTCAGTGATGATATTCTTAATCAGCTGTCCTGCCTCTGTGAGAATGAATGTAGAATTAAGACTGAGAATGCTTCACTTATGTAGAGTGAGAACCCTAGACAGAGCAGCAGCATATGGTCACAGGAAGTGGACTGGAATGTCAGCCAGCAGTTGTAAAGTAATGGGTCATGGCAGTTACTATCAGATTTTAAGGCCTGTGGGCAGACAACAGAGTTAGTAGAAAAAGGCCAGTGGGATCTTTGAAGGGTAGTCATTAAAAAAAAAAAAAGAGAGAGAGATTTATTTTACTGCACAAGATCCCTGTGTGACCTCACCTTAAATAGAAACATCGGTAAGGAGTGTGACTAAAATGGTGTGGATCTTCTTGCAGCAAGTGGGTAGTGGAACCCAAGATTTTCTCTCTCTCTCTCTCTGTCTGCTGATCCTGCGTGATCTTGATGTTACTAAGTATCCATTAGTTCCTTATATGGAAATGAGGTTCCTGTTTGTCATCATATTGCAGGTGGCGGGCTTTTTTAGTTATACCCTATCCATGTCCACCTTCCCTTAATGTGCTGTATGCATTGACTTTATATGTGAATAAGACACCAGTATGTTTGTTCTGGTAAGTAATGTCTTTTGGCATTTCCTGGTTAGGGGTCACCACAGCGGAATGCCGGACTGCTTATGATTGGCAGTAGATCTTTATGGTGCCGAGGTGCCAGCCCGATGCCCAACCTTCAACGAAGGCACACCCATTCATGCATGCACCTACCTGCATGTCTTTAAATGTCACTCAGCCATGAAGAGGACATGCAGACTCCACACAGAAAGCGCTCCAGTTGAGAATCGAACCGGAGAACCTCTTGCTGTGAGACGACAAAGCTAACCACTGTACCACCGCAGCCCTAGTATGTTTGTTCTGGTAAAGAGGAGTAATATGGAGCAGAATGATAAAAATTCTTAAGTTTTTCAGGGTTGTCATCAGGGTGAAAATGGTACTGTATTTAAAAAATATTGTTACCACCATGCCTACCAACCATCAAGCCTCTACTAAATCAGATATTGCACTGTCAGAGGGGGGTATCCAGGCAGCCATGAGGGTGCTTTGTGCTCTCTCTGGCATCCCAGTAGTAAGACCAGCATTTGTTTTTGCCTAAATCTTCCTCCTCTGCTGGCAGCATGAATACTTACATCATAGCTAGAGCCATGTGTGCTCCTGCTCATGTGCTGACAGGGTTCTTCCTAGCACCAGCTGCTTGCATCTTGGCAGACTTCCACTCTCTAGAGAAAGCCCAGTAGTCAAAATATTGCCTCAAGCTAGGCAGGGTGCACCCCTCCCCAAATGTCACACTCTATCCTCCCTGCCTACACCATCAGGCACTCCAGTCACTAGTCAAACTCAGGTTGCCTGAGGTGTAGTCAGGGTTTTATCCTTTTACACCACCGGTGCAGGTTTGGGTACCTTATCATACACTAATAACACTGCTCCCAAAATCAGAAATCACTTCACAAGGCTACAAGCTCACCGCAAAACAAACAAAGTAACACCATTTTACTTATCTTTCTAAAGACTAATTAGAAAATGTTAGTCTACCTCAGGACGACAAAAGTATACAGCGTAGATATATTCTTTATGGAAATGTGACAACAGGTTAACAGATAAAGGTAAAAGTTCAAGTCAATGACTAATGTCATTAGAGTATTTTGTTAGGAAGTTAAAGGAAACAGTACTATGAAGACTGCTGTATAACATTTAAAACCCAGATGCATTGAAAAAGAATGCGTAAGGCACGACTTCATAGATTCTCTCATGACCTATTTCATCTTGTCAGAAAGACAAGTTACAGCACTTGGAAAATGCCCTGTTCTTATTTCTCATTCCTCTTCAGCAGCAAAAACTCATTGTTGAGTAAACCAGTGCAGTCATCAGGGTTTGCTTTTATTTATGATTCTTGAATTAAACTGAACAACAAAGAATATTTGAAAATTAAACATACACTGCTAAAATAAATTGTAAACAATATTTCCTGTGAGTGTAGGCAACACAGAATGGATATCTTCTGCAGAATAAATGTCACATGTAAAAAATAATTGTAGTTATTAATTTAGAGCTTTCAATTTGTCATACACAGCAAAAAATAACCATGTGCACAGTTTGGTTTCTTAGCTAACAATACCTGCTTTAAAATAAGCTAACTGGATGAGTGTAATGAAGCACATATATTCCAGTGTTATAGACTGATTTTAAATAATAATGTGCTTTGAACTATTTAGCTGAATAATGTGTGCTACCTGTTTCTCATTCCCTTATGCACTGAGCAGTGACTCAGTATTGCTGTGAAAAGGTGCACTGGGAATTGTATTAAAGTCTAAAGTGATGCAAAGCAAACCTAGCATTGCCCACCCAAAATTAAAGCTACTGAATTCAGACAGAGCCTTCCCTTTTGCCCTATATACAGCCAAGTGTTACAATGCTAGTATATCTTGAACCAGCTGTACTAGAAAAGCAGAAGTGCACAGGACATCTACTCAGACTGCATGCTTAATAAGCCCTTTACAGAGCTGATGGTGCCAAGTGTGGGAGCTGCAAAGGATGGCCAAGTTGTTACTTCATGTAATACCTGCTGCTACCTTATCAGTCCCTTTAGTGACCCAGATCCCTGGTTCTGCTTGTAAATTTTTTTTTATTTAAAATATGGGCCTTAAAGTCTGAGTATTACAGATCAGAGCATATGTTTGCAAAACTACATTGAAATTATATTGAAAATATGTACTCCATTAACATGTTATTTACCAGGAGAAGTATTTCAAACTTTTATAACTTTCCAAAGCATAACTTGGGGGAGGGTCACTGCACTAAAATAGCTACGGTGTCAGAAGTGAGAAATGTATAATTCGTATTCATACCTCATCTCGTTGCATTTTGTAACAACCTGTGTAATACATAATAGCATAGTAACTGCATCAGGGCTTGTCACAAATTATATATGCTATGATTTTTTTGTCTGTCAGCTGCAACAAACAAGAAACACCAGTACTTTAGCCATTTGTAGTGATTTTCTTTTGGTTGGCACTAAAGTCACCATTGTGGGATCCTTTTTGACCACTTCTTCCAGCTGTTAACTGCAGCATTTCACATTATGCAAAATGCAAGGTTTGGAGTTTGAATCCCAATCCTCAATAGTTACAGCGTCTCCCTATCTCCTTTAGCAAGCACTAATAGTTCCATCTTTTATACTGTACTGGGTTTTTTATTTCCAAAAAATAGAAGAAAGGATGTGCTTCAGTGCAGCTTATTTTATTTATAATTCACACTTTTTAAGATTTACCTTTGGTATTAGTTGCTAAAGCTGTCCGAAAGTATTTGCTGGTTTAATATGCCTACAATGGTAAATGCTGTGCCATGACTGCATCTTAGTTAGAAACAAAGTTTGGAATATGTGTTGTATACTAATAATACCAGTTTATATTAGTTTGCCTAAAATAGTTACCAAAGCCCAGAATGGCAGTGAATGACTATTAACAGCAAAGCAGAACATGGTTTGCATTACTGTATAGTGGCTGCCATTGACATGATATATATACAAACATACATAGTAAATAAAGAGAATGTGGATCTTCCTCATATTTGACCAGGATTCCTTATGTCCTACATGCTATCTTCTAATTGATTATCTAATATTTGTTTAAAAGAATCATCTCTCTCAGGGTAAATATCTGTGGGTCATTCCACAAAGTACCACCTTTCTGTGAACCAGGGACAAGCTTGTTTAAGTCTGATTCTTTATTCTGTTTAGTTTGTGATACCCTCTTAGTTCATAAGGTATTGTCTGCTCCATCCCATGATAATGTATTACCAGATAGATTCATTCCTGTCAAGCAACGTTTCTCAAGGAGCACTTGAAAAACTAGCTTGAGTCTTCAAAGGGGAGAGATGTATGATGATAGGAGGTACTGCCAGCCATGCCAGGAGAAATAAGGCAGTGGAGTTGTAACATATGCCAGCACAGCTAGCTAGAATTTTGTAAATAATTCTATGCCATTTGTATATCAAACTGACTTGTACAGATGCGTGTGCTGAAAATGTATTTGTGTGGTTTGCTTGCACTAAAATGTATCAACAGTGTGCCCCGCTGGAAGGAAAATAGATGTTCATGCATTATTGTAACTGTTTAAATGTATACGTTGTAACAGCATATACTGGAAGTGAAGAGGTTAATCTTAATCCATCTGACTATGCAAAATATTCTTGAAATTAAATTAATTTATGGGTTAAGCCATAAAGATATTATCCCACAGTTTTGAATGGAGCCAGAGGCACAATGTCTGTGCTAGAGAATAGGTTGTAGGAAGAGTGGCATGGTTTTATGACTTCCAGCAGCTGCACCACATCTGAGCAAAGCACTATCTTTGTGCATTGTGGCGCTAAACCCTGGTAGCATCTAGTGATGGGGGATATTGTGGGAAACAGAGTCAGATGACCAGATGTACATGATGTCATTATGTACAGAAATGTTTTAATATTAGAGGAGACTGAAATCTCAGCAGCATTCTGTATTCTGACTTTGATCTGACAACATGGACCACTCACCCATCTTGCCTTGCTCTATTCAGTAAGCAGGAGCAGTAATTATTTTAGTCAGTCAGGAAAAGATAGTGAGACTAGATAAATACTGTTTTTCTATAACTGGGTGAAGCTTTCCAAGAGTGTTATTTTTAATATTGCCTGTGGATGAAACTCTGGTGTTTACTATAAACAGATATTTCATATTTTCATGTTCTTTTATTATTTATTATTAAATGTATTTAAACTTTTCATTGTGGCTTGTCCTTTAGAAAATTATTTAAATTTTGAGAGTATTTGCATATATTTATTTGTTGATAACTCTGGCCACTCCTGAAAGCCTTGCTGTTTGGTCAGCATTAACATTTGAATTAATATTAACTTCACTCAGTATAATTGGGTACCCTTTTGAGAGCCTTATAGTAGATGACTGGTCGCAGTCAAACTACCTTATAGTCTGGGCAAAGTTGGTAGAGTGGTAATATGTGCCAGCCTTTCCCAGGTGTGTGTGTGTGTCAGCTACTTGGGGCAGGGCCACGAAGCACTGGTTTTACAGAGAGGGTGCTGGAGGACTTGGTTTGGACACTCTGCTGAGGACCTAACCCTACAGCTGTACCAATGGGGAGTCTTACTGGGGACCTAGAGGAAGACAGATACAGAAATCCAGACCCTGGAGTGGGTGTGTTTGCTGTGTGCTCTTAAGGGAAATTGTACTTGATGCAGAGAGGTCTGCATCTGGAAATACCGTGTGTATCCATTTGTAGTCTAAATGAATGTCCCTCTCCAGGTTAAGTCGTGATGATTCAGACTCCTTGATTACTGGCCCAGAAATGGGGACGTCACATTAATCACCACTTAGCAGTATAGAATGAAATGAGGCATAGATATGTATCTTATTTTGCATACAGGAGGCAATCAACGTGGATATTAACAAATCCATATGAATAACATTATTGCGATCATGATTTGAATCACATTTTTGTTTTCCATTGAGAGACGCATATTATTTTAGAAATTATTAATTCTGAGCTAAGAACAGTCATTGCAGTGAAGGTGTGTGCATTGGCAGTTTTAGAATAGGTAAGCTGTGGAAAATTTTAATTACATTCCGTTAATGAACTCTTTTGTTAGTATGGTGTTTCACTGATGAGTGGCAGTATTAAATAACTAATACTGTGTAAGACAGCTGTATATCTAAAAATGTTTTGCACAAAAAATGTGTGTGTCTGCCAGTATGTTTTTGACAGCAAGCTGTAACACTTTACGTAAACATGGATAGATTTGCCATATGTTGTTACAGTTGTAATGTATAGCAATGTAATGGACACTTTTTTACCCAGCATAGCTGCATGCAGGTTATAGAGATGTAAGCAAACTAAATGACAGGATATTGAAATGCTGACCATTAAAATGACTGCAGTATTCCTGAGGTTTGTATTGTAATAATAGTGTAGTTTATGTCATGAAAGATGTAGCTATTCATTGCAGGTCATCGACTTAATGGCTGCAAATCCCAGTTGGCCTAAGATCCTTTTTGTTGGAGACCTTGCGTAGTACTTGGGTACTTAAACTGACTGGGATGTATTGGACAAGAGAATGCAAAACTCCCTTGCTTTATTTATTTAGATAGATAGTTCATTAGTTATTAATTAATTAACAAACATCCACCAGAGCAGGCAGATATGACCTTCCTGCTCATTGGAATGTAGTGTAACAGTGTGGTGGAACCTGTATGTGATAAACTTCAAAATCTTATGATACACATGTTGAAGAGCACATCCACTCCACATGTGAGTACTGACTTGTATATTTGCATTTACTTATTAGTGTGTCTTCACTGTTTTGTTAGTCATTTATAATTCATGTGATTCAAAAGTGGAAAAATGGTCAGGCTTTGTCCACCCTTTAGTGCAGCAGCTGGAAAGTCATGCTTCGTCTTAGTTTTAGTAAACATGTTTTTATGTGGAATGAAATTGTGAGAGACCCTTCTTTTTGTATGCTATTTTTATTTCTTGTGTTGTAGTATTTACTGGAACTGCCATTGTACAAGATGTATGTATTCTCTCCTCTAATCTGAAGGATTACACTAGTACATAGTTGCCTAGTTCAAAATACGGGCTATCAGCTGTTAAACTATAAATGTCCTAATAAGGAAACAAGTGATTTGAGATTTTGAGGTCATGCTGCCTTTGCTGCACTGCAATCATAATTAATAACAGATGAAAAGCGCATGCAGGGTTAAGTACGGGGCACCTCTTACTGCTGCAGCAGTGAAATTATCTGGCTGTTCTTCCATTTCTGAGTGACTGTGTGTTTGTGTGCCCTCCTCTATGAAGCAGAAGCATTATTTTTCACACAGCACAATTTATGAATTATTGAACATCTATATTTACTAGTGTAGTTCTTAATTCTTTGCTAATACAACATATTTGTTATAGAACTTCTACAAAAATGGTCCCTACAGAGATTGCACAGGCATGCAGTGTTACGCTGATGTAAGATATTGTTCATCTTCACTGTGGCACCAGAACTGTCATTGTGTCCCTAAGATAATCCACATGAGACCCATGCAGCAGGAATGATTTGCATCCGACAGTGGTGCACTTCTGGCTGTCAAGGTGACTGGCAGTCCATTTGCTTTTTTTTTTTTTTGTTGTGGTCGGTTTAAGTGCTTGGATTGATCTGATATCCTAGAAATAAAGAGGATGCCAACTGGAACACACACACACACACTTTTTTGTGTTAACCATTGTCATGCTGTGTTGTTTTTTTTTTCAGTTTGATTTTTTGTTTGAAGACACCCCCCTATACATGAAGCTTGTATCTATTTTTATGCTGTTTCTAAATCTTTAGATTGTGTTCTCCATATAAAAGCAGTGTTACCTAGTGTTATCTTTACTTCCACTTTTTCATCAAAAACTTTAGTCCCTTGCTTTATAGTTCCACTCTGCAGATTATCAGAATTGTAGACACCCATCTCCACATAGTACGTAATTCTCAATTTAATTGTGGACTGCACCCTTTCTACAGATCTGAGTTATGCTGGAATTTTGTTTTCTGTCATGAGTGGTGTAGAGATTTTCATTCCATACATTTTTCTTTATTACCTGCACATACTGAGTAAATGGGCTGATCTGTCACAAACTTGGCAGTTAGTAATGTTGCTATTTTCTTTATTTTATTAATCAGGTAAGGCCACTGCACACAAGTATCGCTTTTCGAGGTTATCCTGGGAGCTTTGTCTGGTTAAATGCCTTACTCAGTGTCATACAGTAGGCAAATGGAGGTGTAAGGAATCGAATCCTGTACCTTGAGCACAGGAAGCAGCTTGTTAACAGCTTAGATCCTTAATCCTCTAACAGTTGCACTTACATTTGCAGTCTTGAGCGGAGCCATATTTTGAAAGTAATTAAGATTTATGCTAACAGGAATCCTCTCCAATACCCTTGTACTATAAAATCAGTATATGCATGCTTAAAATAATTTCCAATGATGTGTGCCATTGTTGCAAGAAGCTTCAATATATTAGAAGAAAAAAATGAAAAGTATCTTTTAGGGCAGGCTAAAATGACTGATGTTTATGTAAGCTTCTAGGAGGTGGGGGGTTGGGCTAAGCAAATTAGAAATCTTGTTCCCTGGGTGGTTTCACAGGTTAACTGTTTGTTTGGATGATTGGTACCCACATTGGTGAGTCCTGTAACATGGAAACTGAATTGCCAGAAGTCTGGTCTTAAATATACCAAGTCCAAGATTGCTATTCAAATGAATATTCTGATTTCTCCAAGGTACGGTGATCTTGGGTTGGTATATATAAGTTCAGGAGGTGCAGGAGGCTTGTCTCCCTGCACAATAAAAAGTTTATAGGAGAGAAGCGGTATTCAGTATTCACTCTTCTGCCTTTTTTTTTTTTTTTTTTTTTTTTTTTATGTCATACTCAGCATGTCGAATCCTGACATTTCATTAGGGAGCCTTCCATAGAAATATATGTGACAGCAGAAGTGCTTGCACCTTTTTATGGTAGCATAAATTGTTTTATAGATGGTAATTCTGTTTGGTTACTTGTATTTTATAATTCCTGCATGTCTTCTTACAAGAAAATGCCACTTCCGCAGTGTGTCTATAAGGTCTGTACATCTAGTTTCAAGTTATTGTGCTTTGCATTTAAATGTTCCTAAGTAGGACGACGCCTACTCTATGGACTATCCATAATGTCCATCCAAGGAGTAATGTACTTCATCTGCTCACTTCAGACAAACGCATCTTTCCATTACACAGATGAGAAATCAGACTTTTAATCTTGAAAGTAACAGTTGCAACAGTGGGAGAATGCAGTTAATCGTTGATGCTTACATGAGTGTAAAACAGAAGTGAAACTCTCACCATGGCCAAGGTGCTAAATATGTTTTTTTATTTTTATAACATAACTAGCAATGTCCTTCCATTTCACTCTTCATAGGTAGGTACTAGGCTATTGGCCCTAGGGCCTATATAAGCCTAGCCAAGAAGGTATCCTGGCTTTCGCCACCCAAGAAAATTATTTTCCTGTGCCCCTGTCAAGCAGAGCCACAGAAGTGATCCCCGGGGTGAATTTCCTATTTCCCATCCAATCGTCAAGATTTTTCTTGAAGAGTGCTAATGAGGAGCTCTGTTTGACATAGATAGGTAGTCTGTTCCAGAGTATGGGAAGTCTCTGGGACAGGAATCTATCCCTCCAGCATGTTCTGTTTGTTGTTGTGACAAGGTTTAGGTCCCTAGAGCATGTAGCTAAGAGGGTTTAGGATTTCTTTAAGTGGAGCATGTCCAACAGCTCGGGTTTGACATAGCTTTGTATGTTAGGCAGAGATCGCCTCTGAGTAGGCGATATGCAACGGAGTAAAGCTGGAGTTATTTGAGATGGTCTGCGTAGAGCATCTGTTTGAGGCCAGTAATCCTCTTTGTGAGGTATTTTGCGGCCTTTCCAGTTGTTATAGCTGTCTTGTGAGGTACATACCAAAAGGGGCGTTGTACTCTATAATGGGTCTAATGAGTGATGAGTAGAGGGAACAATGACCTCTTTTTTTTCTGGATGAGAAACCTTTTGTGATGAGGTGTGCCACATAGAAGGATTTCCTGACCACTGTAGCGATGTGATTATCAAAGGAGAGACTACTGTCCATCTGTATCCCAAGGTCTCTTATTACACTTTCAGTGTTAAGTAGACTACCACCTATGTGGTACTTCATGGGTACAAAGTTTATGTCAAATGGGATGACAATGCACTTTTTGGCATTGAGCTTGAGGCCATGGCTTTGACATCAGGCATCTGTCTCAATGAGGCCCTTTTGTAGGATGGCCACATCATTAGGAGTTTCGATTATGGCTCCTAGTTTGCTGTCATCTGAGAACTTAGTTAGCCAAAGACCTTCTGTGTTAGCCTGTACTTCAGAGAAGTAGATACCAAACAGGAGAGGACCCAGGACTGAACCCTGTGGTACTCCACTTGTCACTGGTCTGAAGTCGGATTTAGAGTCTGCTACTTTCACAGTGTGGGTTCTGTCAGTAAGCCAGTTGGCAACCCATCTTGTGACATAGGGATTTATACCTAGTTTAGTGAGTTTATCTATAATTCCAGAGTGGGGGATGGTGTCAAAAGCCTTGAGATCTAGATAGGCTGTGTGAACCACCCTACCCTCATCTATGGCTTTGGTGACTGCTTCAAAGAAGTCTATCAGGTTTAGGAGACATGATTTGCATTTTACAAACCCTAACTGTGTGGGGTCCAGAGTTTGGAGATTACCAATGTCTTTGTTTATGAGTTCCATGATGATATGTTCCATGGCCTTGCAGACCAGGCTCGTCAGGCTAATGGAGCAGTAGTTCCTGGGGTCTATCATGGCTCCCCCTTTGTGGAGTGGGATAACCTTCGTAGTGCGCTATTCAATGGGCACAAAGCCTGAGGTGAGGCTATGATTGAACATGGTACTTAGGTGGGGTGCCAGTTCATTCTGAAGTTCGTGTAGAATGCAACCTGGGATGTTGTCAGGTCCCATGGATGCTGTGCTCTTGGCTTTGGAGAGTGAGGTTTTTACCTGTGGAGCTGTGATTACAGGAACTTTGCATTCTTCCGGTATAGAGATGGGCTCTTTAGGGGGTGAGAGGGGGTAACGTTAGCACTGAACCTATCTGCCAGGATATTGGCAATATCATTTGGTTCTGTATATTTAGTGCCATTGTGCTGTAACTCAGATCTGACTGTTGCCATTGAGATTCTTGACATAGCTATAGAATGCTTTGTGGTTGTCTTTAGAATCAGCAATATTCTTAACTTGAGGGATCCCCTGCCAAGGGTGGCCTGACGTCCGGCCAGTATACCAAAACCTTTAGGTTGTTATTGATATGCTGTACATCACACATATGCTCCCTGCGCAAAGCATAGGGCATAAATGTGACATGCGGACATATCTTCCTCAGAACTTCTTTGCCACTGGTCTGAGTGCCATCTTTTGATCATTGGTCTGATCGTCCGAGTTGTGCTGATTACCTAAGTCATTTAGATAAGTGCCCTGTTGGTTTTTTGACTTATCCTTTTTTTTTCTTTTAGCGGGTTCCTGGGTTTTTTCCATTATTCACCAGGGGTATTTCATGATTTGGAAAATCTTTTCTCCCCTTCATGGGCAGTCCTCAACCACCTCGAGACCAGTTGAGCTCTTTTCCACAAGTGCTTCAAGTTCTTTTGATTCATGGAACTATTCAAGAGATTCTAGCTGCTCAAAGGGGGAAGGGGGTTTTATTCCAGAATGTTTTTGGTCCCCAGGAAAGAGGGCACTTGGAGACCCATTCTGGATCTTTCTCACTTGAATACATTTCTGAAGGCTCCTTCCTTTTGAATGTTATCCTTTCAGACTTTGTTCCCTCTTCTGCTTCCTCAGGCTTTCATGGTTTCTCTGTGTCTCAAGGATACTTACCTCCATATTCCTATTCATCCCCTTTTCAGGAAGTTTTTACATTTCTCTGTTGCTTCCTGGCATTTTCAGTTCTCTGCTTTGCCCATTGACATTTCTACTGCCCCAAGAGTATTCACCAAATACCTAGTTCCTTTGATTGCTTTTTGCAGGCTCAAAGGCATTCAGGTCTTTTCCTACTTAGATGACCTGCTTATTCAAGCCTCTTCTCCAGCGATTCTTTTACAGCACCTTCATTGGATCATTGCTGTGCTGCAAAGCCTGGGGTTCACTGTAAATTTTCAAAAATCCTTCCTGTCCAGGTCATGGGATAATGTTTTTCTTGGATGCAGGATCACAACTGTTCCTATGCTAGCATCTCTGCCTCTTCCCAAGGCTTTGACAATGGTTTCTTTTCTTCAGTCCCATCTTCCCTGACCTTGATTTCAACCTGCGAATTTCTAAGGGCTCTGGTATTTGTGGCATCCACCATCCCTATGCTTCCCTTCACCAGATTGCACATGACAAAGCATCAGTGGTATCTGAAGTAAATTTGGCTCCAGCATGCTCATCCTCTGGAGTTTCCAGTCTGTCTTCTTCCATGTCTCAAGTTGAAATCTCAGTGGTGGATTCACCAACTGACTTTGAATCCAGCCCGCCCCTTTCAACCCCTGCTTCCCTGTCAGGAACTCTACACAGCCTCCTCAGATGGGGTTGGGGAGCTTCCTTCAGAAACCTGAAGGTGCAACGCCTTTGGTCTCCTCAGTGCATCAGTATCAAGGAGATGAGAGGTCTTCTGTTGCCCCTCACTGCTTTTCATGCTCTGTTTTCTCCAGGGCTCCTAAAGATCTTTACAGACAACACCACAGTGATGTTGTACATCAAACAAACAGACAAGGGGGGACAAGGTCCTATCTGCTTTGCAGATTGGCACTCCAGGTTTGGGAGTTAGCAATTCAGTACTGTGTCACACTTCAGGCAGTGAACATTCCTTCAAGTCAGAATTTTGTGGTGGACTCCCTGAGCAGGTCCTTAACTTAGTCTCATGAGTGGATGCTTCACAGGAATGTGTTTCTGAATGTTATCCGCCAATGTGGTAGTCCTCAAGTAGATCTCTTTGCCTCCCCTCTGAACAGGCAGCTTCCTCAATTTTGTGCTAGGACTCCGTGTCCTGTGGCCTGGAAGATGGACACCCTATGCTTTTCATGGAAAGGGATTTTTTTTATGCCTTCCCTCCCCTTCATCTCATTCCAAAAGTCCTGTGCAAGATAAAGCAGGATGCTCCCAAAATCTTGCTGGTGACTCACTTTTGGCTCAGACAGCATTGATTCCCTCCTCTTCTGCAGTTAGCCAAAGGCAGTCATCACAAGTTACCTGAAAGGGTAGATCTTCTCACAAAAGACAAGGGATCTCTCATCTATCTGTACTTGTCCTCTCTTCATCTGACACTGTTGGGTGATAACATTTTGATTCCCTATAAGCGCCTGTTTTCTGAGGACGTTTCAGATTTTGCAGGAGGCCAGGAAATCCACTACTAGGAAATCCTACTTGTCCAAATGAAAGAGGTTTTCTGTTTCATGTCTTTGTCGTAACCTGGAGCCACTTACTGTGGATGTTCCTTTGGTTCTTTATTTGTGTGAACTGCTCAATGCTGGGTTGGCATATTCTTCTATTAAAGCCCACCTCTCAGCTATTTCTGGTTGTCTGCCTTTGACTTCTCCTTTGGCCTCCAGGTTCAAGGCTGAATAGTTTATTAAAGCCGTCCTTCATGTTAGACCTCCAGGAAGCCTGTTATTCCTTCCTTCTTTTATGCTTAAAGTGGTGAATGAATTGTCTCTTAATCAGTCTATTAATTTGCCCACTTTTTCCCTTCTCCTCAGTCAGCTAGTGAGAAGGTGTTGGACACTTTGGGTGTGCATAGATAACTCAGATTGTATTTGGACAAAACTAAATATGTTAGAAACTCTGATCAGCTTTTTGTTTCTTTTCATCCTGTATCATTAGGTTTGGCAGTTTCTAAGCAGACTATTTCCTCTTGGATTTCTAAAGCCATTACTTTTTTTTTATTCTTATGGTAAGAGCCTTCCTTCTGTCATTAAGGCTCGATCTACTAGGGCTATGGCTTTTTCTGGTGCTTTTTTCAAGGGTTTGGATACTAATTCTAACCTTGAGGGCAGCTACCTGGTCTTTGGTGCATACCTTTACCAAATATTACAAGTTGGATGTCATATCCAGAAGTAGAACAGTTTTGCTAAGGCCATTCTTCATGGGTTCCTAGAAGGCTCTATTGGCCCTTCCTCCTTCCTGTGCTTTTGCACTGTCCCTCATGTTAAGAATACTGCATTAGTGAAATGGAAGGACATAGTACAGTTGTGTAAAATCTGACCATAACAGTAGTTGTCCTTCTCTTCACTGCTGCAGTATTCGCTTCCTCTCTCCTCCCCCTGGTCTTTTGTCCCTCTGGATGTGTATGTTACCCTCTGGTATCCTAGGGCTAGGTTTCTCCTGAATGTCATCTTAATGCCATACACCTTGTGCAGGGAGCATAAATGTGACATACAGTGTATCAGTAACCTGAAGCCTTTTTTATACTGGCTGAACATCGAGCTGCCCTTGGCAGGGGATCCCTCATGTTAAGAATACTGCAGCAGCGAAGAGAAGGACATCTATTACAGTAACATTTTACACAACTGTACTTTATATACAAAACTAGTTTCACCTTTATATTCTGCTATTCCCCTTCTATATTCTTCTGGTTTGCCCAAAAGGTAAAAATGAGCAAGGTATACAAGTTATACAAGTAAGTGCCACAGATTTATGTACTTGTTTTGTGATGATGTTTTCTATGTTATGTTATTTTGTGTTTTTGATTTTATTACTCTTTTTTCATGTATTATTGTAACTTTAGTACTTTTCACCATGGATTTCTGCTGAAAAGGGCTTTGGTGCCATGATGGACTTTCCTGATAAAAATGCAAATGAAGAACTGAATGAATGAGGGACTGAATGAATGAATGAATGCTAAAGAGCAAACCTCATCCCTACCCTTCTTCCTTATTTAAATATGTCAATACTTAAAATAATTTCCAGTGGTGGTGTGCAGTTGTTACAGGAAGTCTAACATTACCCAAAAAGTGAAAGGTGATTTTTTTTTTTTTTTAAGTTTAATAGTAAGCCATAATGCACTGGCTTTGTTAATTGCTCTGCAGAATGAGCACCATTTTTTTCTTTCACACAATGGGACGGATTTGAAAAGACTTGGTCTTTCAGAATCGGGTCAGACTTACACTGAGAGCAACTTTTGGAATCTGTCCCAAATTATTTGTGTGCAAATCAGATGTGAGCATTTGTCCCTTAAAGTTGAATATCTTTCCATGCATTTTTATGCTTAGTACCAGAATTTTTTATAGTATTAAGCTTGTTGTAATATGCAAAAGTTATGTGAATTAAAAAAAAATGCTCATAATGTACTCTTAGTCCTGGTTAGGAAATACAGAGTTAATTTTAATATTGGATCTGGCATGTGAACGTCCATCCTTGTCAACAGTAAGAATGAATCTGCAGGCCTTTGGTCAGCTTGGCGTCTTAAATTTACTTTCCCAGGCTAACCAGCCCTCCTGGTACCCATAATATTCTGAAATCTGTCTTCTGATTTGTTCAAGGTATGTTTTTCAGCAGATGAGTGAATGTTTTCTTGTTATATTGCACTTTTACAATATTCTCCCTTCTCCCTTATGACTGTACCATTTCTCTTTCTGTTAAATGTTTATGGCTGTTGTGTTCTTATCTGTAGTTGTCCTTTTGTTCCCATGTTGCAGTATTCATAACATGAGGAATTCCCCACCTAGTTGACCTGAATGTCCAGCCAGTATACCAAAGGTTTAAGCTACTGCTAGGTACGTGCGACATTGCACATAAGATGCAGCAGACATATGCCATAAAAGTGACATTCGGGTTGCCTAGGCGAGGAATTCCTCATGTTATGAATGCTGAAACATGGAGAAGAGAAGGACATCTATGGTTATGGTAAGATTTTATACAACTATTCTTACCGACTGCTTACGTGATTTTTAAAATTAATGCTTTCCCTTATTGGTGCTAGCTTTGTTTTAATGTCTAAAATGACTGTACAGTACTAGCAGTTGTGTTGTGTGTGTTCACCAGAAACATGAACATGGGTATAAGAGTACAATCTGGGAATTCTTGAGGAGTGAATGTTATTCTAATCATTTATGTCCATAGACTATAAAAAGCTTGTGGACTGCATAGATGCAGTGATTCATGGTAGAGATTAAGACCTAAATGCAGCTACACTCTTTGCAAACCTGTCTCACCTGGTTTCCCTGGAAGGATGTGGTTTATACCCATGTGTCTTCTTACCACTTACTGTTTGCTTTGTTATTTAATACTATAGTTGTATCTGAAGTTAACAATTTTAACCTTTATAATCATTGAACTGTGATAAGAAGTATTGGTTTAGGTGTTTTATTGTACTTGTCAGAAACAGCACATCAAAATTAACTATGAAAAAATGTCTTACTAAATGATACAGTTATTATTTTCACAGTGGTATGAATAGCTTTAAATTCTTTCCCTTTTAATGATGTAGCACTACAGTGTTTTTATAATTGTGTGTGTGTGTGCGTGTGTATGTATGAATGAGCCCTTTATCTTGTGACTCATGAAACTAAAGCTAGTTGTTCATAGGTTCATAGGTTCATACTAGGCTATCTGCCCGAGGGCATTTACAAGCCTAGCCCATAGTTTTGTGGCTTACGCCACCCCTTTAGTATGGGGAACTATACCCATTATTTTGCTGTGCCTCTGTCGAGCAGTGACACTGAGGTAATCCTTGGGGTATATCTGCGATCTCCCATCCATTGGTCAAGATTTCTCTTGAACAAGGCCAGCGAGGTGCTCTGCCTCACATATACCGGGATTTTATTCCACAGCATAGGGAGTCTTTGGGTGATGAATCTATCCCTCCAGCACATCCTATTAATAGCCGTGTCGAGGTTTAAGTCTCCCGCCCTTGTGGCTCTGACGGATCTAGATTTTTGAGGTGAAGCATATTCATCAAATCTGGGTTTGACATGGCCTTGTATGTTAGGCAAAGGTCACCTCTGAGCAAGCGGTGGCGACTGAATAGAGCTGGAGTTCTTTCAGTCGGGCAGCATAGGACAGATGTTTGAGACCCTTTATCCTTTTGGTGAGGAACTTTTGTGGCCTCTCCAGCTGCTGCAAGTGTCGGGTCAGATACATTCGAATGGGGCATTGTACTCAATCATTGGTCTGATGAGTGATGAGTATAGGGAGACTATGACCTCCCTTGATCTAGATGAGAATCCCTTCATGATAAGGTGGGCAATGTAGAAGGTCTTCCTAACTACTTTAGCTACATGGGTGTCGAATGACAGACTACTATCAACCTGGGTCCCCAGGTCCCTGATAACTTCTTCTGTGCTCAGTGGATTGCCACCTATTTGGTAGCTAGGGGTAACCTTGTTTTTCCCGAAGGGTATGACTATGCATTTTTGGCATTTAACTTTAGGCCATGGCTCTGGCACCAGTTATCCGTTTCTGTGAGACCCTTCTGAAGGATATCTGTGTCAGATGTGTTTTCTACTATGGCGCCCAGTTTGCAGTCATCTGCAAACTTTGTCAGCCATAACCCTCCTGTGTTTGCTTGTACTTGGAAAAGTAGATGCCAAACAAGAGTGGGCCCAGGACTGAGCCCTGTGGTACACCACTTGTGACAGGCTTTGAGTCTGACATGGCGCCAGCAACTCTGACCCTGTGGGTTCTGTCACTCAGCCAGTTTGCAACCCATCTTGTGATGTATGGGTTAACATTTAAGCTGATGAGTTTTTCAATGATACCCGAGTGGGGTATTGTATCGAAGGCCTTCGCCAGATCGAGGTAGGCTGTATGGACTGCCTTTGCCTCATCAATGGCTTTGGTGACTGTTTCGAAAAAGTCAACCAAGTTTAGAAGGCATGATCTGCCTTTGACAAAGCCAAACTGGGATGGATCCAAAGTCTGCAAATTCCTATGTCTTTATTTATGAGGTCCATTATGATCCTCTCCATGGCTTTGCAGATAAGGCTTGTCAAGCTAATGGGCGGTAATTTCCAGGGTCGGTGGAGGCACCGCCTTTGTGAAGTGGGACCACAGTTGCAGTGCGCCAGTCCTGGGTGCGTATCCAGAGGTAAGACTATGATTAAACAGCTGTCCTAGCTGTGGGTTTAATTCCTCGTTGAGTTCGTGGAGCACACAGCCGGGGACACCATCAGGTCCCATGGATGCTGTGTTATTTGCTTTGGAGAGAGCAGTTCTCACTTGGGCATTGGAGATGTTTGGGGGGCTGCAATTGCTTCTTATAGGTATCCCTCCTTTTGTAAGCGACGCCGGAGAGAAGTTTGCACTGAACCTGTCAGCCAGTATGTTGGCAATGTCTGTAGGATCAGTAATCTTCACATCATTTTGAACTAGTTCTGAGCATATCTGGGAGTTTCCTCACAGGTTTCTAACATAGCTAAAGAAGGCCTTATGATTGTCTTTTGAGTCTTTAGCTATTTTTCTCTCAAAATTTGCTTTGGATGATTTTATGAGAGCTCTTAGTTTTTTACTTATAGTGATCAAGGGTGTCTTACCTTTTAAGGATTTTGCTCTATCTTGTAGTAGCTTCCTCCTTTTGTTGTAGAGTTTGTTTATGGCTGGGGTCCACCAGACTGGACGCTTGCCTTTGGTACAAAGAGTCTTTGTTTTGCTTGGGATTGCCTTATCCATGCAGTCCTGCAGGTGCTGGTAGAAGGCATTTGTAAGTGATTCAGCGGCTTGAGTACTGTTTTCGGCCGGCTCGGGGGCCTTAAAGGAGACCACACTAGTCTTTAGAAGTGTGAAGTCGGCTTTCAAGAAGTTCTTTACTGTGGTCTTTTTTATTTCAGGTGGGGGTGGGATGAGGACCTCCAGCGAGATTAGTTTGTGATCTGATCTCACCAGTGAGGGGTATACTTCCGGTGTTGAACATTGTGCTCCCATGTTCGTGATGATGAGATCAAGTATGTTTTCTCCTCTTGTGGGGATGGTGACTAGTTGTTCCATGGCATTTGAGTTTATGAATTCCAGGAACTTTTGGGCTAGGGTGTTTGGGCTTGAGTAGTGTTCCCAGTCTATATTAGGGTAATTGAAGTCACCTAGTATGATGGTGTTTGATGATACATTTATCCCTCTAGTGTTTTCAGGAAGGCCATGTGAGGTTCCTGAGTTTGTGAGGGTGGCCTGTAACATGCTACAATTTGCAGAGCAGTCTTGCCTATGGTTAATTGCACCTGGATGGTCTCCGATGCATCGTGCGTTGCCACCAGTCTTGAGGTGTGGGTGTCCTTGATGAATATGGATACCCCCCCCTCCTTTCTTGGTATTGTCCGGATTTTGGGGCTGGAACGCATGATAAGAGGTAAAACCTGATAGTGCTGGGGTGCTCTCAGGAGCCTTGAACCAGGTTTCTGTCACTGCACAGACATCGATGTTCTCCATACTGAGAAGGGCCTCGAGTGCGTGCATTTTGAGATTTAGACTTCTGGCATTGAGCAGCATTACCCTTAGTTTTTTCCTTTTTGTGTTCTAGGGTGGTAGGTTTAGAATTTGAGCCTTGCCTAAAAAGGCACTATGGGGTGGCAAGAGCCTTTGCCAATATCCGGAATCCCAGGGTGACAGGTGCAAGCCGTCCCTTGAAGCAGCGTGGCTTGTCCAGCATGTCATCCCAGGCAGACAGACATTGGATCCCCTTTGAATGACACCAGAGTTTAAGCCAATTGTTAAAGCTGATCATCTTATCTCTGTATTGTGGCATCATTCTTGGTGAAGGTAGGATACTGCTCAAGGTCAGGGTCATACCTGCCTGGGCTACATAATCAGAGAGCTCCTCAATGTCTCTTTTCATGTAGTCCAAGGAGGTGCGTCTCAGGTCGTTTACACCAGCGTGGACAATGACTGAGTCGTATTTGTACCTGCTGTTGAGAGACCTGAGTGCTTGCGTTATGTGGCGGATTCTAGCGCCCGACAGGCAGCTTACTGTGACCTTCTCCTTACTCAGTCTGGTGAGCGGGACGTCAGTGTGTCTGACTATGGAGTCACCAATGACTAGTGTGTCTGGCATTGTGTTTGGCCTTAAGGGCTGTGACTGTTTGACACTCTGACTGTGAGGTCTATGTGTTGCAAGTGTTGTGTTCTGAGGTGGTGGTTGTTTGGGTGTCTGCTTTGGTGGCCTCTGCTGTTTTGGTAGATTTTGATCAGAGCCGAGTATGTCTTTGTGTGTTTATGTGTATGATTTGAGGTTGTGATGGTACTATGTGAGACTGGGTCTATAGTGTGTGTGGTAACCTTCTCCTCCTGACTGGTCTTGGCAGTCCTATGTTGAGAGAGCTCAGCCTCCAGTTTGGCCATATAGTTGCATCTCTCGCATGTATTTGTGTTTTGTGGGAGGAGGAGAGGGTTGTCTGTGTACATGAGGCAATTGTAACATTGCCTCAATATTCCCAGGTTCACCAGCTGAGCAGGAGAGGACACTAGCAACTGATCCTCGACATGCTAGAAGGACTAGACAAAAAACTTTAAAAGAGATTCCGGGGACGTGGGTGACCGAGAAATGGGGTTTGCCTTTTGGGGTGCTATCTATAAGAGTGCCGTATCAAGGTAATAAGTACTGTAGGAGCAAGTGCTAGGTTTAACAGATAGAGAAAAGTCTACTTGGAGTCAAGTAGAGATGATCTTTTAGGTATTAGAGAAAGTGCTAGTAACAGGGATGCTTAAAGGTAAGATTGAAAAGAATGCACTCTGCAGTGTGCACTAGAGAAGTTAGATATGAAAGTAGGTAACTTGAGTTTTACCTGTTTAAAAGTTAAGGTTTAGTGGAGAGTTACTATTTTTAAAACAGCAAGATGGACTGAAAGGGGTGGTTACTTTTGTATTTTGGTACTATGAAATACTGTAGGATGGCCAATAAATTTAAATAATTGAAGGGGTGGGATTTCAAAAGTGATGGTTTTGTGATTACTCACATAAGCCAGTGAAAGTAGAGAGAAATGAGATATATGGTCAGATTAACATAAGAGGCGGGCAACTAGAAAGACAGTGGTATTTAACAAGACAACTTAAATGGGTGGGAGGGAGGGAAAAAATTCTGCCTGACTCAGAACAGAGAGAGCTGTGGTTTGTCTGTCTTTCGGCTTTTCCCGGTTAGGGGTTGCCACAGCGGAACTCCGGTCTGCTAATGATTGGCAGTAAATTTTCACGAACGCCGAGGTGCCAGCTCGACGTTCAACCTTCAACGAAGGCATGCCCATTTATGCATGTCTTTCGAATGCCCACCCAACCGCGGGGAGGACATGCAGACTCCACACAGAAGGCATTCCCCGCACTTCAGCCGAGAATCGAACGGGAGAACCTCTTGCTGTGAGGCAACAACGCTACCGCTACACCACCATGGATGAAACTAAAGCTAGTATTATATAATTATGGAATCATCAGTCTCTGAGCACCTGACACACTTGTTTGTACATGAAGAAAATAAAAAAAAAATAAAATCATCTAGGTTATGATAAAATTCACCTGAAGATCTACTCAAAAAATGTTGACTCGGCACTTCTTGTGCCCTGTACACATCATCAGTGGTGTAGCTAGGGTGGGGAGAAGGGGACAACTGTCTCGGGCTCAAAGTTTAGGGGACACTAGTCCAAGAAATAAAGAAAAAAGTGAGATTTTGGACTCAGATCCTTAAGGAGGATAACAACAGTCATACAGAATATTATATCCATGAAGTAGCAGAAATTGTACTAAGAACTAAGCCAACACAGGGATGAAGAAAAGAGATTTTCTTGATAGGGATGACTGCAGTTAGTGGTACGGAGAATAGGCAAAAGGGGGCTGGAATTTACTGGAGTAGGCTGGCAAAGGAACCAAGGTATTGGGAACAAATAATTAGAGATGGAGATATTAGAATGGGAAGAGGCCAGTAACATATTTGGATTGCATACCAGTGATTGCCTTCACTATCAGGGTATGATTTTAGAGTATAGACAAAGAGAAAGGGACAAGGGGATTCCTAAATGAAAGACCTTCACTGGTTAGTTTTTAATTGACTGTAGAATGGAAGCTGCTGTTACAAAGGGAATAATCAGTAGGGCAGAAAAATATTGTGCAATAACTACAGGAATCAATCAGAGAAGGTCAGAAAAGATTGGCAAGAGATATTAGATAAGCAATTCACAAAGAAACAGTGGGAAGGCATACTGTATGTATGGCTCCCAATTCTGCAACAAAATCTAGATTTAGGATTTTTGCCTAGAATTGTTTGAATATATACTTTTATACCCCAAGCAGACCCCAAAGATTTTTTCCTCCGGTAGATGACAAATGTTGGGGGTGTAGTGGGGAAGAAAGAGGTACCTGGCAGCATATGTTATCTGAGTGTAATGAACTGGCAGACTTTAAAAATTCGCTACTGAGTACTCTATGAGGAATAGTGGGTGAGTGAATGAGTGGTAACTATGAAAATTATTTGTTTTGAGCTGGCATACAGGATCTGAATTACCTAGCCATACTAAGGACGTGTTAAGTTTAATTCTGGTGGCTGCCAGAAAAAAAAACAATTACTAGAAAATGGAGCTCAAAATCTAAACCAGATGTACTTGAAGTAGTGACTATTGTAACATAGATACAAGAAGAGGAAGTGGGAGCTTTAGACAGGGTAGGAGTAAATTACACAGAAAAAAAATTGTGGGAACAATGTATTATATATGCAGTAAATATGCCTTGAAAGAAGAATGAGATTTAATAGAAGACAAAAATTGAACAATTGATGTAATGCTGCTTGGATTATATGGTATGGAGCAATATACATGATGCATAACGTTTGTAAATGTGAACTTGTCAATATGGTTTGATTTACTTTTAAATAAATATAAGTTTACAAATTTCACAAGTGATAATTCAATAAAGGTGTTTTAAAAAGAAAGTGATAGGTGGCACCATCTTAGCCATCCTGTCTGAACGCGCTTGATTGAGTACATACCAGCTTTGAAAAGCTAGTATTGCATTTGCAGTGAAACCTGAGCTCCCTGTGTGGTGTAAGCTAAAAAAAAAAAAAAGAGAGAGTCATTCCCTCTCCCCCCCCCTTTTTTTTGGTTAACTAAAGTCTGAGCACTGGAGTGCTCCATGTGAGATTTAAACTGACTGTAGCAACTGCAGTTTGCTACAGTTTCAGATATAAAAAAAAAGTTTTTTTCTTTTTTTAACTAAAATCTAAGCACTATAGCTACATTAGAAATGAGCAGTTTGCTACAGTTTCAAAGTAAAAAAAAAAATGTTTTTGTCTTCTAAGTAAAATCGGAGGAAGGATGGTTTTGAGCAGGGCATAAAAAGGCGACCTAATTGGCTCCTGCATTTCAGGAGCCCCAATGATCACAGACTTTTTTTTAAAAATGTCTATCACCTGAAGAGGGGTGGGACGCAGAAACAGATCATAGCTGGCTGGATGGCGGTTGCCACCTTTTCAAATGCCCAAAGTGGGACATTTTTGGTACAAACGTCAGATTCTGCAGGGCGAAACATACCCACGGCCAGTACCAAGGACAGAACTTCACTTTTTTCCTAAATAAAAGCTTATTCTTGTAGCATTTCAGTTGTTTATTCTGTTTCTTATAACATTTACATGTTTTAGACACAGAATAACTGTTTTATGCAACTATTACATAAAATATAGGAAATAATTTTGTACTAAAATCTCAGGACATTTTCCATTTTTTCAATTTTTTTGCAGGACACAACTGCCCAAAGAGGGACTGTCCCTCTCAAAGTGGGACAGGTGGTAACCCTACCGGGCTCCTGCATTTCAGGAGTGCCTTTCACCAGATTACACAATTTTTAGGTCTTCCATTGAAGTGCTGGGGCAGGAAGGAGGAAGCATGTATATGGCATCTGGCTAGCATGCCTGCCAGTACAAGAAGCAGACCTTTTGTGTGTGTGTGTGTTATGTTTGTTTTGTGTTTTTTTTGGCTGGGTAAGTAGGGCAGTAGACATCAGCCCAAGGCACTACAGAAGCCAGCTGTGCTTCTGCACATCATACAAATCCACAAACGACCAAACACTTGCATACCTTTATCACTTTTTTTTAACTAAGAAAAATTCTGGAAAGACAGTCTTTAATTAGCTTACCTTTTACATTACCAGATATGACCTCATCACACATTACAGACATTGCTTCATAAAGGGATTCAGAACAATTACTGTTTCGTGATCAGTAACAGACCACGTTTTGAGTACTAGGGTCAAAGGTGAACTTACTGGAGCATTATTAGCAGGTCTAAGAAATGCATTGATAGTTCAAACTATTTGTGCTTTTTAAACTAGCCAAAAAATAACAAAGCTTCCGCCATGGCCAATATAAGAAACCAGGTAAAAACTTTATTACACAGGGTAAGCACTTTCACACATTGTGCTTCATCAGATCCACAAAGAAACGTTACAGGTGTACATATATATAAGGAGCATTAGCCAATTAATCAGTTAAGATAAATACCAATTACTGATGTATACTCCATTTTTTCAAGGGAGGTGTTAAAGGTACAGTTAGATTCAGACCTGGCAGCTTATCTGCCTGCAACCTCAATATCCATTTTGCTTCCACATTCTCCAACTTAACATTAAAATCTCCTTTCCGTTTATTAACATGCAAAATTTGCAGAACATAAAATACAAAAGAATGACCAGGAGCCACTGAAGTATGCCTACATGCATATGTCCCCTGGCAATCAGATAGAGAATGTGGAGGCAAAATGGATATTGAGGTTGCAGGCAGATAAGCTGCCAGGTTTGAATCTAACTGTACCTTTAAAACCTGCCTTGAAAAAAACGGAGAATACATCAGTAATTAGTATTTATCTTAATTGATTAATTGACTAATGCTCCTTATATATATATATATATATATATATATATATATATATATATATATATATGTGTGTGTGTGTGTACACCTGCAATGTTTCTTTGTTGATCTGATGAAGCATTATGTGTGAAAGCACTTATCCTGTGGAATAAAGTTTTTATCTGGTTTCTTATATTGGCTGTGGTGGAAGCTTTGTTATTTTTTGGCTATTTTACAATTTTACTCAGCAACCTTTAGCTGCTTGGATATATTTTTTCTACTTATGCTTCTTAAACTAACTTTCTCTCTCCTTGGTCATTGGAAAGAAGCATGTGACTATTTCTGTAGCAAATCTTTGGGTTAAACCCACTCCTTAAAAGATTTAATCAGTTTCCTTTTTACTTTTGTCAACATTTTTGCCTGCCTGCCTTAAGGTTCTGAACATGCATCGTTTATTTTTAGTTTATATCAACAACCAATCTGCAGACCTAAATGGGCTGCACTGGTGGTGATATCTTCCCAAGAAGTTCTACACACCTTACCTCTAGCCAAGCTGAGCTAAAGAGCATCTTTTTATCCTTTCAGAAAGTGTTCTCAACTAATACCCTGTATACATGAAACAGTCTCTCTAACACACTGCATCACATTCTTGATCATTTTAATTTCAAATGCAAGATTTCCTTCCGTATCACTGTTGCAGTATTCTTTGTCTAAGGGATCTCCTGCCAAGGTTAACCCAACATCCATCCAGTATATCAAAGCCTTTAGTACTTATAGGCATCATATGTCACACATATGTTTCACGTACAAGGTGTAGGGCATAAAGGTGATATACAGACACACACACTCAGAGCTTCTTTGCCACCAGTTTGAATGCCATTGCCGAACTTCAGCCTGTACTACTACTGCTGTGCCAGTTACCAAGCCATGTTTTCAGATAAGTGCCCCTTCTTCTCTTTCTTTTAATTATTGTTCATGCTATCCAGAAAGGGAAAATATCAGTGTGGGAGGCACATTCCTCATAAAGATCATTACGACCAGTGTCTTTTTTTGTTTGGGTGTCTCCTACAATCATATGCAGTGCTCTGTCTGCCAGGTGTTTGTGCCTAAGACCCTGTGTAGTCACCTGTCCTCCTTGTCCATATACCTGGAGAACAAATGTCTTAAAATTGTTGGCTTAAGATGCTATGGTGGAATCCTTCCATCTTGAGAGTCAGCCATCTGTGAAGAAGGCCAAAAAGTTAGGTCTGATCTGGCTGCTGTCCAGCCTACCCCAGACATCTCCCTGAGGCTGACCCGGTTGGAAGTTGGCATAGATCTGCCTTCTCCCACGTCCTCAAGGGTCTTTTCAAACATCTGTACCTGATATTGAGGAGGAACTTTGGCTGATTATATCCAGAGGACTGAGGAAGATTCCTTAGATCTTAATAAGAGAATAGATTACTTCAACCATAATTGAGTCACACCAGGGGGATGACCTTCCAAGAATGTTTTTAGCAGATGTCCTACAGAAAAAGAAATTAAATTTCCCCTGTTGTTAAGGATGCCTAACGTGAATGGCATGATTTCACTTAGGGTTTATTTAATGTTTTGATGGCCTTGAAGCCTCCTCAAGGTATCTCTATTCTTGCTCCTCCCTGATCGTCCACTTCACTCAAGAGGTGTAGGGGACTGGATTCCTGTGATGAGGATCTGGACTCGGGGGAAGAATCCTTGGCTTATTCTTCCCAAATCCCTTCCCCCTTGGACAACGGTTCAGAGGAGGAGGACTACATTAATCCACATTCCCCTTTGGAAGAGCTGCCCTTTGGTGATACCAGTTACCTGTATGATGTAGTATTTCAAGTGGGATTGTTCTCAAGTCTCTGAGATTCAAAAAAGATATGAACTCCTACAGATGGAGTATGCCAAACCATCTACTGTTCTTCCTGGTCAGGCTGCCCTTCTGGATACCTTCTCAGCAGCATCTGTAGCCTCTGACTCTGACTTCGGCACCTAAGAAGCCTGATAGATTTGATAAAATGCCTGAGGAGTGCAAATTTCTTTATAAATGCCCTTCTGCTGACCTTTCTGTAGTTTCAGTCTCCTCTGACAAGTCATCAAAGTTGTTACCCTCCACCAAGCTGTTGCCTTCTGATAAGGATAGTAAGGCTATGTAAAGGTTGGGCAAGAAAGTTTACACTGCTGCTCCTTTATTCTTTAGGGCCATTAACTACCAGACTCATATGTCTGAGTATATTTTGCCTGTCTTTTCTCAGATTTATAAGGTTGTTTGTGATCTTTCTGACTCTGAGGGGAAGGCTTTTGCCTTTCCCTGCTGGGCTGCAATTCTCAAGCTGCCCACCACTCAGTCAAATGCAGGTATGATGCAGCTGATGCCTCTTTCAGGGCTGCTGCCTTTATTTTTGTTATGAGGCATTATTCTTGGCTTTATCTTCATGTTTTGCCTGATGACATTAAGGCCAATCTTTTGAACGCTCCATTGGATAATAAAACTCTTTTTGAATCTGCTGCTGCTGAGGATTTCAAGTCTCTCCAGGATAAGGGCAAAGCCTTGCAGGAGTTGAAACATATTTTTGCCTGTTGTATTCCCAAATCTAAGTGGGGTTATCCCTTCAAAGCTGCCTTTGTTCATAGGCAATCTTACCCTCTTCCTAAGGGTAAGAAAGGTTGTAGGTGTGTGCCTCCTGCTAAGTCTGCTCAGACTATTGCCATCCAGAAACCTGCTTTCCAGAACCAGATGCATTCTTTTTTGATAATTTGCATCCTCCTTCCCTTGGCCAAGTTCCCTCGTCCCCTTCATCTTGCCCTGTCTCTTCCAAACTGGCTTTTAATCACTTCAGACTCTTGGGTTATGTCCGTTATCTATCAAGGATATTTCATGGTTTGGAAGCCCCTTCCTCCCTTTTCAGTCATTCCTCAACTTCCTTGGGAACAGCTGTCTCGTTTTGCAGAGGTTCTTCACTTTCTTTTGCCTCAGGGCACCATTCAAGCCATGCCTCCTGCCCAGGTATGGAAGGGATAAAATTCCAGAATGTTTCGGTCCCATGAAAGGAGGGCACATGGGGACCAATTGTGAATCTTTTCTCAGATGAACACCTTTCTCAGGATTTCTTCCTTTCAGATGTTATCTCTACCCCAGGCCTTTCTGGTATCTCTGGATTGCAAGGATGCTTACCTTCACATCCCCATCCATAGCCTATTTGGGAAATGTTTACATTTTTCTACCTCTTCCTTGCATTTTCAGTTCTGTGCTTTACCCTTTGGCCTCTCTACTGCTGCAAGGTTATTCACCAAGTGCCTCATTCCTGTCATTGCTTTTTACAGGATTTGAGGAATTTAAATCTTTCCCTGTATAGAAGATCTGCTTATTCAAGCTTCTTCTCTCAAAACTCTGCTTCAGCATCTCAAGTTTACTGCTTTCCCTGTAACAGAGTCTGGAGTTCACCATAAACTTCCAGAAGTCAGTTCTGACACCTTCCCAGCATCATATTTTCCAAGGTTGCAGACTTCAGACAGTTCTCATGATGGCATCTCTGCCTGTCCCCAAGGCTATGTCTCTAATTGCCTTTTTCCAACTCCTCCTTCCTCTGGTATCTGTCACGGCCAGGGAATTTGACTTAAAAGGTGGATGCCCTATCCTTTCCTTGGAGGGGGATGTTTATGCCATTCCTGTGTTACCACAAGTCATGCCCAAGAGCAGGTAAGGCTCTGGCTAGTGACTCCTTTTTGGCCCAGACAGTATTGGTTCCCATTTCTTTCTCATTTGGCCAGGGCAATCATCACAAGTTACCTCACCGAGGGATCTTCTCACACATGACAAAGGATCTCTTATCCATCCTCACTTGTCCGCTCTTCAACTGACACTGTGGAGACTGTGTTTCAACTTCTACAGGATGCCAAGAAATCCACTACCAGTAAATCATGCATGTCCAAATGGAAGTGATTTTCTGTCCGGTGCCACTTTTGCCATCAGGACCCTCTATCTGTGGAGGTTCCTCTGGTTCTGTCTTATTTGTGTGATTTGCTCCATGTTGAGTTGCCATATTCTTCAGTTAAAGCTTACCTGTCAGCAGTTTCTGCTTGTCTGCCCTTGAATCCTCCTCTGGCCTCTAGATTTGAGGTCAAGCAGTTTCTTAAAGGGTCCTTCATATCAGCCCTTCCAGGAAGCCTGTTGCACATTCCTGTGACCTCAATTTTGTACTTCAAAAATTGACTCTGGCTCTTTTTGAATCTTCTTCTTCAGCTTCCTTACAACATTGTACTTGGAAAACTGTTCGTTTTTTTGGTTTTGGTTCTCACTTCTGCCAGGGCTGTCATGACTGTTCCTCCTTTTTTAGTTTTCCACAGAGACAGGGTGTTTCTTTGTACTAACCCTTCTTTTATGCCCAAGGTAGTCATTGAGTTGTCCCTTAATTAGTCTGTTCTTCACACCTTGGATTTTCATAGGCAGCTCAGATATTATTTGGATAAAACTAAAGTTATTTGCAGATCTGAGCAGCTTTTTGTTTTCTTTCATCCCAGGACTTTTGAGTTTGGCTGTTTCTAAGCAAGCCATCTCTTTCTGTATTTCTAAGGTCATTTCTTTGTTATTCTTTTCACAGAAAGTATCTTTCCTCTTAAGTAAAGGTGCATTCTACTAGGGCAGTTTTTCAAGGGTCTGGATATCAATTCGATCCCGAGGCTGCTACTTGGTCCTCTGTTCATATTTTCAGTAAGCATTACAAGTTGGATGTTATTTTTAGGGTCAAGGCAGGCTCTGCCAGAGCTAACATGCATGGGTTTGCAGAGAGCTGTTATGTGCCTTTCCCCTCCCAGACTTGCTTTTGAGCTTTTGTACTCTCCCTTAGGTAAAGAATACTGGAAGAGTAATATGGAAGGATATAGTACAGTTGTGTAAACTTACCATAGCGGTAGATGTCCTTCTCCTTCCGGTTGTAGTATTCACTTCCTCCCTCTTAACCCTTATGTTCTAGCTCTTGCCCTGTACTTTGCTAGCCCTGTTGGCCGAGGGGTTCTTCTTCTTCTGGATGCATGTGTTTTCCTAGTACCTAATGATGTTCTGTTCCTCCTGGGGATTTTTCTTTTCTGAGTGTTTTCTCCTGTATTGTAACCTTTATGAGCTACACCTTGTGTGGTGTAATGTGTAATGTCTGTAAGTACTAAAGGCTTTGGTATACTGGCTGGACGTTGGGCTATCCATTGCAGGAGATCTCCTGGGTAAAGAATACTGCAACAGTGAAGCAAAGTACATCTATTATTATGGTGAGATTTTACGCCACTGTACTTTCTTTCACTTCTGTGAGTGTTCCACCTCAGACCATCTGCACTGAGCAAAGTATTTCAGAGCATAATTAGACCTTGCAGTTGTGTTGTACAAATGAGCCAAATAAGTCTGGCTTACTGGTCTGAATGCATTAAGACTTGCAGATCATTGTGCATTCAAAAGCCAGTATACTGTGTCTTGTTTTTGTCTTTATTGGTTAATGTGCTTATCTCTCATAATGGCTTTAATCTAGGGAGGTGTGTAATTGTTTTGTTTTTTTCACAGATGGTATTTTGTTTGGTCAATGTATTTCCAGTTTAGACCTGTCTGCATTTGTTACAAAACATCTCTATATAGTTATACACTATATAGAGAGAGACATATATATGGGTGAGATAAAAATGTGTCTGGTACACTATCTAGATGTTTTCATTAACAGTACTCTTGGTGTAAAATCAAAAGTTTAGCTTCTTCCTTGCCATGTCATCAAATCTGCTATAATTCCCTAAATTCACCATATTTACACTACTTGTGGAATTTTAAATTTCACACACAAAACATTATAGTTCAGTTAAAATGACCCTCCAAATGTACCCTTATTTTGAAAGAAAAACTAAAAATGAAAACACTGACATTTCCCATTATTTTGACAGCTTTGGTGGCATAGAGGAATAAAGCCCTGACTGTCACCCGCACAACCCGGGATCAAGCAACCATGTTCTTCTGACTGAGCTGTCAGGGAGGGGAGTGTGCTAAAATAGATGGCTCTCTAATCCCTGGTGGAGGTCATATGCCAGAGAGATCACTAGCTTGGCATGCAGAAAGGGCTGAAGAGGTGTGGCTGCTCTATAGGCATGGGGCAGGCATATTCTCAGACCATGTCATATTTGCAGGCTGTATCACATTGCCCACCCAGCGTAACAGTGGTATAGTATAAGCACATTGGGGTTTGGCTTAAGTTAGGGTATGTGATACTGCTGGATCTGGTCCTTCTCAGTACCTCTTTCCCATGCTGCTAAGAATGGCCTCAGTTGGGGCAGTAATACTGATGTGAACTCTGGCGGGAAAGATGAGAGTCATGAGAGAGAGCGGAGTAACAGCTGATCAAGCTGAAGGGTACCAGGGAATCAAAAAAAAAAAAAAGACATTTCCCATTATTTCCCATTCATTTAAATGGAAAATAAAAAGTAACTTTGTACACTGCATACAAATTTATATATATATATATATATATATATATATATATATATATATATATATATATATATGTCTGTGTAGATGGAGATGAATATACTAGCAACTGCCAAATGGCTGCTGCATTGATGAGCGTATGCAGTACAGTGGCAAAGGCTAATCCTCATGGCATGCAATTAATAAAACACTGTTTTTTGCAGGGGGCTGCACCCCCACATCAACTGCTTCTTATGTATTCCATCTCCGAGGTCACACAGTTCCCATTGAAAGACTAAACACAGCTAACCAATTAAAAAAAATAGCATTACTGCCAAAACAGACCTTATTATTTTTAAAATAATAAAAAAATGCAATATCCTAGTTAGAGAAAATGTTTGAACTATAAAACTAACAAATCATAACATAATCCTTACTACATTACTAAAATGTATATTAAAAATTGATGCTACGAAAAACAATTCGTAAATGTCTCTGAACTGGCCAGCTCTGTTGTTTAGAGGAATGAAGCCATAACTGTGTCACAGGAACCCAAGTTCAAATAGCATTTTGGGCAGCTATAGGAGTTGGCAGTGGAGGATTGGAAATAAGTGACCATACAGCTCTCCCATCCTGGGGGAAGAGAGGCAGCTCTGGCTTGCCACGTTGGTGACATCTAGCACTAGCACTAAGTATTCTACCCCATGATGCTTGAGACAAGTGATCCTGCACTGCCAAGTGCAGAAGCACTGTAAGCCATGAGGAATTCAGCTTGCAGAGGTATGCTTACATCCAGACAGCAGCACACAACAGAGCTCAGAAAAACTACTGCAGGGGAAGTGGGATGCACTACTGGGGAGGAAAGGGTAGACCACCTTGCAAGATTAGCAAGGTGGTCCACTCCTTGCCACTCAGTGATGCCATTGAGCAGGTAAGCTGATTGGGATTCCCTATAAGGAATGAATGGGCTGTAATGCCCTCATATAGCTTGGGAATGCACATCTTCCACTACCATTGAATGAATATGCCAGTTGATTACAGGTAGAGGAGCCATCAGGCTTATTCCTGTGTTGGAGGCGAAATGATTAAAAATATCTATAATTTCGACTGGAAAATTCATAAAAAACATGCAAACCTTAAAGCCATAAAGCCCCATCAGGCAGAACTGAACCAGTTTTACCCCATTAAATTTAATGGGAGAAAGTAAAAAAAAAAAATCTCCAGAAAGAAGCCAGTAAATGGAATATGTGGTGGTCTGTTTTGAGTGATGCATGAAATCTCTTGTACTGTGTGTTAAGAGAGCTTGGCTGTGAAGTACAGCTTCATCACTCATACTGAAACTTATTTCCTAAACTAGCAGTACAAGATACTTCATGTATCAGTAGACCCCCGATATGTTCTGTATGTGTCCTTGTGTGTTATACATACACATAGATAGGTAGATACACATGCATACATGTGCACATTTGGATTTGGAGCCATGGGGACTGAAATATTAACCAACAGCTAAGATGACAGTCTGCTTTATGTTATGTTAGTATTGACTGCTTCACTATATCAGTGTTGATCTGCATGTGGCTGCAGGAGGAGATATGCCTTTGGCATCTGTTGGGAGAAGGACATAGCTGACTTAGGGAGCATACTGTGAGGGATTCTGGTTACAGTTGTATTATAGGCCTGGGATTTTTTTTCATTAAATACTGTCTTATTTCCACCATTGAAATGCTTAATCCATTTATCATCTGGGGTTGATGCTGTGTGTGATTGCAAACACTTATGCCACTCGAGTTTATTGTACGTGGTTTGGAGTGGGTATTAAAGTTGATGAATAGTCCATATCACAAAAGTCTGTTGGGTTGATTGGAGAGCTGTGAATATCATTAAATAATAAATATAATGAAGATATTAAAGGAGGAGTATATACATAAACACAAACAACTCATCCGGTCAACTTGAACTACTTTTGAATATTTTCAGCACTTGCCTTGCTGCTTCATATTAATGTCATTTTCCAGTGACATTTGAATACTGCTACGATCCTCTAAATTGAGGTAAATACATATGTATTAGGCAGTGCATTTTCTGCTTGAAACCTGTTATGAGAACAATGAGTGCAGATTTTAGACAAAATTAGAATACATACATGTATTTGTTTACCTTGCAGCAAATGCATTTCATCTTGTTTCATTCTAAATATTAATATATTCCTGTTTTACTCTGATGTTCACAGAACTTTCATTTCAGTGTAATAACATTTCTTTGTTTCATTTCAACCCAGAGACCTTGCAGCAAGAAACTGCCTGGTGAGCGAGAATAATATTCTCAAAATCAGTGACTTTGGCATGTCTCGTCAGGAGGATGATGGAATATATTCATCATCGGGACTGAAACAGATTCCTATTAAGTGGACTGCTCCAGAGGCCCTCAACTATGGTAAGGAACTGACTCCTTTTGAAGAACACTGCATACCATTTGCTTAAAGATTCAGTGTCTGCTTATAAATAAGAATGCATTTAAAGTTAACAAAACATCTGCAAAAGGAAAAGAAAATAAATTAATAAACGCCTCTGACACATTGTCTTTTCATGATTCAGTTTGCTAAACTTCAAAGAAAGGAATTTAAATGCAGATTCTGTGTGCATGATCTGACTGTAAATTCGTGCCATAGAAAAACATGAGAAAAATCTAAAAATATTTATAAAAAGTGTGGACATTTTAACAGTATTTTACATGCAAAATGATTTAGCTTGGTTTTCTTTCTGTTTCAGTTCACACTGCCTTCAGGTTAGAAGTCCCCTCATTTGTTGCTCTTTTCAATTCTGAACTGAAACTTGTGGCTTAACACTGTGTTGGTTCAGAGTTTGGATTTCTGTTTGTGACATTACTTTTGTGTCAAGACTTGGGGTGTCCATGTGGCTCTGTATTGTAAAGGGATAGAACCCTGTTTGTACCCAAGATAATCCTTGTTTGACAAGTAGCATAGGTGCTGGATGACCTAGGCAGTGGGGTGTGGTAGTTAGCAGACAAACACCATCTCTTCCATCCTGGATGGAGAGAGGTGGGCTGGTTTGCTGCGTTGGTGACACCTGCATGACCATACTGCAAGCTTTCTACCAGTTGGTCAAGATGCTGCCCATGCATGAAAGAGCACATGTACCTTCTGAAGGCAGCTGTACAGGAGGTCACAGAGCTGCGATGGTGGTGGAATTGAACATATCTACAGGATCTGTAGAGTAACCCACCCCTAACACCTGACTCTTGCCTTCACAGGGAACTGTATGTACCCGAGGGCTCTTGCCATCTTTGGAGGAACTAACAAGTGTATTTGGTGCAGGAAGGGGGAGCCTTTTGGCTGAACCTGTGGACTGAAAAAAAAAGGCGACTTGGGTCATCAGAGTACCAGGCAGAGTTGACAGACACAGAATGTCAGCTGCAGTTTTCTCTCTTTCTAAGGGAAGGTTGGGAAAGGACTGGCTGCACACTTCTAGGGCATCTGTGGGGTACTGCACCCACTGCATGTGAAGCATTTGTAAATAAGTCAGAGCATGTGTGTCTGAGACCTATAGATAAGAAGATGCTTCCATCATTAAGCAGCCTGCTTTCAGCAAAACTGATGAAATGAGCAAGGGCACCTTTTATTTTGCAGCATCTTGACTGTCTCTAATTTGTAATACTGTCATATTTCATGGCTGCTTACTTACAGTGGCAGCAGACTTGGGTCTTCCGGCAACCAAGGTACTAAAGACATGTGCTAAGGCGATGGGAGTGAGCTACCAAAGCCAGTTTATCCATCTAAGAGGGAAGCAACAAGGATATTTCAGTTAGACAGGCTGGAATTTGGGAATAGTTTTCCTGTTTAAAAGGTCAAGGGCATTCATGGCAATTACCATGCAGTATGGTTGGATGTGAAAACATACACATGATGTGTGTAACTATGAATGTAACGTATTTATTTGTTTAACAGTATAAAGAAGTGTCAGTAACAGTTATTTATTTTCTTGCAATATACACACACACACACACACACACATATATATATATATATATATATATATATATATTTACATATGTGTGTGTGTGTGTATATATATATATATATATATATATATATATATATATATATATATATATATAGTGTGTTAATGTATTACCATATTTAAGAGTGTTTAAAGTTGGTTATAGAGTGTGTAGCAGTTACACTAGTCACTTGAAGAACCTGTTGTGTTTTTTGCTACAATTCTTTCTTGTTTTTATAGCCATGTCTGAAAAAAACTTGGATTTTAAGAGATGCACTTTTTGTGGGTACAAGATTTCCAATTCCGGTGCCCACAAGTGCGTCTGCTGCCTGGGCCATGAGCATCTGAGGTCAGCCTGTGACATATGTGCTGCCTTTAATCCCAGGACCATCTCCGATCGCAGTAATAATTTAATACTTAAGGCCTTACTTCCAGCATCATCTTCTTCTCCTGAGGCTCAAGCCCCCTCAAATTCACATCATGGCTCCAAAGAATCCAAAAAAAGGGCCCTGCAGAAGTCATGGAGGGCTTCAGTGGAGCCTTCTCAAAAACTTGCAAAGACTTTAGATCCAACCTCTTCAGATCCGAAGATAGCACCATCTCCTTTGGATCCACAGCCCTCGTTGGATCTAACAGGACTGATAACCATCTCCAGTTTAGCAAAACTTTCCTCCTCTTGCTGTGATCCCAGACCTTTGGATCCAACGGCTAGGAGTCGAACAACAGAATTTCTCTCAAAGCTTGCTTCTCCAACTTTGCCATCGAAGTTATTTGACACTTCTAGAAAACACTATAGACCTGCATCTGTGGCATCATACAGATCCTCTAGCAGCTTGACTGAGCAAGATATGGACAGGATGATATGAAGGTTTCTCGAGGCTCAGATCCTGATGGGGATCCTGCCAACTCCGTCCCCTCTCAGATCCGTGAGTGCACCTGACCGTCCAGTACTTTCTCCTTCGCCGATGAGACCTGTAGTGTAGGAGTCTCAGGATCCAAGATCCCTAAGAGGGTCAGCATTGGATCCGAGGAAGCACCCTTCCTCGACTCTGGTTGTTTCCCTGACTGGCTCTCCTCTGACACTATTGGATCAGGGCAGGTCTCAGATCCATGAAGTAGACACCAGGTCTGAGGGGTTGGGTTTGGCTCCTACTTTGTCAGATCCATCCCTTCCCCTTTGTGCCTTGGCTTTTGACACCTCGGGTGCAATTATCTGTGGAGTGCTAGGATCTGGATTTGGCCCAGACCTCTCATCCTCAATTGCCTCAGCTCTAAGAAGAGAAAGAGAGGTGTCCCCAGATCTGTTGGCCTTCCATGTAGTAGAAAGGGCCTTTTCTCTGCATAGAGAGCCGTCCTGTCATATCTCGTGTCCTAACCTTCTTCCTGCATTGGGTCTGAGCTCTGAGCTCATCATTTCTGCTCCTCAGGGTCAGCCAGCTACAGGAAGCCTCCACACTCACTCCCAGTGAGATTACCCCCTCAACACATCCAAGAACACCCCACAAAGAGGTATCGCAGAAGAAAATGTGAAAGATTAGGCACTCAAACTCCTCTGTGGAGTCTCTCACTGAAGACACTGACTTTGTTGAGGGAGAAGGATCCCCTCGATCACACCGGACTACATCTCCTTTGGAATAATTCTGGAAATCCTGTAACAGAAGGGTGGCTGTCCCAACCTACTTTTGAGGAGTGCTCCTTGAGGCTTTCAGGGCTGGCCCATCTATGTCTTAGGTGAACCCCCCCCCCCCCCAGTGGATGAATTTATTGATTTAGTTTACCGCTGGGCTTGGAAGGAACCGGACACTGTCAAGCCCATCCCTAAACACGCAGATAAATTTCTAGTCCCGCCATCAGACTGAACCCATTGGAGTAAGGGTGTCCCTGTTGATGCCATAGTTGTGGCAGCAGTCACTAAGGAGGAGCTAGCCGAGCAGAGCACCTCTGTCCATCCACCAAACAGGGAGTCCAGACTGATGGACAAATTTGGAAAGCACATCTACACCTCATCCACATTTGCATTGAGATCGTTATATTACCTGGCACATTTTACTCGCTTACAGAAAGATTTGATCAAGGAGCTTTCCAACTCTTTCACTGAGTCCATGTCTGTGGAGGAGCTCAAGACGTTTCTCCCCAGTTGGCTACTCTTTCATCTGTTGTCAGTTCATCGATGAGGCTGATTTCCCACACAGCAGAGGGTGCCTCACAAGTAGCTGGTTCAGGCATTTCCATTAGGAGATATGCCTTGATGAGGCTGTGAGAGTTTGCAGAACCCTTCAAGGTATCTTTTGTTAATGCCCCCTTTGTTGGCTCCTCCTTCTCTGCATCATCAATATACTTGCCCACAGCGAGGAGGAAGGAAAGACCCTGTCTGCCATTGGAATCATGTTTTCTACCCCTCAATGAGCATTCTGTAGAAACCATTGAGGTGGGAAGAAAACATGGTTCTGGAAATCTCAAGGACCTTTTCAAGACCCGAGTGGGGACACTTCCTCCAGAAACAGAGGAGGAGGTTTCAATGAAAGATGTCTCACCAGAGGCAGAGGTGGTCCACACAACCAGTGGTTCAGACACTTCTGATAGGCCCTATCAGTGCTCCTGAAGCAGTGCCCCACTGTCCATCACTGGAGGCAGTCAGAGGTCGTGTTTCCCTGCACCTGGGCAAATCTTACAAACAGTGCTGGGGTGCTAAGCATAATATCCAGAGGTTACTACATTCCCTTTTCCCTTCCACCTCCTGTTACAGGGAAGAAAATCCCTAATGTTCCACCCAGTCAGAGAGAGTTCGCAGCTCAAGAGGTTCAACAGCTGCTACAAAAGAGAGGCGTCCAGGAGGTCCCAACAGAACAAATAGGATTCAGAACTTACTCCCACTTCTTTTTAGCGCAGAAGAAAATAGGGGACCTTAGACCAACTGTGGATCTAAGCAATCTGAATCAGTATGTAAAGAAAGCAAAGTTCTGAATGGTTATGGTTCAATCCATCCTGCGTCTTCTGAACCAGGATGATTGGATGTGCTTTACAGATCTGCAAGATGCGTACTGTCATATTAAAATAGACAAGCGCTCCAGGAAATACCTGCGCTTTCAGCTGGGAGCCAGTCACTACCAATGCAGAGCACTGCCCTTTGGACTCACCACAGCCCCCCAGTGTTCACCAATTTCATGTCAGTCGTGGCAGCTCACCTGAGGTTCAGAGGATTCCAGGTGTTTCCCTATCTCGATGATTGGCTTCTCATTGCCCCAACCAGACATCAACTTCTACAGGACGGGAATTATTGCTTGCTTCAGATCTCCAACTCGCTAAGCATCACGATAAATTTTGCCAAGTCGAACTTGACTCTTGTACAGAATCTGGAATTTATAGGAACTCAACTGGATACTATGACTCAAGTGGTTTCATTACCTTTTCATTGCATCACATGTTTGAGAAATCTGGTGTGAGACTTAATGTCTCATCCGTCCCCTCCAGTGAAACTAATGTTGCAAGCTTTTCGGTCAGTGTCGGCTGCCATTATTCTAGTCCCTCTAGCAAGATTCTTCATGTAAATCCTCCAGCGGACCTTGGCAGTTCAGTGGTCTGTTCTTTACCAGCCTCTGTCTGTTCTCATAAAACTCACTCCAATTTGAAAACTTCATGTTCGATGATGGATCCAGTCAGATAACCTGTTTTTGGGCAGGCCGTTCTGTCTTCCTCCCCCAGTAGCCACAGTGACCACGAAAACTTCCCAGCTGGGGTGGGGGGGTGGGCATTTCAAGGGAAAGGTGGCCCAAGGCACGTAGTCCTACTCGAAGACCAAGCTGCATGTCAGTGTCCTAGAGATGAGAGCAGTCCTTCTAATGTTGCAAGCCTTTCAGGGTGTTTTCCCCCTAGGGACTATTGCAATACACACAGACAACATGTCAGGAGTCTCGTACATCAGCAGACAAGGAGGAACCGGTTCCTACCCATTGTGCAGAGAGGCCATGAGGATCTAGGAATGGGCGATTTCTTCAGACTGTCTTCTAATTGCAATGCACATAGTGGGGAAAACCAACATGCTGGCAGACAGACTCAGCAGGTCCATTCTGATTCCTCACAAGTGGTCCCTCATTCAAACAATAGTGAACTTGATTTTTTGCCACTGGGGCCAGCCGTGCTGTGATCTATTTACCTTTCCCCTCAACAAGTGGAGTAAGTACTTCGCTCTGATCCCTGCTCTGAAGGAGATACCAAGGGATGCTGTGATTCACGGTTGGCCCCTGGGTCTCCTTTATGCCTATCCCCTCTTCCACTGTTTCCAGTGTTTCTACAGAAAGCATGCAGGCTGAAGAGCTTAGCCACCCTCATTGCCCTCTTCTGGCCTCGAAATGTATGGTCCCCTTTTCTCTGGTCTCACTTGAAATATCCTCCATGGGTACTGGAGCCCACTCTGGATCTCTTATCTTACCCCTCAGAAATCCAACATCCCAATCTCTATGCTCTGAAACTGACTGCATGGTTTCTCCACTTACAGTGATGGTACGACGGTTCGGGCTCGCTTCCTCAGTTAGTGACAGTGTCTTGGCCTCCCACAAATCCTCCACAAAGGTAGTCTACAGCAAATGGAAAAGATTTTCTATATGGGCTTCCAAAGAGAATATTGACCCTTTCTCAGCTGCTAATTCATCTAGCCTTCTTTTCCTCACTACTTTATTTTATGGAATGGTATCCAACTTCCACCCCAGAAACGAATCCTCCTCTTTAACAACTTCCAGAGTATGTAAAGCTTTTATGAAGTGAATTTTTCTCCTTAGATCTCCAATAAAAGATCCCTTTCCCCCTTGGGATCTCATTGTGGTCCTCCAAGGGTTGACTCAACAGCAGACACATGTGATATGAAGTGTATTTGTAGGAAAATAATCTTTTTGTTAGCTATAACTTCAAAAAGAATTTCTGAGTTCCAGGTCTTATCGGTTGGGCTTCCTTACATTATTTTCCATAAAGATAGGGTGTCTCTACGATCCAACCCTTTTTTTCTGCCTAAAGTAGCCACAGAGACTAACATTAATCGGTCCATACAATTGCCAATTTTCATTCCAAACTTTACTAATAAGGGTGAATATGTGCTGCATCTTGAGTGCAGTAGCCAAGGAGAACACTCGATGCTTCTGAAAAACTTTAATGTCACACGAAAAAATACACGTAAACGCGTTTAAATCCACAATACTCTCATGCGTTTTCATCCATAGAAATGGACTTCATCAGACAACCATTGATGTTTAATTTACCCTTTATATACTGACATTCATCAAAATTGGCTAGACCCCCCCCTTAGACCCATAGTTACGGCTGAGGGTTCAAAAACCACTCCCTTAGCGAAATACATAGACTTTAAAACAAAACATATTTGGGTCAAAAATAAAAATATCTTAAAGGATTCTTGGGATTTTTTAAAACAACTGACACCCGATACTTTTAAGGAAGATTTATTGTTTATAACTATTGATATTGTGGATTTGTTTTCGAGCATTCCACATGACCAAGGGATGAAAATGTTTGAAGAAAGCATTTTTTTGGACAACACTATGACACAAAATGAGAAAATATTATCAGTAGCCCTCATGGATACTGTTTTAAGATACAATTTTGTATTATTTGACGGAGAATATTTCCAACAAAAAGAAGGAGTCTCCATGGGGGCAGCGTGTGCGCCTACATACGCCAACATAGTGTTGTCCAAATGGGAAGAGAGTTTTGTGTTGAATTCCATTTATAATAAGGAATGGTTATTGTATCGGAGATTCCTTGACGATATTGTTATTTTTTGGATTGGGGGACATGACAAGTTTTCAGAGTTTTTGGATTATATCAGTCATACTACTGATTTTTTAAAATTTACTTATAGCATCAATTCCGATGTATTACAATATTTGGATATAGAAATTTTCAAAAACAGAATTGAACAGAAGTTTGAATCAAAAGTGTTTAGGAAAAAGACATATTGCAATTCCTATTTACATTTTGACAGTGCTCACCCCCTGCACTGCAAAAGAAACATAGTAAAGGGACAATTTGTGAGGGGGTCGAGAATGACCAGCCTCAATTCAGATTTTGATATGGAATGCAATAAATTGGCAAATATGTTTATGGACAGGGGGTATCCTAGAACATTTGTGACTAATATAAGAACAGACGTGGAAGGGGGGAGAGGTGACAGATTTCAACCTATTTTAGGCATGAATGACTTTATGACACATGCAGAAGAACAAAGTAAAACTGAAGTTAAGGAAGAATTTTTTCAAAGAAATTTGATAGTGGAATTCAATAGATACAATTATAGTTTGAGAGACACACTACAAAAAGAGTGGAACAAATTCGCAGCCCTTACTGATATAGAGGAAATTAGTAAAATTAAGCCAAAGATTATTTATAGAAATTCAAAAAACATAAAGAATATATTGGAGAAAAGGAACATGAATACGCCACATACAAACAATAATAAAAGGATTGGAACATTTAAATGTGGTAGGTGTGGTCAATGTTCCCTTATTAGTAACAAAAGTGAAATCTTTTTGGAAAGTAGAAATTTATTGATTAAAAGCAAGGGCTTTCATAATTGTGACACTAAAGGTGTGGTGTATCTGGCAACCTGCAATAAATGTTCTTCCTACTACGTAGGAAAAACAGAAAGAGAGTTGAGGAAAAGAATGTATGAACATTCTTATGACATTTTGAGAAAAAAAGAGACAAATGCTCTCTTTAGACATAGCAGGAATTGTAAGGGATGTAGTTTTCAATTCTTTGTCCTTCAACAAGTTCAAAAAGATGTTAGGGGTGGTATATGGGAGGAAATTCTAGAGAGTAGGGAATTGTGGTGGCAGGTATACTTAGAAGCAGGGAAAAAGCCTGGCTTAAATGATTTTTTAAGTATTGTCTCCCTATTAAAACTGAAAGCAAACAAAATATAAGGGTTATAAGAGTTTTTATCACTAGAGGGCACTGTTGCCTAGTTTTAATACATATTGGCACTATAAGCATAAATTATTATAATTTATATTATGAACATTTATATGTATGGTATTATTTATTTATTTATTGAAACATATCAATAGTTTTTACAAATATTGTATTTATATAACATTTATTTTAAATGTTGTCAAGACATTTATAAGGTTTTTTATACATGGCACAAAAATGGCTACTAATGAATATTCATGAGGTATGAATAAGGCTGATTGGCACATTCAAAAGTTTTTTTAAAGTTTTTTAATGTTTTAATTGGTTAGAATTTGATGAATGTCAGTATATAAAGGGTAAATTAAACATCAATGGTTGTCTGATGAAGTCCATTTCTATGGATGAAAACGCATGAGAGTATTGTGGATTTAAACGCGTTTACGTGTATTTTTTCTTGTGACATCAAAGTTTTTCAGAAGCATCGAGTGTTCTCCTTGGCTACTGCACTCTGGTTGGAGTTTATTGGTTTTTTGAGTGCTTTACACGTTTTTCATGTGCTACATCTTCTTGATGTTCATAGACAACTACGCTTTTATCTTGACAGAACAAAACAGTAGAGAAAGTCTGTTCAGTCGTTTATGTCCTTTTCTCCTAATAGCTTCTTATATATACTTTACTAAGTGTATTTTACTAAATTTCTTGCTGTTGCTTTAAAGTATGAACTTAAAAAAAACATGAGGTATATTTTATCCTTCACTTCCCAAGCAGTTTCTAAAACTACTTTAGCTAAATGGATTACTGATTGCATTTCGGTGATTTATTCTCAGAAAGGTTTGTAATTGCCTCATCCTCCTAGAGTGCATTCCACTAGATCTATGGCTACTTCCTCTCATACCTTGGTTACACATTATAAATTGGACATGGTCTCCAGAAGCAGAACTTCCTTTGGATCAACAGTTCTCTGGCATGTCCTTCCTCGAGGGCCTCAAGAGAGTTATATAGCTGGGGACTCTGAAACATTCATGAGGAAGAATGAAAAGGACAACATCAGATTTAGAAGTTATATACTTACCATAAATTAGCATCTGTGTCATCCATTTACATACTTCCCCACCTTCCCTCCCAGCCATCCCCTGGCCTTGTCACTCCTAGAAAGATCTTTGGATGATAATGGAACTCTCCTGTTCCAGGTTTGAGCCTCAGTCTTTTTGTGTTTCTGTCCTGTCTGCATTACACAGTGGGTAGTAAGGCAGCAAACTCTGAGGCACTGGGGATTGTAAATGCAGCCGAGTCAAATCCATGGATCGGATCTGTAACCCATTCGTGAGGAAGAATGAAAATGGACAACACAGATGTCAAGTTATGGTAAGTACATAACTTCTAATTTCCATTCGTTGAAAACATTTAACAGACATCCATGGCCCAAAAGTGTACATTTTGTATGTTTGGGTATCCAGGCTCTCTGAAATCTGACTCAAATGAATGTATAATTCAGTATATGTACATTTAGCGCACAACAACTTCAGATAATTACATTGTGCTGGGGATTACATTAGATTAGGGCTTAGTTTTGTTTTGAATCATAGGAGGGACACAGGGTTAAGTCAACTTAGTCCAATCTCCCCCCCCCCCCCAGGTAAAGAAGGATATAGGTATTTTTATGCACTATATCCAGGTGAAGGGAATACCTTACCAGAGGGCTTAATCAAAATTTTAGAGGATGACTAACAATTAAGTAGTTCTGCAATGGCATTTTGCAGGATCCTTTATCATTACATTGGGAACACATAACATTTTTGAAGCTGTGCTTTCGAGGAATTTGGTGACTTGCCTGAAGTCAGATTATTCCAAAGCTGGGTTATAGATGCATTGAATGGTGAATTATAGGCTACATTGTGGCACGTAAAAAGTCGTAATATGGCACCTTTTTGGTAGATGACAAATATTGTGGGCTTTTTTATTTTTTATTTATTTTTATTTCTGGAAAAGTCCGACTTGGAACAAAGCCAATTTTCAGCGGAGGCCCGGGGTGAAACATTATAGATGTACGTCTTTGTAATTAAAAATCATGTATTGCAAGCTGTGATCAAATTTGAATTCTTGGATTAGTCAAGGTGTTTTAAAGCATAACAATTTCTCATATAAAGTATAGCTGGTGCAATAAAACTATATAACAGTTATTGTGTCATCAGGTTATTTTGGTCTATTATTTCTCAATACCTATAAAGTCAGTTTAGTCTTGGTTGCTTTAACTGCACTTTTAAAAGATTAAATCACATCTCGTTGAACTTAGCTTCTTAGATATACTTTACTAAGTATATTTTACTAAATTTGTTGCTGTTAAGCATGAACTTCAAAAATGATGAGGTATATTTTACCCTTCACTTCCCAAGATTATGGTAGCATTGTCGCCTCACAGTTAGACGTTGCCCGTTCGATTCTCAGTTAGAGCGTCTTCTGTGTGGCGACATGCGTGAATGGGCATTCCTTCATTGAAGGTTGTGCGTTAGGCCCGGCAAGCCAGCACGTAAAACTCTACTGCCAATCATTAGCGGACCGGAAAGAAACAAACAAACTTCCCAAGATTATGGAATAAGCCTCTTCTTACTTTCAGACTTAAGTCATTAACACTTCAAAGCTAAATATATGTGTGTGTGTGTGTGTGTGTGTGTGTGTGTGTGTGTGTGTGTGTGTGTAGTAAAACATAGCAGCAGAGGGTTACATTAGCAAGCTTTTTTAAAGTCAGTAGGTCTTAAACTTGGCAATCAAACCTATGAGCCTGTAAGTTACCTTTTTCCAAAAATAGAAATATTTCAGCACACTGGCTTGATAATGCAAAACTATTTGATTACTGATTGTTGTCTTTCCTTAAGCAATATATTTTGAGTTATTCCCATTCAAATTTACAGCGGCCTATGTGCATTGTTAATTGTTTTCTTGGTTTGTAGCATATTAACATTAACGTGATTAACATATCATCTCAAAATCAGCAGTAATGCGTGATGTTTTTTGCTGTATTGGAATTTTTTCTTATAACTATCCTGCTACGTACCTCACACATACTCATTTTCATATTATTTCAGAGCCATAGTACACCTTGTTCCTGCTTTTCTTTAATTCCACTACCTTACACACATTGTGCGTGCATGTGTATGTATGTGTGTGTATACACACACACACACACACACACACACACACACACACACACACACACACACACACACACACACAAAATCTATCTCTGTCTCTCTCTTTCTCTCTCTGATGTTCTTCGTGTTTCACTGTTGCAGTCATTACACTTGGGTTATCTGCCTCAATTGGCCCGAATACCAGAGTCTTGGGATTTCTGCATCAGATGCCGTCATTTCTTCCATGACGTCAGGTCGTCAGGAGAATAAAACAGGCAGCTGACGTCATTACATCAGTCTTTCATGCCGAGGAGCCTGAAGCAGAAGCAGTTTGCAAGTGCCGGTCGGCCGCTACATTAAATTTTTCATTTTTTGAGTTTCAAACCTGAAGCCTTCTAAAGCTTGTACCCCATTGGGGATCCTTTTTTCTTGCTCTAACCAGTGTCAGAAAAAGTTAACAATTGATCTGAAGTAGGAACTTCATGTGTCAGCAACCTTTGGGATACGGATCCGATCTCGGATCCGAGCCGGCAACTTCTATCATAGCATAGATCCGAGCTCCTAGCTCCTCCCCTTACTCATAATCCCCTGCCTACCCTGATTGACCTCAGATCTAGTTTGCCGCTCTTCAAGTAACAGCTAGATTCCAGAGCTCTTGGCGTTTTTGTGAGGAAAAAGTTTTCTTTCTTCTTTTTTGATTGAGTGATTGTGTGTGCGTGGTAGGTTTATCCTTAACACTAAACTTATTATTATTTTAGCTTCTCAGCTTAAATTTTAATTTAAAATATTCCTCCCTCCCCCGCTGGTCGTAGCATGTGTGTGTGACTTGAGTGTTAGGGGCCTAGTGAGTGTGCTGTACTTTAGTAATGTCGGAGGCCCCTAAAGCCATTTTTTCGAAATGCACCGAGTGTGGTCACAAGCTTTCACTGGCTGATGGCCACACTCGGTACGTTAGGTGCCTTGGGGTTGAACACCTCTCTTCGGGTTGCGTGATTTGCGTGATGTTCAACCCCAGGGCACTCAAGGATCGAAGGTCGAAGCTGGTTCTGGCGGGCCTTTTACCCCCAGACTCTGCTTCGGCCTCTGGTACTTCGGTGCCCGCTACCCCCCCCGGTAGCAGTTACTCCTGCCTCCCTTCCTCCGACCGGGACTCAACCTCCTGCTTCGGCTCTGGAGGATAGGGAGTCCAGGAAAGAGAAGCGGCGGGAGAAGCACCTTAAGCAGCTGGCCAATGACTCTTCATCGGCCCCGCCCGCCAAGAGGGCTTCTCCGTCCTGGTCTTCTCGGTCTCCTCCTCCGATCCGATCCCCTTGTTTCTCCCCGGGACCCGAGGAGCAGGTGATCCGGTCCCCGTCGAGGTCATCAAGGCGGCACTCCAGGTCCACTTTTAGCATGTCAGATGCGGACATGGACTGGATGATGAGGAGATTCATCCAGGCCCAGATGCAGATGGGAGTGCTCTTGCCTCCCCCCCCCTCTGGGGGGGAGCTCGACCCCTTTTTTCGCCCCTATTGCTCCTTCTCCGACCCGCATTCCGGGTTCGGAGTGCTCGGAGCCGAGCCACGTTGGATCCGGGGGTAGGTCGGAGCCGACCGTGCTGGGCACGTCGTCTCCGATGGCTCCCTCGAGTTTGTCGGATCCGACCTCTCGTAGCTGTGGGCTGAGCTTCGGATCCGAGGGATTCTGTGTGCTTTCGGCTCCGTCCCGGTCAGAGCACACTGGTCCTTCGGAACCGACGTTCTTGGCGCCGGGTCCGATCCCCACTTCGGATATGAGTGGGAGTCGGATCTCGGATCCGTCAGAGAGCGGCTCCCCCTCTGCTTTCACTGCAGTGGAGAGGGCACTGTCGAGTGCTTCCAGGGCTCCGGTCCTGGCTTCGGCTCCCTCCCGCACTCCTTCTCATCTGGTCCTGGCTCCCCTCATCCAGCCTTCAGGGCAGCCTGCCTCAGCGCCTCTAGGAGTTCCAGTGGAACAAGATACAGTCCGTGAGGACTCCTCGGACAGCCCCCCCCCCCCGAGGAGATTCCTCACAAGGCAAAGTGCAAGAGGAGGCACATAGACTCCCCCGAGACTCTCACCGAAGATACAAACTTGGATGAAGGGGAAGGCTCCCCTAGATCACCCCCCAAGGATGTCTCCTTTGGAGACATCATGGAAATGCTCAAAATCAGGGGTGGGTAGTCTGCCCCCAAGGCTTCCTCTGATGAGTCCGTATTCCTTGAGGTGTTTGAGGCAGGACCATCTACCTCTTGGGTGTCTCCTCCACCCGACCCCCTGGTGGATCTCATATCCTCTAGGGCTTGGAAGGAACCGGACACCATAGAGCCAATCCCCAAGTGCCCGAACAAAATTTTGAGCCCCCCTGCAGTGAGATCACACTGGAGCAGAGGTCCCCCTGTGGATGCTATGTTGGTGGCTGCAGCCACCAAGAAAGAGTTGGCTCAGGAGAGCCCCACGGTTCATCCTCCGGGCAAGGAGTCTCGCGCGATGGACCGTCTTGGGAAGCGGGCCTTCAGTTCAGCGACCTTCTCTATGAGGGCCTTGAACTACATGGCACTCGTTATTCGGATGCAGCGGGATCTAATTAAAGAATACGCTGCTTCCCCCCAGGGTCCATGTCGGAGGGAGACAAGGATCTGTACTCCTTCCGAATGGCCACCCTCCGCTCTATCTCTAACACCTCTATGCGGCTGTTGTCTCATGCTACGGAGGGAGCCAATAGAGCAGGAGGAGTCGGGCTTGTCATGAGGAGACAGGCCTGGCTCCGTCACTGTGACTTCTCGGAACCCTTTAAGGCGTCATTCGCGAATGCCCCTTTTGATGGTTCTGCACTGTTCGGCAAAACCGTTCGCGACACTCTTGTCCAGAGCAAGAAAGACGGGAAGACCTTGTCTGCCGTCGGAGTCCGCTTCTCTGCACCCCAGAGGTCCTTTGCCAAGAACCAAAAGAGTCAGAAGACGATGTGGTTCCGAAAATTGCATCAATCCCAGTCTGCTCAGGACAACCAGTCCTCTCATGGCAGAGGAGGACAGGGAGGACGCCGCCCCAGAGGCAGAGGGGGTCCCAGGAATTTTGGGTCCAGAGAACCGTTCTCTGAGAGGCCCACGCAGAACCCCTGAGGGGTTACCCGACTGCTCCACTCTGGAGGCAGTCGGGGGGCGTTTTTCGAGGCACCTAGCAATGTGGGAGTCCATAACAACTGATTGCTGGGTGCTTCGTATTATATCCAGAGATTACCAAATTCCCTTTATCGTAACCCCCAGAATCAGAGGCCTCCCCGACTTTCCACCCAGTCAGAAGGAGACGGCTGCTGCAGAAATTCAGCAGCTTCTGCAAAAAAGAGCCATCCAGCCCGTCCCCCCAGATCAAGTCGGATCAGGGTTTTACTCCAGGTTCTTTCTGGTGCCAAAAAAGACGGGGGACTTGAGGTCCATCCTCGCCCTCTCTCTCCTAAACCTGGCGGTACCCAAAGAAAAGTTCCGAATGGTCACGTTGCAATCCGTCCTCCCCTTATTGCAGGAGGACGACTGGATGTGCTCCATAGACCTCAAGGATGCGTACTATCACATTCTAGTGGACAGGCGTTCCAGAAGGTTTCTCCGCTTCCGGCTGGGAGCCAGTCACTTTCAATTCAGGGTCCTCCCCTTTGGCCTCACCTCAGCCCCCAGGGTGTTCACCAAGGTCCTAGCGATAAAAGCGGCCCACCTGAGACTCCAGGAAATTCAGGACTTTTCATACCTGGACGATTGGCTCCTTACGGCCCCAACAAGGCATCTACTTTGTTCCTGCAGGGATTATTTCCTCAGTCTGGCTCCACTATTAGGATTAACCATCAACATGACCAAATCCTCTCTCATCCCTACACAGGTGTTGGATTTTATAGGGGCGAGACTGGATTCAAGACAGATGCTTGAGTTCTTGACTCCAGATCGGCTTCGGAACCTGATGTTGCACGTGCAGGCCATCCTTCAACTGCAAACTCCTTCGGCGGAATTGGTCCTGAGGGCCCTAGGATCTATGGCGGCTGCAATCCCTCTGCTGCCATTGGCCCGGTTGAACATGAGGGTCTTGCAGTGGACCCTCCAGGTACAATGGTCCCTGTCTCGCAACCCCCTGTCTCACCCCATTTCCTTAAGCAAGGTTTGCAGAAGATCGCTCGTGTGGTGGCTCCAGTCTCCCAATCTCCACACGGGACGTCCCTTCTCACTACCTCCGCCAGTCGACACAGTGACCATGGACGCTTCTCGCCTGGGGTGGGTGGGGGGCATTTTTCAGGCACGACAGTCCAAGGCACATGGAACGACGTAGAGACCTCTTTGCATATCAACGTCCTAGAGATGAGGGCAGTGCTTTTGACGTTGCAGGCACTACACAACTCTCTTCTGGTAGGGACGATTGCAGTATAGACAGACAACATGTCGGTCGTCTGGTACATCAGAAAACAGGGGGGAACCAGGTCTTACCCCCTTTGCTGCGAGGCCATGAGAGTGTGGGAATGGACGATTTCCACCAACCGCTTTCTCGTAGCAACGCACATTCCGGGACGGTCCAACATTCTAGTGGACAGGCTCAGTCGTACTATCCTGACTCCTTACGAATGGTCTCTCAACCATCGAGTTGCAGAGCAAGTATTTGCCCAATGGGGGCAACCTTGTTGCGATCTTTTTGCCTCTCCTTCAAACACCAAATGCAACGATTACTTCGCTCTGATCCTCCCTCCGGGGGAGTCCCCGAGAGACTCTCTAGTTCATGCTTGGCCTCCCGGTCTGCTTTATGCTTACCCTCCTCTTCCCCTGATGTTGAAATTATTACAGAAAGCCAGGCAGTTGGGGAGCAAGATGATCTTCATTGCCCCATTCTGGCTTCGTCAGCCATGGTTCCCTTGCCTATGGTCTCACCTAGTGTATCCACCATGGATTCTGGATCCCCTCCCGGATCTCATTTCTCACCCTCTCGATCTTCCGACTCTGAACCTGGTCAACCTCAAGCTGACGGCTTGGTTGCTCCAGTTCCACTCCTCATAAGGACTCCCGGGATCTCATCACCTGTCAAAGCCATTCTTGTAGCAGCTCACAAGCTTTCCACCAGGAAGGTTTATCGAAGTAAGTGGAAACGCTTCACCATTTGGGCAGAACACCGTCGTTTAGACCCTTTTACAGCCCCGATAGCGTCAGTTCTAGATTTTCTAACCTCTCTCTTTCACCAGGGGGCTAGTTCTTCCACAGTCAAGGTACAACTTGCAGCAATCTCATACTATCACGTGGGGCAAGAGTCTGGCCTCTTATCACTTCCAAACTGTGTAAGACTTTCCTCCAGGGTACCTTCCTCCTTAGGCCTCCAGTCAAAGAGGTGGTACCTCCATGGGATTTATCCTTAGTCTTACAGGCCTTGACTGGTCCCCCATTCGAACCGGCGGCCACGGTTGATCTCAAATTTCTCTCTTAGAAGACAGCCTTTTGGGTGGCCATAACTTCAGCCAAAAGAGTGTCGGAATTGCAAGCTCTTTGTGTCAAACCACCATATCTGGTCTTTCACCCGGATAGGGTTTACCTCAGGATTAATCCGTCCTTTCTACCTAAGGTATCTTCAGAAGCGAACATCAATCTATCAGTCTTCCAGTGTTTTTCCCCAACTTTCAAAACAAAGGAGAGTACAAGCTACATTCCTTAGACGTACACAGACAACTACGTTTTATATCCATAGAACTGCTGATCATAGGCAATCCGATCAGTTGTTTATCTCCTTTGCCAAAAGTAATTTCGGAAAGCCAGTTTCTAAAGTTTCTCTCTCTCGATGGATCTCAAGTTGTATTCTTTTAGCATATCAGAGCTCGGGAAGGCCTGCACCTCAAAGAGTCCATGCTCATTCTACTAGGGCCGTTGCCACATCTGTGGCCTTTCAAACTAGGGTTCCACTGGATGACATTTGTTCCGCAGCCACTTGAGCTTCATCTTACACCTTTATCAGCCACTATAAAATAGATGTTGTCTCCCGAGGTAGGGCGTCCTTTGGCTCTGCGGTGCTCCGGAATATCCTTCCGTGAAGGCCACCCAAGATTTAGGTAGCTGGGGATTCTGTCCCAAAGGTTGCTGACAAATGAATTCCTACTTCAGATTAAGAAGTTATGTACTCACCATAACGTTCCATCTGAGTAGGTATCTTCATTTGTCTGCGACCATTCCCCCCTCCTTCCCCCTGACCAAAATGATCGTTCTTGTGGTTATTAGCATATGTTCCCTTTGGGACACTTTTATCAGCTGTGCTATGGGGCAAACTTGATCTGAGGTCAGTCAGGGTAGGCAGGGGATTATGGGTAAGGGGAGGAGCTAGGAGCTCCGATCTATGCAATGATAGAAGTTGCTGGCTCGGATCCGAGATCGGATCCGTATCCCAAAGGTTGCAGACAAATGAAGATACCTACTCAGATGGAACGTTATGGTGAGTACATAACTTCTTATTTTGCCTACAGAAAGCAAGTACCTCACAGAAATTTTCATTCTTACTGCGTCATCTGTTTAGGCCCAGACCATGACGTCCCTCACTGTTGGTTTTGTGCCTTGTTTAGCACGTGAAGCCGGGCTATCTTTGTCACTAAATTTTTTTGCTGTCATTCTCCATATTCCGAAATGGCTTCGATAAACCATCCAACTACCGATCTTCTGAAAAAAAAAACGTAAAGATAAAGACAGAGACAGACCGCATAGGTCCAAAACTGCCGACGACGCTTCCATTAAGCTAGTCGCCAGTCCGCCGGTACTCAGTGAGGTGCCTTTGCAGCCACTGATGCCCGCTTCTACAGATTCACAGGCCTCTGCTGAGACCCATTCGGAGTCTGGTATGCCGCGAGATGCTTCTTCGTCTATGGAACCTGCGGATGTCTCTACCTTGGATGGGTCTGGAGCCGCTGTGCAGGCACTGGCTTCTGATGGTGTATTCCGGCCTACCGACTTGCATATTAAATCAACGCTATCTTCTTCTTCAAGGCCTAAAACTTGATCCATGCCTAGAAAACCGACGCCCAGACCGCATGATCGGGCCTCTATGCCTAAAAAACAAATGATAAGAATGGCTGAAGTCCTTATTACTTTAATCAGGGGAAGCCAACCTTCCCCCTCTAAGAGACCTAGGACTGAATTTGCTTATGATTCTTCTGATCAGGATTCTGAAATTTCTGTCTCCTCTGATGACCAGGATTTACCCTTATCTACCTATGAGGATTGTGACGCAGAGGACTTTATTCCCTCTGCTTCCCCTCCAGAGGATTTCTCTTTTGGTGAAACCTTGCATACTCTTAGGGAGCATTTTCACTGGGAAAGCCAGGATTACTCTGATTCTAAAAAAGAGGCTTAGGAATTTCTTACTCCTGCCTCAACACAGGCCTTTAGCTATCCCCCCTGTACTGGACATTGTTGATGATGCCTTTTTGGAATCTAGCTTGGCCCCAGACTCCTTACCTCCTGCTCCCAGAAAACTAGATAGATATTACAGGGTTCCTGACTCTCACAAGTTCCTCTTTAAAAATCCAACTGCGGATCCTGAGACCATTTCACAGGGACCCAAGGACATTAAGGCCTACTGCCAAAAATCCTACCCCCTCTGATAGAGATTCCAGGGCACTGGATAGATGGGGTAAGAAGGTATACACTTATGCAACCTTGTCCATTAGCGCCTTAAACTGCCAGTTTCATATGTTAAAGTATCAGCAGCATATTATTGGATTGCTTAAACAGAAAATGATGTTGATTCCTGACTGTGCTGAAAATAAGGATTTACAGGATTTAATGCATTCTGCTGAACAAGTTGGAAAACATACTTTGCAATGTGGTTTTGATTCACTAGAGGCATCTTGCAGGGTTGCTGTCACTGGGTCTGTACTTAGAAGGCATGCTTGGCTTAAGGAGCAATCTTTGCCAGATCATGTTAAAGCTAAGTTGCTGGATGCTCCCTTAAACCAGGACTGCCTGTTTGGCAACAAAGCAGAAGAAGTACTTAAAAAGATGGAGGAAAAAGATAAATCTATGCAAACTGTTAAAGATTTCCTGCAAGTACAGCCTCCAAGATTTAGTAGGCATTGGCCCTCTAAGAATTGGTCCTTTCCTGCCTCTTCCAGGCCTTCTCAGTCCAAACCCAGAACCAGCAGAACACCCAGGCTTCAGTCCCAAGGTACTCACAGGACTAAGCAGTGGGGGGCTCCCACTTCCAAAGCAGGGAGTAGTCAGACCTATGGTATACTGTCTCAATGACTTAATTTTAAAACTTCCAAGCCCTTCTCAATTGACTGCTCCTTTAAGGGGAAAGATTGCTCTGCAAGCAAAAAACTGGGAACTCATTACCCAGGACAAATGGGTTTTAAATATAGTTTCCCAAGGATACAGATTCTAATTCCATACTTTACCAACCCCAAACGATTGGCCAGATCTACCCCCAAATCAGTGGGCAGAGGCTCAAAAGCAAGATGTTCTTCATCCCACATTGCTGCAGTCCTAACACTTGGGTAGTCCGCTGTCCCAGTCGGCCCGAATACCAAAGTATAAGGCTGACGTCGGTCAAGGCGCATTAGTCTGACGTCAGGACGTCAGGGTACAAATGCGCATGACCGACGTCATATCCTCAGTCTTTTTTGCCGCATGGTCTGATGCAGAAGCAGTATTGTGAGTGCAGGTTGGCGTTCTGAAATTTTCTGAAGTCGGAGTTTCAGACCGAATCAAAGTTGGCTAAGTACCCCGTTGGGGAATATTTTGGTTTTTTCTTGCCTCAGTATTTAACCGGATGTCAGAAAAAGTGAATAACTGTATTTCTTGTGGGAAACAGATACCTCATAGGGATTACCATACCTTGTGTATACCTTGCTTAGGGCCTGAGCACGACGTTGTTGGTTGTCGCTCTTGTGCTAGATTTAACAAACGCACTATAAAGAGAAGATTAGACTGTGCCAGGTTAGTTTTTGGGAAGCGTTGTAATTATAAAATGCCGCCGGATGCTCCGGCCCGCTTCCTAAAAGCGCAAGGACAAAGCAGCAAAGTTTAGGTTGGAAGAACCGTCTGTCCCGGACGCCGGTTCTTTAGAGGGCTCGGTGGAGCCGGAGGTTCTGCCAGAAGTTTCTTTGGAGTCTCAGGGAGAGACTTTACTGTTACAAGATGTGTCCTCTCAGGAGGTAGGCCAGGCTGAGGGGCTTCTCAGGTAGCTGTTCTCCCCTCCCTTCCTAAGGTGGTTAGGCCCTCCCCTTCTGTTCCCAAGGCTTCTTCGAGAGGCAGGCCAGGTTTAACTTCAGTGGGTGTTTCTCCTAGTTCTTCAGGGTCTCTGCCTAAGAAACATATGCTTAAAATGGCAGAAGATTTGATTACTATGATTAGAGGTTCTATGCCCCCTCCTGATAAGAGGCCTAGGGTGGAACCTGAGTTTGAGAGTTTTGAGCAGTGTTCGGAGGCTTCTGAGTCTTCGGCTGAAGACTTGCAGGAGCATCCTCCTTATTCTGATTCTGATGTAGATGATTCTACCCCTTCGGCTTCTCCTCCTGAGGATTTTTCTTTTTCAGAGACTCTTCATTCCATGAGGGAGCATTTTAAATGGGAAGGTCAAGATTTCTCTGATTCCAGGAAAAGGCTTAGGGAATTTTTGTTTCTACCCCAGCATAGGCCTTTGGCTATACCTCCTGTTCTGGATGTGGTGGAAGATGTTTTGCAGAGGCTTCCTGAACCCTGATTCTTTGCCTCCTGCCCCAGTTAAACCGGATAGGTATTATAGGGTGCCTGAAGCTCATAAGTATCTTAAGAGTCCTAGGGCAGACCCAGAAACTGTTTCTCAGGGGCCTAAAGGTGTTAAGGCTTCTGTTGTTAAAAATCCTGTTCCTCCTGATAAAGAGGCAAGGGCTTTGGATAGATGGGGAAAGAAGGTGTATACTTCTTCCACTTTAGCCATGAGGGCTTTGAATTGCCAGTTCCACATGTTAAAATACCAAAATTATCTCCTTTCACAATTGAAGTCTAAGGTGGATGCTCTGGCGGAAGGTATTGAGTGTAAAGAGTTGCAGGATTTAGTTCATGTTTCTGAACAGGTGGGTAAGCATTCTTTGCAATGTGGTTTTGATGCTGTACAGGCCTCTTCGAGGGTGGCTGCCACTGGTTCTGTTCTTCGCAGGCACGCCTGGCTGAGGGATCAGAATTTGGCTGAGCATGTTAAGACAAGGATTTTAGATGCTCCGTTACAATCTGATGTGTTGTTTGGTTCGCCTGTGGAAGCAGTTTTAAAGAAAATGGAGGACAAGGCTAAGTCTATGCAGACTGTTAAAGATTTTTTGCAGGTTCAGCCTCCGAAGTTTAGTAGAAATTGGCCTACTAAGGGGTGGGCATATCCTTCTTATGATTCCCAGTCTAGGGGTAGGTCTAGACGTGGTAGGGGCAGAGCTCAAGGTTCTTTTAGGCCTAGAACAGGGAGTTCACCTGCTCAGTCTTCTGGTGAGGGCAGGGGTCAGTCCTTTCGTAAACAGACCCAATGACCTGCCTTTTCAGCTGCCAGAACCTTCTCGTCTGGCAGCACCTTTGGGAGGAAGGCTGGCACTTTTCAAAGAAAATTGGAGTTTAATTACCCAAGACAGATGGGTATTGGATATCATTCACCACGGTTACAGGTTTTATTTCCATACCTTGCCTCCTTTCAAAGGCATGCCAGACATTCCTCCTCTACAAAGAAAAGAGGCTCACAAGCAAATTTCTCTGTTACTCCAAATAGGGGCCATTCAGCCGGTTCCTGTGCCAGAAAGAGGCCTAGGATTTTATTCTCGCCTGTTCCTAGTACCAAAAAGGGGAACACGTGGAGACCAATTTTGGATTTATCTATCCTCAACTCTTATCTGGACATTCCCAAGTTCAAAATGTTGATGTTACAACAGCTTTTACCTCTGCTGGGAAAAGATCACTGGATGGTAACTTTAGATCTCAAGGAGGCTTACCTTCATGTGCCTATCAGACTAAGTTGCAGGAAGTATCTGCGTTTTCGAGCTGGGAATTCCCATTATCAGTTCTCTGCATTGCCCTTTGGCTTATCTACTGCCCAGAGTATTCACAAAAGTTCTGGCTCCAGTGATAGCTTACTTCAGGCTAAAAGGAATACAAATCTATCCTTACTTGGACGACTGCCTGATTCTGGCTCAAGAAAAGGAAGACCTGTTTCAGCATTTGGAATATGTGATAGCAGTGCTAAGATGCCTAGGGTATTCTGTGAACGAAATAAAGTCCAGTCTAGTACCCTCTCAAGACATGTGCTTTCTGGGTGTGAGACTGAATACAGCAACCCAGATGGCCTTTTTAACCCCAGACAAACAAAAGAATCTTTCCCTTTACTTTCATCAACTATCTCTTCAGTCCGGGCTGACTGCAAGGACAGTCCTTCAAGCCTTAGGGTTCATGGCATCTTGTATTCTGGTGCTTCCCAATGCCAAACTGCATATGAGGAAGCTACAATGGTATCTCAAAAATGTATGGACACAGCACTGCCAGGATTTGGACACTGTCATTCAAATAATACCTTGCATTCAAAAGGAATTTTTGTGGTGGGCTCAGGAATGTCACCTAAACAAGGGACTCTCTGTGACCCGGCCAGAGGCGAGTCAGATTCTAACGACAGATGCCTCAGACATAGCTTGGGGAGCTCATCTGAATGGAAAGTGGGTACAAGACAAGTGGCCTGCCAGACTACAGCATCTACATATCAACATGAAGGAGATGTTAGCAGTCCAGTTTGCATTAATGGCTTTCAAGGAGTTACTTCTTCCAGGGCAGGTGTTGATTCTAACAGACAACACAACTGTCATGTGGTACATCAACAAACAAGGGGAAACACATTCTTATCCTCTATGCAGGCAAGCAATGATTTTGTGGGAGACTGCGCTCAGCTTGCAACTAAATCTTCAGGCAAGGTTTCTGCCGGGAGCACAGAACTCCTTAGCAGATGTGTTAAGCAGGCAAATCATGGATCCCCACGAGTGGAAACTGGATCTTCATGTATTTCGGAAATTGACAGTGTCATGAGGAACTCCAGACATAGATCTGTTCGCTTCTCCGTTAAACCACCAGCTGCCAAAGTTTTGCACGAAAAGGTTTCATCACACAGCTTGGAAAGTGGATGCTCTTTCTTTCAGTTGGAAAAATCTTCATGTGTATGCCTTTCCACCTCTGCCTCTCCTCCCAAAGGTACTCCTAAAGGTCAGACAAGACAAGCCAAGGATGATTTTAATAGCTCCAGATTGGCCTCGGCAACACTGGTACCCATTACTGAGGAGTCTGGTAAGGAAGCCTCCATGGCCTTTACCTTTGATTCCACACCTATTGTCTCAGAGGGACGGTCATCTACTCAATGTCAAGCTTCACTCTCTTCATCTAACAGCCTGGCATATTCTGTTTTGAACCACAGCAGGTCTCAACTTCCTCAACAGGTTTTGAATGTGATTATGGAAGCCAGAAGACCTAGTACAAGGAAAGTGTACGCAGAAAAATGGAAGAGATTTTTATTTTGGAGTGCAGCAAAGGATTTGGAGGTTTCTGAGCCTAATTTGAGTGTGGCTCTTCAATATCTTACTGAGTTATTGGACAAAGGTTTGTCTTTCTCTTCCATTAAGATTCATGCTGCAGCAATTTCAGCTCACTATGATTGTGACCCACCATTGTTTTCTCATCCTTTGTTCAAGCAATTTCTTAGAGGGGCAAAGAATATAAGACCCCCGAGAGCTCCTACTCCTGCTTGGGACCTCAATTTTGTGTTGGAGAAACTTACTCTACAACCTTTTGAGCCTGCGGCTACTGCTGAATTGAAATACTTGTCATGGAAGACTGCTTTTTTGTTGGCCATTACTTCTGCAAGAAGGGTTTCTGAATTGCAGGCCCTTATGGCGGTTGAGCCTTTTTGATTTTCCATAAGGATAGGGTATCATTACGTACTAATCCTTCCTTTATGCCTAAGGTGGTCTCTAGTGTGGCTTTAAACCAAACTATTCATTTGCCTACTTTTTATGCAGATCCCCAAAATAAGGGGGAAAAGATTTTGCACACTTTAGATGTACACAGGCAGTTGCGTTATTATTTAAGCAGGACTAAGGATTTTAGGCAGTCTCAGCAGTTGTTTGTTTCTTTTGCTTTGAGTTCTCAGGGCAAGCCTGTGTCAAAACAAACTATTTCTAAGTGGATTGGGTTTTGCATTGCATTTTGTTATTCCCATCATGGCAAGGAGATTCCAGCTGGGATTAGGCCTCATTCCACTAGGGCTACTGCCACTTCAACAGCATTTCTAAGGGGTGGCAACTAAGGATATTTTGGAGGCAGCTACTTGGAGTTCAGTGCATACTTTCTCTAAGCATTACCACCTTCCTCTCTACTCTAAATCTAGGGCTGGTTTTGCCACGGCTATTTTGCAGGGCATGTTGACAGCTCCAGCTTCTTTATGATTTGCCAGCCTCCCTTACCTCTGCTTTGGGATTCTACCCAAGTGTTAGGACTGCAGCAATGTGGGATGAAGAACATAGTACAGTTTTGTACCTACCATAAATGTAGATGTTCAAGATCCACATTGCTGCAGTCCAATTTACCTCCCTCCTTCCCTCTGTGTTTAGGGGTGGTTGTGTGGGTGGGGTTGTACTTTTGTAAATTTGTATATATTGTACATATATTTGGTACAGGAGTGTTTGGTGTTTTTTGGTTTTGGCCTTATCTTTTTAGGGTCTTCTGACATCTGGGGCAAGAAAAGACTGAGGATATGACGTCGGTCATGCGCATTTGTACCCTGACGTCCTGACGTCAGACTAATGCGCCTTGACCGACGTCAGCCTTATACTTTGGTATTCGGGCCGACTGGGACAGCGGACTACCCAAGTGTTAGGACTGCAGCAATGTGGATCTTCGAACATCTACATTTATGGTAGGTACAAAACTGTACTTTCTCTCTCTAAGTATAAGGGCTATTCATACTGTCCCAGAAGAGGAAAGAGGACAAGGTTTCTACTCAAGACTTTTCCTGGTAATCCTGTAATCCTATCCTGGATCTCTCTATCCTAAACACTTTTTTTGGTGATCCCAAAATTCAAGATGCTAACTCTTCACCAGTTGCTTCCTATGTTATGCAAGGATGCCTGGTTGGTAATACTGGATTTAAAGGAAGCCTACCTGCACATCCCAGTCAGGGAATCTTGCAGAAGATACCTACGCTTCAAAGCAGACTACATGCACTATCAGTTCTCTGCACTGCCCTTTGGCTTATCTACTGCACCCAGGGTATTCACAAAGTGCCTAGTTCCAGTCATTGCATTTTGCAGGCAAAGAAATATTCAAATATACCCATACCTGGACGATTGTCTAATTCAGGCAGAAAGTCAGGACATACTTTTGAATCATCTGGCTTTTGTACAAAAGGTGCTAACATCTCTGGGGTACACTGTAAATGAAAATAAATCACATCTTGTACCCTGCCAACAAATTGTATTCCTGGGAGCAAGCTTGAACACAACTTCCCAGATGGCTTTCCTCACACCAGAGAAACAAGTTTATTTGACAGCTTACTTCAAACTAATGGCCACAAAGACCCTGCTATGTGCAAGACAAATACTGCAAGCCTTGGGGTTCATGGCTTCCTGCATTCTCCTAATTCCATATGCAAGACTGCATATGAGGAAACTACATTGGTATCTAAAAAGCCAATGGTGTCAACATTCTCAGGATTTAGAAGCAATTATTCCTATCATACCTTGCCTACAGTTAGAGTTCCTTTGGTGGGCAGAGGCCTGCCACCAAAACAAAGAACTGCCATTCACTCTACCCCCTGCCGCCCAGACCCTAACAACAGACGCATTAGACTATGTATGGGGGGCTCACTTGGCAGGGAAGTGCATTCAGGACAAATGGAACCCAAGTCAAATTCACCTGCATATCAATCAAAAAGAAATGTTAGCTGTACAGAATGCTGTGACAGCCTTCAAGGACCACATTCTTCCAGGACAATTAATGGTAAAGACGGGCAACACCACTGTTATGTGGTACATAAACAAGCAGGGGGGGGACCCACTTATACCCTCTCTGCAAACTAGCCATGGCTCTGTAGAACACAGCCTTGAGCTACCAAGTGCACCTACAGGCTCAGTTCCTGCCAGGAAGGCTAAATACAGTGGAAGATGAACTAAGCAGAAATCTCATGTACCCACACGAGTGGAAACTGGAACCAAAGACATTCAACATGTTGATAAACAAATGGGGGAGCCCAGATATAGACTTGTTTGCCTTCCACCAGAACTACCAATTGGGCAAATTCTGCACAAGGACTCCCCACAAACAAGCTTGGAAAGTGGATGCCCTGTCCTTCACCTGGAAAAATCTATCAGTTTATGCCTTTCCTCCTCTGCCTCTCCTCTCCAAGGTACTACTAAAGATCAAACAGGACAAACCAAGGACAATACTGATTGCACCAGACTGGCCACGCCAGCACTGGTACCCCCTCTTGCGCATTGTGTCACTGCTGGCACCATGGCACCTGCCTCAGACCCCTACCCTGCTGTCTGAGCAGGAGGGCCAGATTCTGCACCCTCAGCTTCAAACCCTGAACCTGGCAGCCTGGCTAATTACCTGATCTCTCCGTTACCATCCCTCAGTAAACAAGTGTTGGATGTCATTCTGGAGGCAAGGAGGCCTAGTACTAGACAATCTTATGCTGAAAAATGGAAAAGATTCTGTTCCTGGAACCAAACTCGGGGATGGGCACAGCGGCACCAAATGTACCTCAGATTCTTCAATATGTAACTGAGATGCTTCATAAGGACCTTTCCTTTTCCATCAAAATTCATGCCTCAGCCATTTCAGCTCATTACAACACAGAGCCACCCCTCATCTCTCATCCACTGCTCAAGCAGTTCCTCAGAGGGGCCAAAAACGTAAGACCACCCAGGAGAGCCCCATCTTCAGCCTGGGATCTTAATTTGTATTGGAAACACTCACTCTGCCTCCTTCTGAGCCAGCTGCAAGTGCAGAGTTGAAATTCCTTTTTTGGAAAACAGCCTTCCTTTTAGCCATCACTTCAGCAAGAAGGGTGTCTGAATTACAGGCCCTTATGGCAGTGGAGCCTGTCATCATCTTTCATGCGGACAGGGTGTCCCTCAGGACCAATCCCTCCTTCATGCCCAAGGTAGTATCCAGTGTGGCTCTTAATCAGTCCATCCATTTGCCAACCTTCTTTTCTAATCCACAGAACAAAGGGGAACGTATACTACACTCCTTAGATGTGCACAGACAACTTAGATTTTACTCGGACAGGGCTAAACCTTTCAGGAAATTGGAACAGCTGCTGGTGGCATTTGCTGCAGGGGCAGAAGGGAAGGCCATTTCAAAGCAAACCATTTCCAAATGGATAGGCCATTGCATTCATTTCTGCTATAAGCACCATGGAAAACCTATCCCACAGGGGATAAGACCACATTCAGCCAGGGTTGCATCTACCTCTACAGCCTTTCTCAGAGGTGTCCATACCAGGAACATCCTAGAAGCTGCTACCTGGAGTTTCACCAAGCATTACCATTTGCCAATTTTCTCTAAATCCAGAGCTGGCTTTGCCACTGCATTCTTGCAGGGCCTTATAGCTGCTCCTGATGCTGTCTAATTTCCTCCTCCCATCCTTAGATTTGGGAATCTACCCAAATGTGATGACTGCAGCAGTGAAACACAAAGAACATAGTACAGCTGTGTACACTTACCATAAATGTAGATGTTCGAGTGTATTCAGTGTTGCAGTCCAGGTTACCCTCCCTCCAGTCCCCTGACATCTTTTGGCTATACCTCTTTTCCTTTTTACTAGGCTTAAAGCTTTTTGGTGTATTTGCTTTTTTGTTGGAGGTGTAACCTTGTATATATATTTAATTGCTTCCCATTAGGGGGCACTTGACATCTGGGGCAAGAAAAACTGATGTAATGGCGTCGGCTGCATGCTTTATACCACCTGACATCATGGAAGATGAGACAGTAACCGACGCAGGACCCAAGACTTTGATAATCAGGCCGACTGAGGGTTACTGCAAGCAGATAACCCAAATGTGATGACTGCAACAGTGAATACACTCGAACATCTACATTTATGATAAGTGTACACACCTGTACTTTCTCCAGCTACCTCACTGATAGATCTCAATCAGTGAGATGGCACTCTGTACTCTCCCCTCCTCCCCCTGTCATAATGGGTGTACCTCAAGGGTCTATCCTAGGGTCTTTACTTTTTAATATCTTTACTAATCAGCTCTATACCTCCTGTCCTCGGTCATCTTTAGTGCAATACGCAGATGACTCTACAGTCATCATCACAGCCAACTCTCCCTCTAAGCTCTTCTCAGCTACTCAGGCATCTTTTAACTTGGTTAAAACATGTCTCTCCAACAACCAGCTCATCCTTAACCCTAAAAAAAAGCTGTTACTCTTCCTACCTACAAGTTCATAAATATTAAAACCTTCTCCATACAGTCCCTTAATAACACTCCCATTCAGGTAGAATCCAGTACTAAGCTCTTAGGAGTAACCATCGATGATCAGCTTAAATTTGACTTGCATGTTAATAACTGTATCAAAAAGACAAATTCAAAATTAGGGTTCCTTTACCGTAACAAGAAATTCCTCTGAAGCCAAGATTACTCTCTCTCTTACCTACCTTCTACCCAGTCTAATGTACAATTTTCAAATTCTCACAAATCTTAACTCAGCACTCCTGACTAAACTCAAATCTACCTACAGCGAGGTAGCTAGATTTGCTGCCCAACAAACCTACAAATCCCATCACTTTCTCTAAAACACCTAAACTGGCATAGATTACCCCTCCAGCTTCTTCTTCTCTCAGCACCAGATCATCCATTCTATCCTATACCAGCCTTCCTGCTGCCCAGCACTATACCCTCTCATCTTATTCTCCCTCCAGACCTCTCAGAAGCTCTAACCAAGACCTTCTACAAATCTACAAACCCAAATCTAAATTTGGACACAACATGTACAGCTATCACCCCACTATCGCCTGGAATAGGCTCCCACTAGAAATCAGGACCCTTACACATCCTAAACAATTTAAGACAGCCACCAAAGAGCACTTTAAAAGTCACTGGTCCTGCTCCTGCACTCTCCCTCCTTAACATCCCCTACTTCTCATACCTTAACCTACTTTCTGCCCTTAACTCACTCTTCTCACTAGCTCTCACTAATCCTCCTTGACTACTTTTTCTACTCTCTTCTAAAATCTATTAAGCAAATTGACTCAGAGAAACATTCTATTGTAATTGTCTTGCCTTCATGCAACTACATCATGATAAAACTGGGTTTTTTAACCACTTACCCCAAAAACTATACTCATCTTAATGACATATTTCTTTTTATACATCTTGAAATAGTTATGCTATACTCCTGATTATTGACACTGTATAGCATTGTATTGCTACTTAATTTCCTGTAATAATCCTGTAACATTGCTGTTTAATGCTAATTTATAATGAAAATTGTATACTATGTTGGAGCTTTTCTCCCCGGGCCTCAGCCGAAAAAGGGCTTTTCAGCTCAGTCGGACAATCCCGGTCAACAGATGTAAAATAAATAATTTGCCATATCATGTCAAATCAAAGTTACTAGACGCTCCTTTAAATAAGGACTGTTTGTTTGGCACCACAGTAGAAGAGGTTCTTAAAAAGATGGAAGAAAAAGCTAAATCTATGCAAACTGTTAAAGAATTCTTACAAGTGCAGCCACCTAGATACAGTAGGCAATGGCCTTCAAAAAACTGGTCCTTTCCAGCCCTTCTCAGTCCAAACCCAGGGGAAACAGGCCACCCAGACTACAGTCCCAGGGTGTGCAGAGATCTAAACAATGGAGTGCTCCCACCTCAAAAACAGGGAGTGGTAAGCCGCCCCCTTATGGAAAAAGCTCACAATGACTTTTCAATTATCCTTCCCAGCCCTGCCCAATTACTTGTGCCCCTAGGAGGAAAACTTGCCCTTCATGCAAAAAACTGGATGACCATTACTCAGGGCCGATGGGTCCTAAACATTGTATCTTAGGGGTACAGATTCTACTTCCACTCACTGCCAATCCCAAGCGGGTTTCCAGACCTTCCTCCAAACCAGTGGGCAGAGGCTCAAAAGCAAGTACTTTCCCTGCTCAATATCAGAGCTATTCAACCTGTTCCAGTAGAACAAAGGGGACAGGGTTTCTACTCCAGACTTTACCTGGTGCCCAGAAAAGAGGTCTCTTGGCGCCCTATCCTGGATCTATGAATTGTCAACACCTTTCTGGTGGTCCAAAAATTCAGGATGCCTATCCTGCAACAGCTTCTCTCTATGCTAGCCAAGGATGCCTGGTTAGTCACTGTAGACTTAAAAGAAGCTTATCTGCACATTCCCATAAGGGAGTAATGCAGGAAATATGTACGCTTCAGGGCAGGCTCTATGCACTATCAGTTCTCTGCACTTCCCTTTGGCTTATCTACTGCGCCCAGAGTATTCACAAAGTGCCTGGCTCCAGCCATTGCAGGCAGAGAAATATCCAAATTCTCCCATACTTGGACGATTGCCCGATTCAGGCGGACAGTCAGTAATTGCTACTTCAGCACCTGGCATTTGTAAAAAGCCTTCTCACTTCATCGGGGTAGACCATCAAAAAAAAAAAATTACAACTGGTGCCCAGTCAAAAGATTGTATTCCTGGGTGCAAGCTTGGACACAACTAACCAGATGGCATTTCTCACTCCGGAAAAACAGGTCTGTCTGACCAACTACTTCAAACAAATGACCACCAGAACTGTGCTCTCTGCAAGAAAAATACTGCAAGCCCTAGGGTTCATGGCCTCATGTATTCTGCTAATTCCATATGCAGGACTGAATATGAGGAAACTTCAATGGTACTTCAAAAGCCTTTGATGGCAGCATTCTCAGGACCTGGAAACAATCATTCTAATCATACCTTGTCTAAGGTCAGAGTTACTTTGGTGGGCAGAAGCAGGCAACCACAACAAGGGACTGCCTTTCATTCAGTCCCTCACTGCCCAAACCCTGACAACAGACTCATCGGGCTATGCATGGGGGGGCGCACAAGGCAGGCAAATGCATTCAGGGCCACTGGACCCCAGGCCAAATTCTCCTGCAACATCAATCAAAAAGAGATGCTAGCTGTACAGAATGCTCTGACAGCCTTTAAATACCTAATCCTTCCAGTGCGGCTGCTGATAAAAGCAGACAACACCACAGTTGTGTGATACAAAAACAAGCAGGGGGGAACCCATTCCTACCCACTCTGCAGGTTAGCCACGGCCCTGTGGAACACCGCCTTGAGTAACCAAGTGCATCTACAAGCTCAATTCCCGCCAGGCAAACAAAATTCACTGGCAGATGACTTAAGCAGAAATCTCCTAGACCCACATGAGTGGAGCTTGGAGCCCAACACTTTCAGTCTTCTAATCCAGAGGTGGGGGTCACCAGAGGTGGACCTCTTTGCCTCCCCCGAGAACCAGTAGTTGAGCAAATTCTGCACCAGGAACCCTCACAGCAGGGCCTGGAATGTGGATGCCCTAGCCTTCCAATGGGAAAACCTCTCAATTTATGCCTTTCCTCTCTGCCCCTCCTCTCAAAAGTACTACTCAGGATCAAACAGGAAAGGCGAAGGGCAATTCTTATTGCCCCAGACTGGCCACGTCAGCACTGATACCCACTCTTACACAGTCTGACAACAGTACCACCCTGACACCTTCCCCAGACTCCTCCCTGCTGTCTCAGCAAGAGGGACAGATTTTGTATCCACAGTTGCAAACCCTAAACCTTGCAGCCTGGCTTATCCCCTGAGTACACCACCAGCAACCCTCAGCAAACAGGTGCTGGACATCATTTTTGAAGCCAGAAGGCCTAGTACTAGGAAGTCCTATGCCGAAAAGTGGAAACAATATTGTTCTTGGAATCAATCTCAAGGAAAGGACACAGCAGTACCCTCCTTACCTCTAATCCTGGATTACTTAGCAGAGCTACTCCACAGAGGCCTATCCTTCTCCTCCATTAAGATTCATGCCTCTGCCATCTCAGCTCATTATAATACTGAGCCATCTCTATTTTCTCACCCTCTCATCAAATAGTTCCTGAGAGGGGCTAACAACTTAAGTCCCCCTAGGAGAGTACCCACCCCTGCCTGGGACCTTAACTTTGTACTGAAAAAGCTCATGCTTCCCCCTTTTGAGCCTGCTGCTTAAGCAGAGTTAAAATTCCTCTCTTGGAAAACAGTCTTGCTTTTAGCCATAACTTCAGCAAGAAGAGTGTAAGAGTTACAGGCGCTAATGGCTGTGGAACCCTTCATTATTTTCCATGCTAACAGGGTTTCCCTCAGGACTAACCCGTCCTTTATGCCTAAGGTGGTGTCCAGTGTGGCTATAAACCAATCCATCCATTTGCCAACCTTCTTCCCTAATCCTCAGAATAAAGGGGAAAAGATCCTGCACTCCTTGGACGTGCATAGACAGCTCAGGTTCTACTTTGACAGGACTAAACCTTTCAGAAAATCTGACCAGCTGCTAGTCAGCTTTGCTACAGAGGCAGACGGCTAGGCCATTTCAAAACAAACCATTTCCAAATGGATAGCACACTGCATCCATTTCTGCTACAAGCACCATGGAAAACCAGACCAGGCCACATTCCACTAGGGCTACTTCACCTCTACAGTATTTCTCAGGGGAGTCCCTACCAGGGACATTCTGGAAGCTGCAACCTGGAGTTCTGTACACACCTTCACCAAGCATTACCACTTACCTATTTTTTTCTAAATCCAAAGCTGGATTTGCTACAGCAGTCTTACAAGGCCTGCTAGCTAGCCCTAACACTTCTTGACTGCCTCCACCCTTCCTCAGCTTTGGGAATCAACCCAAGTGTAACGACTGCAACAGTGAAACACGAAGAACATAGTACAACTATGTACACGTACCATAAATGTAGATGTACGAGTGTATTCACTGTTGCAGTCTTGGTTTCCCTCCATCCAGCCCCCTGGTTTTCTCTCTCCTTTCTACCTCTCCTCTCTATGGCCATTTTTACTGGCAGTGGTATTTACTTTTTACTGGTGGTGTTCCCCACCATATACTAGCTTCCTATTTGGGGGCTCCTGACATTTGGGGCAAGAAAAACTGATGTAATGGCGTCAGCTGCCTGTTTTGTACACCTGACGACTTAACATCATGGAAGAAGCAACAGCATCTGACGCAGAATTCCCAAGACTCTGGTATTTGGGCTGACTGAGGGCTACCCTGCATGCAGATAACCCAAGTGTGATGACTGCAACAGTGAATACACTCGAACATCTACATTTATGGTAAGTGTACACAACTGTACTTTCTCCTGAGCGGTATTTAATTATTTTTCACTCACTGTCATTATGATTGTTAATCTAATTTCTGCCTTTCTTTCTGAGATAACAGTAATTATGTACATATCTGTTTCAACACTTTTTTTTGTCTTTTCTTATTTTTTTTTCTTTCTTATTTATTATCTTTTTATCTGTCTTTCAGATTATTTTACTATTCCTACATTCTGGTTATACCCCAGAATTCTTTTTGTGTGCACTTGTTTTAGCAATATGGCTGCAGTGAGCCATCTTTCATCTTCAAAGGTGTTTCTTCTTGTACTGCCCCCTTCCTTTATCTGTCTACCCAGCACCCCTGACTTAACTGTCACTAAATCTTTGACACCTGTCTGTTACTAAAAGCATTTTTTTCCAGTGTGTAAGTTGATTGCTCATTTGCTTACTCATTGGTTCTTCCTTCCCCTCCACAACTGTGGAATCAGGGCACTGTTTCTATTACTAGTCATTGTTGTCTACATATATATAAAAAAACGTAGGTAGGAGCCAAAATGTATAAAGTATATAAAACAAAACAATCAACTGAAGGTGCAAACACTGTCTTCTTTAATAGACAAAAATAAAAAATAAAACAAAGATAAGCGCTTTCGTACTTAACCACAGCACTTCATCAGAGTTAAGTAAAATCGCAGTAAATCTCCTATATGTGGCTTAGTGATACAGGTAATGTGACTTCAGTAAGGGTTTAATAGGAATGTACTCATTTAACCCTTTCCCTCTAGTTGCCTGTAAGATAGTCATCCATTTTATTTCAAGGCATTCTGTACATGTTCTTATATCACCTCACCTACAGCCAGTGTGATAAATCTCCAAAACCATAAACTTAAAGGGATGATTATTGCCTGCTTTAACTAACATGCTTAAATAGGGCATTTTTATTATCGTGCTTATTAATACTGTATAAATGTTCTCTGATGTGATCTGTTAAGCAGCGGTTAGTTTTTCCAACATAAAACATTTTGCACAGCTCACAAGAAGCTAAATATACTAGTCGTTTAGAATTCTCTGCCTTATTGGAACTAACAGCACGAAATGACATTTTTCAACCAGCTGATAAAGGAGGAGGAATTGTGGGGACACACGCACTAGACGATTTTTTGGTAGTAAAGATAACTATGAGCATAATGTGGATAGAAATCCATCACAATGCTTTAGAATGTGTGTTACTTACTCCAATGATACAAGTTCGATATGTGAGATTATTAGGAAACATTGGAGAATTTTACTGTCTAATGAAAAATGCAGAGAATTGAGTGAACAACCTTCTTTTACTTTTAAAAATCGTAATTCCATTAAGAGAATGCTTTGTTATAAGCCTCTAACATGTTCTGGTTCAAAAGTGAAGTCATATACAAATAAAAAAGGTACATTTCCTTGTCATCACTGCAGTATGTGTAATTATATTTGCAGTGATGATATTTTTATATATCCTGATACAGAACGTGATTCTGAAATAAATTTTTATGCTGAATGTGGTACTTGTAATCTAGTATATTTAGCGTCTTGTGAGCTGTACAGAATGTTTTATGGTGGAAAAACTAACCCTGCTTAAGAGATCGCTTCAGAGAACATTCATATAAGTATTAATAAGCAAGATAATAGACTTCCGCGGTGGTGCAGTGGTAGCGTTGTTGCCTCACAACAAGAGGTTCTCCTGTTCGATTCTCGGTTGGAGTGCTGTGTGGAGTCTGCATGTCCTCCCCACGGTTGGGTGGGCGTTCGAAAGACATGCGTAAATGGGCGTGCCTTCATTGAAGGTTGAACGTCAAGCTGGCACCTCGGCGTTCATGAAAATCTACTGCCAATCATTAGAGGACCGGAGTTCAGCTGTGGCGACCCCTAACCGGGAAAAGCCAAAAGACAACAACATTAATAAGCAAGATAATAAAACTGCCGTATTTAAGCATGTTAGTTCAGCAGGCAATAATCATCATTTTAAGTTTATGGTTGTAGAGATTTATCCCACTGGCTGTAGGGGAGATGATATAAGAACACGTACAGAATGCCTTGAAATAAAATGGATGACTATCTTACAGGCAGCTAGTGGGAAAGGGTTAAATGAGTACATTCCTGTTAAACCCTTATTGAAGTCACATGACCTGTATCACTAAGCCATATATAGGAGATTTACTGTTTTTTTACGTAGATCTGATGAAGTACTGTGGTTAAGTATGAAAGCACTTATCTTTGTTTTATTTTTATTTTTGTCTGTTAAAGAAGACAGTGTTTGCACCTTCAGTCGATTGTTTTGTTTTGTTTTATATTGTTATCTATATAATATGGGGAAAATTGAGTGTATTTTTAAACATCATTATTAAATTTGCACGTACAGAGAGGTACGCTGGTGGTAATAGAAAAAACAACATTAGTAATTCACATATACTGAGACCATGGGTACACAGGTGTTAAGAGAAAAGAAAACAGACTATTACAGATGTTTTTCATTTCATGCATTATACATGCATGTTTTCTTTTGTAACAAATATTCACTCCAAAAACCATAAATTGTTCAAGTTCTCTTCTTGAACGTTATTCTGCTTGTATCGTTCCCAAAAATTCCATTTATTTCTATGTAGTTAGTTCATTTTCTAAAAATCCCACCTCCACTTCTTTTGTCTCCTTTAAAGTATTCAGTACTTCAGTTATGGTTGATTGATTTGATTAATTGATTGAATTCAGTACTGACATTTGTCTATCAAGAAAGTCAGATTGAATTATTTTATCTGTTTTCATCAGAGGCCTAGGGTATAAAGCTCTGCAAATAAAATAACAGAAAATATGACATCATTTTTCACTTATGTTCATATATTACAACATATTGTAATACATAGAGTAATGCAAATAATTATACATATATGACGTAGAGTAATACACATATATAATTAAAACAAGATACCTACAATATCAAGTAGCATTAAATGTATTGACATGTTATAAGTTTGCTTTACTTATAAAGCAAATAGGTTGAAACATGCAAATAGTGGATAAGAAGGCAGAGAGGAATGGAGGGGTGAGTGAGAAATAAGTATTTGTTAGAGGTAATAAGAGGAACAGGTATGGAAGACAGGCAAAATAAAGAGTGAAAGCAAGATTAAGAACAAGGGAAATACAAACAAGGGAAAGGAGAGATGGGCTGTATATTTGTTTTTCATTTTTCACTAATTGCATTTTTCAGCAGCTAGTAGCATTAAACTTAGTAAGGTCTTACCACGTGTAGGCAATTTTGTTTCTATATCCCGATTCAAAAGAATAATTTCCTTTGGCTTCCAAGATGGCTTCACACAGATCAACAGCTTAATTTCAACTCTCCCAGTCTGAAAAAAGAATCAGTGATAAGGGACAGCGACTCTGCCAGTTTTTGTAAATTCAGTTACTGGTAAGTAAGTACACTGTCTGGATGCCAGTAAAGAAGAAACTTAGAGAGTATGAAAGAAAACTAACTAGAAAGGGTGAAGAGAAGACACTGAGTGGGAAGAATCATGCAGCTGTTTAGCGGAAATTTGTTCAAGCTCCGGCTTTGGTGCAAGACACGACTTCCAGTAACCTAGAGGAAAAAAAATCAATTGAATGTGCTTAGGGCTGAATAAAATAAACAAAACACTGAAGGCGTGTATCAGCCTAAATAAAAAAAGGCTGGAAAAAAAAGGAAATCTCTTTAAACAGCTGTTTGGTGAATTGGTAAAACTGCAAAAATCAGAGGTTGAAATGAAGAAATGGCTGTCTCTGAGATTGCTGTTTCAAAAAATGATAAGACTTGGAGGACAGAGCATGCAGGGAAAACTTGGGATTTTCTGTTGTATCATAGACAGTGAAGGAAAAGTCTGTATTAATTTTATGAAAGCAAAAATAAACAATTGGACTGGTATTCCACAGCAGAATTTGGTAATTGAAAAGGCACATCACGTGTATGCTCCAAACCTGGCCATGAGAATGCAGCTAAGACCTGTATTAGTAAAGATGGAATCATACCAGCAGAGAGAGTTGATGCTGACACAACTGTGGCAGAAGGGCAAAGTGTTCAAAGTTGGAGCTAGCAGAGTGTTTGTGGAAAATGATTGTTCACAGTACTCCAGGCAGAAGAGAAGCAAATTTATCCTAGCAGTGAGAGACTGTTGAAAAGCAGGTAGGAGATTCAAACTCTTGTATTCAGCTGTCATCAGAATATTTTGTCCTGAAGGGTCAAAGTAATTTTTTGATGAAGAACAGGTTAATGAGGAAATATAGAGGTTTGTCCAACACAAACAGAGCCAAAAAACAGAAGGGGACTCATCTTCTCTTTCTTCTGATACCAAAGCTCATAGAGAGACTTTGACAGTGAATTATTTTCCAGTGTTCCAATGAGAAATGCTTGAGAGACAGAATTCACAGGAGTTGACTAGAAGAATCCAGAGTAATTTGAACTTCAACCAGAGTCTGGGGTTGGGAGCTGACTAGCAAGACTGAAGTTAGTGAGTAAATATAAGATTATAAAGCATCAGTCACTTTTGTGAAATATGGCTTTACAAGAAAAAGTGTAAAGACTGTACTTTTGTTGGCTGTGTTAAACTTTGTGGGGACCTGAAAATCGTATACCCCATTTCATGTCATTAATGCTTGGAAGGGCACTAAGAGGAAAGGGGAAAATGTAACTAAGAAAAACAATTGTCCTTAACATTTGTATAAAACATTGCCTGTTATATAGTAAAGCATTTTCAGTTATTGTTGTATATGATAAAAGTATTACATTAAACAAGTACCTTTTTTCTAACTTTTTAGTTTTAAGAAATGTAGGCATTACGATGTAAGACAGGAAAGGCTGGACAAAAGTGTTGAAGTGGTTGATTAGGTGTGGGATGAGGTATAAAAGTGCACAGATTATAGTATGTTAGAGTTGGTATGTTTTCTCTTACTTTTGCATAGCGAATGTCTAGATTAACACCCTTGGCTTAATCCTAATAACAAGTTGTTCATATAAGCAAGTAAGTATGCTAACATTGAATGTAATGAAAATTTTTCCTTCAGCAAATAAATGCTTGGTGTGAGCTGAGAAATACGCAGCTTACAGCAGCGGTACCTTTTGTTCTTATGTTTCCATGGAGACAAGCTGACTACAGAGGCTGGCAATGTTAGAGCACTTTATTAAGGCTAAAATTTAATGTTTTCTGAAAGCATACAAGCTGTTTTTTTTTTTTACATCTGAGAGGGGAATGAAGATAAGACAAGAACAGACAACAACTAGTATAAGTAGTTGCACAGGCTGAAGCATGCATCTTAGCATGGATAACCATCCTTTTAGATCAGGTAATGCCAGTTTGGGACAATTGTTCCTATCAGGAAAATTAAACTGCATTGTTTGAAGATGTACATAGTTTGGTGTGTTTGTTTTAATAGGTTATGAGGGTATTCTGGAGGGTGTGCTTGTTTTTTTTTTTTTTGTTTGAGGGTTTTCATTAATGGAAAGTTTTTTAAAGTGTGACTAGATTCAAATGGAGATAACAAGAAACAACTGTATAAAAGATCAACCTGTTAAACATTAATGGGTGCACATGACACAAAAGCTGGAAATAAACATTAAAAAAGCTGACATTCATATATATATATATATATATATATATATATATGTGTGTGTGTGTATGTTTGTGTATATATATATATATGTGTGTGTGTGTGTGTATGTTTGTGTATATATATATATATATATATATATATATATATATATATATATATAAAATACTTGAGAGTAATAACTTATATCATAATGACCATACTATCCGTATTATTTTGGAATATTAATGGCCTCACAGATGTAGACAAAAAGGAAAGAGTATTGAATTATATGAAGAAATGCAGACTGTAAATAGTGATGCTACAGGTGACACATTTGGAAAGAAGTGAGCTAGTGAATTTGATAAAGGAAGGATTTCATGAGGGGTATTCAACAGAGTGTCCAGGCAAAGGAAAAGGGAAGTGCTTATACTAATTGCTAGGAGAGATCCACTAGGGATATAAGAGGAAAAATGACAATAGGGATAGACTTATGGCAGTAAGGAGCTAATGGCAAGGGAGGAGGATTATCCTGGCATATATTTATATTTCACCTAAAACTACTATAATGGAGCTTAATAAAAGTTTGTGAGAAATAATCATCTTACAGCAGGGAATATTTATAGGTGGGGACTGAAATTTGACTAGCAACAGTGATGATGTGTCTGGGGGACATAGAAGGGAAGATATAACAAAAGAAGGTAGATTTCTAAAGAAATTTTGAAAATATTGGGTATGGAAGACATTCATTTAGTAGCAGGAACTTGGAGAATATTTACATTTTATTCCGCAAAGTACAGTAACTGGGCTAAACAAGACATAAATTATATTTCATAGGAACATGTGCATCGAATTGAAAACTTTGACACACATCGGATAACTATTTCACATCATGCAACAGTGACACCTAAGATAAAAATGCAATGTAATTAAGTAAAAATGAGGCACTGGCATTTCCCCACCTACTGTTAAAAATATGAGAATTTAAAGAAGGGGTGGTAGAAATTATTTGAACGTTATTAGGGAAGATAAAAATTTCTTCAGAAGTTCTAGCTAGTGAGTAGGATAAAATGAAAGTGGTGTTTAAAAATATGGTATAAATGAAGTAAAAAAGAGATATGCTTAAAAAATAACAGGTATTATTTAGTGTGGCTTTCAAAGGTTAAAGTATTGCAGAATAAGGAAATCTCACATAACAAGAAGGAGGCGCAACTGCAGAGTACTGAAGAGAAAATAAGGGAGTGTCTGAATAATATGCATGAGTTTAGAAAGAATGTTGTTAAACAACTGATTTATGATAACTCCCAAGCAAAGAAACTTTTAGCACAACTCAGACAATAGAAAGAAAGGGTTATTGCCAAACTCAGGGAGTCTATTACAAGGAAAATAACCAGTGATCTTGTAGAGATAATAGAGGTTTTTCAGAAATTTCATGAAAATTTGTGTAAAGCAGAGAAATGTGGAAATCTGGGAAGTGCATAAATGGAAATATTTATGGAAGACTTGGGTATGCCAAGGTTAGAGGTAGATGAGGCTCAACAATTAACTGTTAAGATAAGAGGAGATGAGATAAAAATGTTGATGTACAAATCAGTCTGCAGGAAAGTCTCCAGAAATAGATGGTAGTCTTGTGGAATTTTGGAAACAAGGAGGGGAAAAGGTGATGAAGATCTAGGAGGTTTTGTTTAAGAGTATTTTAAAAGGAGGGGAAGCCCAACATCCAAGAAGAAAGTTGTGGAGGCTGTAATACCCAAATATGGTAAAGATCCTTCTGGCTCAGCTTCATGTAGGCCCATTTCAGTTTTACTATGATTATAAAATGTTTGTCTATAATAGCTAAAAAATGGCAAAGGTGTTGCCAAAGCTAATAGATATAGAGCAAGGTGATTTTGTGGAGGGGAAACAAACATTTGACATTAATAGAACGATGATCTAGAAGGAAGCATGGTGTAAGAAGATATACCGCTGCTGTTGGGTGGGTCTTGATGCAGAAAAAGCATTTTACAGAGTAAGCTGGGATTTTATGAGTAGAATAATGGAAGCATTTGCATTCCCTGATACACTAATAAGGTTAATTAGGAGAACATATGAGGGATAAGAGGCAAAAGTTAAAGTGGGAGGATTGTTTTCTGACAAGTTGTGTATAAACAGAGGAACTAAGCAGGGGTGCCCTCTTTCCCATTTGTTATTTACTTTATATTTAGAATCACTGGTAAATAAATTAAGGAGGGACTTAGAAATTCAAGGATATAACTGGAAGTTGGCTTGATTTGTAGACAACATTATTTTGTACCTGATAAAACCAGAAAAGGACCTCTCAGTGTTGTGGAACATCTTGCGACAGTTTCATGTCTTTTGCGGATATAAAATTAATGAAGATAAAACAAAGGCTATAGCTATAAATATGTACTCATACATGAACTGGTCCAGCAGTACCTATATTTATGGGGGACAGTAAAATGAAGTGTTTAGGAGTATGGATTAAAAGGATTCTGTCATGGTAGCTAAGGATATTTGAGAAGAGACTAAAAAGGTAATACAAAAAATGAAAAACTGGAAGCACTTGTTCATGGATATGGATAGCAAGATACAAACAGTGAAAATGTTTTTTGTCCCTTTAGTTTTATATACAGGTCAGGCATATTTTTATCAACCAGAGAAGTTTTGGATAATAATTAATAAAGAGCTGAAAATTTATCTGGGAGGGGAAGTTAAGACTCATATAATAGAAGCAGGAAGCAGCAATTTGGAGTGGAAAGGGATGATGGTGAAACTGTGGAAATTCATGAAATAAGAAGAGAGTAGGATTTTGGATGCAGATCCTTAAGGAGGGTAACAACAGCCACACAGAATATTATTTTTGTAAAGTAGCAGAACGTATTCTAAGAACTAAGCCAATACAAGAATTGAGAAAGGAGATTTTGCAGATAGGCAAGAGGGAGAAGGAATTTATTGGAGAAAACTGGCAAAAGAACCAATGCATTGGGAGCAAATAACTAGCGTGGGAAAGGTAATAGAATGGGAAGAGGCCATGAAGACATTTGGACTGCTGGCTAGAGACCACCTTCTCTGCCGGGGATTGATATCAAAATGTAAGCAAAGAGAAAGGGATATGGGAGTCTTAAGTGAAACACCTGCTCTGGTAGAGTTTTTAGTTGAATCTAGAACAGAAGTTGCAGTAATAGATAATTAGTAGGGGATATAACATTTTGCCCAATAAAAATAAGAATCAATCAAGAGAGGTTAGAAAAGATTGGGAAGAGAGACTGGATATGCAGTACACAAGGAAACAATGGAAGGACATATATATGGCTGCCAAGTGTGTAACAAAGTCTAGAAGATTTAGAATTTTTGCTTGGAAGTGTTTACAAAGGTATTTTTATACCCCAAGCAAACTCTAAAGACTTTTTCTTTGATTAGATGGCATATGTTGTAGGTGTGTGATAGAAGAAAGACGTATCCGTGAACATATGTTTTAGGAGTTTAACAAGTTGGTAGATTTCAAACATTCCCTCATAGTATTCTGTTAGAAATAGTGGGTAAGCTAATGGATTTAACAAAGGAAATTTTTTTGAACTGGGATACAAGATCTGAATGGCTTAGACATAGTAAGGCCTTGTAAGTTTAATTATAGTGGCTGCCAAAAAACAATTACTTTAAAATGAAAATCAAAGTCTATATCTGAAGTATTGAATAATGTAGCAGAGATAAAAGTAGTGAAAGTAGGATCTTGAGAAAAGGGTTGAAGCAAACTACATAAAAATATGGAAATTGTAGAACAATACATGCTGAGTAATGTTTTGGAGGAGGACTTAGATTTAAGGGATGGTAGGAACTGAGCATTTTATGTTTCTGTGTATTGATGATATTTAAATAAAAAACATGTTGTGTATGTTTGCCTATGTTTTAAGTGATAATTCAGTAAAGGTGTTTAAAAAAACAATACATTTCCTTGGTTACAGTAATTTGTTTCCTTAACATTTGTAACAAAGAACCACATAGAGAAGTTTTAACAATTACCCGTTTTTCTCATCATACCTCCAGCATTTGTTATTCATTTGAGCAATTCTTTTTCTAATGTCTGCTTGAGGTAAAAGTATACCTATGCAAACACTTCTATGCAAACATTTAAAAAATGTCTAGATTTTACTTAATACTTGAGAGCTCTACAAGTGTCCTCCCACTGTTTCTTTATATATTTTCTTTCCATTCGAACTTCCCAGAACCATCTGTCCTCTTCTGATTGAGTCTTATAGTTTGTATGCCCTACTAATTATCCTTTTTTAATAGCAGCTTCTGTTCTAGACTGAGCTAAAACTTCGACCTGTGCTCGTCTTTAATGCTCACCATCTCTTTTTCTTTGGTAGGGAAGGCAGTCTCCAACCTGCAGTCCAGACTTCTCCTTGGCCTCATTTCAATCTATTATCTTTTCCTGCCTAGTCGTTTGCTTCCAAAATCTTACATCCTTTGGTAATTTTCTCCGGTAAATTCCATCCCTTCAAATGTGGTAGTCCTAAACCACCTTGTTCTATGGGGAGAAGCAGCTTATCCCACTTAAGTCTTTCCCTTTTCCCTCAAAAATAAATTCCTTCAGTTATTTATTGACTAGGTGCACAACTACTACTGTGGTTAGTAAAAATATGCCTGACCTGTATGTAACACCAAAAAAAGAGTAGAAACGTTTTTACTGTTTGTTCCTTGCTTTGCATATCCCTAGTCAAGCCCTTCCAACTTCTGTGTTTATATTATCTTTTGTGTAGTTTCTTCTCACATATCCTTAGCAGCCATGATAGAATTCTTTTGAATTCATACACCTAAATACTTCATCTTATGTTCCTGTAAGTATGGATGCTGCTAAACCAAACTGTGTGTGGGAACTTAGTTTACTGCTGTAGCCTTTGTTTAGTCTTCATTTGTTTTATGTCCTAAAAAAATTAAAACTGTTCCACAACACTGGTATGTCCTTTTCTGGATTTATCAAGTTCAGAATAATGTAATCTGCAAATAAGGCAGATAGTTCTTCATTACCTTGCCATTTCCTTCCTTGAATTGGTGAGTCCCCTTCCACTTAATTCTTGCTCTGACCCTCCATATGTCATTCTAGGTTTAGTTATTGGCTATAATATTTATGCAAAAGTTTATATATTTTTTTACTTTATGTATGCAGGATATGTGTATGTATAGCAAAAAAGTAAAGTGTCATAAAATGACCCTTTTTTCTTTCTATGTTGTATGTATTTTTAACCTCAGAGTTGGTGTATTTAGAGACTGAAGATATTAGAACAAAGCCCCCTCACACGCACACTCATGCACTAGGAGTGCAAAGGTGTAGGTCCTCTTCAAAAATGTTTTTGTTTTATTTCTATCACATATTTGTGTTTTGTTTTCTGATGGTGAGAGCTTTTGATCCATGAGTTGTGATTCATCTAGTTTTGATGAGTAGAAACCCCAGTAAATTACTGTTGGGACCCTAAGCACATCATATTACCATATGTTAAGTATGCATTGTAAAGCATAAATGGCAATGAGTAATTCAGGGATTCCTACTACTATTACTGTTTTGTTTTTATATATGTTTGTAAACCCAATGCTTTGTCTTGTCCTCTGGATACCTCCCTTCCTGTGGTGAAGAAAGTTTGTGTTTTTATTTCATTACTATGCATAGAAATGGTGTTGAAGTTGAGGTTTTGATTTGGCAGCACTCTTCAGGTATCCCATATTGACCCTGGAATTTTTTCAGTTATAAATCCCCCATCCTTCTACCTAATTGTATGGCATAGAAGGATAAAGCCCTGATTCCAACCCAGGTGAACTGAGTTCAAGGTGCTAGAAGAGATGGGCAGGGTACAGTTGAGATTGAGTTGCTTATGTCAGCTCACCAGTAAGGTTTGTCCTGTCTGGCAAGGCTTCCAGTGTGCATGTTGTGTCTGTGTGCTATGCGTATGAGCAGGTGTGTGTGTGAGCACACACATAGGGAAGAAGGGCATTAGACACCCCTGTAGTAACACAAGTGGACATATCAGTCACCAGGGTGGGGTAGCACTAACGCTGTCTTGCTCATCTGTAGGCTACTTCCCAGCCTGGTCTTTCCCTCACTGGAAAATACTCAGAATGGGAGAAACATATGGGATAGACTCTTGGGCTTGATGGTCTACAGGCACGGTGAAAAAATTACGTGTGTGTGTGTGTGTGTGTGTGTGTGTGTGTGTGTGTGTGTGTGTGTGTATGTGTATGTGCGCATGTGTGTCTGGCTATCTATTCTGTTCATTAGATAGTTCCACGTTTTTAGGCTTTTTAGGAAAATGTATTAAAAAAAAACTGTGTGGTGGAACTTACCCTTGTGGCACAGAGGGATGAAGCTCTGACTGTGGCTCGGATGACCCATATTTGACTAATGATATAGGGTATGGAGGAGAAGGACTAGGGAAGGTAGGAGGGAGGTTCCTGTGGCTTGGCACTTGGTGACATAATGGGAGTACTAGGTGCTGCATTTGCAGTTAATGGGGGTGCAGCGCCAGGGCAACATCATATGTTTGTAGGCTTGTATGCGTCACCATTTTGGAGAACTTTAGTGGAACTCTAGACAGCTGCTGCAGGGCTTAGGAGCTCCAGTGGTTGGGAGGACCAATCTGCCTGATAGACTGATTAGTTTGTTGCCTACCACCCAACTTTCACCTTTCATTAGGGGTTGGAATGGTAAGCCTGTACAAGGGAATAAATGGACAAAAACACTGTGAATTTGGAAATGGGTCTGGCCATTTCCTTTCCTGGTTTGTGCACACTGTTAAGCATCCCTAGGACAGAGAATGCATTTAGCATCCTAGGTTGGGGACTGGTGAGCCTTTCCTATGGTTCACCTTCTTTCCCTCAGTTAAGGAATGAAGGGGTGATTTGGATGCAGTTAGTTGAACTGCTGGGTCAGTTGAGCAAATGTGGGAGGGGGCTGTTGTGGAACTGGAGTTTACCACAAAAATAATCTTATCATGTAACCTAAAAACCTTCTCTTTAAGAATGTTACTGACAAAATGTAAAACTTAAGGTCAGGGCTAGCAAGACATGCTGCGTTACTTGCTTTAATAACCATTTCAGATGTAATAATGATTGGTTAAAAATTGTTCTGTAATAACTCTCTAGATGTACTTGCATGTTGAGCACTTGTTTTAGGGCGTGGGAGCAGGATTCTAATCCTGATTGACTAGGCTACCAGTCTGATGTCTGTATGACTCTGAGTATGGTGCTGTACTCTACACATGGCCTCATACTCCATGTGTCATACACAGATACATTCTTTATGAACTGACAGATGTATAACATTGGACATCTCCAAATGTCTGTAAAGCTGCTTTACTAGTATTTCTCCCTGACATTTTCTGATTTTGTGTCCTTTTTCTGTTTCTGAAACTGTATTAAAACACCTTTGTTACCCCTTGTGTAAATACTTTAGAATTTGAAGCTTATTTGTGAACCATCCCTTACTGTTGAATTCAGTCACATGACTGGGATCTTGTTTTTGATATGCTCAAGATGGAGAGTCAGGCTTTTTTCATAGTTTCTATTAAATATTTCTTGCAGTCAAGTGAGCCCACGAGGCTGCAGTAATACAAGGAATGGGCAGCATTTAAAGTGAGTGCTGCTTTTGTCCAGACAGAAATGCAGTTATTGTAGAATATTGGTTTGGCAATCCAAAAACACTGCAAGAGCTTAATATCCAGTTTTTACAAAATGTAAACATTGTTTAGGCCTATATAATTTGTATTTTGGGTGGAGAATGAGGGTGGAGACTGAGTAGCTTCAAACTGGGATGATTATCTGAAATAACTCATTTTGTATTTCATTTCCTCTGAAATTTCTCCCACTTCACCATTTTAATCCCAGAGTCTAAAATAAATTTCTACTTCTGAACCCCTCTGTGCACTTCCTAAACTAGATTGACCCTGAGTAACTCCAAAGTGTTGTTCCGTAGAAGATTACACACGTAACTCAAATTTGTTGGCAAGTTTGGTATATTAAATTATAGTTCCATAGCACTTCCTGAAAAGTTCATTGTTAACGTTTTTCACCATTTTTTTTTCAGATAGTACTTTCCCCAGAAAAAATGGTTAAGAAAAATAACAGAGCACTAAGATCTTCCATCTCCTGCTCTGTTCAGTCATTATTTTCTGTTAGGTTAGACAATTTGGGATTTTCTGAGTCAGTCCTGCAGTTCAAGATTCAGTCCAATGGCTGTATTCAGAATTTATTTCGAAGAGTAAAAGTAAATTCTGCCTCTCAGTTCCTACCTGATTTTCAGTGACTGTGCTCAAAAGATGTATATTTGCTATGCTCACCTCATTTCTCTTGATTAATGGTATATTTATTAATGTATTAAGGCACTGGTGCCTGCTCTGCACAGGTCCTCTGTTCCCCTATACTGATAGCCTGAGCAGTGCCAAACTGTTAATTTAGCCTAACCAAGGATTTCCGTCTTTGTATTTTCATTCTGCTGATTACTAAATATAAATAAAACCATTGCATTGCTTTTTAGCTCAGTATATAAGCTTAGCAATGTACTGCGGTGGTGGTGGTGCTGCGGTAGCATTGTCACCTCACAGTAAGACGTTGTCCTGTTCGATTCTCAGCTAGAACGTCTTCTGTGTGGAGACATGCGTGAATGGGCGTACCTTCGATGAAGGTTGTGCGTCAGGCTAGCAACATGGCATGTAAAAATCTACTGCCAATCATTAGTGGACCGGAGTTCCGCTGTGGCGACCCCTAACTGGGAAAAGCCGAAAGACACAACAACAAGCTTAGCAGTGTAGTTAATCTATTAACAAAAAATGTTCATACAGTGGTCTTTTACTTGTTTATCCTTATTTTGGTGCGGAGTAGAACACCGATCCAGCTGGGCCATTTTTAGGCTCAGCTAGGCGGGTACAATGAATGGCAAAAGACATTCAGATAAGAGAGATTCAAACACTGGATTAAAATAAAAAATAAAAAAGTATTAGTAAGATTGTCATCGGCACATCTTGAGACCTTGAGTGCCCACCTTTTTGTCTCACTGTTTCGCACTCCAGATAACATTGTGTTCATGCTTAGAACAGCCAGCTGCTCTTTCTGTTTAGTTACTCCCGAGTTCCACCATTGCTAGAGGTTTCTCTGCTATGCTGTAGATTGTAAGTGCATATTTGTTATCCTAAAGAATGTTTTCCTTCTTTCAGAATGGTCCATACATTGCAACATATAAGTAAAACATTTGCATTAGATATTTCTCCTTTGTGTGACATTTCTGAGCTATTCAGCCTTCGCAGTCCACACTGAATATCCCTCATTATCATCTTCTGGAATTTATTTTACATTTGCTTTTCCGTTTTATCATCCATTATGCTATAGGAAAAGCCAACACACTGACATCCTTGTAGCCTTGCATTCTTTTGATCTCACTAGGGCCATAAAGCAAGTTTTTTTTTTTTCAATGTTTTTGCCCTGATACCTGCCACCAGTCAGTTGGTCCGTACAGTCTTATCAGTGGACAAGAACTGACCAAGAAGGGTCGTCTTCCAGGCAGCCATCAGTGTGGTTTGAATGTTTTCCTATTTTTCTCCCACATCCTTGTCACACATGCACCTGGCTAGGTACCAAGGAGGGAAGAACAATAGGCTATGGAGGGGAGTTCCCTAATTTTTGCAAGGGGGTATTGCCTTCAAACAGCTGTACCTCTCCTCCTGAAGCACAGGAAGTGGTGTCTCTGTTTTCTGCTAGGGAGATTGCACCACCCAGTGTGTCTTCAAGTGTGTGCAAATCCTACCTTCCCCTGGGAGAGGTTATGGGCCACCCCTCTTCACTACTCCACCTAACTGACTGGTTCCTCTAGTGTCTGGGCTGTTCATTGAACCCCCATCAACTGGGTCACAGTCAGGGCTCCATATTTCTACTTTATGAAGCCATGCTATAAAACAAATCATTGCTTGCTGAATTTGACCACTGATAGCCTGCTGATTAGAGAGATGTTTGCTTAGTGTCAGCTATTGGTCATAGATGAATAGATTATGTAAAAATAAGAATGTGATACCTTCTGTTCCAAAATGTCTAAATGGGAGAGGTAGTTTTGCAGCTAAAAATGTTTTTTTTTTTCAAGAAAAGTAGTTAATTTACTCATATTATGTAGTTTAATCAGGGAATGTCCTGTGAAAGCCTGCTAAAATAAAAAAAAATAATGCAAATTAGTCATTTAGAAAATGTACTGATTTTCTCTTTTTTCAAAGTAAGCGACAATTTAGAGGCCTCTTATTCTATATGAATGGTTGGAACAGGTTGAAAACAAAAAGAAAAAGAAAATTTAATAATGCTAGATGATTTCAAACTAGACAACGTAGTTATCTCAAATATGGCAATTATTTCAATAAAATATGTAAAGTTCGACAAGATGTTCACAAAAATGCACACCTGGCTCAGTCTAAATTACCTTGCCTTTAATATTAATAAATGTAGTGTCTTGAGACTTGACAAAAACGATATCAGCTATGATTTCAAAATTAATTGCCCTAATAAAAATTTGCATCTTCATTAAGATCTTGTGATTATTTATTTATACATGTATACATTTGTTATCTAGCTGAGTGTGGTGGTCTGAGGATCATTTTTAATGGTAGTCATCAATTTAATCATTGACCAGTGTTTATCTACCAGAATCTAAAATTCATTTTGCATCCTATCTAATTTTAAAAGGCTTATCTAATCACCCCATTGTATTACTTTGTCTCACTGATCCAACACATTCTAAATATAGTGCAGAGTTTTGTAGCTTTTGGCTAAGCCAGTTGGAGCAACTTGCAAAGGGGTCAATATTCCTTACTAGAAACATTAGGATGCTGGGAAACTTGAAATATTCAGCAAAGCTTTAAGAAAAGACATTATATTCTGTTTCTTCTAAGTTGATTAAAGGTAACTTCTGGCTGGTCTGCAAGGCAGTTTCTGATCCGGTTCATTTTGAACATCTGTGCCTGGAACTGACTGCTGGGGAACTAGTGCAAGACTGGGAATGCAATACAAAATAAATAAATAAATAAAATAAATAAAAATTAGTAATATAAAAAATTACTGATACATTATACATCTTATTTCAAGATTATTGAATACATTTCTTCTTCAGATCAGAAGTCCGTCATTAACTCCATTTAACAATAGTCATATGTATGTGAGAATTACAAAGTTCCCAACATATGAATGGCCCAGTCAAGTGTCTAGAAGAATAGAATGTTGTAAACTTTACAGTCTTATTTTATGGACCTCTGTGTCACCTTTTGGAGACAGAGTACATTGTGAGATAAAGAAACATACCTGAAAAACAAAGGAACATCACAGCAGTATAGCAACCTTCATCAGTCCATTTTGGGGGTTGAAAAAAAGGTTTAAAAAAAATCACTAACAGTCACACAGGGATGTTAGCTCTGCATAGACATTCAATATATAATTAAAAACAGTGCTTTCTCAGTTTTTTTGCCATAGTCCTTTTAAAGAATTCAGTACTATTACTGTGACATAACTGGATATATAGTACAGTATTATGTACTGGTTGCTCTGTCAGTGCGCAGTTGTACCGTAACAGTCTGCAGAACATGAATGGGAGCTGCACTTTCTGCTGTTATAGGTTCATAGGTAATTACTTGGCTACCTTCCCTTGTGGGCCATATTAAGCCTAGCCAAGTTCCTTTTCAAAGTGGGAATCAAACCCTGAATCTTGTGTCGGAGAGGTAAATACTTTAACCATTATGCTAGTCTCAAACACTGTTTCAGTGCCACTGCTGCATTCCTAAGCAACTAGATATGTCATTGCATTTCTTCATGCATTACTGCAGACTAGGTATATTTTCGGCTCTGTAATGTTGTAAGTGAGCATCTAACCATTCATTTTACTTTCACATACCTTGGGTTGTTTTGCTTCTCTGCCTTGCATTAATGTGATTGTGATCATTTTTAATGACAGAGTTTGCCCTGTGTAATCTTTGTGCATACCCCTTCCCAGAACAGTATTTGTTTCTAATCGGTATTACTGACCAGGTTTTTAACATTACATGCGTAATTTCTTTATTTATTCCTTTACCCTGCCTACCAGTACTAAGCTTGATTTCCCTGCCAGTGGCTTCTGAAGTACTGTTAACCACTCTATGCATCCATTATTGTAGATGCACTAGTTTTGTTGAACTTATAACACTTTTTGGGTATATTATCATTGTATTTGTTCATTTAGTAGCCAGACAAGTGAGCTGTCCAAATGTTGTTCGGTAAGCCTTCTAATGTGTATACTTAGTCTGTTTTCTGAATAAACTGTTCTGCATCTGATACTTTCTAGGTACTATACTACTCTGTTATATTTGATTGTTTTTTTGGTTGGGTGTCTTAAAAAATGTAATTCAGTTAGTCCAGAGCTGTATCCAGCACAAGGCAACCTAGGCAACTGCCTAGGTCCCAGTGCTGGCTGGCTGGGGGTGGGGGGCATAAATGCTAAAAATAAAAAAAAGAGAGAGTGTCACAGTTCTCCAAATCCTGATTACAGTTCAGCTCTTTTTGAGTTTGATGAACGAAAACTCCAGGAAGTCTTCTCATTGGCTGTACCATTGAGCCAATGAGAGACAACTTCCTGGAGTTTTTCAAAACAAAGTGCAGCCATTCAAAAAGACTAAGAACTTGGCTAAGCTTGAACATCATGGGCTCAATTTCAGCACACAGTTACCTCTACAAACTACAATAAATGAACAAATGATCATTGTGTGTGATGTTTGTGTGTGCGTGTGCGTGCGTGTGTGTGTGTGTGTGTGTGTGTGTGTGTGTGTGTGTGTGTGTGAGAGAGAGAGAGAGAATACAATTATCTACATCAGAATTTTCAGAAGTCCCCTCTTGCATTTACAAGGAATGAACATCAGAACCTGTGCATTCCAGTAAGTCACATACAATAATTTCAGAGTTTTATAATTAATATTCTTCAGAAAATGCACATTAAAAAACAGCCATGTACATCAGTTATATTTATTTTAAAAAAAAAAAAAAAAAAAAACGGCCTAGATTTTTTTACCAGATAAAAATTATTAATTCTTAATGTTTAGAAAATACACATCTGACTTATTTATTTAAAAAAAAACAACTATGTGCATCTGTCATATTTATTTTTAAAAAATTATATATATATATATATATATATATATATATATATATATATATATATATATTTTTTTTTTTTTTTAACCAAGTAACAGCACTGTGGCTGCGGTGGTGCAGAGGTTAGCATTGTAGCTTCACAGCAAGAGGTTCTCCCGTTCGATTCTCAGCTGGAGCGCCTTCTGTGTGGAGTCTGCATGTCCTCCCCATGGTCGAGTGATGTTAAAGACATGCAGGTAGGTGCGTGCATGAATGGGCGTGCCTTCATTGAAGGTTGGGCTTCGGGCTGGCAACTCAGCACCGTAAAATTCCACTGCCAGTCATTAGCGGGCGGGAGTTCCGCTGTAGCGACCCCTAACCAGGAAAAGCCGAAAGACTTAAAGCCAGCAGCACTGTCTGGTTAAGTGACTTTAGTCACACAGCACACAAATGGAGGTAGAGAGACTCAGATACTATACCCCTGAATACAGAAAGTAGCTCATTAGGAGCTTGGAGCCTTAATCCTCTGCACCAACTGTGCCAGACCTGTGTTAACACCTTCATCGTATAATAACTCACAGAAGGATTACAGTCAGCCAGTAATGTCAGACATAAGAATTTCATGGTTTGGTCGTTAAAATGAATGTTAGTGCAAAACCTGTTGTTCTCTTAACTTTTAAAAGTGAATTAGTCCCTCTTATCTATTTCTGCATTGAAGAACTTCTCCAGTTTTTGCCTCATACTTCTGCCCTGTCCCCTAAAACTTCCTTTTATTTCTAATAAATTACTAAAGGATTACGGTCAGTAATAATGCATTTTGTTAAATTTCATTGTTCATGCAACACTTTTCTGTTAATTTTGAAGTGAATTAGAGATGTGTGGCACTTAAGGCTCTGAGCAGTTAGCGAACTGCTTATTTTAGTCAAACGTTCAGGGTTTCAATACTTCACCTCCATTTTCTTGCTGTGTGACTTCTGAGCAAGTCACTTAACTAGTCATTGCTCCCAGGTTACCCCTGAAAGGGGATACTTTGTGCAGTTTGTTTATTTGGTTAAGTAATTTAAAATATGTCCTTCCAGTCATGCTGGGGGTTTCTTAGCTGTAAGGAAAACGTTCTTAAGGGAAACCTCAGTACCAGCTGACCATATGCTTTTTTGGTCAAGCAATACTTATGCTAGCTTGGTCTGCAGGTGGTCTTAGGTTCAAGTCCCAAAGGAGTGATAATGTTTCCTTTTTAATTGTGTGATTTTAGAAAATGCTTGCTAATACAAAGTTTGTTGTTCTAGCGACTTTCACAGCATGTAAGGGAAATGTTTAAAATATGTTCCTGAATTTTGGCTTTGTTTCTGATTCTTGACCTTAGTGTTGAGAGAGCAGAGGAAAGTTATTGTTTGCACTGTATGGTTCTGACAGCACCAAGATTACATACACAAATTTATTAAACTAGATCTCAAGCAGCTATCCGAGGTGTGCAGTCATACAAGTGGCTGTAACTGGTGTGTGTGTGTGTGTGTGTGTGTGTGTGTGTGTGTGAGAGAGAGAGAGAAAGTGACTATCCCTGATTTTTTTGCCCTTATATTTATGTCTGTTCCTCCTAAAATGTGTCTCTCTCTGGCAAAGTGGTGAAGACTACAGTCACTAAATAATGGCTTGTAAATTTCAGAATTCATACCCTTCATTAAATGTATGCTAACATAAAACCTGATATCCTTCTAGTCCCATGTTGCCGTATTCATAACATGAGTGATTACCTGCCTAGGCAACCCGAACGTCCGGCCAGTATACCAAAGTCTTAAGCTACTTCTAGGTACGTGCAATGTTCCACAAAGGATGTAACCGACATAGGCTGCAAAAGTGATGTTTGCACGTACCATCCTCTGAACTTCTCTGCTGCCAGTTCGAATGCCAGCTTCCACCTTTTGCCTAATCGCCAACATTTTTTCTTCTTTCAGATAAGTGCCCTGATGTCCTTCAAGGATGCATCTGCAGTCCTAACATATGGGTTGTCCTGCCTCAGGCAGCCCTTCGGTCGGCCGGATTCCAAAGTCTGGGTCTGGCCTCGGCTGATGTCGCACTTCACCCGACGTCATAGCTGCTGTTTATTGGGTATAAAGGCATCAGCCGACGCCATTTTCCTCAGTCTTTCTTGCCGCGCGGTGCCCGAAGCAGAAGCTGTTCGCAAGTGCCGGTCGGTCAGATCCAGATATTTCTACTACCGAAGACTTCTAAAAAGCTAAGTACCCCGTTGGGGACTCTTTCTTGCCTCAGCCGATGTCAGACAAAGTAAATAATTGTTTAACTTGTGGGAAACAAATACCTCATAAGGATTTCCACTCTTACTGCCTTCCTTGCTTAGGCCCAGACCACGACGTATCAGCTTGTCTAGCCTGTGCTTCCTTCAACCGACGGACACTTAGACGTCGGTCGGAGTTTGCAGAGGAGTTTTTTGGTCCCGCTTTTGCATACAAAATGCCGTCGGAGACTTCGACTACTCAATTAGCTAAAAAGCGCAAGGAAAAGGACCGACATTCGCGGCCCGCGGTTTCGGCTGAAACCACGGTTAGGCCAACCGCGAATGTCTCGGTTTCGGCTGAAACCGAGCCCCCGGTTCTTCCTTCGGCCGAAAGCATGCTTCCGATAGCCGAGGCCTCACAGAGCATGGCTGAATCTGCTACTGAATTTACTGCTACAGAATCAGGCACCCAGGATTTATCAGACACTATTCCTTTAGACATAACTACCCCTGCACGTGGGGCTGCTAGACCCCCTGCTTCCATGTCTATCAAGGCTTTTGCCAGGGCTAAGGCAGCTAAATCTTCTAAGGCCTTGCCTGCCAAAACTCCTTCACATAGGACCTCACCCAGACAGGGCCTCTCAGCTCCCTACAGACAAGAGGCCTAGGACTGAACCCCCGGAACCTGTCTCTACAGATTATTCCTCGGATGACTCAGACCTTTCAGACCCTCACGAAGGCCCATATTCTCCTTATGAGGATTCTGATGCAGAAGACTCCATTCCTTCTGCTTCTCCTCCTGAAGAATTTTCCTTTGGGGAAACCTTGCATGCTATGAGGGAACACTTCCAATGGCAGGGCCAGGATTTTTCAGATTCAAGGAAAAGGCTAAGGACTTTTTTTACACTTACCACAGCATAGGCCTTTAGCCATTCCGCCAGTACTAACAGTTGTTGATGATGCATATAATGATGCCTGTACTGCTCCTGATTCTCTTCCTCTGGCCCCTGCCAAGCCAGACAGATATTACAGGGTCCCGGACACACACTACCATTTGTATAAGGCTCCTGTTGCAGACCCTGAAACCATTTCACAGGGCCCTAAAGGTGTGGCAGCTGCCTCTGCCAAAAACCCTCTTCCCTCTGAAAGGGAATCTAGAGCATTAGAGAGATGGGGTAAAAAGGTTTATACTTCTGCTACTCTTTCGGCCAGGGCCTTGAACTGTCAATTTCACATGATTCAGTACCAGGAATTTTTGTTAGACCAGCTAAATAAAAAACTATCTTCTCATGAACCTTTAGACCGCAAGTCCCTTCAGGATTTGGTACATAACTCTCAGCAGGTCAGTAACCATTTCTTAAAATGTGGCTATGATGCACTGGAGGCTTCCTTTAGATCACCTGTGACTGGAACAGTGATTCGAAGGCATGCCTGGTTAAAAGAACAATCCTTACCAGACCATGTTAAGTCAAAACTTCTAGATGCTCCCATGGAGAAACAAAGTTTGTTTGGCTCCCCTGCACAGGAGGTTCTAAAAAAGGTGGAAGAAAAAGCAAAATCTGTCCAAACAGTCAAGGATTTCTTACAGGTCCAACCTCCGAGGTTTAGCAGAAATTGGCCTTCGAAGAATTGGTCCTTTCCAGACAACTCCAGAGCGCAGAGAGGCAGAAATAGACGCCCAAGAGGCAGAGGTCAGTCTAGGGGTGCCTACAGGGGACGTCAGTGGCAACCTACCAACCAGAGAAGTACTGCCACAGAATCAACTACAACCACTTCCACAGGGCAGACACAATGACTTGGCTCTAGTTCCGCCTACCAGGGAACAACTGGAAGCACCCTTGGGTGGAAAACTAGCCTTATTCTCCGACAACTGGCATTACATTACAGGAGACAAATGGACTTTACAAACAATAGACAAGGGCTACAGGTTTCACTTTCATACTCTACCAAAAAAGAGAGGAATGCCAAACCTACCACCAAGCCAAAAAACAGACGCTCTAAGACAAATCAACAACTTACTAAGGATGAGAGCTATAGAAGAGGTGCCACCTATGGAACAAGGCCAAGGATTTTACTCCAGGCTTTTCCTTGTACCAAGAAAAGAAAATCAGTGGAGCCCTATTCTAGATTTGTCCATACTGAACACATACCTCATTGTTCCAAAATTCAAAATGCTGACCCTCCAGCAACTTCTTCCCATGCTGGGCAAGGAGTCTTGGCTGGTGACTCTAGATCTCAAGGAGGCATACCTGCACGTCCCTATACGACCAGATTGCAGAAGACACCTCAGATTTCTTGCAGGATCAGAGCATTATCAATTCTCAGCATTGCCTTTTGGCTTATCTACTGTGCCCAGAGTATTCACTAAATGCCTGGCATCAGTAATTGCTCATTGCAGACTTCAGGGAATTTAGATTTACCCATACCTGGACGACTGCCTAATACAAGCGGACAACAAGGCAAAGTTAACAAAAGATTTGGAAAATGTCATACAACTGTTAGAAGCCTTGGGATACACAGTCAACATGCAAAAGTCAAGACTAGTACCATCCCAAAGGATAACATTCTTGGGTGCAGAATTAGACACATCAACTCAGATGGCTTTTCTCACAGAAGAAAAACAAAAGCAACTACCAGTCTACTTCATGACATTAACAACACAAACTCAGCTTACTGCAAGGAAAGTCCTGCAAGCCCTGGGCTACATGGCATCCTGCATAATATTGGTTCCGCATGCCAGGCTGCATATGAGAAAGCTACAATGGTATCTAAGGAATGCATGGTCTCAACACAAGCACAGTCTAGAAGCCCAGATTCCAATAATTCCATGCCTGAAGCAAGATTTCCTGTGGTGGGCTCAGGCCTGTCAGTTGAACAGAGGCTTGCCTTTCCACAAACCACATCCAAGCCAGACCATCACCACGGACGCCTCAGACCTAGGATGGGGGGCACACATGGTGGACAAGTGTATACAAGGCCTATGGACCCAAGACCAGCTGAATCTACACATAAATCTAAAGGAGATGCTGGCAGTGAAACATGCGATCCAGGCATTCAGACCACTCCTTCAACAGGGTCATCTGCTGATAAGGACGGACAATACCACAGTCATTTGGTACATCAACAAACAGGGAGGTACACATTCATATCCTCTATGCCGGATGGCAATGGACCTGTGGAATGTGGCCCTGAACCTCAACATTCAACTTCAGGCCAGATTTGTACCAGGAAAAGAAAATTCTCTAGCAGACACCTTAAGCAGAACTACCACGGATGCTCACGAATGGATGCTGCATCCAGATATCTTCAAAGCCATAACAAAGAAATGGGGACTACCACAGATAGACCTGTTTGCCTCCCCACACAATCACCAATTGAAGAAATTCTGCACAAGAGCATTCCACCCACTTGCTTGGAGGGTGGACTCCCTTTCCTTCAGCTGGAAAAACCTGACAGCATATGCATTTCCACCTCTTCTCTTGATGTACAAAGTTCTACTGAAGATCAGAGAGGATCAGCCAAGGGTAATTCTGATAGCTCCAGACTGGCCGAGGCAACATTGGTTCCCACTACTGAGAAGCATGTCTCGGACACACGCATGGCATCTACCTGTATGTCCCTTACTACTAACACAGGACAACTACAAGATCCTACATCCAAACTTGAAAACACTGCAGCTAGCTGCTTGGAATATTGCATAAAAGAAAATAACCCAGGTTTATCTCAGAGGGTTAAGGACATTATCCTGGAGGCACGCAGACCCTCCACAAGGAAGACTTATTCAGCCAAGTGGAAAAGATACCTCATTAGAAGTGCAGCAAAGGGAGGAAATGTCTCATTGGCAAACATAGCACACATCCTGGAATATTTAGCAGAGCTGTTCCACAATGGCCTGTCTTACTCCTCCATTAAGATTCATGCATCAGCAATTTCAGCAGAATACAACATGGATCCTCCTGTCTTTTCTCATCCTCTACTCAGGCAGTTCTTGAGAGGAATCAAAAATGTAAAGCCTCCAAGGAAACCACCTTTACCTACATGGGATCTCAACTTTGTGCTGGAAAAGTTAACACTTCCCCCTTTTGAACCAGCAGCAACAGCAGAATTACAATTCTTGTCTTGGAAAACTGCTTTCCTGCTAGCAATTACTTCAGCAAGAAGGGTATCTGAGTTACAGGCATTAATGGCAGTACAACCCTTCCTTATCTTCCATCAGGACAGAGTCTCTCTGAGAACTAACCCTACCTTTATGCCAAAAGTGGTCTCCAGAGTATCATTGAACCAAGCGATTCATTTACCTACATTCTTCCCCAACCCGCAGAACAGGGGGGAAAGACTGCTACATACCTTGGATGTGCACAGACAATTACGCTACTATCTGGACAGAACTAAGACCAGCAGAAAAACTGCCCAGCTTCTGGTAGCATATGCAACAGGAATGCAAGGAAAAGCAATTTCAAAACAGACAATCTCAAAATGGATAGGAAATTGCATTTGATTTTGCTACTCTTTTCATGGAAAGACAACTCCTGATAATATCAGACCTCATTCCACAAGAGCTACAGCCACCACTACAGCTTTCCTACGAGGAGTGGCTACCAAAGACATTTTAGAAGCTGCTACTTGGAGCTCTGTGCATACATTTGCCAAGCATTACAATCTTCCCTTATACTCTAGATCCCAAGCAGGTTTTGCAACTGCTATTTTGCAAGGGATCTTAACTACACCATATTTATCTTAGTGCCTCCTCCCCCAGTTTGGCTATGGTATTCTACCCATATGTTAGGACTGCAGATGCATCCTTGAAGGACATAGTACAGTTTTGTACCTACCATAAATGTAGATGTCCGATAGGTATGCATCTGCAGTCAGGATTACCCACCCTCTGTGGTATTCCTAGGGTATTTACCCCTCTTTTAGCTAGCTGGGGGAATCTATTATGGTGTATTTGTTTGTATATATGTATATATATATATATATATATATATATATATATATATATATATATATATATAGTTATATTGTTTGCTCTCTACTGTTTGGAATTATTTGCATTTATCCAAATTTAGCCTTACTAGAGGGCACCTGGCATCTGGGGCAAGAAACACTGAGGAAAATGGCGTTGGCTGATGCCTTTATACCCAATAAACAGCAGCTATGACGTCGGGTGAAGTGCGACATCAGCCGAGGCCAGACCCAGACTTTGGAATCCGGCCGACCGAAGGGCTGCCTGAGGCAGGACAACCCATATGTTAGGACTGCAGATGCATACCTATCGGACATCTACATTTATGGTAGGTACAAAACTGTACTTTTTGGAAAATTCATTTGTACTTTTGCTACTGCATGTTTGTTCAAGGTTAATGTCATCCAGGAAGGGCAAGTGCCATTGTTGAAGACAGATTCCACACAAAGACCATCACGATCAGTGTCTTTTCTGCCTGAGGGCCACTCATGACTACAAGGCTTGTGCCATTCGTCAGTCATTTGTTCCAAAGACACTTCACAATCATCTTTCTGCCCTTAATATTTACCTTGGAAACCAGAGGCTAAAGCGACTAGCACTCACTATGGAAGGTACCATGGGTCCATTGGGTGATCCTCCGAAGAAGAAGGTGAAAAAGGTAATGCCTGAATCTTCAGCTGCTCCTCTGATCCTGGATGTCCCTCTTGAGGCCAGTGAAGGCTGAAGGTCCATACGGTGCATGGTCATCCTCCTTCGCTGGGAACTGATTTAGATTCCGCTAGGGAGAGTTCCTTCAACATGTCCACAGAGGCCTCACAGGCATCCGTTTTGGATGGTAAGGGAGAACCACAGCTCATTTCTTTAGACGTACATCACAGTACCTCTTCTGGCTTAATGATTGAAGACTTGCTGAAGATGGTGCCAGAGCCTAGGCCTACATCAGTCCAACCATCCCAGCCTAGGGTAGATCGTCCACTTAAAAAGAAACAAAAATATGTTTCTCCCACACTAGATCCTTCCCCAGACTGGTAAGTCTTTTCACAGGGAATCTTGAATTCCTTTTTAGCACTTAGGCATTTCCTCTGTTCAGCCTCCTACTCCTGTATCACCTTCCCCCTTTATCCAGGAGTGCTGTTGTGGAACAAGAGACATCTGAAGAAGATACTTCATCTTCAGATGCCTACTCTGCTCAAATTGACTCCCCCTGGGTTACACTTCACCTGAAGTTGACTGCAATGATGAGGACTCCCCTGAGGAGGATATTACATTTGGAGAAACCATCTCTAGGATAAGTGATTTTTTTTCAAGTGGATAAGCTCCCAGGATTCAGAAGTACAAAAGAGGTACTATGACTTCTTACAGATGGACTCTTCTTCCCCTTCTGCTATCCTACCTGTGTTACCAACCTTTCAGGATGCCTTCCTTTCCGCATACAAAAGCCCTGATTCTCATCCTTCTGCACCCAAAAGGACAGACAGGTTTTATAAAAGTCCCTGAGTACAGTAAGTTTCTGTTCAGATGCCCTCCTGCAGATCCAGCTGTGATTTCAGTCTCTGCAGATTAACCTGCTGGATTGCTGCCCTCCGCTACCCTTTTGCATTCTGATAAGGACAATAAAATGATGGAGCGGCTTGGGAAAAAGGTTTACACCTCTTCCTTTGGCTTTTAGGACCATTAATTATCAGACACACATACCTAAGTATGTTCTGGCCCTGCTTTCCCAGGCTTCAAAATTGCTGACAGATCTTCCAGATTCTGCAGCCAAGTCACAGCTCTCTTCCCAAGTTAACAGACACTCCATAAAATGCAGTTGTGATGCAACTGAGTTCTCTGCTAGATCAGGGGTGCCTGAAGCTGTCCTCAGGAGGCGCTTTTGGCTGAGATTGCAACCTTTGACTGATGATTTCAAGGCAAACTTTATGGCTGCATCCCTGGACAATTCCACCCTTTTTGGTGCAAATGCTGCGGCTGCTATCTTCAAATCCCTCTAAGAGAAAGGGAAAGAACTGCCGGAACTGAAGCATATTTTTATCTCCCCAGTTCCAAAATGTCATCGATATCGTCCCTCCAAGCTAACTTTATAAGGAAAAAGACCCGCGCTCCTTTCTCAACCTCACAAGAAGGGTATACGCAGGCAGAATCCAATTCTCAGCCATCATCTATCTTAAATGCCCCCTTTCTGGACAAGCCAGGTAGTCTGTGACTACCTGCCCATACTCATAGAAATTCCTCTTTCCCAGCACATTTCTTCTCATTTCCTTTCTTCTTGGACAAGCATAATCACCGAAAAAATGGGTCCTGTCCATTGTCCAAAATGGCTGTTTTATGATTTGGAAATCCATACCTCCCTTCATGGGCATTCCACAACCTCCAAGGGACCAGCTCCATCTCTTTCCCAGGTAATAAATGATTTCACAGGGTACCATACAAGTAGTTCCCTCCATGGAAAGAGGAAACTGCTTCTATTCCAAGATGTTCTTGGTCCCCAGGAAAGATGGTCCTTGGAGACAAATTTTGCACTTGTCCCAGCTCATTCTTTTTCTTTAAGTCCCCACTTTCATGATGCTTACTCTGCAAACTCTGTTCCCCCTCTTTCTCCCACAGGCCTTTCTGGTTTCCCCAGGCATCAGGGGTGCAGACCTTCATATTCCCATTCACCCTATGTTCAGGAAATGTTTACGCTTTTCTGTTGCTTCCTTTTATTTTCAGTTCTGTGCTTTGCCCTTTGGACTCTCTACAGCTCCAAGGGTAATCACAAAATGCTTGGCTCCTGTCATTACCTTCTGCAGACTACAGAGAATTCTTATCTACCCTTACCTAGATGACCTGCTTATTCGAGCAAAACATCCAGATATCCTGCAACAGAACTTTCAAACCACCATCTCCTTGCTCCTAAGCTTAGGATTCAGTATCAACTTTAACAAGTCTTCCCTTACCCCTTCTCAGCATCAGGTTTTCCTAGGTTGCAAGATAAGGACAGACCTTATGATGGCCTTTCTATCTTTGAAAGAAATGCAGTCTCTTCTGACTTACTTCCAGCAGTTGCTTCCTCTTACCTCAGTGATAGCCAGAGAGTTCCTCTGGATTCTAGGGTTAATGGCTTCTGTTATACCTATGCTGCTCATAGCCAGACTTCACATGCGAAAGGTCCAATGGTACCTGAAAACACTCTGGTCCTAGCATGCTCTCCCCCTGGAGTTTGTCTTTCAACTCCTACCTTGCCTGAAGAAGGAATTGCTTTGGTGGATTCAACAAATATTTCCGAATCCAGGATACCCCCTTCAACCACCTCATCCATTTCAGGAGCTGTTTACAGACGCCTTCACTAAGGAAGCAACACATCAGCATCAAAGAGATGAAAACTCTGATTCTGGCCCTTCAAGCCTTCCATTTATCTATTCAACCAGGTCGCTTGAAACTTTTCACAGACAACACCACGGTACTTTGGTATGTGAACAAATGGGGGGGGGCAGCAAAGTCTTGCCTACTCTGCAAGTTAGCACTCCAAGCCTGGGAGATTGCTATACAAGCAAAGGTCACATTAACAGCTGTTTACATTCTCTCAGGTTAAAAAAGGTTCTAGCAGACACACTGAGCAGGTCTGTGACACAAGCCCATGAATGGATGATCCACAAGGATGTATTTCTAGACATTCTCCATTGATGGGGTATGCCTCCAATAGATCTTTTTGCCTCCCCTCTGAACAGACAACTTCCAAAGTTTTGTGCCAGAGTACCACATCCTCTAGTATGAAAGGTGGACACCCTAGCATTCTCATGGAAGGGGATGTTTCTGTATGCATTCCCCCTTCCCAGTTATTCAGAAAGTCCTGCTGACGATTCAGCAAGACAACCCAAAAATCTTGCTGTTGATCCTCCTTTGGCCAAGACAGCATTAGTTTCCTCTTCTTCTGCAGTTAACCAAGGGCAGTCATCACAAGTTACCTCATAGGGTGGATCTTCCTCACACAAGACAAGGGATCTCTTATTCACCCACATTCTTTACCTATGTCAAGAATCTAAGTGGCAATGCTCAGATCTGCTCGGAGTTAGTGCAGAATGGCACAAAATACACTGAACCAACCAATATCGCCAACATCCTGGCAGACAGGTTCAGTGCAAACTTCACCCCCCTCTCACTCCCACAAGGGCCCATAACCATAACAGAAGAATGTAGAGCCCCTGAAATCACAGACACTCAGGTTAAAAAAGCCCTCTCCAAAGCCAAAAACACAGCATCTGTGGGACTGGATGGTGTCCGAGGGTGCATCCTACACGAGCTCAAAGACGAACTAACCCCTCACCTAAACACACTGTTCAAACTCAGCCTCTACACAGGCTACGTACCCATAGAGTGGCGCACAGCAACGGTTATTTTGCTCCACAAAGGTGGAGCTACAGCAGACCCTGGGAACTGTCGCCCTATAAGCCTGACTAGCTTGGTCTGCAAGGCTATGGAGTGCATCATCATGGAACTCATTAACAAAGACACCGGGAACCTCCAAACACTGGACCCTACCCATTTGGCTTTGTTAAGGGCAGATCATGCCTTCTGAATCTGGTGGACTTCTTTGAGACAGTTACCAAGGCTATAGATGAGGGAAAGGTGGTACACACAGCCTACCTAGACCTCGCAAAGGCCTTCGACAACATTCCCCATTCTGGTATTATAGACAAGCTCACCAGTCTGAGCATAAACCCCTACGTCACAAGATGGGTTGCCAACTGGCTCATGGACAGAACCCACATGGTGAGAGTTGTGGGAGCTAGGTCCGACTCTAAACCGGTTACAAGTGGCATTCCCCAGGGCTCAGTCCTAGGACCCCTCCTGTTCAGCATACACTTCTCAGAGGAACAGGCAAGCACAGGAGGACTATGGCTGACCAAGTTCACAGATGACTGCAAACTAAGGGCTATAATTGACTCTCCGGCTGACACAGACATCATCCAAAAGGCTCTCACTGAGACGGATACCTGGTGTCAAAATCATGGCCTCAAGCTTAATGCCAAAAAGTGCATAGTCATCCCCTTTGGAAAAAACAAAGTACCCACAAACTACCACATAGGTGGTAGTCCCCTAAATACGAAAGACGTAATAAGGGATCTGGGGACGCAAGTAGATAGTAATCTCTCCTTTGATAATCACATTGCCAAAGTGGTTAGAAAATCCTTCTTTGTGGCCCACCTAATCACAAAAGGGTTCACATCCAGATCAAAAGAGGTCATTGTGCCCCCCTACTCATCACTCATCAGACCCATCAAAGAGTACAATGCCCCATTTGGGATGTACCTTACAAGACACTTGCAACAGCTGGAAAGACCAAAGAAGTACCTCACCAAGGGGATCACTGGCCTCAAACAGATGCCCTATGCAGCTCGACTGAAGAAACTCCAGCTATACTCGGTTACATACCACCTACTCAGAGGTGATCTCTGCCTGACATACAAGGCCATGTCCAACCCAGAATTGATGGACATGCTCCACCTAAAGAAAACCATATCCCCTCGAGCCACACACTCTAAGGATCTAAACGTCACCACAACAATAAATAGGATGTGCTGGAGGGATAGATTCCTGTCCCAGAGACTTCCCATGCTTTGGAACAAGATTCTAATCTACATTAGCCAGAGCTCCTCGCTAACACTCTTCAAGAGAAGCCTTGATGAGTGGATGGGAAACAGAAAGTTTACCCCGTGGATCACTTCAGTGGCTGTGCTGAACAGAGGCACAGGGAACTAATCGAAGGGGGTGGCGAAAGCCAACACATTCTGGCTAGGCTTATAAATGCCTTCAGGCAGATAGCCTAGTACCTGCCTATGAACCTATTTAGCAACACTGAATCTGATTCTGTGGGTGATAGGCTTCTGATTCCTTTCAGACACCTCTTCTCTGAGGATGTGCTTCTAGTCTTGCAGGAAACCTAATACAAGGAAATCCTACTTATCCAAATGGAAGAGATTCTCCATCTGGTCTCTTAACAGGTCATTAGATCCATTTTCTCTGGATATGCCTCTAGTCCTGTCTTATTTGTGTGAACTGCTCAAGGCTGGGATGGCTTATTCTGCAGTTAAAGCCCACTTATCAGCCATTTTTGCATGCCTGCATTTATCTCCTCCTTTAGCTTCTAGGCTAAAGGTTAAGCTTTTTTAAAAGGTGTCCCTCATGTCAGACCTCCCAGGAAGCCTGTTCCTCGTCTCTGGGATTTGATTCTGGAAAAACTGACACAGACCCGCTTTGAACCTGCAGCTTCAGCGTCTTTGAAATGTTGCATATGGAAAAGTGTTTTACTGGTGACCATCACTTCTGCTAGAAGAGTTTCTGAACTACAAGCTTTAATGGCTTCACAAACCTTTCTCATTTTCCACAGGGATAGGGTGTCTCTTCATACCTTTGTGGAGCAGAATAACCGTTGCTGTGCGCCACCCAATGGGTACGTAGCCTGTGTAGAGGCTGAGTTTGAACAGTGTCTTTAGGTGAGGGGTTAGTTCATCTTTGAGCTCGTGTAGGATGCACCCTCGGACACCGTCCAGTCCCACAGATGCTGTGTTTTTGGCTTTGGAGAGGGCTTTTTTAACCTGAGTGTCTGTGATTTCAGGGGCTCTACATTCTTCTGTTATGGTTATGGGCCCTTGTGGGGGTGAGAGGGGGGTGAAGTTTGCACTGAACCTGTCTGCCAGGATGTTGGCGATATTGGTTGGTTCAGTGTATTTTGTGCCATTCTGCACTAACTCCGAGCAGATCTGAGCATTGCCACTTAGATTCTTGACATAGGTAAAGAATGTGGGTGAATAAGAGATCCCTTGTCTTGTGTGAGAAGATCCACCCTATGAGGTAACTTGTGATGACTGCCCTTGGTTAACTGCAGAAGAAGAGGAAACTAATGCTGTCTTGGCCAAAGGAGGATCAACAGCAAGATTTTTGGGTTGTCTTGCTGAATCGTCAGCAGGACTTTCTGAATAACTGGGAAGGGGGAATGCGTACAGAAAAATCCCCTTCCATGAGAATGCTAGGGTGTCCACCTTTCATACTAGAGGATGTGGTACTCTGGCACAAAATTTTGGACGTTGTCTGTTCAGAGGGGAGGCAAAAAGATCTATTTGAGGCATACCACATCAATAGAGAATGTCTAGAAACACATCCTTGTGGATCATCCATTCGTGGGCTTGTGTCACAGACCTGCTCAGTGTGTCTGCTAGAACCTTTTTAACCTGAGAGAATGTAAACAGCTGTTAATGTGACCTTTGCTTGTATAGCAATCTCCCAGGCTTGGAGTGCTAACTTGCAGAGTAGGCAAGACTTTGCCCCCCCCCCCACACCGTTTGTTCACATACCAAAGCACCGTGGTGTTGTCTGTGAACAGTTTCAAGCGACCTGGTTGAATAGATAAATGGAAGGCTTGAAGGGCCAGAATCAGAGTTCTCATCTCTCTGATGCTGATGTGTTGCTTCCTTAGTGAAGGCGTCTGTAAACAGCTCCTGAAATGGATGAGGTGGTTGAAGGGGGTATCCTGGATTCGGAAATATTTGTTGAATCCACCAAAGCAGTTTCCTTCTTCAGGCAAGGTAGGAGTTGAAAGACAAACTCCACGGGGTGAGCTTGCTAGGACCATAGTGTTTTCAGGTACCATTGGACCTTTTGCATGTGAAGTCTGGCTATGAGCAGCATAGGTATAACAGAAGCCATTAACCCTAGCATCCAGAGGAACTCTCTGGCTATCACTGAGGTAAGAGGAAGCAACTGCTGGAAGTAAGTCAGAAGAGACTGCATTTCTTTCAAAGATAGAAAGGCCATCATAAGGTCTGTCCTTATCTTGCAACCTAGGAAAACCTGATGCTGAGAAGGGGTAAGGGAAGACTTGTTAAAGTTGATACTGAATCCTAGGCTTAGGAGCAAGGAGATGGTGGTTTGAAAGTTCTGTTGCAGGATATCTGGATGTTTTGCTCGAATAAGCAGGTCATCTAGGTAAGGGTAGATAAGAATTCTCTGTAGTCTGCAGAAGGTAATGACAGGAGCCAAGCATTTTGTGATTACCCTTGGAGTTGTAGAGAGTCCAAAGGGCAAAGCACAGAACTGAAAATAAGAGGAAGCAACAGAAAAGCGTAAACATTTCCTGAACATAGGGTGAATGGGAATATGAAGGTCTGCACCCCTGATGCCTGGGGAAACCAGAAAGGCCTGTGGGAGAAAGAGGGGGAACAGAGTTTGCAGAGTAAGCATCATGCCTAAAGTGGTTAATGACTTGTCCTATAATCAGTCTATTCACTTATCTACCTTTTTTCCTACTCCTCAAAACTCAAGTGAAAGGGTGCTTCACACCTTGAATGTGCATAGACAACTCAGATTTTACCTGGATAAGACAAAATCCATTAGAAAGTCTGTGCAACTGTTTGTTTTCACCCCAGGGCTCTGGGAAAATCCATCTCTAAACAGATTATCTCCTCCTGGATCTCTAGGGCCATTTCTTTCTGCTACGTGTCTCAGGGAAAAACACTGTCTTCCTCAGTTAAAATCCATTCCACTAGCGCTGTAGCTTCCTCTGGTGCCTTCTTCAAGGGTCTGGACACTGCCTGTATTCTGGAAGGAGCGACTTGGTCCTCTGTCTATACCTTCACAAAACACTACAAATTGGACTGCATCTCCAAATCCAGAGCAGGGTTTGCCAGGGCAATTCTGCATGGTTTCATGGAGACTTCCTGTGCTCCAACCTCCCTTTCCTACTCATGAGCTTTGGTACTGTCTTCCATGTTATGAATACTGCAACATGGGAATAGAAGGACATAGAATAGTTGTGTAAAATCTTACCATAACAATAGATGTCCTTCTCTTCCATGTTGCAATATCCTATCCCACCCACCTTCCCCCTTGGTTCGTGTTTTTTTGGATGATATTTGGTTTACCTCTTATTCTTCGACTGGTGTTCTGACTGGGGCATTCATTTCTGAGGATGGTACGTGCAGGCGTCACTTTTATTGCCTACATCAGCTGTATCCTATGTGCAGTGTCACACGTACATAGCAGTAGCTTAAGTCTTTTGTATACTGGCCAGACGTTCAGGTCACCTAGGCGGGGAATCTCTCATGTTATGAATACTGCAACATAGAAGAGAAGGACATCTATGGTTATGGTAATATTTTACACAACTTTTCTTTATGCTACCAACTGTCTACGTATGTAAGACCAGTATTTAAAATCTGTTCATGATTTTAGATATTTGTCTCTGATTCATGAGCTGAGAAGTTAGGAGAGCATGGGGTGTAATGAGCTGCACTATTAAGTTCTCATAACAGAGAGCTGACACTTATAAATCATTGCTTATGTATTTGTTCATTTATGTAATCAGAAGCAAACACATTCATACTAGAGGCTGTAATTATTGGTTACATCTGTGTGTGTCTGTATAAATGCTTAATTCCTTTGTGCCAGTGTAGTTACTTTGTAAAGGAAGGATTTGATTGTGATAAAAAGGAGCATCATTGTATGAACACTGTTATTAGGGTATGATCCTTGGTTTTCGTGTTTTGTTGACTGTTGATAATGTGATTCCTTACCTGTGAAAAAAAATTCACATCATGAAGTCAACATGTTTAATGTCAGTAATAATTATGAATACATTTTTAATTTGGCTTGTTTTTCAGGTATGTTGTTGTGGAATGCAGTGTCTGGGCTACAGCATTTTGTCTAGCTCTTAATGCAGTGGAGGTTATGAGCTGTTAAGGTTCTGCTTTTATGGTGCAGAGTTTGATTCCATTAGCCCTTGTCTTGGGTGACTCAAGTCACTTCACCATACAGTGCTTCTGAGCTGTTCCTGAATAGGAAAACGTCCAGCCAGTGCACTGGCACAGGATGTTTGCAAATGTTTTACACATTTGTTTTTTGAACTCTTGCACCTTTCACAACCTTGAATTAGTGCTTCACTATGTGCTATTTCACTACGAATCTCAGCATGTCTCTTGCAGTTTAATGGGTAATCAGATGCATTTTCAATACATTTACATGTTAAGAAAAGAGAAGTTTATTGTTACTCATGCTAAATATATTTTCAGTGTGAGAATTTTTATGTTTCTTAGTAAATGGCCATCAGTGTTTTGCTGTAAAATTTGAAATAAAGTTAAATTCAAATGTCTGTGATCATTGTAAAACTAAGGAAGAAAATTTTATGCACATTGATAGGTTTGAGCAGTGTTTTATGCTAACTGGGGTGAGACATCCAAGTAATGGGATATTGGAATGGCTGGATAGGCTGGTCCAGTATCCTGCCTAAGGCCCCATTTGATCATGATCCAGGTCTAACTCAGTCTGTTAAGGTTGCTGTAATACTCTAGTGAATTTTATCAGCCACTTATTCTATTTTCTTTTGTTGTTACATTGTCTTCAGTCACACTTGTAAATGAACATGTGTCTCAGTGATCGACCTAGAATGTTGGGTATAATAGTCTCTTTAAATATTCAGGATATGCTTTTGATTGTTTACTGGAGCGTGAAACATCATTTCCTTGCTGTAGACAAAGGACAGTTCATTGCTGACGAAGGTGCTAAGATCTCTAATGACTGTATCAGCCTTAAGTGGGTTCCAGTTCCATAATAACTGATAGGAAAGACTGGTTTCTCAAATGCAACTTCACTACATTCTTATAGATTAAGTCTAAGACCATTGTCATAATGCAAGTTGCTGACTATGTAACCCTTTAATGGAGCATATAGGAGTTGTTGTGGAGTGATTATTGGCACCAGTTTGCAGTTGTCCTCAAAGCTGGACATCTACAAACGTCGGATTTCTGCTGTTACATTTACATTTCACATCAGGGAGTAAGGGAACCCAGCACAGACTGCTGAGGGACTTCACTGGTGATTGATGTATTACATGATAAGGTGCCACCAACTCTCAAAGCATGTATACAGTCAGAGATCCAAATAGCAATCCATTGAGTAATATAAATGTTAAAATTTAAGTTGTGCAGTTTATCAGCAATGTCTGCATGAGGAATCCTATTAAATCCATATCAAGGTTGAGACAAGCAGCATGGACTGAATGATCCACATCAGTGGCATTAATCACACCATCAAAAAATATAACCACATTAAGCAAGTACCACATGCCCTTACAAAACCATACTTACCAGGATCATGTATGTATGTATGTATGTTACCAGTTTTACTGTTAATTATTTTTATTAAAGTCTGCTCCATAATTTGACAGATAATAGCAATGAGGCTAAACGAAAGATAACTTCCATTGTGAGTTACAGTACTGCTCTTGGGTAGAAGCGCAACTACTACTATTCCCTAGAGCTCAGGCACATACTCTTTGAAGAGGTTGATATTAAAAAGGTCAAGGAGGGGGTTCATCAGTAACATACTTTCTGCTAAATACAAGACAGCCTGGTATGCTGTCCAGGTCCATGGAGCTGTTATGTTTAGTTTTGGTAATAGCTACCAGGATCTAACCCATAGTGATAATGGGGGGAGTAATGAGATTCAAGGGATTGGTCAGTAGGTTTTAGGGAGGAGAAAATGTTCAACTAAATTTGTCAGTGTGGACATTTGCTATGGCTTCAGTATCAGAATAGGTAGTGCCATTCACTTTACGTTTGGTGAAGAACTGAGCGTTATTTTTAATACTCGTAAAATAGTTGAAAGAAAGCATTGTGATCATCTTTTGGAGAATTAGTAACCTTCAGTTCCTAGGGGTGGCCGGGGTGGTCCAGCGGTTAGCATTACCGCCTCACAGCAAAAGGCTCTCCAGTTCTATCCTCAGCTGGGGTTCCTTCTGTGCAGAGTCTGTATGTCCTCCTTGTGGTCGCATGGGTTTCCTCCGGGTGCTCCAGTTTCCTCCCACATCCCAAAGACATGCTGTAGGTGGATTGGATACTCCAAATTGGCCCTAGGCATGACTGAGTGCATGTGTGCACCTTCCGTGAAAGGTTGGGCGCCGGGCTGGCAATTCGACACCGTAAAAAATAAAAACTCCACTGCCAGTCATGAGTAGACAGGTAATCCGCTGTGGCAACCCCTAACTGGGAAAAGCCAAAAGAAGACGACAAAGTAAACTTCAGTTCATGTTCAGTTTACTGTTCCTAATGATGTGGTCAAGGTTCTTTCAGGTCTACTTGTACTCCTTCCAACAGATGAAATTTTTTTATATGAACCATATAATCTTCTCACCCTATTGTACAGTTTATCTCAGAGTTCTACCATAGGAATTTACCCCTGAAGTTGCCATCTTACTTATGCCTAATAGATGCTGACTTGTGTATGCTTTGGTTGAGATGGCTGTAAAAAGCATAGGTAAATGCAATGGCTTTGGAGATCACTTCAGCAGGGGACAAAATACTTTTGAAATTCTTTAGGCCTTAAGATAGGATAGGAAGTTTGGCTTTGTAGCAGCCGCTGAATTTAGTTGAATTTATTGGCAATTTGGTAATAATCTTGAGGGAAATGGTGGCAGTATGGTGGTCTTATTTGATCAAGGAAGAGTAACAGAAGATTTCCAGGCAAAGGTGGCATTCTTATGGAGATGGCCAAGTATATTTATCCCTCTCTTTCCCTTGAGAACATTTGGCAATTTGATCTGGGCAATTAGCATTAATGGAATTTAGGAAACACTCAGCATGTTTATTACCAATATTATAAGACTATCAGTTGATAGGGGGATAATTGAAATTGTTTGAGGTCATTGGCTGACTGAGGTCTTCTGGACTACAGCTTAGACTAAGCACCTCAATGGTTCTTTTGAGATTTCTTTCTTAAAAGCTGTCTCAGGTTTCAACTTTCTGTTACCTAAGAAGCTCAGTTGTGAGTGTTCTGCCATTTTACAGTGAGCTAATCGAAGGAAGGACACTCAGCAAACTCGGAGCTATAATATATAACATTAAGTAACCTGTTTTTTGTTAATTTTGTTCTTTATTTCATTGTTGTTTATAACACTTTGTGTACTGTGTATTTTTTCTAGCTAGTTTCACTGTGTGTGAGGTATTAACTGGAAATTGTCCACTCTTATTAAGCATCTGTTGGGTTGTTTGTTTATGATAATTTGTTGCAGTTAAACTCTTTTTTTCTAGTGGCTCCTTTAGCTGTTTAAAACTTTCATTTAAAGGCTCACTGCTGCTTTTCAGCTGTGAGTAACATTTCTGCAGTTTGTTCTAAGTAGTGGGGATATTTGTAGCATTTCCATATTCAGGCTTGTATTTGGGCCTAGTGTTTGTGGAGGCTGTGTGTCTGAGCACATAATTCAGGGACATCTTGTTTTAGCCAAAGCCATCAGGCATTTCAGTGAGAGAGAATTGTTTGAGGTCATTGGCTGACTGAGGTCTCCTGGACTACAGCTTAGACTAAGCACCTCATTAGTTCTTTTGAGATTTCTTTCTTAAAAGCTGTCTCAGGTTTCAACTTTCTGTTACCTAAGAAGCTCAGTTGTGAGTGTTCTGCCATTTTACAGTGAGCTAATCGAAGGAAGGACACTCAGCAAACTCGGAGCTATAATATATAACATTAAGTATCCTGTTTTTTTGTTTATTTTGTTCTTTATTTCATTGTTGTTTATAGCACTTTGTGTACTGTGTATTTTTTCTAGCTAGTTTCACTGTGTGTGAGGTATTAACTGGAAATTGTCCACTCTTATTAAGCATCTGTTGGGTTGTTTGTTTATGATAACTTGTTGCAGTTAAACTCTTTTTTCTAGTGGCTCCTTTAGCTGTTTAAAACTTTCATTTAAAGGCTCACTGCTGCTTTTCAGCTGTGAGTAACATTTCTGCAGTTTGTTTCCCACCCTCCCTACCTGTTGGTATAGTGTTTTTATAGTTGGTGGCTTTGTAGTTGCCCACCTCTAGTGTAAATTTGATCTGGGACCCTCCTCCCAGTCTAGTGTCATTACCTCATTCTACCCAGTTCAGGGAGAGCATTTGAGAAGGCCAATCAGCTTAGTTTCTGCTACTCCTTTCTCTCTCTTTCCAGAAAAAAAAATGTATCTGCTTTTACTGTATTTGTGTTTTTTCCTACTTTATTTTGCTTTTGCATCATCTTAAAAGTACTCAGTTGTATTTATTACTGCTTGGTGTAACTCATTCTAAGCCTTTTAGTTTAAGCACCTGGGCTTCAGACTAGTTTTACATTAATAAGGTTTGTGGTCTGCACTGTAGTGGCAGAACAGGTAGCTTACATCGTTCTAAGTTGGGAACTGCTGATTGAGGGCTCAGTGTCTGTTATTCTAAAAGTGTATTAATTCTGGTTTAAGCACTTTGGGCTTGATGCCAGTTATTTTACATTAAGAGGGTTCGTGTTCTGCACTCTTGTGGGAGGAGAGGCTGGACTCTGTCCTTCTGAGCTGGGAATTTCTGGTTAAAGGCTTATAGTGCCTGCATACTTGAACTGCTTCTTACTGAAATTGGTACACCTTGTTTGCTGTAGCATAGACTAGATCCAGGCCTGCTGAATCTACCTTTGTTTGTATGCTTGTTGTGTGTTTATTTCCCTGAAATGCTAATTCCACCTAAAACGCGGCCTTTTAGCACTTCTGTGGATCCCTAGTTATATCTGCATTGCTTACTGTACTTATTTCCTTGTTTCACTTGAAAGAAAGTTACTGTTTGTCATTTTTGCATTTAAGTTACCTGTAACACATTGCATTTAAGTTACCTGGCACTTGTTCACTAAAGCAATTATATAAGTCAGCTCTAAAAAATTAAAAGCACTACACCCTCACAAACTCCCCTTGAGTACCTTGTTCCCCATTGGCCCTTTTTTCAATTATAAAGGAATTCCCAATACTATTCTAGCATGTCCAAAGGTCAGTTGTCAATCTCCTCTCCGGTCCAGCTGGTGAATCTGGGAATCTTGAGGCAATGTTACAACTGCCTCATGTACACAGACAACCCTCTCCTCCTCTCAACAAATTCCAACACATGTGAGAGATGCAACCATATAGCCAAACTGGAGGCTAAGCTCTCTCAACTCAGTACTGGCATAACCAGTCAGGAGGAGAAGGAAACCACATTCACTACAATTCCAGTCTCACATAGACCTACCATGACAACAAACCAAACACATAAACACACAAAAACATACTTGGAGGCTGTAAATAAAAATCTGCCTAAGCAGCAGAGACCTCCAAAGCAGACACCCAAGCAACTGCTATCCCAAAACAAAGCACATGCAACACATAGCTCACAAAGCCAGTGTGCCGAACAGTCACAGCCCTTAAGGCTAAACAACACACCTGATACACTTGTAATAGGTGACTCTATCGTCAGGCACACTGACGTCCCGCTCACCAGGCTGAACAAGGAGAAGGTCACGCTGAGCTGCCTGTCGGGCGCTAGGATCCACCACATAACACAAGCACTCAAGTCACTCCAAGGCAAGTACAAATATGACTCAGTCATTGTCCATGCTGGTGTGAATGACCTGAGATGTACCTCCCTGGACTACATGAAAAGAGACATAGAGGAGCTCTCTGAGCATGTAGCCCAGGCCGGTATGACCCTGACCTTGAGTAGCATCTTACCCTCACCAAGAATGATGCCACAATATGAAGACAAGATGATCAATTTCAACTATTGGCTTAAGTGTTGGTGTCATTCAAAGGGGATCAATGCCTGTCAGCCTGGGATGACATGCTCGACAAGCCACGATGCTCGCTAGGGACGGCTTGCACCTGTCACCCCTGGGCTTTCGGATATTGGCAAAGGCTCTTGCTACCCCATAGTGCCTTTTTAGGCAAGGCTCAAAAGACAAACCCACCTCCATAGGTATCACAAGGGATAAGAAACTAAGAGTAATGCTACTCAACGCCAGAAGTCTAAACCTCAAGATGCACGCACTCGAAACTCTCCTTAGCATGGAGAACATCGATATCTGTGCAGTAACAGAAACCTGGTTCAAGGCTCCCGAGAGCACCCCAGCACTACCAGGTTATACCTCATACCATGCTTTTCGGCCCCAAAACTTGGACCGAACCACAAAAGGAGGGGGGAGTATCAATATTCGTCAAAGATACCCACACCTCCAGGTTGGTGGCACAGCATGAAGTATCAGAGACTATCCATGTGCAACTAACTGTGGGTAAAACTGCCTTCCAGTTTATTGCCTGCTATAGACCACCCTCCCAAACACAGGAACCCCACTCGGCCTTCCTGAGAATACTGGAAAATATAAAGGTCACTCCAAACACCATTATATTGGGCGACTTCAACTACCCAAACATAGACTGGGAGCATTACTCAAGCTCCAACACCCTAGCCCAAAGGATCCTAGAATTTATAAACTCAAATGCTATGGAACAACTTGTTACCACTCCCATAAGAGGGGAAAACATACTGGACCTGATCATCACCAACATGGGGACACTATGCTCCAGACCAGAAGTGTATCCCTCACTGGTAAGATCAGACCATAAACTAATCTCACTGGATATTCACATCCCGACGCCACCCCCTGCCCAGAAAACCACAGTAAAAAACTTCTCTAAAGCAAATTTCACACACCTCAAAACCGAGGCGAAATCCTTCAAAGCCCCCGGGCCTGTGGAATATACGGCCCAGACCACAGAATCCTTTATAAAAGCATTCTATGAACACCTTCAGGAATGCATGGATCATGCAATCCCAAATAAAACCAAGACCCAATCCTCCAAAGGCAGACGTCCTGTCTGGTGGACCCCAGCCATAAACAAGCTATACAGTAGAAGGAGGAAGCTACTACATGATAGAGCAAAATCCCAAAAGGGAAGGCATCTCTCATCAGTATTAGCAAAAAACTACGGGCACTCATAAAATCGTCTAAGGCCAGCTTCGAGAGAAAAATTGCACAGGACACTAAGGATAATCACAAGGCTTTCTTTAATTATGTTAGGAACCTGGGTGGGAATTCCCAGATATGCTCAGAATTAGTCCAAAATGACAAAAAATACACCAAGCCCATAGACATTGCCAACATCCTAGCTGACAGGTTCAGTTCAAACTCCCCCCCCCTCCCCACCAAAAGGGCAAATATCTATCCCAGCAGAGTGCTGCCCCCCCTGACATCTCAGATGCTCAGGTAAGAGCCACCCTCTCCAAAGCAAAAAACACAGCATCAATGGAACCAGATGGTGTCCCGGGCTGCGTCCTACATGAACTCCAAGAAGAGCTAAACCCAAACATAAAACTACTGTTCAGTCTTAGCCTTACTACAGGATATGTACCCAAAGAGTGGCGTACAGCAACAGTGGTCCCTCTCCACAAAGCTGGTGCTTCAACGGATCCTGGAAACTATTGCCCCATAAGCCTGACTAGCTTGGTCTGCAAAGCTATGGAAAGGATCATCATGGACCTCATAAATAAAGATATTGGGGACCTACAGACACTGGATCCTACCCAGTTTGGCTTTGTTAAGGGCAGATCCTGCATCTTAAACCTGGTCGATTTCTTTGAAACAGTTACCAAGGCCATTGACGAGGGGAAGGTGGTCCACACAGCCTACCTGGACCTCGCAAAAGCCTTCGATACAATACCCCACTCGGGCATTATAGATAAGCTCACCAGCTTAAATATAAACCCCTATGTCACTAGATGGGTTGCAAACTGGCTCAAGGACAGAACCCACATGGTTAGAATTGCTGGAGCCATGTCAGACTCCAAACCAGTTACAAGTGGCGTCCCACAAGGCTCAGTCCTGGGACCTCTCTTGTTCGGTATATATTTCTTGGCAGTACAGGCCAACACGGAAGGACTGTGGCTGACCAAGTTCGCAGATGATTGCAAACTGGGCGCCATAATCAACTCTCCAGCCGACACAAGCATCCTCCAAAAGGGCCTCATAGAAACAGACAACTGGTGCCAGAGCCATGGCCTCAAGCTAAACGCCAAAAGTGTATAGTCATCCCTTTGGCAAAAACAAAGTGCCCACAAATTACCACATAGGTGGTAATCCATTAAGTACAGAAGAAGTCATTAGGGACCTGGGGACCCAAGTTGATAGCAATCTCTCATTTGACAACCACATGGCCAAAGTGGTTAGAAAAACATTTTATATAGCCCACCTAATCATGAAGGGATTCACATCTAGATCAGGGGAGGTCATTGTGCCTCTTTACTCATCCCTCATCAGGCCCATAATTGAGTACAATGCCCCTTTTGGGATGTACCTTACCAGACACCTGCAGCAACTGGAAAGACCCCAAAAGTACCTTACCAAGAGGATCAAAGGGCTCAAACAGATGACATATGCTGCCCAGTTAAAGAAACTCCAGCTCTACTCAGTGGCATACCGCCTGCTCAGAGGCGATATGTGCCTGACGAATAAAGCCATGTCCAACCCGGAATTAATGGACATGCTGCACCTCAGAATATCCAAATCCCATCGAGCTACGTGCTTGAGAGACTTGAACCTCAGCACTGAAATAAATAGGACATGCTGGAGGGACAGATTCATAACCCAGAGGCTCCCTTCACTCTGGAATAAAATCCCAGTCCAGGTTAGGCAGAGTCCCACATTGACTCTCTTCAAGAGGAATCTTGATGAGTGGATGGGAGATCGTAGGTTTACCCCGGATATCACTTCTGTGTCACTTTTAGACAGAGGCACAGTATACTAACCTCAAAAAAAGGCATAGCAAAATTAATTTAAAGTGGGTGGCGAATGCCAAATACACTCTGGCTAGGCTTATAAATGCTGTAGGGCAGATAGCCTAGTATGAACCTATGAACCTTGGATTAGGGTTTTAAAATGGATTAATAGGTATGGAATCCTGGAATCTAATGAGATCAGGAAATGTATATAGGCAGTCTCATGACTGCAGATTGTACTTGTCAATGTTGAAGAGTTCCATACCTTCTTCAGAGCAAGAAATTTTGGTATACACAGATTTTTATATATCATTTTGTAAGCATGAAGCATTTTTTCTTGTTTTCTTACCCATTTGATCCACCTCTTTTTGAGCTCGTCATTCACCCCAAAACTGTAAGTTAAAACATAAAGAGCAAACTGATTTATAGCTTGGACTTTTTCTGGATGTCAGGGCAGTTTTCAGTATTAGTTGTACTCTTCTGAAGTATTCTTATTTTTTCAAGTTTTGTTGTCAACCCCTCATGCTTGCAAGTTCACTCAGAGAGAGGAGTATTGCTTTTCCTGTTGTTACCCACGTCTGTTTGTCATGTGCATATAAGTAATTCTTACTCCAAGCTAAATCTTTGTGTAAATATATTGATTTTAGCCATACGTTGGGTACCACATATGGCACTGGGGTTTCCAATTAGGAGCTTTCCTTAATTTTTTCTCAGTTTCTCTGGCCGTTACTTCATCCTATTTCATGTCCTCTACATTACCACTCCTTACTAATTCAAACAACTGGCTTATGAACTGGTGCCAGTTCAAGGGCAGTGCAGTAACTTGGCTGGAGCAAAGGGGGACAGCTGCTCTGCGTGCAGACTGTCTGGAGGTATGACTGCTGAAGAACTTCCACTTGAGGTGTGAGAGAAGTGCAGCAGTGAAACAAGAAGAGTGTACAAACTCCAGTAAGTGCAGCAGGTCTCTAAGATGCTCAGTACACCACAGCTCAGTACTATAAAGGACTGCTAAGCTCTGTATATACCAGACAGACTCCTACCCAGAGAGTAAAAGTGCCAGTCAGCAACAGGAGAACAGTAGATTGTTAATTCAAAGAACTTAGGACAAACACAACCAGTTCAGGCAGACAGAGGTAGAACTATTCTTCCTGTCTTTAGGAGCAGAAACTACAGTGAATAGACACAAAATCCACAACAGAGAACCCAAAGTCACTCATCTGTGTTCTGGAACAAATCCAGAAGAAACCAGGGCAGATAAAATCCAGTTAGCACACCAGGTCCAAACCCAGGGGAAACAGTCGTAATCTACAAATGGCAGCAAGATTCCCAAAAGCTCAGTACACCACGGCTCAGCACTGTAAAGTGACAGCCTGTGAAACTAAGCTCCTTGTATACTTGGCAATCACCTGACTAAGGGGTAAATGTGCCCCTCAGCACCAAGGGAACAACAAACAGCTGTTTAGTTATAGAAATGTAGGGTAAACAGCAGCATTTTAAGCAGGCAAAAGCTGAACTGTTTGTTCGTCACCTGGAACAGCAGCAAAAACTACCAGACTCCTACCCAGAGAGTAAAAGTGCCAGTCAGCAACAGGAACACGCTGTTCAACCTCAGCCTCTCCACAGGCTACGTGCCCCTAGAATAGCGCATAGCAACGGTTACTCCACTCCACAAAGAAGGGGCCACAACTGACCCTGGTAACTATCGACCCATAAGCCTGAATAGCCTGGTCTGCAAGGCTATGGAGCATCATGGAACTCATTAACAAAGACATTGGGAACCTCCAAACACTTGACCCGACTCAGTTTGGCTTTGTTAAGGGCAGATCATGCCTGCTAAACCTGGTTGACTTCTTTGAGACAGTCACCAAGGCCATAGATGAGGGAAAGGTGATTCACACAGCCTACCTTAACCACACCAAGGCTTTCGACACCATTCCCCACTCGGGTATTACAGAAAAACTCACCAGCCTGAACATAAACCCCTACATCATGAGATGGGTTGCCAACTGCCTTACAGACAGAACTCACACAGTAAGAATAGCAGGCTCCATGTCCGACTCTAAACCAGTCACAAGTGGTGTCCTGCAAGGCTCGGTCCTGGGACCCCTACTGTTCGGCATATACTTCTCAGAAGTACAGGCAAACACAGGAGGACTATGGCTAATCAAGTTTGCCAATGACTGCAAACTGGGAGCCATAACTGACTCTCCGGCTGACATGGACATCCTCCAAAAGTGCCTTACTGAGAAGGACACCTGGTGTCAAAGTCATGGCCTCAAGCTAAATGCCAAAAAATGCATAGTTATCCCATTTGGGAAAAACAAAACACCCACGAATTACCTCATAGGTGGCAGCCCCCTTAATACAGAAGAGGTAATAAGAGATCTGGGGACCTAGGTAGATAGTAATCTCTCCTTTGACAATCATATTGCCAAAGTAGTTAGGAAGGGTGGAAGTTTGGCATAGTGGTTAAGGTGCTCACCTTATAGGCACAAGGTGCAGGGTTTGATTTTCACATGGGGTAATTGGCTAGAATTGGAATGGCCAATAAGTGCAGCTAGCTTTGTACTAATTTATGAACTTATGTTTGTTGGGAGTTGGCATAATGGTTAAAGTATTTACTTCACAGAGACAAGGTACAGGGTTTGATTCTCACCTTTGAAGGGAAATTGGCTAGGCTTAACACGACTTGCAAGGACAGCCAGTCTAGTACTTATCTATAAACCCATGAGACCAGAAAGGTCATTTGTTAGTATGATATCTAAAATATTGTCATGTCTAGTTGTATTCCATAATATTTGCCCCACCCTATTTTAATTAATATTAGTAATTAATAAATATATACATTTGGGTTTGGTCCATTAAGTTGGGAGCAATTATAATAGTCTTTGGAAAGTAGAATGACCCAAAATTTTTGGAAGGGGACTTTTTCCTAATACAAGGCCATGTCAAACCCAGAGCTGTTAGACATGCTGCACTCAAAGAAAGCCCAATCCCTCAGAGCCACACACTCCAGGAATCTAAACCTTGTCATCACAATAAACAAAACATGCTGGAGGAATAGGTTCCTGACCCAGAGACTCCCCAGACTCTGGAATAGATTGCCCATACATGTCAAGCAGAGTGCCTCTTTGGCCCTCTTCAAAAGGAACCTAGACGATTGAATGGGAGAAAGGAAATTCACCCCGGGGATCATGTCAGTCGCCCTGCTAGACAGGGGTCCAGGGAAGTTAATAGTGTGGGAAGAAATAGCCAGGGAATTGTTATGGCTAGGCTTGTATAGGCCCTAGGGCTGATAGCCTAGTACCAACCTATAATCCTTCTATGTGGCCCATCTAATTAATAAAGGGTTCACATCTAGAAATAGAGGTTATAGCGCCCCTCTACTCGTTACTCATCAGACCCATCATAGAGTACAATGCCCCATTTGGGATGTATTACACAAGACACTTCCAACAGCTGGAAAGACCACAAAAGTACCTCACCAAGAGGATTACAGGCCTCAAACGTATGTCCTATGCAGCCCGACTGAAAAAACTCCTGCTGTACTCCGTGGTATATCGCTTACTCAGAGGTGATCTCTGCCTGATTTACAAAGCCAACTCAAAATTGATGGACATGCTCCACCTAAAGAAATCCAAGTCACTGCTAGCCACACGCTCTATTGAGCTAAACCTCACCACAGCAGTAAATAGAACATGCTGGAGGGATAGATTCCTGTCACTGAGACTCCCCATGCTTTGGAACAAAATTCCAAAGTACATTAGGCAGAGCCCCTCACTAACACTCTTCAAGAGAAACCTTGACGAGTGGATGGGTAACAGAAAATACACCCCTGGGATCACTTCATTAGCTCTACTTGACAGAAGATCAGTTAATTAATCAATGGGGTGGCGAAAGCTGATACACTCTGGCTAGGCTTATAAATGCCCTCGGGCAGATAGCCTAGTACCTACCTATGAACCTAAGAAGAAGTTCCAGTAACAGTCTACTTCACTACTTCAGGTCTCTCAGCTACTGTCTCAGCCAAACCCAGATAGAATAAGGGCAATATGCATGCAAATTCCAGTTACCGCAGCAGGAAGACAGGCTCCATACACTACAGCTCAGCTGGTCCATGTAATTATGATCTTTATATACTAAACAAACACCCACTTAAAGGGGAAAAGCACCAGTCAGCATTGGGATTATAGTATCATAGGCGGTTGCAAGGTTAACAGCCCTAGAGCCTTTTTAAGCCTGGCCATTCATGCCCCAGAGTTCCCAGTTATCATTGCCTATGTCCATAAGGGCCATAGGCAACAATCCAGAGGTGAATTTGGGATTTCCCATCCACTGGTCCAAGCTGTGTTGGAATAGCTGTAGGAAAGAGCTGTGTTTCACATGAATGGGGAGTGCCTTCCAGAAAAAGGGTAATCTCAGGGACACACACCTGTCCCTCCCACATGTTTTGTTTGTCACAGACAAAGTTTAGATCCTTAGATTGGATAATTCTAGTACTGGGTGTTTTGTGAATGTGTAGCAGATCCATCAGGACTGGATCGGAGAATGCCTTGTATGCTATGCATAGATTGCCCCTCAGTAGTCTGTAGGAAATCAAGTACAGGACAGGGCTTTAAGGCGGTCCATATAGGACATATTATTTACACCCTGTATTCTATTTGTGTGGAACCTCTGTGACCTCTCCAGCTGTTGAAAATGCCTGGTGAGGTACATGCTGAAGGGTACGTTGTACACAATAATTGATCTAATGAGGGCTGAGTATAGTGTGCCTATGGCCTCCTTCTTTCTGGATACCATGCTCTTACTTTGATCACCATGTGTCCACAGTAGAGAGAAAATCCTTGTATGCAGCGCAACTTATAAGTTTCCAAGTCCCTTACTACTGGGTCTACTCTTAGGGTAGTGTTATCAGTGTTGTGATTTGCAGGGGGTGGTCATTTTCCCAAAGGGGATAATTTCGCTTTTTTTTTTGCATTGAGCTTTAGGCCATGGTTCTGGCACCATTTCTGTATCTGTGTCAGACCTTTCCGGAGCATATCTACATCTTTGGAGGATTCAGTGATTGCGCCCAGCTTGCAGTTGTCAGCAGATTTGGTCAGCCAAAGGCCTTCTGCACTTACCTTGACTTCAGAGAAGTGTATTCCAAACAGGAGAGGTCCCAGTACTGGGCTCTGTGGGACATCACCAGTAACAGGCCTGTTGGTGGTGGTGGATTCCCCCACCCTAACTTCATGTACCCTACCTGTGAGCCCTTTTGCTATCCATCAGGCGAGATAGGTATTTATGCCTACATTTGTGAGTTTATCTGTAATACCTAACTGAGGTATTGTGTCAAATGTTTTTTCCAGGTCATGGTACGCAGTATGTACCATTCTGCCTTCATTCATGGCTCCAGTGACCTTCTTGAAGAAATCCACTACGTTTAGTAGGCATGACCTGCCCTTTATGAAACTTAACTGGGATAGAGCTACTGTTTGAAGATTTTCTATGTCTTTGTTTATCAGGTCCACAATATTTCTTTCCATGGCTTTGCATGTAAGACAAGTCAAACTTAGGGTTCAGTAGTTCCCTGTATTTGTTTTTGGTCTGCCTTTATGTGGAGGGATGACCCTTGCAGTCCTTCATTTCCTTAGGATTGAAGCCTGTCTGGAGGCTGTGGTTGATTATAGATTGTAATGGGCCTGACAGGTCATGTTTCAAGCTATTTAGGAGGTATCCTGAGATATTATTAAGACCCATTGATGCAGTGTTGTTTTAGCTCTGGAGAGTACATTGAGGACCTGTTCTTTAGTGACAGGGGAGAAATGGTAGAGGGTATTTCCTGGGAGAGGGGGCTGGGGTTGATGGGGGATGAAATTGGAGCTAAATGTATTGTCCAGCAAATTTGCTACACCGTTTCAGTATAGGAAGTTCCATTTAGTATTAGTTCAGCACTCTTTTGGGTGCTCCCTTTAAGGTTGTGTACATAACTGAAAAATAAGGGAACAGCAGACATTCAGTTAGTAAAGCTCAGTACAAAACATTAGCCAATGTAGGCAGGCACAGGCAGAATCCTACTTTCATCTCAGCAAGAATATCAGTCTCAACTGCCAGGCCCAAAGTCAGCAGTAGACAAGTCCCAGTCTCTCAGCTGCTCTCTGGTCCAAACCTGGATGAAACAAGGGCAGCTAATATATCTAATTGCAAGAAGTCCAGACCCATGTGAAACAAGGTCCATATACAAAGAAAATTCAGATAGCACAGCAGGACACCAGCAAGTTCAGTATGTCACAGCTTAGCCTAATCAATCATATGAAAGGCTGTTTTTGAGTTAAATAATTCGCTATTTAAGGTTTGATATTTATTTTTAAGTCAAGATACAACAGTGGTGCATTCATTTTGTAGATACTTGGCTTATCAAGTAGCAGGAAAAGATATAAAATACTGCATAACAGGGGAAGCCTCATCCAGTGAGTTCTTTCTGTATGATAAAAAGTCTGATAATCTGCTGTTATTATACACAATTAAGGCAAAGACTATAGAGAATAAGACCAAGATAAAATACATAAATACCTTTGTGAAGCTACTAGCTTTCTTTTCAAGTCTGTTAACATAAATATACATTCACTTTATAGAATCCAACGATGTTAAAAAAATAAATAAATATATATGTATGTACGTACATGATGTTAAAAATATATATATATTCCATTGCATACACCCCACTGATACTACCTATGCCTGCTTATATAACATCATCATGTATGGTACCAAAGCCACACTCAGTAACATTACCATGATATCAGACACGCTAAATAGCTTTATATTTAATGCCAGCTATGTAAAAAATTGATAAGTCAAGTCTCTTCAAAAATAATGCTGTACATGTATACCTTGAGTTAAAGAAAATGACATCTTCAGACTACTTAGTAAAATGCCTCAGACAGCTGTTAGTGTCATTGACGTAGTTTGTTTTCTGTTTAAAGCACCGTACTTCTAGTTGGGATGGCATATTGCAAGGCATTTATTTACAACTTGTGCCATTCATTAATTTTTTAAGCCACTTGTCTTTAGAAGGGTTACAGTGGTAGCAAACTGAACATACCAGTCCAGAATTTTCCAACAAAAATTCCCAGTCCTTACTGTTGGATCCCCCAGCAGTTTGTAGGCAAGATGAGTGATATTGCAGTCCAGCATGGCCTTGGTGTGCCCCATGGCCTCCTCCTAGTGGGCCTTGCCTGGTATACATCCCATGGGTGGCACCAAGGGGGACACTGTCACTCGGTCCCATACCAGCTCTACCACTTCTCTCAGCGTAGTGCAGTGGCTTTACTCCAAGATCTTCCAGGATTGTCTAGCTCCTCTCTCTGCCACAGAGAGCATGTCCAGCAAACTTGTGAAGGAACCTTATTTTGCCACTTTTGTCCATGATTTTCATTCTTTTGTGTCACTATACAAAGCTCACAGCTCTAGGTTAGGTTGGGGTGTAGAATAACTATAAATAAACTGGGAACTTCATCCTGTGCCTCAGCTCTTTGGTCAGCACCACCAAAGTGTGGTATAGTGCCTGCAGTACTGCCACTTCTCTACCCATCTGCTGGTCAGTCTGCTAATCTTGTCTGCCATCACTCATGAACAAGACCCCAAGATTACTTCAACTCCTCTGCTTTTGGTAAAAACTCCCCTATCACCTGCAGAGAACAATCCACTCTTTTCCATGCAAGAACAATGACTTTTGATTCAGAGATGCTGATTTTCATCCCAACCACTTCACACTCGGCAGCGAATTATCCCAATGCACTCCAGACACTTCCATCACTTAAGGCCAATAGGAAGTCATCATCGTCTGCAAACAACAATTGTGGAACTTTACTCTTCCTGGACTGTATATTCTCCCTGCCATGGCTGCACCTTCATATTCTGTCCACAAAAATCATGAACAGGAGGGAAAACAAGACACATCTTTATGGAATCCTGTGCCGAGCTTGAACATATTCGCTTTAATGCTGAGATTGCAGACAAAATAGCACTAAATATACAGAACCAACTGATATTGCCAACATCCTAGCAGATAGGTTCAGTGCTAGCTTTACCCCCCTCTCACCCCCTAGAGGGCCCATCTCTATACCGGAAGAATGCAAAGTTCCTATAATCACGGCTGCACAGGTAAAAAACACACTCTCCAAAGCCAAAAACACAGCATCCAGGGGACCTGACAATATCCCAGGCTGCATTCTACATGAACTACAGAATGAACTGGCACCCTACCTAAGTACCATGTTCAATCATAGCCTTGCCTTAGGCTTTGTACCCACTAAATGGCGCACCGTGATGGTTATCCCACTCCACAAAGGGGGAGCCACGATGGACCCCGGGAACTACTGCCCCATTAGCCTGACGAGCCTGGTCTGCAAGGCCATAGAACGTATCATCGTGGAACTCAAAGACATTGGTAATCTCCAAACTCTGGACCTTACCCAGTTTGGATTTGTAAAAGGCAGATCATATATCCTAAACCTGATTGACTTCTTTGAAGCAGTCACCAAAGCCTTAGATGAGGGTAAAATGGTTCACACAGCTTATCTAGATCTCGCCAAGGCTTTCGACACCATCCCCCACTGTGGAATTATAGATAAGCTCACTAAACTAGGTATAAATTCCTATGTCACAAGATGGGTTGCCAACTGGCTCAGTGACAAAACCCACACTGTGAAAGTAGCGAATTCCAAATCCGACTTCAGACCAGTGACAAGTGGAGTATCACATGGTTCAGTCCTGGGTCCTCTCCTATTTGGTATCTACTTCTCTGAAGTGCAGGCTAACACAGAAGGTCTTTGGCTAACAAAGTTTGCAGATGACTGCAAACTAGGAGCCATAATCGAAACTCCTAACTATGTGGACAAACTACAAAAGGGCCACACTGAGACAGATACCTGGTGTCAAAGCCATGGCCTGAAGCTCAATGCCAAAAAGTGTATTGTCATCCCCTTTGGTAAAAACTCTTTACCCATGAACTACCACATAGCTGGTAGTCTACTTAATGCCGAAAATGTGATGAGACCTTGGGACACAGGTGGACAGTAGTCTCTCCTTTGATAATCACATTGCCACAGTGGTCAGGAAATCCTTCTACGTTGCTCATCTCATCACAAAGGATTCTCATCCAGAAAAAAAGAGGTCATTGTTCCCCACTACTCATCACTCATTAGACCCATTATAGAGTACAACGCCCCTTTTGGTATGTACCTCACAAGACATCTACAACAACTGGAAAGACCACAGAAATACCTCACAAAGAGGATTACTGGCCTCAAACAGATGCCTTACGCAGACCGTCTCAAAAAACTACAAGTTTACTCCATCGCATATCGCCTACTCAGGGGCGATCTCTGCCTAACATACAAAGCTATGTCAAACCCAGAGCTGTTGGACATGCTCCACTTAAAGAAATCCCAATCCCTCCGAGCTACACACTCTAGGGACCTAAACCTTGTCACCACAATAAACAGAACATGCTGGAGGGATAGATTCCTGTCCCAGAGACTTCCCATACTCTGGAACAGACTACCTATCTATGTCAAACAGAGCTCCTCATTAGCACTCTTCAAGAAAAATCTTGATGATTGGATGGGAAATGGGAAATTCACCCCAGGGATCACTGCTATGGCTCTGCTCGACAGGGACACAGGAAAATAATTTTCTTGGGTGGCGAAAGCCAGGGTACATTTTTTGGCTAGGCTTATATAGGCCCTAGGGCCAATAGCCTAGTACCTACCTATGAACCTATGAAAACTGTCTTTCCACAAGAGCAGCAATTGAATGGTGCACTGCAGCTGCCTTTGGACACCATATCACACAAAACTTTTCTGTGTGCATCATCGTGTGAATCTCTAGGTCCACAAGACACATGTACCATACTGGCAAATCCTATGACCCCAGCAATATCAGTGCAAGGACAGTTTGTTCCATGGTCTGAGCAGAATTCACATTGTTCCTTCTGAGATTCACTTTGCTGCTTCTAAAATGCAAACTCATCTTACAGATGGAGTTTCCTTTATACACCACATCAAAGAGACTTTCCTAAGAGCATAACACATCTTTACCAGTAACATATTTGCTGCTCCTGTTTTTGAAAATGGTTATTGTCCCTGCCTTTCACATAACATTGATCATAGGATCATGGCTAAGTACTAGTCTAGCTATCTTTGTAGGCCATTTAAGCCTAACCAGTTTCCTCAAAAGTGAGAATCAAACCCTATACTTTCTGTCTGTAAGTTATACACCTTAACCATTATGCCGTTTCCTAACTTCAGCTATATTTATCTGATATTGCAGCCACAGACACAAATTCACCACTGTGAGGTTTGAACCATCTGCTTATTTAGTTAAGTATCTAGAGAGCACTCTTATTAGCCACAAGTGCCACAGGAGAAGTCTTAAATGTTCAGACTTCTTGCACTGGCTGGAATTCAAACCCAGGGCGACTGCTTGAAAGGCAGCTATGCTCACTAATATACCATCAGTGCTACAAATTACTGTGGAGATGCTTGGAATTGAACCCAGGACCTCATGCATGCAAAACATGTGCTCTACCACTGAGCTACATTTCCTTGCTAAAAGGCACTTTAACCATGGCAACCCAGCAGTATACAGTGCCTTCAGAGTTTCCAGGCAGATCTCATTCAGTCCTCCAGCATTGCCACCTTTTAGTTGTAGAATTTGCCACAATTACCTTATTGAGAGAGACGGACACATTCCCACTAGTGTCTTCTAACACCGCATTCACAAAGAAGTACTTGTCCACTAGATTAAGGTGTATCTTAGAGTATTCCTTCCACGTCATGACATTGTCCCTACTTGAGGTTAGTATCTCTGCACCATTGCTGAAAACAACCTAGTCAGTCCCCCACCCCTTACCTCCACCAGCTCACTAGATGGTTTGCTAGACCCTTTTTAAGACTTTCTGAAAGACATTTTCCTTATTCTCAAGCCTTCACTTTAGTGACTACTTAACTACTGCCTTCTTGACCTCTGACAGTACTTAATGGTCAAATCTGGAGACTCCCCTAAATAGAAGGTTTGTTTTTTAAAGTTAACCATTTCTGTCCAGTTCTAGTATCGACTAGCAAACAGTTGAGCTGTCATTATGACAAACAACCACCTTTTTGTCCACAACTTTTTCCCTGTTTCAACTACTGAGAACTTGAACAGGGCTCTTTTAGACTCCTTATCACTGACCTTCAGTGGTATCTGAAAAATCCCATGTCAGATGTTGAAGATGAACTTATTCTGCACAGACACATCTCCTAGGTATTCTCTGGACACCCTCACAATGTGTTTAAGTTTCCTGGGCTTTCCAGTTACTGCCCCAGGCATCTAACATAACTTACCACCAAGTGAAGGTTAAGTTAACAGGTATCTGTAGAATTAAAGCAGCATGCATTGATCTGCTACTGAGTGGTCAGAAGCTACAGGGAAAACTACTGACTGACCCTGCAAGGCAGTGGGAACTGGATGTAGAAGCTTACAGTGTCTAAACAAGTAAGTAAATAAGAATGACTGAACAAAGCAAACAAATCTTAAGTCAAAGAAACCCAATTTAAAAAACAAAAAACAAAAGGTAAATTGAAGCCTGAAGCTTGCAACAGCACTAAAAAATGCAAACCTTAGGCATGTAGAAACTGTAGGTACCAACAGAAACATGAGAATGAATAAGTAAATAGTGATCATTTTATGCACATTCCATGCTAATAAACCTAAATCTACGTATTAGGGTAATGTGCAGACCCTAAACCATTAACCTTTTATCAAGGTATGCTGATACTTTGCATGGTATGCCAGTCAGCTGATAACAGATTACTGCTGAAACACTGCCTTCCACAGATGGTTGTAGGGCGCATGCATGGTTGTAGTTCTGATGTTGTCACTGTCTTACTGGTCAGTAACTAGGTTACATGATGACTTCTTCTTTTCTGTCTTCTCCAAGGTATGGCAATCTCAGAGCTAGCATATGTAAGTAGCAGGGGTGGGGAGTGCAGCGTGCAACCTACAAAAAACAGTTGTAAAGGAGAACAGAGATTGTCAAAATTCACTGTTCTGTAGTTTCACAATTCTTTTCATAATTCTGGGAATTACAGGTCTGAGAGTTTTACAGTAGAGTGTTTGGTAATTTTCAAACTTTCATGCAAGCAGCTGCTCCTTCCCCAGCAGTGAGTTGATGTTACACATACCAAGAGAGTTTTGTACTTCTTTATCTTACATGCGTTTCCCTCCTTTTTGACTGACATCACTCCTGATCCTCACCTTTCACCTTCTGGGCGATGAGCCCACACATTGTCTTTATGCAATCTTTTTTGGGCGTCACCTGACCAAGCTTACATGGGTTGTCTGGCCAACAGGCATTTGCTGGCAAATACCATCTGCACGGTTGGCTCCATGAATGTGCTGAAAGAACCATCGTATTATGTGGTCATTTTCTGAGTAATTTTTGTGGATAGTTTAACATTGTATACTTATTAATACATTTGAGTGGTTTACAGTGCATTAGCTCCTTCCGCATAATTTTGAATCATTGCTAGAGCTATACAGTTAATTTCTTGGGTTGTTTCATTTTCTTATAGAAATTTTTGTCATAACCTAATCAGATTAATTTCTTATGTGATGAGTACTGTGAAAGAAACAACAGTACTGTCCTGTGAGGTCTATTGTTTTTTCTTGTTGGTAGCCATACCCTTTTACCTGTTAAGTCATACAGTCGTATACCGTCAGCATTATAGACTATAATGGAAGTTTTCCTTTTCCAACTTTTTTCTTCAAAGTCATTGTCCTGCTTCATTACCTGCTTTATTTATTTGTTTTAGCACTCCTGTAGATGCAGTCCAAAAATGTTCACAACTAGCCAGAATTCTTACATTTCTTTGCTGCAGTGGCATTCTAAAACTAGACCTTTAATATAGTCCTTATTTCCCCCTTGAAGAGAAGGGAAGAAGGACAAATGTGAATTATACTAGTAATGTGCTAAGATGTTCTGAAATATGATCACCATGATGCCCACTGAACTTTTATTAGAGAAACAATACATACAGATCACTAAAAGAGGCAGAACAGATTGACATTTTTTTTTATTTTCTGACTTCACAGTTGTGTGAAGTTACGGAACATAAAGGGACTGAGATGTCAGAAATGACCCTGCAGATTACTATACAAACTGCACCTGTACTTTTTAATCTCAAGAACACATATCAGTCATTTAAAGGAATATCCATTTTCTACATCTGCATTACTCTAAGACATGTAGAAAGGTGATAAAAGCTGTTCTGCGGTCTCGTTTTAGTTTTCAAAGATGAAATAAAGGTTACTGATGCTGCAGTGGTGAACTCAGGATCCTGACTCCAAAGAATCATGTAAGCAGTAAAGAGAGTGAAATGATGTCAGCACAATGAACGTGACAATATTGCAAGTCATTTGTGGTGAAAACCAATTTCAGAAGGCTTTGAATTAGTCCTTTCCCCTAGTGTTGTTGGGGGTGGGGGGATCAGGGATGTTTTTCATAGTCAGTGTTGCTGAACTAATTCTTAGATCTTCCTACCATGCAGACACCTGCGACTGGCCCAGTGTCCAGAGTCTTTACATCATCCCTAGCCAACAGACATCTGAAAACTGACGTCTGGGCACCATCTTCATTTCTTTCTTGCTGTGCAGCCAGATGAGCTTCATGTGTGTTCAAGTCAGCTCATGGTGCATTGGTCGGCTCATGTTTCCAGGGAACCACCTTCTTCCAGTCAGACAAGTACCTCAATGGGGAACTTTCTCTACTAATTTAATGTTCATAAAAGTCAACAATTGCTTAAAGTGCAGGAAGCAAATCTCACATAAAGATTTCCGCTTGTTTTGCCTGTTCTGCTTGGGGCCACAGTACCATGTCTCTAACTGTCCTGACTGTGCAAAATTCCATGCAAAAACACTCAAGCAAAGGGCCAAGGTACTTGCCACTCATATTAAATCCTGTTCTTCGGCAGTGGTGCAATCCAGTACTACTGTGGGGTCTCCACAGACTCCAGCATCTGCTAGCATCATTCAAAAAAAAATGGAAAACGAAAAGGCAAAGGACCCTGACATTAGCAAAAAAAACTCCAACTATAGGTCTTAACTCAACAGACAGCCTAGTGAAGCAGCTTTGCAGCCCCATGGTATGGCAACTCCTAAGCCCACATCCCTGATATATGACCCCTCAGGAGGCCGTCATGGTTTCTGACCTACCTAAAACTTCCACAAAGGTTTGCGCATAGGTCAGGTCTGAGGCCACTCTGCAGGACTCCTCTTCAGATGTCCATGCCATGGCTCTTGAGGGAGACTTCCTAGGCTACTGAAGCTACAACCAAAGCTGCAGTTAGATGACTGCATCCTCAAGTCACCCCTTTAAAATGGGCAAACAAACCAAAGGGAACCACATCTTTTTCTTCTCCACTACCACCATCCACTTCCTCTCAGACTGAAGTCCAAATAGGAGTTTATGGTCTTCATGAAATCTAGAGAGTGCTCTTACTCTTCAACCTTCAAGGCCTCCCCATCTAAAAGGAGTAGAGGAGCAGCTTTTCAGGAAGTTTTCTCTACCTCAAAGTATGAGGAGGAACTGTCTTACTCTGGCCACTTACCACCTCAAATTTATCTGGACTCGGATGATACGTACTCCTCCACCCCCCACCCCTCCTGAGGACCTTTCCTTCAGGGATGCCCGAGGGGTATATGTTCTCCTTCACTAGACAGGTTGGTTCCTGTATGCATTCCTGCCCTTACCCCTCCTCCTCAGGATACTAACAAAAAATCAGGAAGGGCAGACCCAGCATGATCCTGGTAGCCCCTTTCTGGCCAAGATGTCATGTCACTGGTTCTCCCTCCTCTTGACTCTCAGTAAGGGGAGATTCTGCACCCTACCATAGGAGATAGCTCTCCTCAGCCAAGTAAAGGGGTCTGTCTTCCACCTCCACCAAGCCACCTTCAGGTTAGCCACCTGGAGGATTGCATTTTAACATAATGGACTACATGCTGCCCCAAGCATATTTTCCCCATTCTAAGAGAAGCAAGAAATCTCAGTTCTGGAACTTAATACCTTTCAAAATGGAAAAAAAATGCTTCTTGGTGTCAAGAAATGAAACTAACCCTGCTCAAAAAGACATCTTGTGAGTTTTGCAGTACCTGTCAGACCTCTTTAAACTAGGACTTTCGTGTTCAAGCATTAAGGTACATGCATCTGTATTAGGTTGCCTGCACAGTTTTTCACTTATCTTCTCACATTCCCACATGTAACCCTTTCTAAAAGCGATGAAACCACCTAGAGGAAACTCCATTCTGGATTGGGATCTAAATTATGTGTTAGAAAAAGTAACCTTGTCCTCCTTTCAACCTGCTGCCATTGTCCCTGTAAAGATGTTACCCTGGAAGACCACCTTCCTTATAGGTGTTACATCAGCTATGTGAGTTTCTGATCTAGAAGCCCTCATGAGTTAAAGACCTTTCACTTTCTTCCACATGGATAGGGTCACCCTCAAAATAAACTCATCCTTTATGCAATAAGGTGGTATCAGGCTGTCCACCTACCAGTCTTCTAACCAAATCCACAGAACATGCCAAAGTAAGTGCTGCACTCCCTGGATGTGCACAGGCAGATAAAATACTATCTAGACAGGGCAAAAAGCCCTAACAGAGTAGAGCAATTGCTGGTGGCTTTCATAGAGGATAAAAAGGGTAAGCTTGTCTTCCAACAAACCATTTTTAAATGGATGGCTAACTGCATTAAGTTCTGTTAGTTACAGAATGGAAAGGATTTGCCTGGGTATATTAAAGCCCATTCCACCAGACATGGGGCAACTACCAATGTTTTCCTCAAAAGAGTTCCCACCCAAGCCACCCTAGAGCAGCCACATGGAACACAAGTGCACGCCTTTGCAAAACACTATAACCTAGGAAATGCCTCCAGGGTTAGAGCAGGTTTTGCTTCTGCCATCCTGAAAAATCTTATTTCCTGAAGTCATACAGACAGCCCACCACGCAAATCTTGGCTTTGGGAGTCCTCCCAAGAATCAGTACTGCAACATTGACTGTGAAGAACATAGTACATTTGTGTTCCACTGACTGTAATTGCAGATGTTTGAGCAGATCAGTGTTGCAGTACATACTCCCACCTTCCAGCCCCTTTATCGACTGACCACTCATCTCCCCCTTGCATGGTGCAGAGGGTAGAGGAGCTTTTCTGCAGATAGTTCCCTTTCTTTATCCCTTCTCTGCCTCCTCTTATGTTTTTTTCCCTTCTCACTTAAATTTAGATGACTGGAGTGGTTGTTCTGTCCTCAGGCATCAGACTGCTCGTTCACTGCATAGAAACGACTTGAAGATGGTGCCAATTAACACCATTTACATGTGTGTGTGTGTGTGTGTGTGTGTGTGTGTGTGTGTGTGTGTATATATATATATATATATACATATATATATATATATATTTACATGTATATGTGTGTGTGTGTATGTATATATATATATATATATATATATCTACAGCTGGCATATATATATATATATATACATATATATATATACATATATGTATGTATGTATTATATATATATATATATATATATATATATATATATATATATATATATATATATATATATATACACACACACACACACACATATATATATATATATATATATATATATATATATATCTTCAGACGTCTGTCAGCTAGGGATGATGTAAAGACTCATGGAATCCTACTGGTCATGGGCTTCTGCATGGCAGGAATACCCAAGAATCAGTACTGCAACATTATTGATCTACTTGGACATCTACAATTATGGTAAGTGGGACACAACTGTACTTTCCCCCCACATGGATTGGTGAAGGGAAGGAGCTTGCCTTCATTTCAGCATAGTGAATCTGTTTTTCAGCATAAGCTTCTCTTAGTACTGACACCTAAACTAATGACATTGATAGAATTATCATGAATCCACACAATTGTCATGCAGCGGCTTTTGCATTAGTCAATCTCCCACTGTCTGATTTTGTCTTCAGATATTGCTTGTCACTCAGAGGAGAGTTTCTTTACTATAAGGTTTTAGAAGACATGGGGAAAAGAATGTTCTGTAGGTAAAGTGTTTAGCACAAGTCATCATACTTGACTCTACTAACATGCTTACATGTAAATGCTGCTCTGTTAGAGCATTGTATCGTGCTGTTTAGAAATCATCTTGTAGGATGACACATGGTTTTTAAAATTGCTTCTGCTAATCAGGATCAAATCAGGGAAGAATGCTTGTGGAATAAAGAAAAGGAAAAAGCTGAGAACTTGAGGTTTTTGTAACTGTTAAAGCTAGTGATTAATGGAAAACTTACTTTGAGGCATTGTAGACGTGAGCAATCTGCTGGTTTAGCGGTTAAGGTCTCTACCTTACTGTTCCAGGGTTCACGCCTGATCCTAGTTCCCATGTGTAATATGCTTGTTCTACCATTGTTTGTTTTTCTCTTTGTACTGCAATTTGCTGTCACATCCCAAAAGCATGCTGATTAACTGAACACTTTGAAGTTTGTCTCTGAATACTGCATTTATCCTTGCTTTTCAAGTCCAGGTCACAGCTGAAAAGGCTGCTAAAGTAGACCAGTTCAGTTATGTGTTTAGCAATTTAGTAAATTAAAAAAGTATTGAGTAAATGTCCTCTTGTGTTATCACATTTACAGTGATCAAATAAAGTAATTTTGAAAGCAATCATCGGTGTCAAACATGAAGGACTAGAAATTATTCAGTAAAAGCAGCATAATAACCAGATTGTGATATTACCACCAATTTTAATTGTGCTTTTTTATGTTGATGCAGAATAATTTAATTGCAGCCACACACTTCATCAGACCTTTTAGTATTCTCTAAAGTCAGTGAATGTAGTTTCATTTGACTTCCGTACTCCTTCGATCATACAGGTTTCCCTGCTTCTTTAGTAGGACGAATCAAATAGTACATTTTTTAATGGAAAATGATTTGATTTCTTGCCTTATGTGTACTTGTCAGACTTTAAATCTTAATAGGATCTCATTCTAGAGCTCTGTAAATGATTTATGTCAGGATCGTGTATGTGTTTGTGCATGTACTGTCACTGCTTCCTTGCTGTGCTTCAATAAGTACTTCATAGGAGCCATATCATTCTGTTTTGAGCACCAGTAAGCTCCCTTGCAGAGCTGTATGTCATGTCATGAACCTGATTTGCTGAACAGTAGAGTGCAAACACGGTGTATTTGAATTAAGTGTTTTCTGAGTTGCGCTTCACAGGTTATAAGAAAATATGACTACTTGTTATTTAACACCATGTGGCTTTCATTTATCTGGACTTTGTAAGACCCTTTTGTCCCCAATAAGTAAATAAATTATATTAAATAAAAATGAAATCTAAAGTAAAGAAAAAAAATAGGTTGTGTGACAGCTGCCTTGATCCTCTGATTACTAGTCTGTTAATATGTTGGAAGGCAGTCATTGTATAAACTATATAATGGAGCTACAGAATATATGTGTACCAATGACTAAGTGAACACAGTGTCACATATTAAGTTGTCATTGGGAAAGGTATTGGACGCTCTTGCCTGAATCACCCTGTTGCTGAAAACGTTCACATGTTGATGTCAAGAAGCAAGAATGAGAAGCTTCATTTAGACCTAATCGTACAATACAATGTGTATTCCAGTATTTTTATGCCTGCTTTTCAGTCTGCTGTCTTGAGATAATAAACAGTACATCATGAGCATTTTGTAAGAAAATAAGTTTGAACCCTTGTGAAGTTTCAGTTTAAATTTATTTAGGGTGCTTATTTCCTAAGCACCATAACATAGTGGGTTATGATCAGGTTTCCAATTGTGTAACCATGTTATTTTGTGTTCAAGATATGGATGCTAAGAGATTCACTCTGAAGGTGAAACTTGGCATCCATGTTGAGAACACATAACAGCAGGTTATGATCGGTGGAGTCACCATCTGCTGAGATACTTGAGCCCAGGAAAATAAAATCTTTGTAATGCATGGAGTCTTGTATCCATGTTGTATCGATTACCAAAAAACAAATTTGATGCATTTTACTGACTTGCCAATAAAGCACTTGGGGAGTGCTGTCACATAGATAGCAAGTATTAAAAAATTCAGGGACAGTTTTTAAATACTGGCCTAATTTATTCTGTAGACATAAGAGGAAAGATATTGAGGGACAGAAGGAGAGTCCCTTCCCTTATACCCGCCCATTGTACAGTGCTTAAGAGGTTGGTATGAATTGTTGTTCACCTCTGAAAGCACTGTTACAGTTGGGTCTTACACTACAGTAACACGTAATAGGTTTATCTTTTTTCCAGTTTTGGAGCATATTATGCAATTCATGCACTTTAATAACAGTGCATAAAATAAATAAATAAATAAATAAAGCAAGCAGTAGAATACCATAAAAATATTAAAGCATGGAAAAGGACAAATCATCAAAATAAAGTTAAGAGAAAAGAGCTAAAAATATTTACAAATTATGGGCATTAAAATTAATAATGTGTACAAGACAAACTGAGGCAGGATGAAAATGTTGAATAAGCTGAGGTGAGTGCTGTAATGTAATAAAACAGAAATATGGAAAGATAAAGGCATGGTTTTAGGAAACATTAGAAGAAATGTCAGTTAACGTATCTTTCTTATACCATCTTCATAAATTAATTAAACTTCATGTCTGTCTTGTCTTTTGAATGGCTTTTAATGAAAGTGCCAAAAGGCAGACCAGACTAAGCAAGAAAACCCATCTTCTTATCCTAATGTTAGTGAAGTCTCTAATTATTATGTATTGCATGTAAAGGTTAATTTAACAGAGCCGAAGTCTGTTCTTGCTTTTAGACTGCAGACATTAGTTGACATTAGGGCTGCTAGTAGCCTGGACCATCACTACTGTTTCCTTCTTGTAGTTGTATCTTAAGCTTGTCTTAATAATATCTTGTAGTTATGTCTTATGTCTTAATAAGAAATTGTATTTGTTTATTGTATAATTACATGATTTTGAATAAAACTTATTGAATCACTTTACTGCTGTAATGCTGCTTCAGAAACTTTTATTGTGCATTGCAGTCATGTTTTAAAGAAAAGAACTACATACTCAGCACAAGCAACCCTTCCAAATACAAATTACTGCTTAGAGAACACCTAAATAACACCTGTGTTTGTTCCTGCTGTAAGCCTGGCTAATCATGTTATTCGTGTACTTCTTTTTTTCTCCTCACTTTCCCTACTTTTCCCTCTTCTTGTCCCTCCTTTGAGCCAACTGCCCCCTTATGCATCATTTTCTACTTCTCTTTTTGTGCCTCTTGCCACTTTTTCTTTTTTGTTTATCAGTTTCTGTAAACTAATATTATAAATTTGGGTTATTTTTTTAATTTTACTGTTTTATCTGACTTCTCTCTGTTACTTTTTTCCTGTATATAGGGGTCTTACATTAAGTAAATGTTCATTAACTGTCTATTGTTCAAATACTGCACTAGTGTATCATGGAAGTTTTATCGATATGTATTCAAATATTGTACTAGTGTATCATTGAATCTTGGAACTTCTGTTGTATGTATTGTGGAGCTTTTCTCCCCGTGCCTCCACTGAAAATGGCCACTTAAGCCCAGTTGGACTTTCCCAGTAAACAAATGGTTGTAAAATAATAAATAAATTATACATGCCTATCATAACCAGCTGTTCTCCATTAGATCACTGTTGCGGAATTTCTTATTTCTGGGACTTAACCATTGGGTATCTCTTCCTTCCTGTCAGTTTTCAGGAGCACAGATCCTCCCATACAGTGTAAACCCACTCTGGAACATGCCCAGCATGCTAATATAAAAGAGATATACACACTATATATGTGTATATAATATATATGTATATATATATATATATATATATATATATATATATATATATATATATATACACCCACATACGTATGTGTAATACACACATACACACACACGTGTGTGTGTGTGTGTGTGTGTGTGTGTATATATATATATATATATATATATATATTTATACACATGCACACGTATAAAATATGATGTTATGTGATCCTATCTCGCCTACATTCTGACTGATGGGTTCGGAGCCGATCCCTCGGCTCCGACTCGGCACGCTTATGCTATAGAGTGAGGCCTCTTATTGGCTGAGCTATCTTTATCCCAGGATGCACCACCGCTAATCCCCCAGATCTCGTTTGCCGCTTACAGAGCTTGGACGTGGTCTCAACATTGGCTGGGCTAAGTACTATATTAATAGTATCTTTTCCTGTCAGAAATTTTCTCTTTTTCAACCCAAAAGCTGTTTTAACGGCTATTTTTTGTGTACGAGTGTGTCTCTTGGTGTTTTATTGAATTTTGCTTTAATTTTCCTGTCAGAGAAGGTTCCTTTTCAGTTAGAGGGGCCTTCCCCTGTTCTAACTTCTTTAGTGGTTGTGTGTGGGTCAAGTACCCATTTGAGTTAGAGGGTCTTGACCCTCCTTGCTTTCTTCCCCTTTCTTTACTGTGTAAAAAAAAAAAAAAAAAAGTTTCTTGTTTCAGTATATATATTTTTTGAGTGCGGACATACTTATTGTACCTGTGTCCTAAAGCTGTTTAAAGTTTACTGTTGTTTCTGTTTTTACAACTATGTCTAAGGAACATAAACCATCCGGTTTTAAGAAGTGCACGAGGTGTGGGTTTAAAATGTCCATTACGGACGACCACTCCTCGTGCGTCTATTGTCTTGGCGCCAAACATCTCCAGGAATCCTGCAGTGTGTGCCATGCGTTTTCCCCTCGAGTCCTCCAGGAGAGGAAAAACAAATTAATCCTTAAAGGATTAATCAAGCCTTCTTTCGAAGAGGCCTTATCTTCCTCTCCATCTCCTTCTAAGAAGAGGAAAGCTCCGGCTCCGACCAGTCAGTCGGAACCGACGGCTAAAAAAGGTAAGCAGACTTCTCCATCGGCTCCACGGACTTCGGAGCCGAGGTCGGAACGGTCTGCCTCGATGCCTCCTACCTCGACCCCTCTGGTTTCGGAGCCGAGGTCTGGAGCTTCGAGAGGCGGGTCACCCTCATCTGCTCCACTGATATTGGAGCGGATAAGGGTCATCGGCTCAGACACTTCCCCCTCGGAGCCGAAGTCTTTATCGGCGCTGAGAGAAATTTCGTTGAAGGTTTCCTCGGAGCCGATAATTGTGGAGTCCTTTCGGAGCCGGTCCCCGACCCCTTCGGAGCCGATGGAGAAATCGGTTCGGGCCCGATCGGTATCCTCGAGATCTTTCAGGATGTCTGATTCAGACATCGACAGGGTACTCCTTCGACTTTTCCAGTCTCTGGTGTTCCAAAAGATGGTTTCGGCTCCAACCCATTTGGCTTTGGAGCCGATGGTCCAATCCCTTACAGTACTTCCTCCTCCAACAGCTTCGGCACTGTTGGAGCAGGTGTTGGTGGAACCAGTGGAGGTGTTAGGGTCAGGCCCGACCCTTGCTCCGACTCCGGCTCCTGGGTCGGAATTCAGTGCACGGACTTCTTCCTTCGGCCCTGGGGGGGAGGCTTCGGGATTGATACCTTCGGTCCCAAGTCTCCCTCTTGGTGCGTCGGCGGCGGGAGTACCGTCCACTGTCGTGGCCATGGAGGGGGGACCTTCCCAGGATTCTGGTGGTCCCGCCTTCAGGGCTATGAGGAGTGCTATAGCCAAATCTTCATTGGCTACCTCCACAGTTTCCCCAGCTCCTTCCCTACATTTGGAGACTGGGTCGGCAGTTCCCCTGTCAGCAGACAGCGGAGCCCCTGGGCCTCAGGTTACCCCCGCTGGGGTTTCTCCTCCTCCTGGAGTTCCTTCTGAAGCCTCTTCGGAAGAACCTCCCAGGAAGAAAACGTGCAAGAGGAAGCACGTTGACTCCCCTGACGAGTCTTTGACATCTGACACCGATCTCGATGATGCAGAGGGGTCCCACAAGTCGTCCTCGGATGATGTCTCCTTTGCAGACATCCTAGAAGCCCTAAAACAACGAGGCGGCTGGCAGTCCAAACCTCCCTCTGCTGATGAGTCGGTGTTCATGAAGGCCTTCGGGGCTCAGCCCTCCGCCTCCTGGGTGTCTCCGCCCTTCGATGAGCTCTTGGATTTGATCTGTCGAAGGGCGTGGGAACACCCGGACTCTGTGGAACCGGTGCCCGCTCATCCAAACAAGTTTCTTTCAGCACCCCCAGATAGAGAGTTCCTCACGAAAGGTGTGGCTGTGGATGCTATGGTGGTGGCATCTGCTACGCAGCAGGATGTAGCAGAGGCTTCTACGTCCGTCCATCCTCCTAATAAGGAGTCTTGGAGCATGGATCGGTACGGCAAGCGCACCCTAAGTTCAGCGGCCTTTACCTTGAGGTCTCTGAACTACCTAACGCACTTTACGAGATTCCAGAGGGATCTGATTAAGGAGCTGTCTGATACCCTCTTAGGTAACCTGCCTGAGGAGCTGGCCCAGACGGTTGGATCTCAGCTGGCTACAATGTCATCCATTTCGAACTCGTCCATGAGGCTCATCTCGTATGCGGCCGAAGGCGAGTAGAGCGCGGTACAGGCATTGCTCTACGGAGACAAGCCTGGCTCCGCCTGTGTCATTTCAAGGAGGCCTTCAAGTCTTCATTCGACGCCCCTTTGATGGGTCCTCCCTGTTTGGGCCCAAGGTGAAAGACACACTTACCCGCTGTGAACAGGAGGGTAAGACTCTGACTGCCGTAGGGGCATGGTTTTCCACTCCCTTTCGGCCTTATCCCAAGGCTAAAAGAGGAGGGAAGATGTGGTTCCGGAGATCGCAGAAGTCTTACCCCTCTCAGCAGAAAGGTTCCCCCTCCAGAGGCAGAGGAGGGGGAAATTCATCAGGAAGACGCCGTCCCAGAGGCGGCAGAGGCCCCCGCAATACTGGAGACCGCGAGTCCTTTCGTGGCTCTTCAGCTTTCCATAGTCCCTGAGGGATTGCCCGACTGTGCTACTCCGGAGCCAGTTGGGGGTAGTTTTTCGAAGCACCTAAAGGCCTGGGAAGGCATCACTCAGGACCGATGGGTGCTTCGAATTATCGCCGGAGGTTACTCCATCCCATTCTGTTGTCCCCCACCTCAGTCCAAAAGAATCCCGGACCCGCCACCCAGTCAATGGGATACCGCAGCTATAGAGGTTTCAAAACTGCTGCAAAAAGGAGCCATCCAACCGGTCCCCGCAGACCAGATCGGATTAGGGACTTACTCAAGATTCTTTTTAGTGCCAAAAAAGACCGGGGACTTGAGGCCCATTTTGGACCTAAGCAACCTAAACCGTTCAGTCAAAAAGTCCAAGTTCCGAATGGTCACTTTACAAACCATTCTCCCATTGTTGGAGAAAGGTGTTTGGATGTGCTCCATAGACCTCAAGGACGCGTATTACCATATCAAAATACATCAAATGTCCAGGAGACACTTGCGCTTCAGCCTAGGAAGCAGTCATTTTCAGTTCCGTGCGCTGCCCTTTGGTGTCACCACAGCCCCCAGGGTGTTCACCAAATGCTTGGCAGTAGTGACTGCTCACTTGAGGAGTCTAGGATTCCAGGTGTTTCCGTACCTAGACGACTGGCTTCTAACTGCCACCTCCAACCATCTACTTCTACGGAGCCTGCAAGCCACAACATCACTGGGCAATTCCCTCGGAATCACCTTCAATTGGCCAAAGTCTGTGTTACGGCCATCTCAAAGAATAAGATTCATAGGGGCAGAGATAGATTCAAACCAGATGCAGGTCTATCTACCTGCAGACAGGATTCAGATCATACAAAATCAGGTTCAAGCCTTACTCCCCAGGTCCAAAGCCCCAGCCAGAATGGTCATGCAACTATTGGGATCGATGTCTGCCACAGTTCTGCTAGTTCCCTTGGCAAGGTTACACATGAGAATCCTCCAGTGGCTTCTCTCAACTCAATGGTCCTTTCAGGAACTCCCTCTCAATCATCTAATATGGATCAGAGAATCTTGCAGACGAGACCTTCACTGGTGGCTAGTGTCTTCCAATTTGGATCAGAGACGACCCTTTGTTCTTCCTCCTCCGGCAGCCACGTTGACCACAGACGCCTCCCAGACGGGGGGGCATTCCCTGGGCAGGTCAGTCCAGGGCAAATGGCATCCGGAAGAGACCTCTCTCCACATCAACATCCTAGAGATGAGAGCAGTACTCCTGTCCCTTCAAGCCCTTCACTGTTACCTCCCTCAGGGCGTAATTGCTGTTCACACGGACAACATGTCAGTTGTCTGGTACCTGAACAAGCAGGGAGGGACCAGATCCTATCCTCTTTGCAGAGAAGCGATGAGGGTCTGGGAATGGGCAATCTCAACCAATCGCTTCCTAGTGGCTACTCACATACCGGGCAAATCCAATGTCGTAGCCGACAGGTTGAGCAGGACCATTCTCTCTCCTCATGAGTGGTCTCTGAACATAACTATTACAAGACAGATTTTCAGCAAATGGGGAGTTCCTTGTTGCGACCTCTTCGCGACTCCTCTGAATGCGAAGTGCAAGGATTTTTTCTCCCTATCCCCGGCTCCGGGGAAGAGCCCTATGGACGCGTTAGTCCATCCTTGGCCCACCGGCCTGCTTTATGCCTTCCCTCCAGTTCCTCTCCTACCCAAGGTAATTCAGAAGGCTTCTCTCTTAGGGAGCAAGATGATCTTAATTGCTCCTTACTGGCCTCGTCAAGTCTGGTTTCCCTATCTTCGGAAACATGCTCTGGAAGGTCCATGGTTCCTGGACCAGATCCCAGACCTACTGACTCATCAGTCGGGACTACTACACCAGTCCCTACACACATTAAGATTGATGGCCTGGCTCCTCCTCTTCCAACCATAGTCAGGAGACATGCACTAGACCCAGAGGTAGTGCGCATATTGTCTTCAGCCCACAAGTCGACTATGAAGAAACTTTATTCTAGCAAATGGAAAAGATTTGCTATATGGGCTCAACTCCGGGGCCTGGACCCCATTTCAACTCCCGTAGCAGAAGTACTCAAGTTCCTAACCTCTCTTTTCAACCAAGGCTCTTCTGTTTCTACCATCAAAGTACAATTGGCAGCAATTTCTAACTTTCATGAATCCATAGACCCACCTTTAATGAGCAACAGGTTGTGTAAGACCTTCTTGAAAGGTGCTGCTCTATTAAGACCTCAAGTTTCTCATCCTGCACCTCCATGGGATCTCGATATAGTATTACGTGCCTTGACTTCTTTCCCCTTTGAACTGGCAGATACCTGTGATATGAAGTTTCTATCATGGAAGACAGCTTTCCTAGTGGCAATTACTTCAGCCAGAAGGGTTTCAGAACTTCAAGCTTTGTCAGTAAAACCTCTGTACTTGGTTTTTCATCCAGACAGAGTTTCCCTCAGACCGAATCCTTCTTTTGTTCCTAAAGTCTGCTCTACTTTATGCTTACAACAGTCATTAGAGCTCCCAGTGTTTTTCCCAAAATACTCCAATGAAGCGGAATTTATTTTCCACACACTAGATGTCCATAGGCAGTTACGTTTTTATTTGGATAGGACCAAACAATCAAGGAATACAGATCAGTTGTTTGTGTCCTTTGCAGAAAACAAATTGGGCAATGCAGTCACAAAGGTCACTATTGCCAAATGGATCAGGGACTGTATTACTCAAGCTTATATTTTTTCTAACGAGGAGCTTTCCACCGCTGTCAAGGCTCATTCTACAAGGGCTATGGCTACTTCAGTAGCATTTCATTCTAAGCTTGCTATTAGTGACATTTGTGCTGCGGCTACATGGTCTTCCCCGCATACTTTCATTTCTCACTACAAATTAGATGTGGCATCTAGAGGACGAGCTTCATTTGGTTCCACAGTGCTCAGGAGTGTTTTCCAATGAGCCACCCGGGATTTAGGTGCTAGGGACGCTGTCCCATCAGTCAGAATGTAGGCGAGATAGGATCACATAACATCTTTTAGTTATGTACTCACCATAACTTCAGATGTTTGGGATCCATCTCGCTCACATTCCTAATAACCCACCCTCCTTCCCCCTTCCTTGGAGATCAGAGGATATCAGAAGGTCCGAATCCTGTTGTTTCATCTTGAAACATCTAACAATGTTATATAATCAGGTTATGCATGTGTGCATGAATGCGGACAAACAAGATCTGGGGGATTAGCGGTGGTGCATCCTGGGATAAAGATAGCTCAGCCAATAAGAGGCCTCGCTCTATAGCATAAGCGTGCCGAGTCGGAGCTGAGGGATCGGCTCCGAACCCATCAGTCAGAATGTAGGCGAGATGGATCCCAAACATCTGAAGTTATGGTGAGTACATAACTAAAAGTTTTGTTGTTCAGGGTTGAGAATAGTTCTTTAGATCCATGCAATCCAGCCAGAGATCAGGCAGATAAGTACCTGATGAGATTTAATTTTTATTTCTATACTGAATGTATGATTTTGAGGGTTTCATGTAGCTGCCTTTCATATGTCTAGCAAGAAAAAGGGAATGTGTGAATCCCTAGAGTCTACCACACTAGCTTTATTTTGTGCTCCCCTTACAGAAATCACCATACTAGGTATATTTTGTGTCTCCCTTACAGAGATTGTGCCTCCCTTACAGAGATGACCATACTAGCTGGATGTCTCGCCCCTAGAAACTACCATACTAGCTGTATATTGTGTCTACCTTACACAGATTACTAGACTAGCTTTATTTTATGGGTAGGTTTAGGGCTTAAATTTAAGAATTGCAATATATGCCAGGTTGCCCAGTCACTATTATTCGGTGACTTGGGTTAAAATATATGTAAGATCATTATTTTATGCTTTTTGAAGTACAGTACAACAAAGCAGTTAACTGTCATTATGTCATACCATATCTTTAATTCTTCCTCAAGTACATGATGTGAGAGTGCTTAGAATGTTTGTGTAGATTCTGCACTGATACAGAATTTTGAACAGTCCTGCTTTAAATTTTTAAGCTTCTGTGTTTACCTTAAATTAAGGCTAACACTAAAATCATTTTAGTCAGACATATTCCTCTCTGCATTGAGGACTGTAAATCACATTTAGTCTAATATTTTACTCAGATATGTTACTAGTACATAGTGCTTACTTCTGGTTTGTCAAGTCCTGAGTGCCCTCACTAATTGATCTCACCATGCTGGAGACTACTGCATGTTTTCATCAACCCTTTCTTTCAAGGAACTGTGCTTTAATTTGAGGAGGCACATAAACAGAAGCAGAACACATTGCTGCGTGGCAGTTGACTTAAAACTAGTTTTAGACATTATTGGAATTAATTGAGGTGATAGCAGTCACTCCAAAGAGGACAGTTCCTGTTTGCCTAGAATATGTTATGATACTGGAGGTGATTATTTATTTGAGGAGGTACTGTGGTCATTGCCCTCCCTTATATGGTTTGTAAAGAGCAGACTTTAGATTATGTTTTCTGTGAATTATTGTATTTTGTTTGTGAGTGGTATCTCAAATTTATCTTTCAGTAAGTTGGCCAGGTCTATAAGTAAAGCTATTATGCAAAGTTTATGCTGCTTATTGTTCCTTACTCCTCAGAGGGCCCCTGCCAAGCTTCCTAGTGACTGACATCACATAGAGCTTTGTAGCACTCCTGACTATAGGCTTGTACTGCTAGTGGGAAAACAGCTCTCTGAGTCTGATATAGCTTTGCAATCCATCACAAGGGGAAAGTGAGCTGTGGATGTGGTCCGAGAAGCCAAGTCTTGGAGTCCTCTAGTCCTTTCTCCTACTCAGTGGTGTAGCTAGAATTTGTGCCACCCAGAGCAGTCTTTGAGTTTGGTGCCCCTCCCCCCTCACAAAAATCATAGTCGTATTGGGGCTTCATTATACACAACCCCCCCCTCCTGCTGCCATTCCAGTGTCCCATCACTTGGCTATTTCTCCCCATTTACCATAAACATTGTAATGTGCATACTGCTTTACTCTTTACTTCTACAATGATTATTTGGATCTAATTTAAAAAAATATTTTAAATTTTATAGCACAAACAGTGATAGACATCTGCTAAACAAAGCAATACACTCTCACAATGAAAACAGACTTAGCATTAAGCCTTCTCTGCCCTTGAAACTCACATTCATTGAAACAGCATTGAAACTCACATTCAAAGAAAATACATCTGGCCAGTGGTAGATACATTTAACTTTGGGCTGTTTTCAAATCATAGGTGCTTTGCACACATATTTAAAACCACAGAAACATATGTGTTCTTTGATTCACCCTCATGATTGTATTAAATTATCTTCCTTGTTTAATACAGCACACTTCTTAGAGCATGTTTTAAATTTATTGTTTTGAACATTTTTTCAGTAAGCAAAGAAACAAAATGTATGAATCAGTAATGATGAAACTGCCCATTTCAGAACATTTCCATCATAAAAGTCTACTCAAACTTCTGTCATTATCCACCAATGTCAGTAAATATGCACAATCTCTGCAGAAGTAAAAGTCATCTAAATAATTCCATGTTAAAGATACATGTACCTAATTAAGAGGTTGCTGCTAGCAAGCAATTTTTTATCATTGTTTCATCTACAAATAAAGTGCCTGTTGCCCTTGAAGAATAAATTGCCTATGTTACATTACAAAAATAATAAGCTAGTAGTACTACAATAGGAAATGGATGGCAAACTGGTTCATAGTTACTAGGTGTCTCCTCCAAAGGAGGACATTCACAGGAGTGTAGCATCCCACCCCTTTAATGTACAGCACAGTACAGCGTCAGCAATCCATCTACCTACTTGGGAGTGGAACCCACAGCCTTCTGCATCAAAAGCAAGTCTAGTACATGTTACGCTCCTAACAATGCAAACAGACTTGGTATAAGCAGTACTACACTTCTCTTCCACTGAAGCTCTCAGCTTCTTGTAAAATCCACTTGACACTCAACTATATCTGTCAATTTTGCAGCACAATAAATCTAAAAAAGCCAGAATTTATTTGGGGGGGGGGGGGCAAACGCACGAAACCAGGGACACATATTTAACATTGCTTGTATAACCTTTGAAAGTTGATAGAATAAAATGTTTTGTGTTAACATGCATTTCCTGAAAGATAAGATGACTGAAACTTAGATGTTATTATTTAGTGAATTCAGTTCTCACTGATTTGCCAGAAAACCACACATTTTAAGAGGAACAGACCAAAAGTATGAGCCAAACATTTCCAAATCTGTATAGTTCCTTGAATGGGTAGAGAATTCAGGCTCTTGTTCTCTGTACACAAGGTACAGGATTTGAGCCTGAGTAACACCTAAATGGGGCATTTTACACAAACACACACACACACACACACACACACACACACACACACACACACACACACACACACACACACCTACATACCTTACTTGCTGCAGTTGAATTCAACAAGATGCAGACACTTTACTTGCTGCAGTTCAGTTGCACCTGTTGAACTTATTGAAACTCATACTGTCTACATGATGATTCTCCTTAAAGCTGCATAAATACCTCACTGTACATTGAGAGCTGCATAAAAATATCTCTTTACTAGTTTGCAGTTGAACTCACTCAACACTCGGAATTCCCTAAATAAACATCCACTTGGCTCCTAGCTCATGCATGCAAGTAGCAGTAAACTCCACGCATGGCATGTCAAATGCACGTACACAGACATAATTGGACTCAGACGTGATGTGACTTGACCGGAAAAGTGCCGTCTGTGGCAGACCACCCCTCATCCTACTCAGACACTGTTTTGATAGCTCAGGTGGTGTCAGCAAAGCTCATGGAATAGCCAGTACTAGTATATCATAATATCTGCGTTCACTCGCCAATAAAGGTGTGTGTTGGTGTGGCCATTTTTTCAGTAGCTGTTTTCATTCCCATAGAATGTCAGTGCTGATCGTAGATCAGAGTATGTGATATACCTTTAAGAAGCTTTCCAGTTTGCAGGAATGTTTATATAAGTACCGAGCACGTGCAAGCAAGAGTGCCATTTTGCAGTAAGTAGCCAAGGTGTAAGTATGCATGTGTATAATAGTCATTTAGTTTAAGTTTAATGTTGCTGCTGTCCATGCTGATGTGTTTGTGTGTACTAAACTACTTAAACAAACACCCAACCTCATCGTCTTATTCAAGTACACAAGACAAGTAACATGGTGTCAGAAAGGGATTCAGAGTCAAAACCTTGAGACACACAGTTAAAGTTGGAGGAATGTACAGGAGTGGATCATCCCTTCTGCTCAAACGACTCGCAGACTTGCCAGAAATGAATTTGAGGTACTAAAACACACTTAAATGATTTTTTACTGAATGAATGTAAAATGAAGCACTCAGAATGAATTTCTAATTAAACAAAATGTCCGAAACTGTGACATATTGATAACAATATTCAAATTAATTATGAAAACATTTGAAATGATGTCTGAGTCACATAAAATGTATAAAAAAAGGGAAAACAATCGTATTTTTTGCTATGTGCTACATTTTTTGCTTTAACTAAACTTATTTGAAGTATCCAAAGTGTGCACAGTGTTGGCAAATGTGTGCAGTATTACAATACAGTTATTTTGCAGAGTACATTCATTTCAAAGAGGCCTTATACATTTGAATATTATTGCAAGTACCTGGTGTGTGTGCATGTTCGTATATAATTACTAGGGCCATATTTGCATTGTGTTCAACCATAATTTGTTGGCATGGCAGGAGGATTTCGCAGACCAAATCCACTTGTGTTTGATGACAATATTGCAGAAAATTGGAGAGTGTTTTTGCAAGAGTACAATATTTTCATACAGGCTGCTTTTTCTGACATAGATGCACGTATGAAGGCATTTATTTTGCTTAATTTAGCTGGTTCAGAAGCCATTGAAAGAGACTGTTCATTTATATATACACCTGCTGTGCATGCAGGGAAGGGGAAAACCGCCATATAGTGGTGCCGGCTGAAACACGGGAAGACTGTGAGTGTTTAAAACGTAAACTTAGAGAAATGTGTAACACCCACAAGAATATTATAATGGAAAGGCACTTATTTTACACAAGGGATCAAAAGCCTGGTGAAACTTTTGCAGCATATATAACTGATTTGAGAAACAAAGCAAACGTGCAGATTTGGTGATATGAGAGACGAGCTAATAAAAGATAGGCTTGTCTGTGGTATTAAAGATGATGCAGTGAGAAAGATTTTGCTTTGAGATAGTGATTTAACTTTGAATAAGGCCTCTGAGATGCTTCAGATATATGAGCTCACAGAAAAGCACACAAATATGCTTACAAATGAGAAAAGATGCGGCTTCTTCTGCTAATGTTGGTAGCATGCAGCACGTGGTTAAAAGATACAGGCCTAAGGGCGCAGCCACACCCTGGGCCTCTGTAACAAAATCTCTGGCAGCTTCAGTGAAGCCCAGAGCCTTTCTAGCAAGTTCCAGGGCATCTCCAGTAAAATCCAGGGCATGCTCAATGAAACACAGGGATGACTCATCAAAACCTGTAGCTAGCCTCATAGTCAGCTGTCATAATTGTGTTAGTAATCATGAACCTAAAAGACAAAAGTGCTTAGCTTTTGGTCAGCAGTGCCACAAATGTAAAAACTGTAATACTTTCAAAAGATTTTATAAATCAAAAAAGGCTCATTCTTTTATTAAAGGAGACCATTCAAAGCGGCAATTTGATCAACTAGAAAGCTGCGACTATACTTTTTATGTTGATGGCGTGTCTGCACTTGGTGAAACAGTCAATGCAGTAGATCTGTGGGCAAGAAACAAAGTATTTTGTACTGTTCTTATTAATGAGAGACTTGTAGAGCTCAAAGTTGATACTGGTTCAAAGTGCAATGTTATGTCAGCAGAAATGTTTGCCAAAGTAAGTGCTGGTGAGAAGCTTCATCTGGAAAAGTGTGCAAAGCTTTTTGCTTATGGTGGTAAAGAAATTCAGACCGAAGGCTCAGTATTGTTTTCATGTTACTCTGCTGGGAACAGCTATGACTTGCAGTTTTACATAGTCAAAAGACATGTGCAGTCATTATTTGGCATCAGAGACCGTTTGAAAATAGGACTGCTTTCATTTAATAAGGAAGTCCACCATGTAAGCCACAAAACGATGGGCTAGGCTTGTAAATGCCCTCGGGCAGATAGCCTAGTATGAACCTATGAACCTATGAACCTATGTAACCTTGAAAGACAACAGCTCAAATTTCTCCCAGGCTAGTTTTTCTGATTATGCTGATATTTTTGATGAAAACTAGACAAACTCCCAGTTGTGTGCTGCATGAAGATAGTCCCTGAAGTAAGCCCAGTTATCAAACCAGCACGGAAAGTTCCAGTAGCTATGCAGAACAGAGTCAAGGCTGAACTAGACAGAATGGTGCAGCAAGGGTAATTTGTCCAGTTGGAGAACCAACTGAATGGGTATCCTTCATAGTAGTAGCTCATAAGAAAAGCTCAGATGATATTAGAATATGTATTAATCCAAGAGATTTGAACAAAGCACTAACACGACCTCATCATCCAATGCACATAGTCGAAGAAGTTGTTGCTCTTATGTCTAATGCCACTGTTTTTTTTTCTGTTTTAGATGCAAAATGTTGGTTTTGGCAAATTTTGCAAATCTTCATTGTTCACCATTTTCAGTACACCATTTGGAAGGTACAGATTTTTGAGAATGCCATTTGGAATAAATTCTGCCAGTGAAGTCTTTCAACGTGCGATGGAACACATTTTTTCTGGCTATCCATGTGCTATTATAGTAGATGATGTTCTTGTAGGAGGCAATGGTGAATTTGAACATGATAGAAACCTCATGAAAGTTCTGGAAAGAGCTCGTGAAGTGACTCTTAAGTTGAATCCTTAGAAATGCAAAGTCAGGCTACAAGAAGGTACTTACGTTGGTCATTTGTTTGCCAGTTCAAGCTTATGACCAGATCCTTCCAAGCAAACAGCAGCGGTTGTTGAGATGCCAGCTCCAGACAATGTCCAAACCCTACAACGTTTTCTTGGCATGGTCAACTATTTGGGCAAGTTCATTCCAGATCTGAGTCAACTTTTGGCACCACTCAGAGAGCTGACAAGCAAATATATAATCTGGTCCTGGTCAGAACAACACCAAAGAGCATTTGATGTCCTGAAATAGAAAATTGCCCGGCCACCTACTTTAAGATACTATGATGTTCACAAACCAATAACTCTTAGCTAGAGCTCACACAGCTTCAGATCCAATTCTGCAGAAGCTCAACCACTTTATCAGTCGTGGATAACCGTCAAAGCAATCTTTGTTTACCACTAGAGGTGCAGTGGTATTTTCCTTACAGAGATGAGATTTTGATGGAAGATGATATCATCATGAAAGGTCCAAAATCCTTACAATAAGAGTATATTAAGATCTTGCTTCATAACCACCCAGGAACTGATTCTGTCAAAAGAAGGGTGAGAGGTATAGTATTTTGGCCTTCTATGTCAAAAGACATTGAGAAAGTACTTGCTGTGTTTGTAATAGTACTAAATCACATCAATAAAAACAACCACTTCAGTTAAGCCAGATTCTTGAACTACATTGGTCGACAGTAGCTATAGACATTTTCGAGTGGGAATGGTCAACATTGCTTGGTGTTACTAGACTCTTCTTCCTAATCTCACGTCCAGTACTATCATTACTAAGACATTTTTCTGTCAATGGTAGTCTGCACAGAGTCATCTCTGACAGTGGTGCACAGTTTAGAAATCAGCAGTTCAAAAGTTTTGCTGAAACGTTTGACTTTGTTCATATTATGAGTAGGCTTTATACCCACAGTCAAATGGCTTGGCTGAAAGTGCAGTTCAAAGTGCAAAACAGCTGTTGGAGAAATCAAAATGAGACCATACCAATTTTTTTCTAAATCTCATGAATCTCAGAAACATTCCTTGCAATAATCATGTTGTTTTCCTGCCTAGAGACTTATATCGAGACAAACCAGAACCGTATTACCAATCAATAGCAATGTGTTGGCTCCATGTGCTAAAAATAACAAAGCAAAGAAAGTTCAACTCTTGAAAAAGCATTTGTCCTAGAAGTCCTATTATGTTAAGACTAGCAAACCACTCAATCCATTAAAATAAGGGGAGATAGTGAGGATGTAGACAACAAAAGGTTTTGATTCGATTGGATTTGTGAAAAGTTTGTGTCAGGAGCTGAGATTGTACATCGTGGAATCAGGGAGTGGAATTTGGCAGAATCTGAAGCATTTATTACCAGCATCCGAGCCAGTGGCTCAGCATCTTGCCTGTAATAAAGACTCTAATTTTCAGAGTGACTTATCCAATGTTCCAGTACCAGAGGACATTCCAGCAGATATCCCTGTTCCTGAGAATATCCCCGAGAGTCCTAAAGCAGAACATTCCCCAGTGACTGTCCCTGTTGCTAAACCTAGTTCTAACTATTACATTACAAGATCAGGTCGCATTTCCAGACCTAGTTCCAGATACACAGCAACCTGGACATGAATGTTGTTTTTAAAATTATTGTTTGTATAATTTGCATGCCTATTCAAATGTCATGGTTAGTGCAAGACAGCTCAGTAAGGAGGGATTATGTAGATCAGAGTGTGTGATATACCTTTAAGAAGCTTTCCAGTCAGCAGGCATGTGCATATAAGTAGTGAGCATGTGTAAGCAAGAGTGCCATTTTGTAGTGAGCAGCCAGTGTGTAAGCATGCATGTGTTTAGTAGTCAGTCAGTTTGTTTAAGTTTAATGTTCCTGCTATCCATCCAGATGTATTTCCGTGTAATAAACTACTTAATCAAACACCCAGTCTCATTGTCTTATTCAAGTGCACAAGACGAGCAACAATGATCTCCCACAAGTTTATGTACACACAGCAGGTGACTTGTGGATTTCATGTATAATGTAGATCAGGACTTGCCTTTTCAGTCCTATTCTTCACTGAAAATTTTCTGGTCACTCCGCTACCTTTATTCATTAGTGTGGTATTGGCATTCTGTATTAGTTTTAGCATGTATTTAAAATTATTCTAAATTTTTATCAAAATTATGTTTTCATTAAGAAGCTCTATCTTCCATTTTCAAGTCTATTAATAAATGTGTTTTGGTGGGCAAATTGCCCCAGAAGATATCCACACATAATTTTTTTTCTGCCAGTAGACTGAACACAACACTTGAATTTTGTAAGTTGTGACTTAAGTTTAACAAGACCAACAAGAAGAGGCGATTTAAAACTCTTTCTTTATATTTTCCCAAAAAAGAAGTTTGAGAGTCTTTCTAAAAAGGGTATTTCTTTTAAAACTAGATTCTTCTAAATGAGTTATGATGGGAGGAGAAAATTTAAAAAACAGGCATATGAGCATTTACTGAAAATATAAAAAGTAAATTATCCTCCATCTGTTTAGAGAATGTGATAGGTCCACTGATGGCTGCTACAGCAAGAACAACAAAGCCAGTCATAAAACTGCAAAACATGAGTTCCCTACAGGCCTCTTTTAAAATAAAGCTGGGACCACTGCATATCATCTTGATCTAAAGAGGTAGCTTTCCCTTATATTCAGAATTGGTTAGGCTAATTACTGAGTACAGTGCTCCCTTCAGGGTGTATATGTCTAACAATTAGAAAGACCCCTAACTAAAATCACAGGCTTAATGACCCTGAGCTACAAAGAGAGATTGGAAGCACTGGGCATTTATTCAGTGTCTTACAGACTTTGGCATTCAGTGTCGTTGGAGACCCAGTTCTACTTGATCTCTTCTATCTTTACAAATCTAATTGTTTCACAAACATGAGTATCAGGAATCTAATTCTTCAGCAGATAAATCAAGCATGTTGGTGAGACAAATACATCATATTAATGTCTTCCCCAACTTTGGGACATATTGCCCCACAGATTAAACAGTGTAATTGCACTTATTCTTCACACAGAACCTAGATGATTGGATGGGTGACCACAAATTTACACCAGACTTTACTGATCTATCCCTCTTAGGAAAAAGGGGATATGACCTAAAGATGGGTACTGGCAGAGGAGTCAATGGTCATGAGACTCAATTGCCTTGCAATTTTTATGAATCCTCTGAATTTGTAAAGTTACACTTTATAACTTTATCATATTATCTTCCTGACCTTGAACCATTCAGTTATTTCAGATCCTATTGCAACTTTTGGTGTTTGTTTTGCATAAGGCAGTAAATACAGTGCCTCGGTATCCCCATCCCATTGCCAAGGTTTGTCATGATCCATACAGTTAGAGGTTTTATAATAGTCAATAAAGCGGAAGTAAATATTCTTGTAAAACTCCCTTGCTGTCTCCATTATCCACTAGATGTTGGCATTTTGATCTCTGATCCTTCTGCCCCTTCTAAAGGCATTTTGATCTCTGATCCTTCTGCCCCTTCTAAAACCAGCTTGCACATCTGGCAGTGTTCAGTCCATATCCTGCTGGAATCCAGCTTGCACGAGCTTGAGCATTACCTTACTAGCAGGTGAAACAAGTGTAACTGTTCATTGATGATAACATTTTTTTTTTAGCATTGACACTTTTTGGGATTGGAATGTAAACTGACATTGGATAGGGCAAAGTAAAAGTAAGAGAAAAAAATGTCCTCCTCTGTTTCCTTTAAAGAGGAAGATTTCTGCATTGTTCAAGCTGGCTCTCTTGTTAAACGAGATTCTGACCATTGATGATACTGCCTCTCAGTCATCAGGCAGCCCTCCGGAAGGTGTCAAATTTCTGGAATTCCTCATTTAAATAACAGAGTACTTTGACTTGCCTTCAGGCTGCCTCTGTAATTAATCAGTTATTTTGCATTTTCAGAGATGTCATTGGTTCTGACATCAAACAACCTGTTATCCAGATTCTTTTGTGTAAAATGGCAGATACAGCCTGTTACCCAGACTCTCATGTGTAAAATGGCAGATAGATTATTAAAAGTATACCTCTGGCTTATTTACCTTTTGATAGAGAGTCTAGAGTTCTTGATACACATTGTAAAACCATATGTATTTTGAGTAACCTATTAGTGCCCTGGATTACTAAGCCTGTATTGGTACCTGTCAAAGTTAATTTTTAATTCAGATGCAGGAAAATATTTAGAGCCTGCCTCAGGGATAAACTAAAGACAGACTGGAGAAATTAAACACACCAGATGTTAAAATACGTATGCATATTTTAAAATGTTTCTGATGATGTGGACACTGCTTACGAGGCATCTGCCACTGGTGTAACACTTAGATGGTGCTTGTCACCAAGAACTGACATATACTCAGAAGACATTACAACTTAGTTTTAGGTACTCTTATATCACCAGTAGGTGTAAGATGCCAAAATATCAGTGCATTCTTTCCCTGGAGCCATCTCAGAGCAAGCAGAAATGTAGTAAAACTGGAAGGTCTGTGCACAGTCCTCCGCAGACATATTTCACTGTTTTCCACTCGTGTGGCCATCTTATGTGTGTGCACATGCTGTGTATCCCACTGTGCTCAAACTGTGTAAATAACCATGGCCACTCTTTAAATGTGTTAATAGTTCCTACCCCTTTGGAATGCACAAGTCAGGGAAAAAGCCTTGGAGGAAACAGTCACAGGTGGTCAGTAAGTGTATGGAAATTGTGAACTCTGCCTTGTTCTCACAAAGAGAAATTTGCTCTTGTCCCAACAGATTGCTCATTTACAGCTTTCTTATCTGATCACTTGTAGTGTAACACCCTGATAGAGAAATTTGGGCACATTGATCACTACATAAAAATTTTCCTTCTTCTTAGTTGAACTCCTATGTTGCCTTTACTTTTTGACTCTCTGCCTTGCTTTGTATTTAAATAAATTGTGGTTTAGCAACAGGAGGAGGCTTTGGCACTAGCAAATCTACACAGTTGCTTCTGGATGTATTTTGGGTTGGAGTCATTTTTAAGTAAAATTTGTGCTAGATGATATGTAAACTCCAGTGGATCTGTACCTTCCAAGTTTTGTGGAATATTTAAAAATGTAATTTTTCCTTCTTAACATATTGTCAGCATTCATATATTTCTCTTCATGGATTGGGCATATTTTCACTATGTAAGAGCTCTGTTTTCCAAAAGATTGGTCTGGAACAATACTGTTGTTAGACTTTCGGAAAAATATTTGAAGTTATAATGTACTGATTCTGTTTTTTTAGTGCTTTCTCTTATTGTACTTTGGTTGATAATTGCTGCTGAGCTGCCTTTATTTTCCTGAAGATATGCTAAACTACCATAGTGTATGCACTCACCCAGACCGATAACAGTCTTCCCCAGTCCCCTATTCCATCTTAATTACTGTGGAATCAGCCTGTTTTCTTGCTGCAGAAGCATTGCTTCCTGTTGGGAGAGTTCACTGTATAGCTGCTGTTGCTTTTATTTGTATACCTTATTACCTTTGCTGTGCAGCATCTAATGGTTATGGGATCAAAAGGATTCAGAATTCTGGATGTTTTGTGATTTTTGTTTCCCTAACTGAACTCATATATTTAGGTTTAGTCACAAACGCCAAGTATATTTGTATAGGTCACTAATATTAAAAATATTCAGTGGCTGAATTGTTTTAATTTGTAGTGAATGCGTGCCATAGATATGCTTATTTATCTTCATTCTATGTTTTTTATACCCTCTGCCTCAGTCATACCTCTCAACTTTTACTTCCAGAATTGCAGACAAAGCAAAACATAATTAGGAAGAAGGCCCCAAATGCGGGACACTTTTTAAAAGCTGGTACTGTTAACTTGGAACTTCTCAAAACAGTTTCCAGTTTTAGCAATGATGGAACAAATGTTTGAGTACATTCGCTAAGTCTAGATGAGTAAGAGGTATGCCTTCAGCTAATAGGCCTCCCACCTAGCCCATAGTTGACATATTTGTTCCTTCCAGCTTGGATGAGAGCCCCTATTGCCCATTCATTTTGTGGGTAGGGTGATAGTTTATTGCCCAGCAGACTATCATTCATGCGAGGGACCCCTCTCTTCCACATACATTCCTTGCTGCTATTGGCTGTTGCCTGGGAAAGCCATTGCATGCTCCTGTGCACATCTTCCAGGCTCCATACAGCACAGAATCATCAATCAGCCACTTTTGTTGCCATAAACACCTTTATACTACTGAGTACTGAGCAGCAGGGTCAAACTGCCTTTCTCCCACACCATGGGAGAGATGACAGATGTCTTTCACCTCCCCATCCTGTTCCAACTTCCATGCTGCTGCTCAAGCTTTGATTTGTTTGAGATATAATTAGGGCTTTAAGGTGAAGGGAGAATGTTATACAAAGATGTAAAGAAATAATGAGATTGTAAATAATGAGTTAGAGTGGAGATTGGAGCAAGAATGAGTTTTCAAATGAGGAATGGCAGGTAGTGGGGAAACTGAGAAAGGCTGGTTTGATCTGTTTTGTTTTTTCTGTATTTTTTCCCACATGTTTGTTAACCATCAAGCCTGCTTTAACTGGACTTGAGACAATTCATACATTCATTCTCACTGTACTTAGTATTCCCAGCGTTAAGATGAGGGCCATCCTGAAGAACCATCATCTTGGCAGCTGTGGGGGTGATTTGTGTCCTTGCCAGCATTCCAGCAGTAATTCCCAGCCCCACCACAGGTGGGAATGTGCAGCTGTGTCACCTCAGGGTCCACTGTATTTCCCTCTAGTACACCTGTGATTAAGATTGTTGTGTAAGTGGCTGGGTGGCTGAATGCTTACCCCAGGAGCATCCTTACCTTGACATCTTCCCTAAAGGATTGCTTCATTCTACAGCCCCAGTTTTATCTTGCTCCCCATCAGAATAAACACTCCCATATTCCCTATTCCAGTTCCAATAGACATCCAAGCTGCTAATTAAACTGGGGTTGCATGGGTCATAGTCGGAGTTTTATTCTTTTATACCAAATAGAGTTGGCAAATAGGCCCAATATGTTATCTGCAAATAAAGTTGTTGTACCAGTGGTACAGGACTCACAGAAAATTAAGGTGGGGGATATGAAAAACAGTATGGATTATTGATGTGGTAAGGGGGATGCAAACTGTGTATATGGTGTAAATGTGATAACATTAATAAGATTTAGAAAGCAGTTATTGATCAGTGGACATTAGTTTGTGGTAAACAGATTGAAGATAGCTGGCTGTTCTGTTTATTTGGGGGAAGGGGCACAGAGATAATGTAAGGAAGTAGAAGTAGAGTTACATTTTGTGGCAGATGAAGTAAAGAAGGTAACAGCAAGAGGCTGAAAGGAAGACATTTTAATAAATCTGTGGAATAAGGTGCAAGGAAGTTGGGTTAGGAAATTAATTAGGAGGGCTAGGGAAGAAAAGTGGGGAAGGAAAGATAACGGAGAGATGGGAAGTATGTGGTGGGGAAGAAGACAGGAAAATGCATAGTTATAGGTGAGGGAGAGAGTTTAGTGTTAGTACTGGCTGGAGATGGTGCATGTTTTGTTTTGGCAGTAGGGGCAGTGCATAGCTAGAGATCTAAAGTAGTTAACTTCATTTATCTGCATCCTGTGGGTATTCGGATCCATATCAGATCCGAACCAGCAACATTTTATCAAGCATCTGCTCCAAGCTCCTCCCCTTACCCATAATCCCTCACATCTCCTACTTTCCCTCAAATCTTGTTTGCCGCTTCATGCGTACGCATCGTGGTCTCTATAGCTCCAAGTTGGGTGTAGTAAGTGGAACTTTTGGTATATATATTTAGTGTGTGAGAGTTGTTGTTTGTGAGCAACCCTCCTCCCCTTCATAGTTTCGTCGGTTTGTTGTTAAAAAAAAAAAAAAAGTAGTAGTGTAGAAAGTTTGTGTTTTTGAGGTTGAGTAGGCCTAACCAACCCGTGTGTGTGTGTGTGTGTGCGTTTTTGGTTTAGTGTTTGGCTGAGTGGAGTGTGTTTATGGCTCACCAGCCAAAACGAACATTTAAAAAATGCACAGATTGTGGCCATAAGCTTTCACTGGCTGATGGCCACACTCTGTGTGTTATTTGCCTGGGCGTTCCCCACCTTATTCTGCCATGTAGTGGATGTGCAGGATTCAAACCCAGGGCCTTAAAAGAGAGGAAGGCGAAACTGGTAGCTATGGGCCTGCTACCAGTTTCTGCTTTAGACAAGGCCTCAACATCAGCTCCAGTAGCCGACCAACCCCCTCCCTCCCCCCAGGCTAGGACTCAGCCTCCCTTTAAGCCTGCTGAGACAGAGACTAAATCAAAGGATAAGGACAAGAGGGATAAAGAGAAAAGGACAGAAAGGCACTGCAAGCGATTTCTGGAGCGGGAGCCGTTTCCCAGTCCACCTTCAAAAATTGTTAGGACCACTTCTCTTCGGCTCCATTCCCCGAGGTTCTCCCTGGAGCTGATGGAGCCTTCGGACCAGAGGCCTTCTTTGAGGTCATCTCACAGGGCCATGTCCGAGTCGGTTGCCTCCTGGTGTTTGACTCTGAGTCTGTCAGAGCTTGACGTGGACAGGATGATGCGGAGATTCATTTGGACCCAAATCCAGATGGGAGTCTTGCCAGGCCCCTCTCCGGCCGGAGAGGGGACCTCTATGCCCTTCTTCCATCCTATCTCTCCTTCCCTGATCCAACCTGCGGTTTTGGGGTTTATGGATCCGAGGATCCTCGGAGCTGGGGGTTTGGCGCCGACGATTCCTCCAACCTCGATGCCAGCCATTATCTTGAGTTCCTCGGATCAGACTTGTTCTGATCCAAGCAACTCTCGGGGCCGAGAACAGGGAGCCGGATGCGAGGGAATGGAGATGTCTTCAGCTCCGACTTTGTCGGATCCAAGCCGTTCCTTCAGAACCCTGATTACCTTGGCCTAGGCTCCGATCCTCATGATGGAGCCGGTGAGAACTTCTTCCTTGCTGATTGCCAAGGAGGTCCGCTCTCCTTCGGCCTTCGACGTGGTGGAGAGGGTTCTCTCCCAAGGATTGAGACTCCGCCCAGGCTGTCGTGGATTTGGTCACGACTCCCATTAGCTTGTCCCAGGGACAGCCCATGCTAGAGGACCCCTAGATGGATCCCGTCATGGAACCCCCCTTGACTTATGAGCCCTCTTCAGAGAGTCCCACTGAGGAGGTACCCTGTAAGCATTCGTATAAGAGGGGGCACATGGACTCCCCCGAATCCCTCACAGAAGATACTGACTTGGATGAAGGATATTCTTTGGAGACATCATGGAAATCCTCTGCCAGAGGGGAGGTTGGTCAGCCCCAAAACCCTCTACGATTGAGTCAGTATTCCTGGAGGCCTTTGGCACGGTTCCATCTACATCCTGAGTGTCACCTCCTGCAGATCCATTAGTGGACCTTATTACCATGCGGGCACGGAAGGAGCCTGACACCATAGAGCCAATACCCAAATGCCCAGACAGGATCCTTTTTCCTCCCACAGACAAACAGGCCTGGTATAAGGGATCCCCTGTGGATACCATGGTGGTGGCAGCTGCCACCAAGAGAGAACTGGCTCAGGAAAGTTCTTCGGTCCACCCTCCGGACAAAGAGTATAGGGCGGTGGATCACTTTGGGAAGCGAGTCTTTTCTTCAGTGACGTTTTCCATATGAGCGCTGAATTATTTGGCACATGTCATTCAACTCCACCGAGACCTAGTCACAGAATTCGCTGTGTTGCCCTCAGAGGACAAGCGACTGTTCTCGGCGAAAATGTCGACTCTGATATCCGTTTTGAACATGTCCATGCATCTTCTTTCCCATGCCATGGAAGGAGCGGCTAGGGCGGCTGGAACCGGCATAGCTATGAGGCGGCACGCTTGGCTCAGACTCTTGTCAATCCATGGAAGCCTTCAAGGCATCATTCACAAATGCTCCTTTTGACGGTTCCTCCCTGTTTGGAAAGACAGTTCCTGACACCCTGGTCCAGAGCGAAAAGAACAGGAAGACTCTGCCATCGGAGTCCACTTCTCTAGCCCTCAAAGATCCTTTTCTAGGAATCAGAGAGGGCAGAAGAAGATGTGGTTCCGAAAATCTCAGTTTTCCTGGGACAACTCATCCCCTAGAGGCAGAGGGGGACAAGACAGATGCCACCCCAGAGGCAAAGGGGCCCCGAGGAACTTTGGGTCTAGGGAGGCCTTCTCAGAGTGACCTGCACAGCAACCCTGAGGGGTTGACCGACTGTCCTACTCTGGAGACAGTCGGGGGAAGATTGTCATTGCACCTAATGGCTTGAGAGTCCATTACGATGGACCATTGGGTGCTCCAAATAATATCCAGAGGATACTCCATCGTTGCCCCACCCATCCAATCAAAGCGCCTCCTGGATGTTCCACCCACTCAAAGGGAGGCCTCAGCGCACAAAATTTCAAAGCTGCTTTACAATTGGGCCATTGAACTGGTCCCCCAGATCAGTCCGGATCAGGCGTTTACTCCAGGTTCTTTTTAGTGCCAAAAAAGACGGGGGACCTCAGACCCATATTGGACCTGTCAACCCTGAACCTGTCTGTAGCCAAGCAGAAATTCCAGATGGTCACCTTGCAGTCCACTGTACCTTACCCCAGGGAATGCGACTGGATGTACTGTATAGACCTCCAGGATGCTTACTACCACATCAGAATTTGCAGAAGCTCCAGGAGATTCCTTCACTTCCAGCTGGGAGCCAATCATTTCCAGTTCAGAGCCCTACCCTTCGGTCTCACCACAGCCCCCAGAGTTTTTACCAAGGTTATGGTAGTCGTAGCGGATCGCCTGAGACTTCAGGGAATTTAGGTGTTTCCTTACCAAGATGATTGGCTCCTCGCTGTCTACTTTGCATGGCCAGAGACTCTTTCCTGCATCTTCCAGTCAATCTAGGGATTACCATCAACATCACCAAGTCCCACTCGAACCCGACACAGACCTTGGAATTCATAGTGGCACGGTTGGACACTCTACAATTGCAAGTTTTTCTCACACGGGGCAGGGTCCAGAACCTACGTGCCCATGTGTCAGTGATCCTCGGCCCCAAGACGCCGATGGCGAGCGATGTTCTCCGAGCCCTAGGCTCCATGGCCGCAGCAATTTCAATTCTTCCATGTGCGTGCCTTCACATGAGGGTGCTTCAGTGGACCCTGGCAGTTCAGTGGTCTTGGTTAGACCTCCCCATGGACTACCTTATACAGATCAGCAGAGCTTGCAAGATTTCTCTTCTTTGGTGGCTCCAGTCGCCAGAAATCGTAGCAGGTCATCCATTCTTAACCTCAGCCCAAGCCACAGTAACCATGGATGCCTCCAAGCTCGGGTGGGGGCACTTGTTGGGAAGGACAGTCCAAGGCACATGATCCCAGACTGAGACCAGATTGTATATCAGTGTTCTGGAGATGAGGGCAGTGCTTTTAGTGTTGCAAGCCTTTCACACTGTTCTTCCCCCGAGGATGATTGCAGTTCAGTCAGACAACATGTCTGTTGTCTGGTACATCAACAAACAAGGAGGGACCAGATCTTACCCTCTCTGCCGCGAGGCCATGAGAGTGTGGGAGTGGGCGATTTCCGCCAGTCAGTTTCTGATTGCAATTTCACATACTGGGATTCTCCAACATTTTAGCGGACAGACTGAGTCGGGTTATTCTAATGCCATACGAGTGGTCTCTGAAACAGTCAGTAGCGGAGGAGATCTTCCTCACGTGGGGTCACCCTTGCTGCGATCTCTTTGCATCTCCTTCCAGCATGAAGTGCAGTGAGTTCTTCGATCTGATCCCCTCCCCAGGGGACTACCCAGAGATGCTCTAGTCGATGCTAGGCATGCAGATTGATCCTCATTGCCTCGTTCTGGCCTCGTCAAATGTGGTTCCCCTTCCTCTGGTCTCATGCTCTAACTCCTCCATGGATTCTGGATCCCTACCCGGATCTCATCTCTTGGGCATCAGTCTGCCTGACCTGGACAGCCTCAAGCCGACGGCTTGGTTGCTCTAGTTCCCTTGATCGCTAGGACTCCCGGTCTTTCACTTCAGTAAAGAGTATTCTGGTGGTATCCCACAAAGCTTCCACTAGGAAAGTTTATTGCAGCAAATGGAAACTCTTCTCTATTTGGGCTTCTCAGAGAAACCTAGATCCATTTACAGCCCTGGTTCCTGCAGTGTTGGAGTTTTTGTCCTATATTTTCCAACAAGAGGCTAGTTCCCCTGCAGTGAAAGTACAACTGGCAGCCATATCTAATTTTCATGTCAGCAAAAATCTGAATGCTCTGGCCTCTTTGAGATTGTGCAAGGCCTTTCTAAAAGGTACTTTTCTTTTGCATCTCCCGGTTAAGAATTCCGTCCCTCCTTGAGACCTTACCCTAGTTCTACAGGCATTGGTGGCATTTGAACCAGCAGCGTCAGTAGATTTGAAATTCCTGTCCTAGAAGACAGCTTTTCTAGTGGCCATTACCTCGGCTAGAAGGATTTCTGAGATCCAAGCTTTATCTGGCTTGCCCCCTTACTTGATCAATCATAAAGACAGGGTTTTGCTTCATACAAACCTTTCTTTCTTACCGAAAGTTGCTTCTGAAGCTAATATTAACCAGATGATTAATCTGCCTATGTTCTTTCCAAATTTCCAGAACAAGTGTGAATATAATCTGCATTTGCTAGATGTTCATACACAGCTTCATTTCTATTTACACAGGACTAAACAATTCCGTAAGTCTGACCAATTATTCGTATCCTTTTCCAGACCCTTTTTTGGGCAAGGCCATTTCCAAGGTCTCCTTAGCTAGATGGATTACACAATGTATACTGCAAGTCTATAGGGATAAAGGCCTATCCTCACCTGGTCCTATTAAAGCTCATTCTACCAGATCTATGGCAACTTTTGCTGCCTTTTAGTCTAGGATTTCTCTGGATGATGTCTGTGCAGCAGCGAACCGGGCGAGGTCACATACATTTATTTCTCATTATAAGTTGGATTTGATCTCTAGAGGGAGAGCATCCTTTGGCTCTGCGGTGCTCAGGAATATCCTTCCATGAGGGCCTCCCAGGAGTTTTGGTAGCTGGGGACTCTGTCCCACAGGTTGCAGATAAATGAAGTTAACTACTTCAGATAAAGAAGTTATATACTCACCATAACATTCCATTTGAGTAGTTATACTTCATTTTCTGCAACTGTCCCTCCCTCCTTCCCCCGAACCTGTTCTAGGTTAGTGTTATTGAGTTGGTAATAGTTTGATTAGTGGCAAACTCAATCTGAGGGAAGGTAGGAGATGTGAGGGATTATGGGTAAGGGGAGAGATTGGAGCAGATGCTTGATAAAATGTTGCTGGCTCTGATCCGATATGGATCCGAATACCCACAGGTTGCAGAAAATGAAGTATAACTTCTCAGATGGAACATTATGGTGAGTACATAACTTCTTTTTTGTGCCACCCAGGGCTGTCTTTGAGTTTGCCGCCCTTCTCCCCTCACAAAATCATGGTCAAATGAGGTCCCTCATACACAGCCCTCCCCCACTGCAGCCACTCCAGTGTCCCATTACTTAGCTGTTTCTCTCCATTTACCATAAACACTGTAATTTGCATAATGCTTTACATTTTACTACTACAATGATTATTTGGATTTCATTTAAAACTTTTATTTTAAATTTTATAGCACAAACAATGATAGACATCCGCTAAACAAAGCAATACAGTCTCACAATGAAAACAGACTTAGCATTAAAACTTCTCTGCCCTTGAAATTCACATTCATTGGAACCGCATTGAAACCCACATTCAAAGAAAATGCATCTGGCCAGTGGCGGATAAAGTTTACCTTTGGGGTGTTTTCAAATTATAGGCCCCTTGTACACATATTTACAACAATGCAAACATATATGTGTGTTCTTGGAGTTACCTTCCTGACTGCATTAAATTATATTCCTTGTATAATACAGCATACTTGTTAGTGCATGTCTTAACTGTATTGTTTTGAACATTTAACAGTAAACAATGAACAAAATGTATGAACCAATAATGAAAGAACTGCCCAGTTCAGAACATTTCCATCATAGGATCATACTCTGCTTGATGTGGAAAGGGAGTCTATTCCATAGATGGAGGAGTCTCTGAGACACAAATCTGTCCCGCCAACACATCTTAAATCTGCCTTTATGTTTTATGTACACTATCCATTTGTTGTCTTGCTTAATGGGCTGCTGCTGTTTAACGTATTTTCGTCTGGTGTGGGCTGCTGCTGTTTAACTTATTTTCATCTGCTATGGGCTGCTGCTGTTTATTTTTGTTTGTCATGGTTTACTTATCCAGAGTGTATTATGGTGTGCTTATCCTTGCTTGGTATAGTTTTGCTTAGCATTAGCTGCTTCTTATCTGGACCGTTATTGCTAGAGCTTTGCTAACTTATTTGCCTGGCTTTATTTTGTTATCCAGAGCGTTACTTGTACCATCTGCTTGGTAGTGCTTTGCCTTTTAGTTCCTTGTATTTTCTCATGGTACAGCAAGCTTTTAGATACCCTTCGTGTTTCACTGTTGCAGTCATCACATTTGGGTTATCCCTGCCAGGGTAGCCCTCGGCAGGCCTGAATACCAAAGACTTAGTATTTCTGCGTCAGTTGCTGTCGCTTGAGGACTGATGTCAGGACGTCAGTAGTATAAAGTAAGGCAACCGACACCATTACATTACTCCGAACTGAAGTTGAAGTCTTCTAAAGCTAAATACCCAGTTGGGGATCCGTTTTTCTTGCACTAACCAATGTCAGAAAAAGTTAGTAATTGTTTCGCCTGTGGAAAGCAAATACCACACCAAGACTTCCACACTTACTGCGTCACTTGTTTAGGCCCAAACCACGATGTCCCCCATTGTCACTTCTCTGCTTTATTCATGCCAGAACTATCCTTCTTCGGGCCATTATTGTAGCCAGATATTTTTGTTAACAGTCCTCGAATTCTGATATGACTTTGGTCAGCCATCCGACAACAGATCTTCCGAAGAAACATAAAGATAAAGACAGAGACAGACCACACAGGTTCAAACCTACCGACGATGCTTCCGTTAAGCTAATCATCAGTCCTCCGGTACTTAGTGAGGCACTTTCGCAGCCCCTGATGCCCACTTCAGTTGATTCACAGGCTGCTACCGAGACCCTTTCAGATTCTGGTATGCCGTAAAACTCTTCTTTGACTAAGGATCCTGCGGTTGTTTCTACCTTGGATGGGTCCGGAGCCACTGAGCAGGCACCGGCTTCCGAGGAAGTCGTTTGCAGTACCGAATCTCGACCCAAACCGATGTCTTCTTTCGCGACTACTTTTCTTTCAAAAATGACCGAGTTTCTTAGGCCCAGGGTTTGAACCACACCCAAGAAACGGAAGACCCATTCTCAGTTGCCTGCTACCTTGCTTCAGTCTCAAATGCTTAAAAAGGTGGAAGACCTTATCATGCTGATAAGAGCCAAGCTACCCCCTAAGAAAGGAAAAGCGATCTGTCTCCTGTAGTTTTGTCTGAACAAGAATCAGATGAATCTGGTGCATCTGACTATGAAGACATGCAACCCCTCTCCACTTATGAGGACTCTAATGCAGAGCACTCCATTCTTCCAGCCTCTCCCCCAGAGGACGTTTCCTTTGGGGAAACCCTGCATACTTTAAGGGCGCATTTCCAATGCGAGAGTCAGGACTACCCTCAGTCTAAAAAGAGACTCAGGGAATTCCTAGATCTTCCGCAACACAGACCCTTGGCCATCCCCCCCAGTCCTGCATGTTGTGGATGATGCTTTCCATGAATCCAGCTTGACTCCTGATGCCCTGCCTCCTGCTCCCAGAAAACCAGACAGGTACTGTAGAGTTTCTGGCTCACACAGATATCTTTTTAAAAATACAGCAGCTGACCCTGAGGTCATTTTTCAGGGGCCAAAAGGGATTAAAGCAACCTCTGCTAAGAATCCCACCCCCTCAGACAGGGATTCCCAAGCATTGGACAGATGGAGTAAAAAAAAGTATATACCTCAGCTACTCTTGCTGTCAGGGCACTAAATTTTCGGTTCCATATGCTGAAATTTCAGCAACATACCTTGGAACAACTTAAACAATAAAATTTCTTCCTTTCCTGCTTGGGCAGAATCTAAAGATTTACAAAACTTAATGGATTCTGCAAGTCAAGTAACTGAACACACTTTGCATTGTGGATATTCTTCATGTTTCACTGTTGCAGTCATCATATTTGGGTTATCCCTGCCAGGGTAGCCCTCGGCCGGCCCGAATACCAGAGGCTTAGTATTTCTGCATCAGTTGCTGTTGCTTCAGGACTGATGTCAGGTGGTCAGTAGTATAAATTAACGTAGCCGATGCCATTACATCAGTCTTTCTTGCCGAGGAGCCCGAAGCAGAAGCAGTTTGCATGAGTGCCGGTCGGATGCTACCTGAGTTTCATCTTCCAAATTGAAGCTGAAGTCTTCTAAAAGCTAAGTACCCTGTTGGGTATCCTTTTTTCTTGCTCTAACCGATGTCAGAAAAAGTTAACAACTGTCTCACCTGTGGAAATCAAATACCACACCGAGACTTTCATTCTTACTGCATCACTTGCTTAGGCCCAGACCATGATGTCCTCGCTGTCGCTTTTATGCTTTGTTTAACACCAGAACTATACATCATCAGGCCCTTATTGTAGCTAGATATTTTCGCTTACAATCCTCGAATTCTAATATGGCTTCGGTAAGCCATCCGACAGCAGATCTTCTGAAAAAATGTAAAGATAAAGACAGAGATAGACCGCACAGGTCCAAACCTTCTGACAATGCTTCCGTAAAGCTAGTCGTCAGTTCTCCGGTCCTCAGTGAGGTGCTTTCGCAGCCCCTGATGCCTGCTTCTGTGGATTCGCAGGCCGCTACTGAGGCCCTTTTGGTGTCTGGTATGCTGCAAAACTTTTATTCGACTAAGGATCCTGTGGTTGTCTCACCCTTGGATGGGTCCGGAGCCGCTGAGCAGGCACCGGCTTCCGAGAAAGTACTTTGCAGTTCCGATTCTCAACACAAACTGAAAACTTCTTTCGTGTCTACCATTCTTTCAAAAACTACCGAGTTTCTAAGGCCTAGGGTACGAACTACACCCAAGAAACCGACTACCCAATTTCAGGCACCTGCTTTCTTACCTCGGTCTCTGATGCTTAAAATGGCGAAAGACCTTATCATGCTCATCAGGGGAAGCCAAGCTACCCTTTCCAAAAGGAAAAGAGATCGGTCCCCAGTAGTTTTGTCTGAACAGAAGTCTGATTATTCTAATGCATCTGAATATGAAGACATGCAGCCCCTCTCTGCTTATGAGGACTCTGATGCAGAGGAATCCATTCCTTCAGCCTCTCCCCCAGAGGACTTTTCCTTTGGGGAAACCCTGCATTCTTTAAGGGAGTATTTCCAATGCGAGAGTCAGGACTACCCTCAGTCTAAAAAGAGACTCCGGGAATTCCTAGATCTTCCGCAACACAGACCCTTGGCCACCCCCCCGGTCCTGCATGTTGTGGATGATGCTGTCCATGAATCCAGCTTGACACCTGATGCCCTACCTCCTGCTCCCAGAAAACCAGACAGGTATTATAGAGTTTCTGACTCACACAGATATATTTTTAAAAATCCAACAGCTGACCCTGAGGTCATTTCTCAGTCGCCAAAAGGGATTAAAGCAACCTCTGCTAAGAATCCCACCCCCACAGACAGGGATTCCCGAGCATTGGACAGATGGGGTAAAAAACGTATACACCTCAGCTACTCTTGCTATCAGAGCACTAAATTTTTCAGTTCCATATGCTGAAATTTCAGCAGCATACCTTGGAACAACTTAAACAACAAATGTCTTCCTTTCCTGCTTGGGCAGAATCTGAAGATTTACAAGATTTAATGGATTCTGCAAGTCAAGTAACTGAACACACTTTGCATTGTGGATATTCTTCATGTTTCACTGTTGCAGTCATCCCATTTGGGTTATCCCTGCCATGGTAGCCCTCGGCCGGCCCAAATACCAGAGGCTTATTATTTCTGCGTCAGTTGCTGTCGCTTCAGGTCTGAAGTCAGGTCGTCAGTAGTATAAAGTAAGGCAGCTGATGCCATTACATCAGTCTTTCTTGCCGAGGAGCCCGAAACAGAAGCAGTTTGCATGAGTGCCGATCGGCCGCTACCTGAGTTTCATCTTCCAAATTGAAGCTGAAGTCTTCTAAAAGCTAAGTACCCTGTTGGGGATCCTTTTTTCTTGCTCTAACCAATGTCAGAAAAAGTTAACAACTGTCTCACCTGTAGAAAGCAAATACCACACAGAGACTTTCATTCTTACTGCATCACTTGCTTAGGCCCAGACCATGACGTCCCTCGCTGTCGTTTTTATTAATTGTTTAACACCAGAACTATACATCATCGGGCCCTTATTGTAGCTAGATATTTTCGCTTACAGTCCTTGAATTCTGATATGGCTTCGGTAAGCCATCCGACAGCAGATTTTCTGCAAAAACGTAAAGATAAAGACAGAGATAGACCGCACAGGGCCAAACCTTCCAAAGACACTTCTGTTAAGCTAGTCGTCAGTTGTCCGGTCCTCAGTGAGGTGCTTTCGCAGCCCTGATGCCTGCCTCTGTGGATTTGCAGGCCACTACCGAGGCCCTTTTGGTGTCTGGTATGCCGCAAAGCTCTTATTCGACTGAGGATCCTGCGGTTGTCTCACTCTTGGGTCCGGAGCCGCTGAGCAGGCACCGGCTTCCGAGGAAGTACTTTGCACTACCGATTCTCAACACAAACTGAAAACTTCTTTCGTGTCTACTGTTCTTTCTAAAACTACCGAGTTTCTAAGGCCCAGGGTATGAACTACACCCAAGAAACCGGCGACCCAATCTCAGGCACCTGCTTCCTTGCCTCAGTCTCAGATGCTTAAAATGGCAAAAGACCTTATCATGCTCATCAGGGGAAGCCAAGCTACCCCTTCTAAAAGGTAAAGAAATTAAAAGGTAAAGAAATCGGTCCCCAGTAGTTTTGTCTGAACAGAAGTCTGATGACTCTAATGCATCTGAATCTGAAGACATGCAACCCCTCTCTGCTTATGAGGACTCTGATGCAGAGGAATCCATTCCTTCAGCCTCTCCACCTGACGAGTTTTCCTTTGGGGAAACCCTTCATACCCTAAGGGAGCATACCAAATGGGAATGTCAGGACAACCCTCAGTCTAAAAAGAGACTCAGAGAATTCTTAGATGTTCCACAGCACAGACCCCTGGCCATTCCCCCAGTCCTGGATGTTGTGGATGATGTTTTCCTGGAATCCAGTTTGGCTCCTGGCACCCTCCCTCCTGCACCCAGAAAAAACTGACAGGTATTACAGAGTCCCTGACTCTCACAAATCTCTTTTCAAAAACCCTACTGCTGACCCTGAGTTAATTTCTCAAGGGCCTAAAGGAATGAAACCACCCTCCACTAAGAATCCCACCCCCTCAGATAGGGATTCCCGAGCACTCAACAGATGGGGTAAAAAAGTATACACCTCTGCTACTCTTGCTATTAGAGCACTAAATTGCCAGTTCCATGTGCTAAAATTTCAGCAACATACCATGGAACTCCTCAAACAAAAAGTGTCTTCCTTTCCTGCTTGTGCAGAATCTAAAGAGTTAATGCATTCTGCAAGTCAAGTGACTAAGCATACCTTACAGTGTGGTTTTGACGCCCTAGAAGCTTCTTGCAGAGCAGCAGTCACCAGTTCTGTCCGTAGAAGACATGCATGGCTTAAGGAACAGCCCTTGCCAGACCATGTTAAATCTAAATTATTGGATGCACCCTTGAACAAAGACAACTTATTTGGCACCAAGGCAGACGAGGTCTTCAAAAAGATGAACGAAAAAGCTAAATCTATGCAGGAAGTTAAGGATTTCCTACAGGTTCAGCAGGCATTGTCCCTCCAAGCATGGTCCTTTCCTGCTCCCACCAGGTCAGTTTAGCCCAGACCACGGGGAAGCAGACCCCCCCAGACAGCAGCCACAGGGAATGCAGAGATCAAAACAGTGGAATTCTTCCACTTCCAAACCAGGGAGTTCGAAGCCACCCCCTCATGGTAACTCACAATGACTCTACTCCCCCACCCCTTCCCTCTGCCCACCTACACTTACCCCTAGGGGAAAACTCGCCTTTCATGCAAGCACCTGGGCCACCATTACCAACGGCTGCTGGGTCCTCAGCATATAGTGTCCCAGGGATACAATTTTTTCTTCCATACCCTTCCAACCCCAAAAGGTTTCCCAGATCTACTACCAAATCAGTGGGCAGAGGCTCAAAAGCATATCTTTTCCCTGCAGAAAAGATAGGCCAAGGCTTCTACTTCAGACTTTTTCTGGTGCCCAGAAAAGAGGGCACCTACCACCCCATCCCTGATCTATCCATTCTAAACACCTTCCAGGTGATCCCAAATTTCAAAATGCTCACCCTCCAACAGCTGATACCTGTGCTCACCAAGAAGGCTTGGCCAGCCACTCTGGATCTAAAAGAGGCCTACCTCCACAATTCCCATCAGGGAATCATGCAGGAAGCATCTTCGCTTCAGGACAGGATCTCAACACTTTCATTTCTTTGTGCTTCTCTTTGGCTTATCTTCTGCTCCCAGAGTTTTCACAAAATGTCTGGCTCTGACCATTGCCTTTTCCAGACAAAGAAATATTCAGATTTACCCATACTCAGATGACTGCCTTATTCAGGCAGACAGCCAGAAAAAGCTGCTCAAGCACCTGGCCTTTTGTAAAGACCCTACTAACCTCCATAGGGTACACAATCAACGAAAATAAATTCAAACAGGTGCCCACCCAAAGGATAATCTTCCTGTGAGCAAGTCTGGACACAGCATCTCAGATGGCATACCTTACACCAGAGAAACAAATTTTCCTGACAGATTACTTCTCTCAACTAGCCACCAGGCCCCAGCTATCTGCAAAGAAGATCCTGCAAGCTCTGGGATTCATATCATCTTGCATACTGCTCATTCCATATGCCAAACTGCATTTGAAGAAACTTCATTGATACCTAAAGAGCCTTAGGTGTCAACACTCTCAAGACCTGGAAACCCTTCTACCTATAATTCCTTGCCTCAGAAAGGAATTTCTTTGGTGGACAACAGCATGCTCCCACAACAAGGGACTGCCCTTATCCCCACCCCCTGCCACCCAGACCCTCACCGCAGAAGCATCAGACTATGCTTGCGGTGCACATCTGGACGACAGGTGCATACAGGGCCAATGGAGGCCACAGCAAATCCCTCTGCACATCAGTCAAAAAGAGATGATGGCTGTGCAGAATGCCTTAATAGCTTTCAAACCCCTTCTCTTTCTAGGGGTTCTCCTGATCAAAACAGACAACACCACTGTGATTTGGTACATCAACAAGCAGGGAGGGACTCACTCCTACCCTCTATGCAAGCTGGCCATGACCCTTTGCCTCACAGCCTCTTCCATGCAACTACACCTGTTAGCACAATTCCTACCAGGCTCTCTCAACTCTTTGGCAGACCAATTAAGCAGAAACCTTCTGGACCCACATGAGTGGCAGCTCAACAGAAGTACCTTCACCCTCATAACTCAGAAATGGGGAACCCCAAAGGTCGACCTCTTTGCCTCTCACACCAACCATCAGCTCAGGAAATTCTGCACCAGGGAGCATCACTGCATGGCTTGGAAAGTGGATGCCCTGTCCTTCCCCTGGGTCAGTCTATCGGTCTGTGCCTTTCCTCCCCTACCTCTCATCTCTAGGGTACTGCTCAAAATAAGGGAGGAAAAAACAAGGATCATTCTTATAGCTCCAGACTGGTCCTGACAACACTGGTACCCCTTGCTGCGCAGCCTGTCCCCGCTGCCTCCATGGCATCTTCCTCAGATTCCAAACCTCCTGACCCAGAGGGAAGGGGAATTCATGCATCCCCAATTGCAGACACTCAATTTGGCAGCTTGACTTATTCCCTAACCCCAAACCAATCTGCCATTCTCAGTAAACAGGTTCTGGATGTCATCTGTGAGTCCAGATGTCCTAGCACCAGAATGTCTTATGCAGATAAATGGAAAAGGTTCTGCACGTGGATCCGGGCTAATCAAGCCAATACAACACAGCCCTCCATCCCTGTTATCCTGGATTACTTAGCTGACCTACTACACAGTGGTCTCTCTTTCTCCTCTATAAAAATTAATGCCTCTGCTATTTCTGCTCATTTTCACACTGAGCAGTCCCTTTTCTCACACCCTTTGACCAAACAGTTCCTCAGAGGGGCAAGCAACGTGAGGCTCCCCAGAAAGGCACCAACACCAACTTGGGACCATAACTTTGCCTTGGAAAAGCTCACCCTGCCCCTTTTCGAACCAGCTTCTTCTGCAGAGCTAAAATTTCTCTCCTGGAAGACAGCATTCCTTCTGGCCATCACTTCAGCCAGAAGAGTTTCTGAGCTGCAAGCACTCATCACTGTGGAAACCTTCATCATCTTCCATGCAGACAGGGTATCCATCACAACTAACCCACCCTTCATGCCGAAGGTGGTGTCCAGTGTGGCTCTCAACCAATCCATTCATTTGCCCACCTTCTTTCTTAATCCCCAGAACAAGGGGGAAATGATTCTTCACTCTCTAGAAGTGCACAAACAGCTCAGATTTTATCTGGACAGGACTAAATCACTCAAAGTCTGATCATTTGCTGGTTACCTTTGCTACAGGGGCAGAAGGCAAAGCCATCTCCAAGCAAACCATTTCTAAATGGATAGCACACTGCATCCATTTCTGCTACAAACAGCATGGAAACCTCCCCCCAGGGGGTCAGGAGACACTCCATCAGAGCAGCCTCCACCTCTGCACTTTCCTCAGAGGAGTCGCCACCAGGGACTTCCTGGAATCTGCCACCTAGACATCTCTTCACACTTTTACCAAGCATTACCACCTGCCTCACTGCCTCTGCAGTCTTGCAGGGCATCCTAGCCAGCCCCTAGTTTCTTTGACTGCCTCCACCCATTTCCTTAGCTTTGGAAATCTACCCAAATGTGATGACTGCAACAGTGAAACACGAAGAACATAGTACAGTTGTGTACACTTACCATAAATGTAGATGTCTGAGTGTATTCACTGTTGCAGTCCTGGTTTCCTTTTCTCCATCCCCCTTTAGTCTCTTTCTCCTTTTATTACCTTTCCTCCTTGTTGTTCTCCTTTCCTTACAAGGGACATATTGGTGTTTATTTTCCACGGGTGAGGGTTCTTCCACCAGAACCTGGTCTCCTGACAGGTTAGGGCAATAAAAATGGATGTAAGGGCATCGGCTGCCTTACTTTATACCACTGACAACCTGACGTCAGTCCTCAAGCGACAGCAACCGGCGCAGAAATACTAAGTCTCTGGTATTCGGGCCAGCTGAGGGCTACCCTGGCAGGGATAACCCAAATGTGATGACAGCAACAGTGAATACACTCGGAACATCTACATTTATGGTAAGTGTACACAACTGTACTTTCCTTGTATTTGGAGCAAGTATTTTCTCATGGCACAGCAAGCTATTAGTTCCTTGTATTTGGAGCAAGGTGTGTGTGTGTGTGTGTGTGTGTGTGTGTGTGTGTGTGTGTGTGTGTGTGTACGTACGTTTGTACGTACGTGTGTTCTTCCAAGGAAATACACCTGGTTGCTAGAGGTACTCAGGGCTCAAACCCTGTACCTTGAGTACAGGTAAAAAGAGCCTAAAGTCCCTAGCCACCAGCACTTGTGAATTTATGCCTCACATTTTTCTTCTATTCCTAATTAAATCTGTGGTTTTCAATTTAAATTTCAGCCTTTATATTCTTCAGAAAATAAATGGTAACACAAAACCTTTTTTCTACAAATTTTTTAAGTTTATAAGATCAGTATTTGAAATTTGTCCCTATTTTGGGGCTGTATTCCCCCATTATTAGCTTTGTCCAGGTGTTTTTGTGCTAAGACATTGAGAGCTACGTTGAGAAGTGAGAACTGAATCCTGTATTCCCCCATTATTGGCTTTGTCCATGTTTTTTGTGCTAATAGGTTGAGAGCTATGGTGAGAAGTGAGAACTGAATTCAGTAAATGATGGCCTTTACGTTTCAGTCTTCCTGTCTTTTAGGAAACTGATGATTTGGCATAGTTGTATGTTGCTCTGACTGTAGTGCACAGGGTCCTAGGTTCAAAACTTGGTAGTGAAGTGCATGGTGGTAACACAACATTTTATTCTAGTGACTTTCCAAAATTATACAAGCAATGTTTAAAATGTGTCTCTGATTTTTTGCCTTTTGTTTCCCCTCCCTTCCCAAAAAAACCTGGATGTGGTGTGGGTTTCAGTGCTGTTTCAATGAATGTGAGTTTCAAGGGCAGAGAAATTTTAATGCCAAGTCTATTTTCATTGTGAGGCAGTATTGCTTTGTTTAGCCGATATCTGTTAGTGTTTGTGTATTGTGCTATAAAATGTAAAAATCCAAATAATCATTGTAGAAGTAAATCAGTATGCACATTATTAGTGTTTATGGGCGTACCTTCGTTGAAGGTTGTGTGTCAGGGCTGGCAACTCAGCAGGTAAAAATCAATTGCCAATCATTAGCGGACGGGAGTTCTGCTGTGGCGACCCCTAACCAGAAAAAGCCGAAAGACACAACAACAACAGCAGTGTCTGTGGTAAATGGGACAAAATAGCCAGATAATGGGACATTGGAATGGCTGCAGGGGGACTCTGCTGACATATTTTAGTTGTCTGTTTTTCAGTTTGCGTTTGAAAGTTGGTATCCCACAATTCCACCGGAGTGAGTAGGTTTACGTAATAATGTATGCAAATTTTACATTAATCAGCGTACAGATTTGTACCTATTTTCCAGTTTGAGAGGTATGAGTGTACTTGGATGTTCATTTATATTTTGATGGGTCTGATGAAATAACTGTGCTTTCTTCAGGTATTAAATGAACCACAGGTAGTGATAATGAAAGCAGTAATAAATAATAAATGGTATATAGATTCAAATATAATTGTGTGGGACGACCATTTTCAACTGTTTATTAAATTATTACATATAAGTGGTGATGTTAGGGCAGATGTAATTACAGAAAGTCATTAAAAATTCTCCCTTTTTATAATTACAGGGAGGTATAGTTCAGAAAGTGATGTGTGGAGTTATGGGATTCTTCTTTGGGAGACGTTCAGTTTAGGTGTGTGCCCATATCCTGGAATGACTAACCAGCAAGCCCGGGAACAAGTGGAGAAGGGTGAGTATCTAGGTTTACAGTGCCCTGTGTTCTCTTTCAAGAAACAGTGAAATAAACATTGATTCTTACTGAATCAGTTTCTTGTAATCCTTTTTTTTTATTAAATTAGAAGGATATTCATTTCTATGTGCTTACAGATATAATATTTTTCTTGTACATAAGTGTGTATGGCTACTATCAAACCATTATTTCTGTATATTCGCATGTTTTATTTTAATTTTATTAACTTACATTTGTGGACTGTTTTATAATCTAGGCATTTGATTTACAGGATTTAAGTGACAGACTGTATGATTGTTTTACTTGTGGTTTATCTCATAATCATATACCACCTGGCTTTCTCCACAATATTTTCCATTCATTAGATTGCATTGAATTGTTCTGTATTGTAATGCAGTGTGTGATCTGTTTGTTTTTAGTATTGTATAATGTCTTTCGAGGGTATCATGCTGTTAGAAATTTTGAGTGGACACAAATTCCCAGCCTTTTTTAGCGATGGATGTTGTCTAAGAAGGGTCTCCACTGCATTGAAAAACTTTTTAAATTATAATTGAAATGTTGCATTCTGGTAAGTTCTAAAGTACAAGAAATGTCTTAAACTATAACAAAAAAATGTTTTATAGTAAAATAGGATAGTAGTCAAGTTTAAATGCCCCCCCCAAAATGACAGGTCTCAAAGTAATCACCTTACCCCCCCCCCACACACACACACAGGTCTCAAATCAAGTTCAAATCCCCAAATGACAGGTCTGTTTCTTATATGTATCAACTAACAGCCATTTTTAGGTAAAAATATTGGTAAGCGCCAATTTGTGAATAAGGAAAAAAAGCATGAATATCAGAGCATAGTTGTATAAAGATACTGTTACAGCAACTGTAGTAATAAGGAGCATGACTCAGCCCCTAACCTAGTGTTTTTCAGCACGCCATATACTGCAATTAGAAATATGCAGCTTGAAATCAGGGTCCAGAAAATACAGTTTTGTAAGAACTTACCATAACAGTACTGACCACTGTTGCAGCATTCCAAATTGTTGGGGTTGTCTCACCAAATAACCAGGAGGTCTGGACAGGGTACCAAAGTCAAAACTTCCCTTAGAGCCATACGTCTGACATATAACTTAAGCCTGCGGGCATTAGAGGGTCCATAAGTGGTTGTAGGAGAGTAAAAACACCATAATATCTCAAAGCCAGAAGGCCTGTAGATAACTGAGGATACCAGAAAAGCAAAGGTCAGCTAAGAGGGGAGAAAGCAGTAACTAGCCCCCCCCCCCTCAGTCCACGAGAAATAGTTAAGAATATAGACAAGGGATGCTGGGTTGGAAGGAATACTGCAACAGTGATCAGTAGGACATCTGTTATAGTAAGTTCTTACATAACCGTACTTACTGTGTCCTTCCTTGGATTCTTGTTACAAGTATTCCAAACTTTTGGGTGATTCCCAAAGCTTAATTAGTGTTTAGGGTGTCTGGATGTGAGATAGGAGTCATGTAAGTCCGTAAGCCTTCCACACATTTAGACCAGGTACTACACAGACAGGGTCTAAAGGTGGAGGTGTCTCAATTTACATAAAAAGTAAATGTACCTCAAGGCTGATCAAACAGGATGATACACTTGAGCTTCTTCATATTCAAATCACCATAGACAAAATCCCATACCACTTTCTTGCAAGTTATAGGTTCCCCTGTATGACCCACGAAACCCATAAAGTGTATTTAAGATTAGAAATGCTCACCATCCAACCCAATACTATGTTCTTGGTCAACTTTATTTACCCCACTATTAATTGGGAATCATATGCAACACCAAATGTACAGGCACAGTGATTCCTGGATTTTGTAAAGACAAACTCCTTGGACCAGCTTGTCACTTCATCAGCCAGGGGAGCAGACAAACTGAGTCTGGTCATCACTAATATGGAAGAGTGATCCACACCCTCTAGTGTAATGTCCTCTCTGGTAAGGTCAGACCACAAAGCAGTCTTCTTTTAAGTAAACATAAAACCTGGAACCCCAGGTAACCCTAGAATATTCAGAAACTACTTTAAGGCTACATTTCAAGCCCCCATAAATCATGAGAATATTGCTGCCTATGGGGAACTGTTCACAGAAACCTTATACAAACATATTTATAGCTGCATAGAGGCAACTGTACCTACCAGGAATAAGTGCAGAAATAACTCACAAAAAGAAGCCACCTTGATGGAATCACATCATCAGTAGGCCTTATAACACAAGGAAGAAAGTCAAGACAAAAATTTGGAGGTGTAAGCACTCTCATCAAACTAAACAAACACAGAGGAAAATATGGTCTACCAAAGCAGGATTTGAGGTAAATTTGGCCACTTAGGCCAACAACAGCTACAAGACACTCTTTAGTTATGTCCACAATGTCAAAGGCAATACACAGTCATATACAGAGATTGTTAATGGAGCCACCTGTACTGAGCCAGAAGATGTTGCAAACCTACTGGTGGACAAAGTCAGTTCTTATTTTACCTCTCTTTCCCCTTTCTCAACTTCCCCTAAGGAAGTACCATAAAATGTAATTCCCCCTACTATCATTTGGAAACGGGTCCTCGATGCTCTATCTAAGGCCAAGAGTACTCCATCAGTGGGCCCAGGCAGTATCCCAGAATGCCTTCTAAATGGCATGAAACATGATCCATCAGGCCCTCTAGAATTGCTGTTTAACCATAGCCTCCAAGCAGACTTCATGCCTAATGACTGGAGAACAGCAACAGTCATCCTCTGCATAAAGGTGAGCCATCTACAGACCCATAAGTCTCACTAGTCGCATATGGAAAGCCATGGAAAGAATAATCATGGAAATGAACAGTAATGACATAGGAAGCCTCTAGACACTGGGCACAACCCCATTTGGTTTCATTAATGGCAGGTCATGCCTACTAAAACTGGTGGGCTTCTTTGAGTAGGTCACTAAAACAATGGATAATGGCAAAATTGTTCACATTGCCTACCTTGACCTGGACAAGGCATTTGACACTATACCCCTATCAGCCATTTTTGACAAACTCTTGAGGTTAGGTGAGAACCCTTGTGTCACCCAGTGGATAACCAGTTGGCTCACAGGCAGGACCCAGGAAGTTAGAACTGGGGTGTTCACCTCTACATGGAGGCCAGTCATGAGAGGAGTCCCTCAGGGATCAGTCTGGGACCGCTTCCATTGGCATTTACTTCTCTGAAGTCAAGGCCAGTGTCAAGGGCCTATGGCTGACCAAATTTGTAGATGATTGCAAATTAGAAGCAGTCATAGAAACCTCCACTGATACTAATGTTGTCCAAGGAAGGGCTGATACAGACAAATAACGTGTCTCCGAGTCCTGAACTAAAACTGAATGCCAAGAAATGCATAATAGTATCCTTCAGGAAGTCATTCACCGCTGATAAGTATCTTTTAGGCAACACACCCCTAAGAGTCACCTGGACTTCCAAGATGGCTGCACATTCAGCAACAGTTTAATTTCAGCTCTCCCAGTGTGAAAACAGAAACTCAGAAGAGACAGCCAATGAACTCATTTTTTGAGTAAATTTCAGCAACTGGCTAGTAAGTGCACTGCCTGGATGCCAGCAAAAAAGAAGTTCAGAGAACCTGAAAGAAAATCGAACACAAAAGGTAAAGAAGAAACACTGACTGGGAATAATTCTGCAGCTGTTCATCAAAATGTAGTGCAAGCTCTAGCTTTGGTGCAAGACATGAGTTCCAGTAACATAGAGAAAAAATAAGCCAAATGTACTCAGAGCTAATTAAAATAAATGAAACACTGATGGAGCATATATCTTAAGTAACAAAAGGCTGGATAAAATGGAAGAAGCGTTAAACAGCTCTTCAGATGAGGTGATAAAACTGCATAAAGCAGAGGTCAAAATCAAGAAAAAGCTGGCTGACTATGAGACTGCTCAAAAAGAGATGTTTTAAAAAAATAATAAAATTAGAGGACAGAGCATGCAGGGAAAACCTGAGATTTTCTGCTGTACCAGAGAAGCTGGAAGCAATAGCACAAATAAGCAACTGGACTGGTATTTCACAGCAGCTGTTGTTATTTGAAGAGACACATTGTGTGTATACTCCAAACATGAATCACAAGAAAAAGGTGAACCAGTGGTAAAGTGGAGAATACAGACCCAACAGCTTCAAGCAAAAAAAAAAAAAAAAAAAAAAAAGTAAAACTCCACATCATCAATATAATTTAATAAAACGACAAAGCTTTCAGATACAAAATATCCTTCTTCAGTGCCTTACACTGAAGAAGGATATTTTGTATCTGAAAGCTTTGTTGTTTTATTAATACACTACAAACGTGGCCATGAGAAAGCAACCTAGACCTTTAATAGTAAAGATGCAGTCCTACCAGCAGAAAGAGTTGATTCTGGCAAACTGTGGCAGAAGGACAAAGTACTAAAAGTTGGAAACAATATACTGTTTGTGGAAAAGGATTACTCACTGTACACCAGACGGAAGAGGAGTACATTTATTCCACTAATCAGGGACTGTCAAGAAGCAGGCATGAGATTCAAACTGCTGTATCCATCTGTCTTCAATATATTCTTTCCTGGAGGGACAAAATCATTTTTTTGATGTGGAACATAAAAGCTGATGACTAAAAGAACCAAGCACACATTGGAGAGAAAAGAGAGACTGGATTTGGGAGATGGAGATAAACGTGAACAAAACCAGCAACTCTGAAAGTGACAAATGTGAGGTTATAAAGCATTAATTATATTTGGAAAACATGACAGAACAAGAAACCTGGAAATATTGGACTTTTTTTACTTTGTTACCCTTGTTGGGACTCTAAAGCATATGCCTTACTTCATGTCATTAAAGTTTGGAGGAACACTTATGGGAGGGGGAAGAGGAAAGAAAGAGTTGATTGTAAGTAAAACAAACTTTTGTTCTTAACAGTAATATTTGTGTAGTGCATGACATCTGCATGCGATAAAGTAAAGTTTTCTCAGTTATTTTAAAGTATAATGGGGATAGTAAAGTAAACAGATGCCCCTGATTTTTTTCTTTGTTTCTCTTTTTCCTTGTTCATTTTTAAGAAACATAGGCACTGCAATGTAAAAAAGTCTCTTCAAAAGAGTATGATACAAGAAAAACATAAATACTTTTCCTTATTCTTGCATAGGGGAATGACTGGACTAAGACCCTTGTCTTTATCTACTAACACATTTTAAGGGAAAGCAAATAAATAAAAAAAGAACACTGAATATAATGAAGCTCTGCTCTGGCAAATAAGTAAATGAATAAATACTTGTAGAAGTAACTCTGCATCTGGTTCTCTTGTGTCCATGTAGACAGTCTCATAAAGAGCAATGCAAACAGAATACTTATTTCTTTTAATGGCTAGGAAACAATATTTTCTGAAAGGATTCAATTGTTTTTTTTTATTCTGTGAGAGCAATAAAGATAAGACAAAACCAGACTGCACCTCGTAGAAACACAGGCTGTACCATGCATCTTAACATGGATAACCTTAATTTTAGGTTAACCCAAGTTTGTGAGTGTGGCTGTAAGTTTGGGACAGCTGTTCCTATTAGAAAGGTAAAACTTCAGTATTTGATGATGTATATAGTTTTGTGTATTAATATTAAGATAATAGGTTTTTGGGGTGTATTGGGGCTGTATTTGTTTTTCAGGGCTTTCAATAAAACAAAATGTGTTGTAAGATGTGACATGCTGAAATGAATATAACAAGTCAACATGGCAAACAGTGTGTGCATGTAACACAATAGCTGGAGCTAGATACTTAAAATAAAAGTGGGGGGATAATAACTTCTTAACATAATTACTCTTTCAATATTGTCTTTAAATGTTAGTGGTCTCACAGATGTATACAAAACAGAAAAAGTAGTGAACTATATTAAAAATGTAGAATGCAAATAGCTATGCTACAGGAGATACATTTGAAAAGAACTGAACATGTGACTTTGATAAAGAAAGGTTTTCAGAACTGTTATTCAGTGAAATACTTGGGATAAAGGAAAAGAGAAGTACTTGTATTAATTGCAAGAGGAGCTCCAGTAGTGATATAAGAGGATAAAAAAGATAACGGTAGACATGTAATACTAAGGGGCTACTGGCAAGGGAGGAGGATTACATTGGCATGTGTTTATATTCCACCTAAAACTGCTATAATGGAGCTTAAGAAAATTCTGGGAGAAATAATGAGTTTTCAGCAGGGTATATTACTTATACGTGGGAACTGGAAGATATGTCTGGGGGCCCAGAAGTGGAAAATATAACAAAGGAGGGTAGATTTTTAAAGAAATATATGAAAATATTTGACATGGAAGATGTGAATTCAGTATTAGGAGTTTGGAGTGAATTTACATATTATTCCCCAAGGTACAAAAACTGGGCTAGGATAGACAGAACTTACATTTCATAGGAACATGTGCATTTAATTGAAAGTTTTGATACTCATCCAATAACTATTTCAGATCACGTGCCAATAATAACTAAAATAAAATACAGGGTAATGAAATAAAAATGAGACACTGATGCTTTCTCTCCTCTCTGTTGAAAAGAGAGGAATTTAAGGAATGAGTAGTGGAAGTTATGGGTCTATATTATATCTTCGAAGAGGCATTCCATAGATCGCCTCTTCATTGACCCTTAAACCGCAAAATCACAAAACAAGGAATGTTCACATCAGCGATTTATTTCTTAGAGGTAGATGAGGCTCAGTTACTAATAGTTAGGCTAGGAGGAGACGAATTAAAAATGGTGATGCATAACCAATCAAAAGGAAAGTCCCCAGGAATAGATGGTATTCCTGTGGAAGTTTGGAAGTTGGGAGGGAAAACTTGATAAAGCTCTGGAAGGCTTTGTTTAAAGACATTTTAAGAGGAGGAGAAGCGCTAACTTCCTCAAAGAAAGTGGTGATGGCTGTATTTATTTTATTTTTATTTAACATTTGTTTAATGGGAAAGTAATGTAGTTTACATTATACCAGGAGTGTAATACCTAAAGAGGGTAAATACCCATTGGATCCAGCTTCATACAGGCACATTTCAATCCTAAACCATTATTATAAAGTGTTTATGTCTATAATGGCTAAAAGAATGGCAAAATTGATAGACATGGATCAGTGTGGTTTTGTGGAAGGGAGACAAACATTTGACAACATTAACAGAACATTATTGATCCAAAGAGAAGATGAATGTAAGAAAATACCACTGTTAGGTCTTCATGCAGAGAAAGCATTTGACAGAATAAGCTGGGAGTATAGGAGTAGGGCAATGGAAGCATTTGCATTCCTTGATACAACTGTAAGGTTGATTAAGAGAATATATGAGGGATCTGAGGTGAAAATTAAAGTGGGTGGATTCCTCTGATAATTTCTGTTTGAGCTAAGGAACCAGGCAGGGGTGTCTTCTTTTCCCCTTTATTGTTTACACTATATTTAGAACCATTGGCAAAGAAAGTAAGAGATTCAGAAATTCAAGAATATAATTAGTGTGGTGGTCAAGAAAAGCTGGCTGTATTTGCAGACAATATTTTATGCCTGATAAAACCATAAAACAACATTTCAGTGTTGTGGAACATTTTGAAGACATTTTCATATCTTTTTGGGATATAAAATCAATGAAGCTAAAACAAAGGCAATAGCTTTAAATTATATACCCACACATGAATTGGTTCAGCAATATCCGTATTTATGGGGACACAATAAAATTAAGTACTTAGGAGTTTGGATTAGAAAGGATTCTGGTGTGGCAGTCAAGGATATGTGAGAAGAGATTAAAAAGATAATACAAGAACTAAGAAATTAGAAGCTCTGTTATATGGATATGGAAAGCAAGATACAAGCAGTTAAAATGTTTTTAGTCCCTTTAGTTTTATACAAAGGTCAGGCATATTTTTATCAAGTAGAAGGGAAGTTGTGGATAGCAGTTAATAAAGAGCTGAAGTATTTTATCTGGGAGAGGAAGACGGCTAGAGTCAAGTGGGATAAGCTGATTCTTCCAGTTGAACAAGGTGATTTGGGATTATCAGTTTTGAAGGGGTATTTCAAAGCTACACAGGTAAGGCTGCTGTACATAACACAAGAAACTTGTAATTCAAAGTGGAAAGGGATGATGATGAAACAAGGGAGAAGCTCAGGAAACAAGGAGAGACATGGGGTTTGGATGCAGATCCTTTAGGAGAATAGCAATAACCATGCAGAATATTATATTCATAGAGTAGCAGAAATTATTTTTAATAACTAAACCAACACTGGAATGGAGAAAGGAGATTCTGACTATATGGATGACTGCAATTAGGGATACAGGCAAGAGGGGGCTAGAATTTATTGGAAAAAACTGGTAAAAGAACCAAGGTATTGGGAGCAAATAATTAGAGAGGGAAAGGTAATAGAATGGGAAGAGGCCAAGAATTATTTTTGGACTGCAGAATAGAGATTGCCTTCCCTGTCAAGGGTTAATATCAGAGTATAGGCAAAGAGAAAGAAATAGGGGGATTCTAAGTGAAAGACCAGCATCAGTATAGTTTTAGTAGAATCTAGAACAGAAGCTGCTGTTAAAAAAGGAATATTTAGTAGAGCATGCAAAATATTGCTTGATAACCATAAGAACCAGTCAGAGGAGGTTAAAAGGATCAGGAATAGAGAGACTAGGTAAGTGTTTCACAAAGAAACAGTGGGTGGATATATGTATGTCTGCCAAATATTCAAAAAAGTCTATCTAGAAGATTTAGGATCTTTGGAAGTGTTTACATAGGTATTTTTATACCCCAAGTAGACTGCAAAGAATTTTTCCTCAAGTAGACAGCAAATGTTGGAGGTGTGATGGGGAAGAAAGAGGTAACTGGAAACATATTTTCTGGAAATGTAAAGGGTTGGCAGACTTCAAAGATTTCCTGCAGACTGCTGTGTCAGTGATAGTGGGTGAACAAACTGGTGTAACAAAAGAAATTATTTTTTGAGCTATGATACAGGATCATAATTGCCTAGACATGGTAAGGCCTTGCTGAGTCTAATTATGGTGGCAGCCAAAAAAGCAATTACTAGAAAATGGAAATCCAAGTCTAAACCAGTTTTTCTAGATGTAGTGAATATAGTAACATAGGTAAAACAACTGGAACTGGGATCTTTTGAAAAGGATAGGAACAAATTACATAGGAAAATGGGAATTGTGGGAACAGTACATGCAGAGGAACGAGGTTTAAAAAAGTCAGGATTTGAATGAGCTATGTAATGTTTGACAAATGACTGGATAGATTATAAGTGACGTATAATGTTTGCAACTATTTTATCAATATGGTTTGTGATGGATAATGGTTACAACTAAACTGGGGTGCCTTCTGTGTGGAGTCTGCATGTCCTCCCTGTGGTCACGTGGGTTTCCTCCGGGTGCTCCGGTTTCCTCCCACATCCCAAAGACATGCTGTAGATGGAGTGGACGCTCTAAATTGGAACTAGGCTTGAGTGTGTGAATGTGTGCAGAACGCCAAGGATTCTACAAACCAACGCTGAAACTGTGATTTTTCAACGCCGATCTCATCTTTCCAAGAATGGTATAAGGATATACCTTCTTTCCACAATACAAGGACTTATACCTTTCAGGACTCTATGAAGGCATTAGAATCCAGCCTATATAGGTACCGTAAACTTAATTTGGACAACAAATATTTAAAAGAATGTCTAAGTCTTAGGATACACAAGTATCCTAATAATGTGGTCAAAGACAGTGAATTTTACAACGAGTTGGTTACAGCATTTGATATTTGTGGACTGGCCATAGTAGAGGCTATCATTAAAAACAATGATAAGGAGATCAATATGCTTGACAAGGAGATTTCTAAATATAATGAAGCAGTAACTACAGATCTCTTGTTTCAAGCACATGAAAGTAAAAACCAGTATTACAAATTAAGACAGGATATAGATAGTAAATGTGATATTATTGTTAAAAGGAAATGTAGAAAATTGCAGAGGGATATAAAGGAATACAGTGAGGGTCACCAGTATCCTGTGCTCAACCCTACTATTTTAAACATCAAAGAACAGTTTCCAAGAACAGGGTTTGACAGGGATGAATGGGCAGTTGACCCATTACCAAGGAGGTCAGAAAGGATTCAGAATCAAAGGAGTGCATCTCAGTCTTTTTGCTCAAAGCCCCCTCACAGGGGGAACATGAGGAACTACACGAACAGACATTAGGAGATACAATACAGTTCACCTTAGGTTTTACTGAACTGTCAAATCGGGCTATCCAGGAGTTTGAAACTCCTCCGAACTTATGTAAATCGGGGGGGTTTCTCCATCTACAATTATAGTCATTTGGAGATTACGGAAACTTTTTTCCAACTTTTTACCAAGGGCCTGAAATATGTCCCCAGTAGGTACAGTGATATCACTCAAGTAATAATAGATGTAAAACTTTTTATTAGGAAGCTCAATTTAGAGAACCTACTGGGTCATACAGATCACACTAGGGACGATACCCCGCACAGAACTAGTACTTTTAATCCACCACTGCATCCACAATTGAAAAATTTGGAAATGAGAATTGAACAAAGGATACGGAATCAGGGTAGACAGAACAAATATGTGTTTAATTTAACAAAATCTGAGAGACAGCTTTTGGAATCTTTGAGACAGGATCCCACCATCAGAGTCATGGAACCAGACAAGGGAGGGGGCATGGTAGTAATGGACCTGGTCACATATGAAGGCAAAATGTGTCATATACTTAACAACACTAGTAGATACACTACTGTATCTTTAAACGAGATCCATATAGCCTACAAGAAAATAGATCTAGCTATTAAACAGTTGTTAGAGGTAGGAGTGATCGATCAGGCCACCTATAACTTTGAACCTAAAATACCTTCTATGTTTGGGGTTCCAAGGTTCATAACCAAGGGTTCCAAGATTTCTACCATCTCCAAATTTCTGGATTATAAATTCAAGAAATTATGGCCTAAATCTTCCCATCTTCTTAAAGATTCCTGGGAATTTTTAAAGCAGATAACCCCTGATCTTATGGTACTCAATCTTAAATTTCTAACCATTGACGTAGTGGACCTGTTCTCTGTGATTCCACATGAAACAGGTCTAGAATGGTTGGATGAGGCCATTACATCTTGTCCGAAAGCAGAACTTAGGGACAATTTTTTGATCATGAATTTAATGAAATTAGTACTACATCATAACTTTATTCATTTTGGTGGAGAATATTATAAGCAAATTTCAGGTGTGGCAATGGGGGCTAACTGACATCATTCTTTCGATTTGGGAAAGTTTTGTAATTTTATATATAGCTTTAAAAAACATTGGGTAGCTTACTACAGGTTTCTGGACGATATTTGTATTTTTGGACAGGGACCTATAGTGATATTCAGGAATTTATGGAATATCTAGCTCCACAACAGATTTCCTTACATCAAATATATGATGATAAGGTTGACTATCTGGATGTTCTGCTTAGTAAGACATCACAAGGAGTTTTAAATCTAATATACAGAAAGCCCACCTATTCTAACAGCTATATTCACTTCAATAGCCTGCGTATTGTGAAGGAGAACGAGGATGAAGGAATGTCAGAAATTGATGTCCATGTTTCAGGAGAGGGATATCCAGCATGGTTCATCAGTCCAATTCAAGAACAAGTTATTATTGGTAGAAAAGACAGATACATCGAGACAGGATAGGAATGAAAATACCAATGTATTTGAGCATGCCTTTATCACAGAATATAGTAGTAACTCCATCAGGAATATTTTGGTACAGGAATGGGAAGCATTCAAGGCATTTACAGATTTACCCAACCTGCAAGGCAAAGAAATCAAAACTGTTTTCAGTAGGGGTAGAAATATCAAGAGTTTGTTAGAACAGGTCCCCTACCAGAATAAAACAACATACAAATGTGGTACTTGCTCACAATGCCCTTATATTATACAGGACGAACAAGTGACTATTACAGCTTTAAATAGAGTTATTAAAGGTAGAGAATATTTCAACTGTAACAGTCAAAGAGTGGTATATCTGGCTATTTGCACACAATGTCCAGCATACTATATGTACAAAAAGCCAACACTAATAATGCTTTGTACAAACACACCTTGATATGTCCTTCAGCCAGATACAGATTTTTCGTATTGGAGAGTATAGAAAAGGATCCTGGGGGGGACCATGGCAGGCTAGGCTGGAACAAAAGGAGACTCACTGGCAACTCAAATAAAAAACCGGGTCTAAATGACTACATTTCCATCAAGCCTATACTAAAACTTAAGGCCAGTATTGTATAGATACATTTTAATATTTAGAGGTTTTTAATATTGTTTTAAGATCATTAAGTAATATGTAGTTTTATTTATTTGACAATGAGAGATATATGTATGTGTTTTTTCATATTATACAGGTCAACCTTGTGTATATGCATTTTGTATGTAAGTTCCATATGGCAGAACACACGTCTAGTTAAAGGACACAGCTTTTATAATGGATATTGCTTTAATTTTTAATTGGAAGAACATGTGATTTGTTAAAGGTGCATTTAAACTAAGCATTCAGGAGCTTTCATTGTCTGAAGAAGTTGCATTCGTCTTACTTGTTGGAATTAACAGCGTTAATAAAGAAGGTTTATTTTACTGTTTTCACCACTTGGTTCTTGGATATTCATTGGCAAACATCCCTGAAGCTGTACTTGGGTTCTTTGAATGTGTGCATGCCTTCTGTGGAAGGTTGGGCGCGAGGCTGCCAACTCAACACCATAAACTCCACTGCCACTGATGAGCGGACAGGTGATCCGCTGTGAGGACTCCTAACCGAGAAAAGCCGAAAGAAGAAGAAGATGGTTTGTTTTCATTTATATAAATGTATGATTGCCTATGTTGTATGTGATAATTTAATAAGCATGTTTCTTATTTAAAAAAAAAAGTAAAAAATGCACCTCTAAGAGTCAACCCAGTAGTCAAGGACTTGGAAACACACACAGGCAATAATCTAGCCTTTGAGCATCACATGTCTGCAGTAGTGAGAAAAATCATTCTGTGTTTTGCAGCTTGTAAACAAAGGTATGACATCTAGGTCCAAGGTGGTCATTGTTTCACTGTACTTGACATTCATCAGACCTGCCACTGAGTTCATGCCCTATTTGGTATGTGTCTAACCAGGTACTTCCAGCATTTGGAACATTCAAAGAGGTTCCTCACTAAAACAATACCTGGTGTAAGTAACATGTCCTTTCCAGACCATCTCAAAGCCTTATCCCTGTTTCTGTCTTCTACAGGCTAAGGGGAGATTTATGCATGGCATACAAGGAATTGTCAGATCCCACCCTGGTGGACTTCCTACATGTCCTTCCTGCAGAAAAAGCAACATCAGAAATACCCATTTTAAAGATTTAAACTGTGCCTGTTTATGGAAAAGGACCTGTTGGAGAGACAGTTATGTATTCTAAACTACCTCTTTTCTGAACAGGCTCCCCATCTGTGAAGCAGAGGTCCTCCTTAAACTAATTCAAGTGTAACTTGGACAATTGTATGGGAACTGGAAATTCATCCCTGGTTTGGCACCTGTCTCTCTAATGGACACAAGCAGATGGGAAGTGGTTCATCTCCCAGGCCCATGCTTGTAAATGTTTCATCGTTCAAGCCCCTACTTACACTTTTCAAGGGTATCAGAAGTTTTCAGAGATTTAGGATGCTTTACTAGGCTTAAAAAAAGCCATTGTTGTCATTAGCCTAGTGCACAGTTATGAACCTAAGGATACCTCTCTGTCAATCCAATGAGAAATTATTTGGCAAAGGAAGCTCTGGATCTAAAGAAAGCATCTACCATGTAATGTTTGGTAAAGGTATGTACAGAGGACCAAGTTGCTGCTTTTAGGATGTTCCTTGAGCCCATGCTCTTGTAAAAGGGTCTAGAAGAGGCCACTGCTTTGGTAGAATGTGTTTTTACCGAAGAAGATAAAGATCTTCCATAGTGATTGTAACAAAAGGAAGTGCATTTAGAAATCCAGTTAACAAAAGTTTGTTTAGAAACTGGGTTGCTCAACTTGGATTCTTGAAAAGAAACAAACAATTAGCCAGTCTTGTGGTTGGACTTCGTTTTGTTCAAGTAAAATCTGAGCTGCCTGTGGACATCCAGTGTGTGGAGGATTCTCTCTTCCTTATTCTGAGGATTAGGGAAGAAAGCAGAGAGATTGTTGGCTTGACTGAGGGGATACTCATTGACCACTTAAGGCATAAATGAGGACCTGACCTTCAAAGACACTCTGTCCTTATGAAAAATAAGGAAGGGAAGGATTGCCACCAGAGGTTAGAGCTCAGAAACCCTTCTAGCTGAAATAAGAGCTACTAGACATTTTTTTTCCAAGTGCAGAATTTGAGAGACAGTAGCTGCCATTTCAAAGTGGTGAAGAGTGAGTTTTTAAATGACAAAGTTAAGGTCTCAGGAAGGTAGGATAGCTTTCCCAGGAGGCTTTAGATGGAGGACACGTTTGAGAAACTAATTTACCTCCAATCTGGAAAAAAGATGGGGGATCTAGAAGTAAGCATGCAGAAATGGCTGATATGTGTGCCTTGATCGAAGAGCATACAAGACCAGCTTTAAGTAGCTCACACAAATAATAGAAGATAGTAGGAACTTTATGTATAGGGTCCTGTAATTTAGCATGACACCAAATAGAAAATCTTTTTCATTTAGGTATATAAGATTTCCTGATAGTAAGTTTCCTTCACTCTTGAAAAACATGTAGCACATCCTCAGAAAACTGGGTCTGAAGGGTATCAGAAACCTATCATACAGAATGTCAGATTGAGAGAAGATAGGTTGGGGTGAAGAAGTAAGCCCTTGTGCTGTGAGGTAGTCCAGTCTGTGATGATCCCTGGTTAGGTGGTAGAGAAGGGGGAACCAGTGCTGCCTTGGCTAAAAGAGTCACCAGTAAGATTTTTTATTTGTCTCTCTGGATCTTTAGCAAGAACTTTGGAGGTAGTGATAGATGAGAGAAGGCATAAAGTAACCTACCTGTGGACTTCTCTTGCAGTGCAAGTTTATAACCTACCTGTGGACTTTTCTTGCAGTGCAAGTTTAAAGGGATAAAAAAGATTTTAGTCATTAGAGAGACACTCTGTACCTTGTCTAGAGGTAGAAAGTCCTGCATGAGTTTGGTGTCCGGTCTGCAGCCCAAGAAAACCAGGTCATTGGTGGGGTTCAGTGTGGACATCTTGATGTTGATTGTGAGCCCCAGATTCTGAAGGAGTGAAATAGTGAAACTTGAGATGATATAAATGGATCTGCTGAGAGGGTGCTTGTATTAACAGGTTGTCTAAATATGGGAATATTTGAATTCCCTAAGTACTACAAAAGTCTATGACTTGTTCCTAACACTTTGTGAAAATCCTGGCAGTTGTACATATCCCAGAGAGTAAAGCAGAGAACTGAAAGTGTGATGTACAAGCAGAAAATATCAGAACATTTACCAAAAGAAGGGTGTATTTGGAATGTGGAGGTAGGCATTCTTCAGATATAAGGAGATCACAAAGGCTTGTAGAAGGATGACCGTTAAGAGTCTGAAGTGACAACATCTTGAATTGGGGAACCTTGAGAAAAGTGTTGAAGAGGGACAAATCCAATAAAGATTTCCATTCAACTTCTTTTCTTGACACAAGAAATAGTATGTAATGCAACCTTCCTCATACATGCTGGATTAGCACATGTTCTATAGTATCTTTATCAAGCAGGACATGCATGATGAGGGGTAAGAGTCTTACCTGATTGGATGGTGGATTTCCTTTCAAGCCATTCTTTAGCCCTGTTAAATAATGGAAAGGAGCAATTTGTCAGTGGTTATGAGTTGCCATTTCACTGAAGATGAGATGAGTCTTTTAGACAGGGTGAGTGAGTAGAAAATAGGCTGATTTGTCTGGGCATTGAGGCCTCCCAGTTTTGGAGTCACTGCTTGGGTTATGTTTGAATCTCTTCCTATGTGTTTTCTTGGCCCTTTGTGGAGATGTAGACTCCCTTTGAGAGAAAGAGGTGGGTTTTACTGGATAGTTTATTTGATATCTGGAGACAGAAGTGAGGACAATTTATCTGCAATCCTTCAGAATTTTCCCTTGTTCCTGTAAAATTTTGAACATGTTGGCTGTATCAGGGCCAAGTAAAAGTTTCCTGTTTAAAGAAGAATCTAGTAGCTTGCGTTTAATGTTTTCATGTAAGGACTGAGCACAAAGCTATGTTTACATTCAGATGACAGAACCAAAAGCAGCTGCTCTGGAGGAGGCTTCCACTGTGCCAGCTACCTGTGAGGCTTGAGCCACCATAGACATAGCCTGCTGCTTAATGCATGGACCTTCCATAGTAGCTAACGTTTTATTTAAATTGCTCTTTTGAGTTTGACAGTTTTCATGGTCATAAAGAAATGATGCAAAGATAAAGTGAAGGGGTGAGGGCACGGGTGCATGGCTACATACTGAAATGCATATTATTGATACAAATGAGAAAGGCATTAATTTATTATTATTTATTTATTTATTTTGCATTTGTTAACTGGGTAGTGTCCGGCTGGGCAAGTAGCTTGTTTTCAGCAGAGACCCAGGGAGAAAATGCTCCATAACAATAATACAAAAAAGATTACAAAGGTTTACAAAGAATACACAAAAACTTTAATAGGTACCTACAATCACAATTTACAGAAAGACAATGTAAACAGAAAACATTACATAGCAGGAATGGAAAAAGACAGTGTTTCCCACCATGTGAAGTCATCATGTCGTCACAAAATGGGCAGTATGTTGGTGGGAGAGGGATGGAGTGGGCGGGGTTACTGGTGATGCAAGGGGTGTGGCTTTACTCCAGTTTTAGCCATGACAAAAGGTGGCAGCCCTATATGAAAGTAAAATGATGGATCTTTTAATGGATGAAACTAAATATTTTTTGTGCAACTGTCCTACTGTGCCCAGCTGTGTACTGTAAATAAAACTGTGTTCAGGGTGGAAACGGCTATCCGAGTGCTTCATTTTATTTATTGGTGACTGTTTGGCACTTTTTTCTCCTTTTACTTGGTTTTACTACAGACAGTACTATGAAACTCATTAGATGCATAACTAAAATATTTGAATTCCCTAAGTTCTGCAAAAGGGACTTGTGCCTGACAATTTGCAAAAATCTTGGCAGTTGTACATAGCCCAGAGAGTAAAGCCGAGAACTGAAAGTGTGATGTATAAGCAGAAAATATCAGAACATTTCCCAAAAGAAGAGTGTATTTGGGATGTGGAGGTAGGCATTCTTCAGATTTGAGGAGATCACAAAGGCTTGCAGAAGGATGACTGATAAGAGTCAAGTGACAACATCTTGAATTGGGGAACCTTGAGAAAAGTGTTGAGAAAGGGACAAATCCAATAAAGATTTCCATTCATTTTTTTTTCTTTGTACAAGACTTGAGCCATCATAGACATAGCCTGTTGCTTAATGCCTGGACCTTCTGTAGAAACTAAGGTTTTATTTAAATTGCTCTTTTGAGTCTGACAGTTTTCATGGTCTTAAAGAAATGCTGCAAAGATAAAGTGAAGGGGGGTGGGCATGGGTGCATGGCTACATACTAAATGCATATTATTGATACAAATGAGATAGGCATTAATTTATTTTTATTTAAGGCAAGTAGCTCATTTTCAGCAGAGACCAGGGGAGAAAGCTCCATAACAATAGTACAAAAAAGATTACAAAAATTTTACAAAGATTTACAAAGAATACACAAAAAGTTTAATAGGTGCCTACAATCACAATTTACAGAAAGATAATGTAAACAGAAAATGTTACATTTCCTAAGCTTTACTACAGACAGTACTATGAAACTCATTAGATACATAACTAAAATAAACCATTGTGGTATTTTCATTTGGTAGAAATTAGACAAGGAGAAGTTAGCAGAAAAGAAACATTTGATTGATGGCATGAGAAACTAGCCAGGAGTATTACAGGAGCATAGCCATTGTTGAGTAAGGTATTCCTTTAGGAGGAGTTTGAAGCTATCACTATCTGTGTTTTTTAGGATATTCTGGGGTATTAGATTCCACTGTTTGGCTACTTTGTAGGAGAAGTGAGAGTCACCAAAGTAATTATGGGGCTTTGTTACCTTGAGTATAAGTTTATCAGATTATCTAAGGGTCCAGGTGTTGGTATTTAGTTGCACTAGGTTAGAGTGTGCATGACAGTTTTCAGGTTTGTGGATAATGAAGTGAGCAGTTGTGAGCTGATTGAGTGATAACAGACTGGGAAAGTCAAGCCAGTGTAGTTTTTGAAGAGCTAGGCAATGATGGGTCCTGTTGGGTATATTAGCAGCAAATTGTGTCGATTTATTATAGCAGGTATCAAGTAGATGTAAATCAGACATGCGCAGGTTAGTTAAAAATTGGGAACAGTAGAGGAGAGTAGATAGGAGGTGAGATCTGGGTGTGGCTAGTCTGGCATTTTGAGTGAGGTAAGGTTTAGCCCTATATAGTACACCAAGTTTGTGAACTTTTTAATTGAGTGATACGTGTTTATCAAATGTTAGGTTGTCTATTGTGACACCAAGTAGTTTTGTTTGCTTAACTGGTTCTGTTATAGTGCCATTAGTGGAGTAGATAGAGATGGGAGGTGGGTTTGCTTTGGATTTCCTTTTTGAGAAGATTATTAACTTTGTTTTGTTTGGGTTTAGGATGAGTTGACGTTCATTTAGGTAATTTTCAATGTATAGAAATGATTTTTGCACTTTATCCTGGAGTTCTTGGGATGTGGGAACACAGCAAATAAGAATAGCATGGTTGGCATATTGAATGATAGAAGCAGATTTAGTAGCAGTGGTTAGACTATTTGTGAATATAATAAACAGAAGAGGGCCAAGGCTGGAACTCCAAGGAACCCCAACAGAGAGTGGGAGGAGTGTGGAGAGTTTATTATCCCATTTAATTGCCTGTTGTCGATTAGTGAGGTAGCTAAAGAACCGGTTGAGAGCTGTAGAGTTGAGGTTGAAGGAGGCTAGTGTGCTGAGTAGTAGTTGGTGAGATACCGTATCAAAAGCTTTGGGCATATCAAGGAATATAGTAGAGAGAAACTAGTTGTCCATTGTTTTTGAGAAGGTTGATGTAGTTAGTGAAACGTATGAGGGCTGTGGAGGTACTGTGTTTTGGATGGAAGCCGTGCTGTGAAATAGATAAAAGGTTATTTTTAGTGAGGTGGTCTAAGACCTGCTTTATGGATACATTTCTCTAAGATTTTTGGCTAAGGGTGAAAGAATGGCAATGGGCCGATAATTAGAGAGATCTTTAGATGGGCCTCCCTTTTGGAGGGGAATGATATGGATATTTTCCAGAGTATGGGGACATATTGTTCTGCGATGAAGCGATTGATTAGGATAGATACGGGATAAATGATGGAGCTGGCAGCAGTTTTTAAGAAGTCATTAGGGAGTTGGTCAGCTGCTAGACAGATAGGTTTTAGTTTTGATAGGAGTTTTTTGATATAAGAGGTTTGTATGGGTTTAAAAGAGAAGTTGTGCTTAGAGTTAGTGGAGCTAGGCACTCTAAGTGGTTGGTTAGATTTGTTGTTTAAAAGTGAAATGATAGATGTTCTTCATCTCACATTGCTGCAGTCCTAACACTTGGGTAGTCCGCTGTCCCTCGGTCGGCCCGAATATCAGAGTATAAGGCTGACGTCGGTCAAGGCGCATTTGACTGACATCAGAACGTCAGGGTACAAATGCGCATGACCGACGTCATATCCTCAGTCTTTTTTGCCGCATGGTCCGATGCAGAAGCAGTGTTGCAAGTGCCATTCGGCGTTCTGAAATTTTTCGAATTCGGAGTTTCAGACCGAAGTCAGAGTTGGTTAAGTACCCCGTTGGGGAATATTTTGGTTTTTTCTTGCCTCAGTGGTTTACCGGATGTCAGAAAAAGTGAATAACTGTATTTCTTGTGGGAAACAGATACCGCATAGGGATTACCATAATTTGTGTATACCTTGTTTGGGACCTGAGCACGACGTTGTTGGGTGTCGCGGCCTTTGTGCTGGGTTCAATAAACGCACTATAAAGCCGAGGTTGGATTGTGCCAGGTTGCTCTTTGGGAAGCGCTGCAATTACAATCTGGCGCCGGATGCTCCGGCCGCTTCCTCAAAGAAGCGCAAGGACAAGGCAGTTAAACCTAGGTTAGAGGAGTCGTCCAACCGGACGCCGGTTCTTTAGAGGTCAGTGGAACCGGTGGTTCCGACGGAGGCCTCTGGAGTCCCAGGGAGAAACTGTGTTTTACAGGATGTGGCCTCCCAGGAGGCAGGTCAGGCTGTAGGGGCTTCTCAGGTAACTGTACTCCCTCCCTTCCTAAGGTGTCTAGGCCCTCTCTTCTGCTTCCAAGGCTTCTCCTAGAGGCAGGTCTAGTTTTGCTTCTGTGGGTGTCACTCCTAGTTCTTCAGGTTCAGTGCCCAAGAAGCACATGCTTAAAATGGCAGAAGATTTAATTACTTTGATTAGAGGCTCTATGCCCCCTCCTGATAAGAGGCCTAGGATGGAACCTGTGTTGGGGGATTATGAGCAGGCTTCGGATGTGTCTGAGTCTTCGGCTGAAGACTTGCAGGAGTATTCTCATTATTCTGATTCTGATGTGGATGATTCTACTCCTTCTGCTTCTCCTCCTGAGGATTTTTCTTTTTCAGAGACCCTTCACTCCATGAGAGAGCATTTTAAATGGGAAGGTCAGGATTTCTCTGATTCCAGGAAAAGGCTTAGGGAATTTTTGTTTTTACCCCAGCATAGGCCTTTAGCTATACCTCCTGTTCTGACTGTGGTGGAAGATGTGTTTGCAGAGGCTTCTCTTAATCCTGATTCTTTGCCTCCTGCTCCTGTTAAACCAGATAGGTATTACAGGGTGCCTGAAGCTCATAAGTATCTTTTTAAGAGTCCTAGGGCAGACCCAGAAACTGTTAGCCAGGGGCCTAAGGGTGTTAAGGCTTCTGTTGTCAAGAATCCAGTTCCGGCAGATAAAGAGGCCAGGGCCTTGGATAGGTGGGGAAAGAAAGTTTATACTTCTTCCACTCTAGCCATGAGAGCTTTGAATTGCCAATTTCACATGTTGAAATATCAAAATTATCTCCTTTCACAGTTGAAATCTAAGGTTGATGCTCTGGCGGAAGGTATTGATTGTAAAGAGTTACAAGATTTAGTGCATGTTTCTGAACAGGTGGGTAAGCATTCTTTGCAATGTGGTTTTGATGCTGTTCAGGCCTCGTCTAGGGTGGCTGCCACTGGGTCAGTTCTTCGCAGGCATGCCTGGCTGAGGGATCAAAATTTATCTGACCATGTTAAAACTAGGATTTTGGATGCCCTTTGCAATCTGATGTCTTGTTTGGTTCTCCTGTTGAGGCAGTTTTAAAGAAAATGGAAGACAAGGCTAAGTCTATGCAGACTGTTAAAGATTTTTGCAGGTTCAGCCTCCAAAGTTTAGTAGAAATTGGCCTACTAAAGGGTGGACGTATCCTTCTTATGATTCCCAGTCTAGGGGTAGATCTAGACGTGGCAGGGGCAGAGGTCAGGGCTCTTTCAGGCCTAGAACAGGGAGTTCTCCTGCACAGTCTTCGGGTGAGGGCAGGGGTCAGTCCTTTCGTAAACAGACCCAATGACCTACCTTTTCAGCTGCCAGAACCTTCTCGCCTGGCAGCACCTTTGGAAGGAAGGTTGGCACTTTTCAAAGAAAATTGGAGTTTGATTACCCAAGACAGATGGGTACTGGATATCATACATCACGGTTACAGGTTTTATTTCCATACCTTGCCTCCTTTCAAAGGCATGCCAGACATTCCTCCTCAACAAAGAATAGAGGCTCACAAGCAAATTTCTCTGTTACTCCAAATAGGGGACATACAGCCGGTTCCTATGCCAGAAAGGGGCCTAGGATTTTATTCTCACCTGTTCCTTGTGCCAAAAAAGGGGAACACGTGGAGACCAATTTTGGATTTATCTATCCTCAACACTTATCTGGACATTCCCAAGTTCAAAATGTTGACGTTACAACAGCTTTTACCTCTACTGGGCAAGGATCACTGGATGGTAACTTTGGATCTCAAGGAGGCTTACCTTCATGTTCCTATCAGGCTAAGTTGCAGGAAATATCTGCGTCTCCGGACTGGGACTTCTCACTATCAGTTCTCTGCATTGCCCTTTGGCTTATCTACTGCGCCCAGAGTATTTACGAAAGTTCTGGCTCCAGTGATAGCTTTCTTCAGGCTAAAAGGAATACAAATCTATCCTTATTTGGACGATTGCCTGATTCTGGCTCAAGGAAGGGACGAGCTTCTTCGTCATTTGGAATATGTGATAGCAGTGCTAAGATGCCTGGGGTATTCTGTGAACGAAATAAAGTCCAGTCTAGTACCCTCTCAAGACATGTGCTTTCTGGGTGTAAGACTGAATACAGCATCCCAGATGGCCTTTCTAACCCCGGACAAACAAAAGAATCTTTCCCTTTACTTCCATCATCTATCTCTTCAGTCCGGGCTGACTGCAAGGACAGTCCTTCAAGCCTTAGGGTTCATGGCATCTTGTATTCTGGTGCTTCCCAATGCCAAACTGCATATGAGGAAGTTGCAATGGTATCTCAAAATGTATGGACACAGCACTGCCAGCATCTGGACACTGTCATTCAAATAATACCTTGCATTCAAAAGGAATTTTTGTGGTGGGCTCAGGAATGTCACCTAAACAAGGGACTCTCTGTGACCCGCCAGAGGCGAGTCAAATTTTAACGACGGATGCCTCAGACAAAGCTTGGGGAGCTCATCTAAACAGAAAGTGGATACAAGACAAGTGGCCTGTCAGACTACAGCATCTACATATCAACTTGAAGGAGATGTTAGCAGTCCAGTTTGCATTAATAGCTTTCAAGGATTTACTTCTTCCAGGGCAGGTGTTGATTCTAACAGACAACACAACTGTCATGTGGTACATCAACAAGCAAGGAGGAACACATTCTTATCCTCTATGCAGGCAAGCAATGATTTTGTGGGAGACTGCTCTCAGTTTACAACTAAGTCTTCAGGCAAGGTTTCTGCCGGGAGCACAGAACTCCTTAGCAGATGTGTTAAGCAGACAAATCATGGATCCCCACGAGTGGAAACTGGATCTTCATGTATTTCAGAAATTGACAGTGTCCTGGGGAACAACAGACATAGATCTGTTCGCTTCTCCACTAAACCACCAGCTGCCAAAGTTTTGCACAAAGCGGTTTCATCCCACAGCTTGGAAAGTGGATACTCTTTCTTTCAGTTGGAAAAATCTTCATGTGTATGCCTTTCCACCTCTGCCTCTCCTCCCAAAGGTACTTCTAAAGGCCAGACAGGACAAGCCAAGGATGATTTTGATAGCTCCAGATTGGCCTCGACAGCACTGGTACCCATTACTGAGAAGTCTAGTACAGAAGCCTCCATGGCCTTTGCCTTTGATTCCACATCTGTTGTCCCAGGAGGACAGTCATTTGCTCAATGTCAAACTTCACTCTCTTCACCTAACAGCATGGCATATTCTGTTTTAAACCATAGAGGGTCTGAACTTCCACAACAAGTTTTGAATGTGATTTTGGAAGCTAGAAGGCCTAGTACAAGGAAAGTGTACGCAGATAAATGGAAGAGATTTTTATTTTGGAGTGCAGCTAAGGATTTGGATGTTTCTGAGCCTGATTTAAGTGTGGCTCTTCAATATCTTACTGAGTTATTGGACAAAGGTTTGTCCTTCTCTTCTATTAAGATTCATGCTGCAGCAATTTCAGCTCACTACGACTGTGACCCACCATTGTTTTCTCATCCTTTGTTCAAGCAATTTCTTAGAGGGGCAAAGAATATAAGACCCCCACGAAGGGCTCCTACTCCTGCTTGGGATCTCAATTTTGTGTTGGAGAAACTCACTCTACAACCTTTTGAGCCTGCAGCCACTGCTGAGTTGAAATATTTGTCATGGAAGACTGCTTTTTTGTTGGCCATTACCTCTGCAAGAAGGGTTTCTGAATTGCGGGCCCTTATGGCAGTTGAGCCTTTCTTAATTTTCCATAAGGATAGGGTATCTTTACGTACTAATCCTTCCTTTATGCCTAAAGTGGTTTCTAGTGTGGCTTTAAACCAAACTATTCATTTGCCTACTTTTTATGCAAATCCCCAAACTAAAGGGGAAAAGATTTTGCACACTTTAGATGTACACAGGCAGTTGCGATATTGTTTGGACAGAACTAAAGGGTTCAGACAATCTCAGCAGTTATTAGTTTCTTTTGCTTTGTGCTCTCAGGGCAAGCCCGTGTCAAAACAAACTATTTCTAAGTGGATTGGATTTTGCATTGCTTTCTGTTATTCCCATCATGGCAAAGAGATTCCAGCTGGGATTAGGCCTCATTCCACTAGGGCTACTGCCACTTCAACAGCCTTTTTGAGGGGGGTGGCTACTAAGGATATTTTGGAGGCAGCCACTTGGAGTTCAGTGCATACCTTCTCTAGGCATTACCACCTTCCACTGTACTCTAAATCCAGGGCTGGTTTTGCCACTGCTGTGTTGCAGGGCATTTTGGCAGCTCCTGCTTCATTATAGTTTAGCCATCCTCCCTTACCTCTGCTTTGGGATTCTACCCAAGTGTTAGGACTGCAGCAATGTGAGATGAAGAACATAGTACAGTTTTGTACCTACCATAAATGTAGATGTTCAAGATCCACATTGCTGCAGTCCAATTTACCTCCCTCCTTCCCTCTGTAGTTTGAGGTGGTTGTGTGGGTTGGGTTATCCATCTGAGGTATAATTGTATAATTGTATAATTGTATATATTGTATATATTGTACATATTTTTGGTGTTAGGCTGGTTGGTTGTTTAGTTGTTGTCTATGGGTTTTGACCTTTCTTTTTAGGGTCTTCTGACATCTGGGGCAAGAAAAGACTGAGGATATGACGTTGGTCATGCGCATTTGTACCCTGACATTCTGATGTCAGTCAAATGCGCCTTGACCGACGTCAGCCTTATACTCTGATATTCGGGCCAACCGAGGGACAGCGGACTACCCAAGTGTTAGGACTGCAGCAATGTGGATCTTCGAACATCTACATTTATGGTAGGTACAAAACTGTACTTTGTGATGAAATGCAAGTTAAACTGGGATGCTAAGCATTTAGTGCCATTTGCTGTAGATGATGCACGGGTAGAGGTTTTGCCAGGGTTGAGGAAGTAGTTAATGTTTTGCCAAACCTTTTGTGAGTTATTTATGTGTTTTTGCTGACGGGCAAGAAATTAAGATTTTTTGTTTGGTAATAATTGCTTCTTATGTTTATTAGTTGTTTGTAAGAGGTAAGGTTTTCTGAGGTGTTGGAGGTTTCATAAGCAGTCCAGGCTTTATCTCTTTGTTTAATGAGAGATTTAGCTTCTTTGGTTATCCAAGGTAGGTTTTTAGCTTTGGAGCATATTTTTCAGGTCTATATTGTAACCTCGACCAATTCAAAGAGTGAACGCTCTTTAATCGACCCCTTAAAATCGAAAGCACTAAATCCTGAACACACAGAACAGAGATTTTTTCCCAGGGAAAAAAAAAATCACTGGGCCATTTTCGGGACTTTTCCTCCACTGTGGTGCGATCTTGGAGTTGGTATATTTATGTAGGGGGTGTGGGGGGGCACAGCCCCTCACATCAGGGGGTATGGGTGCAACCCCCCCCACTTTATTTTGTGTTTGTTTGGTTTTTTTTTTTTTTTTTTTTGTGAAGCAGCGATTTTTTTTTCCCCTGGGGAAAAAAAATCACTGTTCCGTGTGTTCAAAATTTAGTGCTTTCGATTTAAGGGGTCGATTAAAGAGTGTTCGCTCTTTTAATCATTCAAAGTTATAATATAGACCCTATTTTCTAATTGCAACAAGGTTATTAAGGATGTTTTGGAAGGTGTCATTAAAATATTGTACAGCTTGGACTAGGTGGAGAGATTTTAAAGGTGACCAGTTGCAGTTTTGAAGTATGGATTCTAAGATGGTAGAGGAAAGGTTTATTTTGTCACAGATGTGTTTGAAAATGACATTATAGGGGGAGTGAATGCATTTCCTTAGCAGAAAGTTTGGGGACTGATCACTGAGAGAATCGGGGATGCACCCAGCATGGTGGACAAGGTTGTGCTCATTGGTTAGTATCCGGTCTAGAATAGATTCTTTCTTAGTGTATTTATCAATTCTAAGGGGGGAGTTTATAGTTGGGGTGAAATTGAATAGATTGATAAAATTGGAGGGGTTGTCAGATGAGCAGGATAGCCAGTCCAAATTGAAATCGCCTAGCACTGTAGTTTCTTGGTTGAAAGTAGAGGATGCCCAGGATAGGAAACTTTCAATAGAAGGTAGATTATTTCTTGTGGTAGATAGGAGGCAATACTTATGATGGTTTTATGTGTATTTACTTCAAATCGGGTGGTTAGATTTTCTGCTTCTGATAGATCTGGGGGAGTACAGATTAATTTTTCAATTTTGAGGAAAATTTTATACATGATGGCAGTAAACACAAGCACAGTGGATAATTATGAATGAAATGCCCAATTGCTAGTTGTTGATTCAGTGCCAATGAGTATTACTTCTGAATATAAGCTTAAAAATGTGTTTATTTTTTCTAATTAATTAACCAGGTAAAACCAGTACTCACAAGCCTCTTTTCATTAGTAACCTAGATTAATTGTCTGGTTAAGTGAAATTCGCTCATATAGTAGGCAAATGGAGGATGAGGAAATCAAACCGTGGGTAGAGGAAGAATGTTATTAGCAGCCTGTAGCCTCATTCCTTTATGCTACACTCCCAAAATTGACCAATTAAGCGGTCATACTTCCTCAAATAAATGTATTTGTAACATATTTAAGGTGCTTAATCTTTATACTCGGTAAGATTGTAACTGTGTGGGCTTACAGTGAAGTGCACCTCAGCAGAGAAGGTGAAGTGAGTTACAGACCAGCTGCCTGCTCAGTTAGCACTCTTGACATGGTGCAGTCAGTACATCTTCTTGTGCTGAGGGTGTTGAGTTTAATATATATATATATATATATATATATGTGTGTGTGTGTGTGTGTGTGTGTGTGTGTGTATATATATATATATATATATATATATATGTGTGTGTGTGTGTGTGTGTGTGTGTATGTATATATATATAGATATATAGGGTCTATATTATTTCACCGAACACTTAAAAAAAGCGAACAATGAATAATCGACCCCATGTACGTGAAAGCTTACAATCTCGAAAGCTCAGAACAGCGATTTTTTTTTTCCCCTTGGAAAAAAATCACTGTTCCAAAAAAAAAAAAAAAAAAAAAATGAAAGAATACATAAAGTGGGGGGGCGTCACCCCCTACATAAATATACCAACTTCGAGATTGCACTACAGTGCTGAAAATGGCAAAGTAATGGAAGTGGCCAAGTGAATTCTTTCCCTGGGAAAGAATTCACTTAAAAGCCACTTCACTGTTTTGCCTTTTCATTGTTTTAAGTTCGGCGTCTTCAGTCATCTAATAGGAACCATATATATATTTTATTTTATTTTTATTTATTTTACATTTGTTGACCGGGCTAGTCTAGCCGGATACATATCCTTTTTCAGTAGAGGCCCGGGGAGAAAAGCTCCCATCCATGTGAACAGTATAGCATTACAATTTTATGGAAATGTTACATTATAATATATAACAAAACAGTAAAAAACCTTATATACATATTTGTAGTGAGAAAATCTTTGGTATAATCTTAGATTGCAAAGGATAAGAAACAGTAAAATAAACATAATATATATGCTAGTAAAGAGAAATCCTAGGTTGAATAGATCAGAAAGGTAGATACGGAGGAGATAAACCTGGTTGATAGTAGGAAGAGAGTAGAAAGTAGGGTAAAGTAAGGCAGAAGGTGTTAATCTGGGGTTGGACAGGGGCATAACCAGTGGGACTTAAAATATTCTCTAAGATTATTTTTGAATGTGGTGAGTGATGTCATAAGTCTAAGGTTATTGGGAAGAGAATTCCATAGCTTTCCAATAGAGTTAGCATAGAGAGCGTCACCACCTATGTTGTTAGATCTGATGGTTAATACTTGATTACTATTTGATGAACGCAGGGAACTGAGGTTGGTATAAGGGGTTAGGATATTGGAGAGTGAGGGGGTTTTGTCAGGTTGATGAATTATTTTAAAGGCTTCCGTGAGTTGATTAATTTTAAGAAGATTGGACAGTTCTAGCCAGCTGAGTTTCTTGAGGTTATAGCAATGGTGTGTTCGATAAGGTGAGCCTGTTATGAATTTGGCTATATGGTGGTAGGTGGTAGAAAGGTTATTGAGCTCACGTTTATTCAGGAAGGAAAACACTGGGGAGGCATATAGTAACGTGGAAAGAAGATGCGTACGGGCAATGGTTAATTTTGCATGTGGAGTAAGAACGTTCCTGATTCTGTACATTGAACCTAGTTTCTTGTTGACAGATTTAATAGTTTGGGAAGTATGGAGATCGAATTTGAGCTTGTAGTCAATAGTGACACCTAATAACTTGGTGTGGGAGACGGGCTCTATGATGGTTCCATTAGAGGATTCCACAAAGAAGGAGCTGGGATTAGACGGTTGTGCTGTTTGGGTTAAGGAGGTGGTAGACGAGGGGAAGAATAAAAGTAACTTGGTTTTATTTGGGTTGAGAATGAGTTTCAGGTCAGAGAGTCTTTTTTCAACTTTGGCAAAACATTGTTGGGTGGCTACTTGCAGTTTCTGGAGAGAGATCAGAGCAGATCAAGGTAGAGTCGCTCGTATTGGATGCAGGTGGAGCTGGGGATGAAAGTGTGAAGGTCATTTATAAAGACAGAGAAAAGAAGGGGACCAAGTATGGAGCCTTGGGGGACACCTATGTTGTTAGGGAGTAGTTGAGATAAACTATTTTTCCACTGGACTGCTTGTTGTCGGCAAGAAAGGTAATCCTTGAACCAGTTTAGGCCTAACTTGTCCAGATGGAGGGTATGAAGAGTTTGGAGTAATAGTTGATGGTTGACCATGTTGAAAGCTTTTGATAGATCAAGAAAGAGTGCAGAGGATATAAGTTTTTTGTTACGGTTGCTATTTACTGAGTCGACAAAGGAGAGGAGGGCAGTGGTAGTACTATGGTGGGGGCGAAAACCATGCTGGGTACTAGACAATAGATTATTGATGGTAAGGTAGTGTAGGAGTTGTTTGTGAACACACCTTTCCAGAATTTTAGCTATTGGAGATAGTATAGCAATCGGCCTGTAATTGGAAGTTTCAGTGGAAGGGCCTCCTTTATGTAATGGAATGATGTACGATATTTTCCAAATAGAGGGGATGTTGGCCTCTGTAATGGATCTGTTGATCAAGATTGATATGGGATAGGCAATGACATCAGAGGCTAGTTGGAGGTATTCTGCAGGGAGACGATCGGCAGCAAGGGAGGACGGTTTTAGTTTTTTTATTAGAATGGATATATGAGGTGGATACTGTATGAAGGTTAAAGGAGCAAGGGGGTAAGTCTTGAGGAATAGTTGAGGATGGAGAGGAAGTGGGTAGATGGTTGGCTAGGGACTGGATGGTCTCTGTAAAGAAAATGTTAAAGGCATTGGCTATTTCTTCTGGTTTTTTACTTGTGAGTTTCTCTGGTATTGGGGTAGAAGATTTACCAGGATGAAGAAGATTGTTAAATCCAGCCCAAAACTTTTTTGGGTTAGACTGATGTTTATCCTGAAGGTGGCAGTAATACTGTTTTTTATCTCGAGTAACATCAGTTTTTGTGGAGTTTCGCAGCTGCTGGAATTTGATGCGATCTAGGGGAGTTTTAGTAGCTCTCCATTTGTTCCAGGCTTGGTCACGGAGTTTAATTTTTGTTTTGGTTTCTTTTGTTAGCCAGGAGCTATACGGTCTTTGGTTCTAACAAGCCTATTTGGGGCATGGGTCGAGAATTTTAGGAAAGTGTCATTGAAGTATGAGACACTCTCGGCTAGGGAAGAGAAGAAAGAATAGACCAGTTACAGGATTTTAGTTCGCTAGAAATAATTCTAGGTTGAATTTTTCTTGTTTCTAATAAGTTTATATAGGGTGGGTATGAAGAGCAGAGTTTGTGTTTTATAATATAAGTGACGAGGTGGTCACTAAGGCTGTTGGGGAGCGCATGCGGTGGTGTAGTTATTAGCATCTTTATTAGTTAGAATCCAGTCTATCGTACTTTCCTTTTGCTGTGCATTACCTATTCGGGTAGGAGTTGTGATATTTTGGGAGAAGCCGTAAAGATTGATTAGGTGGGGATTGGCCTTTGTGGAGCAGTGGGACCAGTCAATATTGAAGTCTCCTATTATAATGGTTTCTTGGGGGTAATAAGTAGCTAACCAACTTAGAGTTTGTTCAAGGTTTTCAAGGTTATTCCCTGGTGGGATATAGGTAACTACAAGATTGATAGTTTTTTGGGAGTTTAGGCAAATCTTTATTGGAATGAGTTCTATATTAGAGACCTGGGGGGGGGGTGCAGAGTGTTTCTAATTAAGTTAAGGCTGTTTTTAAACATTACAGCTATTCCCCCACCCTTTTTGGTTATTCGATCATTCCTTAGGATATTGTAGCCAGGTGGAAGAATTTCTTCATCCTTTGTGGCAGGTTTGAGCCATGTTTCTGAAAGACACATGATGTCCGGGGAGTAGGTGGCTATCATAGCATGTAAGCTATGTACTTTATTATTTATACTTCTTAGGTTAAGGTGAAGAATGAGGAGGGAGGTATTAGGAGTATGGGGTAATGTTGAGGTGGTCGGGTGTAGATGAGAAGCTGGGCCTGGATTAGGGTGGATGTCCCCGTGTTGAGTTATACTTTGTTTTATGTGATCTAAGAGCCTTTGGAGTTTATATAGTATTTTGAGGCTAGATTTACTATAGGTTGGACTGGGGTGTTGGAGGGTTAGGTGCATATAATTGAAGGTTTGAACTTTTCTTGGGAGAAGAGAAAGAACTATGAGGTTAGATGGAGGGTGTGTGTAAGTGGTTGTATGGGCATTAGGAAGAGGAATTCCTACAAGTGTTTGGAGTTCATAGCGTGATAGAAGATAAGGGATAAATAGAAGTAGTGATAGTGAAGGGGTGACGGAATACATGGTTTTTACCGTGATAGAGAGTAGGCGGTAGTAGATGGGAGGGTGGATTGTCAGGGCTTCCTGAATTTTTGGGAGTGGCTAGTTAAGAAGCAAAGGGAGTTGCTAATCGGGCTCGGTCTTAATTGGAGGGAGGAGTGTGGGATGGGCTTGATATCTCTATAAATTTAGAGGTAGTGGGGGCGGGTGGGATATGGGGGCAGGGTGGGAGGCGAGCGAGCCCGAGCGAAGCTAAGCGGAGCGGGGAATACACCTGCCTGGAGGTTGCAGGGCCTTAGAGGCAGCTGGGTATAGTACGGAGCAATACTTAACAAGGTAAACCTTAAATAAAGTTTTTCTTTTACCCTTAAAGTCACTTTTTTACTTTTTAGTTAGAGATGGTGCTGAATTAGGTTGTGCATTACAATAGCAGGAATTCAACGGATCCGACGCCAAGAACCTGGGAGCCACGAGGTGAAGGTTGGTGGGGGGGGCGCCTAGGGTAAGATAGAGAAGATAATCACATTTAAGGCACAATAGTATATAGCTGCTGGAGGATACACAGTACAAAACTATTTATAGGTTTACAGTAGTATGAGCTGAGAGTGCAATGCAGTGAGAGTGAGGCATTAAAAAATCAACAGTTCAACGCACCAAGCAGATTTCACAACTTACTAGCAGACACAGTATGTAATATGGACAAGTACAGTGATGTTTACAGCTCAGTTATGCTACAGAAACATGCGATAGCTACTACCAACTAGTATCGGACTGTTAGACAATGTGATACAGATACAATACGACTATTATTATAGTCTTAAGTAATGTACACCTGCCTGGAGGTATATATATATATATATATATATACACACACACACACACACATATATATATATATATATATATATATATATATATATATATATATATATATATGTATATGTATATATATGCAGTAAACTGATGCCTACAGCAAGACAGTAAAAAGGTTCTAGAGTTCTGAGGAAAGAGATCTTAAAGCAGGAAGTGACAGGAATGTTTTCTTTCTGTAGTTCACTGGGAAAGATGCATCTGATTCTCTGTAACCATTTCTGTAATCCTCATCTTTGGCAAAATGAGAGCAGATGAGTGAGTTAATACACCGCTGCCAAGCTCACTCCGAGAAAATGAAGCCATTTGTGTAAAGTGACATTTCATTCCTGTAACAGAGGTGAAGAGTAAGCTTTAGGAAACCATTCTGCAGGAATGGGAGCTCCTTTTTCAGTTTCTGTATGCCTGAGAGTCCATATGTTTTATATAAGATATATATATATATATATATATATATATATATATATATATATATATATATATATATATATATAAATCTGTGATCCTTACGGCTGTGTGTATTATTCTTTCTTGGAAGTTATGCTGACTCAGAAAACAGTAACAAATTGTTTTATTGTTATTTATGTAGTCTATTCTCTTTATCTGAGAGATGTGGAGTATGACTTGTACCCTTGCAAAACACTTGATTTACTTTGTCAGTGATGTGATTCCCCTAAAATCTGGTCCCTTGTCAGTACTAGGAAGTGTAGTGTCAGTGAGATGCCATTTTAGATAGCATAGAGGAGGCCCTTTTCTTAACTGCTCTTTGCAACTGGCACAAACACATTTATAATCCACTGTAATGTGAGGAAAACCTGCACTTGCTAGGAAATGAGAGATTAGTTGCAACCTGAAATACCACAGAGAAGGCCCTTTATCTGATTGTTCTGTGCAGCTGTCATGAACACATTATAATCCATTATAAAAGTGAGGCAAAGTGTACATGTCTAAAATATGCCTCAGATATTTCTCTCAGCAAGGCTGAGAAAGTAAACTTGCCATGTAGTGGAACAGTAAATATTTCACCAAAAAATGGATTTTTGTCAGACAGTTGATTCCATTGTGTACCAACGAGTTTCAAATCAGTTATCTTTACAAGTCTCATCAGGTTAGCATAGTATAAAGAATTAAACTGCAAAAACATGTAACAAAAATTAAAATCAACATCAAAAATAACTCTCTCAACTGTCCTAATCTTTAATAATGTCCTAATTTTGGCTCAGAGAAAATGATCCTTCTCTCTGGAAACTGGACAATTTTGAGAAAGGAGGGGTCAGTAAATCCATATTCATCATTTAGGACACCCATCCTCTTGTGAACTTTCCAAGTTCATACTGCGGAGACCATCCAGGTGCAATTAACCATAGGCAAGACTGCTCTGCAAATTGTAGCATGTTACAGGCCACCCTCACAAACTCAGGAACCTCACATGGCCTTCCTGAAAACACTAGAGGGATAAATGTATCACCAAACACCATCATACTAGGTGACTTCAATTACCCTAATATAGACTGGGAACACTACTCAAGCCCAAACACCCTAGCCCAAAAGTTCCTGGAATTCATAAACTCAAATGCCATGGAACAACTAGTCACCATCCCACAAGAGGAGATAACATACTTGATCTCATCATCACGAACATGGGAGCACAATGTTCAACACCGGAGGTGTACCCCTCACTGGTGAGATCAGACCACAAACTAATCTCGCTGGAGGTCCTCATCCCACCCCACCTGAAATAAAAAAGACCACAGTAAAGAACTTCTCAAAAGCCGACTTCACACTTCTAAAGACTAGTGTGGTCTCCTTTAAGGGCCCCGAGGCGGCGGAAAACAGTACTCAAGCCGCTGAATCACTTACAAATGCCTTCTACCAGCACCTGCAGGACTGCATGGATAAGGCAATCCCAAGCAAAACAAAGACTCTTTGTACCAAAGGCAAGCATCCAGTCTGGTGGACCCCAGCCATAAACAAACTCTACAACAAAAGGAGGAAGCTACTACAAGATAGAGCAAAATCCTTAAAAGGTAAGACACCCTTGATCACTATAAGTAAAAAAACTAAGAGCTCTCATAAAATCATCCAAAGCAAATTTCGAGAGAAAAATAGCTAAAGACTCAAAAGACAATCATAAGGCCTTCTTTAGCTATGTTAGAAACCTGGGAGGAAACTCCCAGATATGCTCAGACTAGTTCAAAATGATGTGAAGATTACTGATCCTACAGACATTGCCAACATACTGGCTGACAGGTTCAGTGCAAACTTCTCCCCTCCCCAAAGGAGAGATATCTATACCAAACGATTGCAGCCCCCAAACATCTCCAGCGCCCAAGTGAGAACTGCTCTCTCAAAGCAAAAACACAGCATCCATGGGACCTGATGGTGTCCCGGCTGTGTGCTCCATGAACTCAATGAGGAATTAAACCCACAGCTAGGACAGCTGTTTAATCAAAGTCTTACCTCTGGATCATGCAGGAGTGGCGACTGCAACTGTGGTACCACTTCACAAAGGCGGTGCCTCCACCGACCCTGGAAATTACCGGCCCATTAGCTTGACAAGCCTTATCTGCAAAGCCATGGAGAGGATCATAATGGACCTCATAAATAAAGACATAGGAATTTGCAGACTTTGGATCCAACCCAGTTTGGCTTTGTCAAAGGCAGATCATGCCTTTTAAACTTGGTTGACTTTTTCAAACAGTCACCAAAGCCATTGATGAGGAAAGGCAGTCCATACAGCCTACCTCGATCTGGCTAAGGCCTTGATACAATACCCCATTCGGTATCATTGAAAAACTCATCAGCTTAAATGTCAACCCATACATCACAAGATGGGTTGCAAACTGGCTGAGTGACAGAACCCACAGGGTCAGAGCTGCTGGCGCCATGTCAGACTCAAAGCCTGTCACAAGTGGTGTCCCACAGGGCTCAGTCCTGGGCCCACTCTTGTTTGGCATCTACTTTTCAGTACAAGCAAACACAGGAGGGTTATGGCTGACAAAGTTTGCAGATGACTGCAAACTGGGCGCCATAGTAGAAAACACATCTGACACAGATATCCTTCAGAAGGGTCTCACAGAAACGGATAACTGGTGCCAGAGCCACGGCCTAAAGTTAAATGCCAAAAAATGCATAGTCATACCCTTCGGGAAAAACAAGGTTACCCCTAGCTACCAAATAGGGGGCAATCCACTGAGCACAGAAGAAGTTATCAGGGACCTGGGGACCCAGGTTGATAGTAGTCTGTCATTCGACACCCATGTAGCTAAAGTAGTTAGGAAGACCTTCTACATTGCCCACCTTATCATGAAGGGATTCTCATCTAGATCAAGGGAGGTCATAGTCTCTTTTACTCATCACACATCAGACCAATGATTGAGTACAATGCCCCATTCGAATGTATCTGACCCGACACTTGCAGCAGCTGGAGAGGCCACAAAGTTCCTCACCAAAAGGATAAAGGGTCTCAAAAATCTGTCCTATGCTGCCCGACTGAAAGAACTCCAGCTCTATTCAGTCGCCACCGCTTGCTCAGAGGTGACCTTTGCCTAACATACAAGGCCATGTCAAACCCAGATTTGATGAATATGCTTCACCTCAAAAATCTAGATCCATCAGAGCCACAAGGCGGAGACTTAAACCTTGACACGGCTATTAATAGGACGTGCTGGAGGGATAGATTCATCACCCAAAGACTCCCTATGCTGTGGAACAAAATCCTGGTACATGTGAGGCAGAGCACCTCGCTGGCCTTGTTCAAGAGAAATCTTGACCAATGGATGGGAGATCGCAGATATACCCCAGGGATTACCTCAGTGTCACTGCTCGACAGAGGCACAGAAAAATAATGGGTATAGTTCCCCATACTAAAGGGGTGGCCTAAGCCACAAAACGATGGGCTAGGCTTGTAAATGCCCTCGGGCAGATAGCCTAGTATGAACCTATGAACCTATGAACCTATTTATGTAGTCTATTCTCTTTATCTGAGTCAGCATAACTTCAGAGAGAGAATGGCAAAATAAGAGATGTGGAGTATGACTTGTACCCTTGCAAAACACTTGATTTACTTTGTCGGTGATGTGATTCCCCTAAAATCTGGTCCCTTGTCAGTACTAGGAAGTGTAGTGTCAGTGAGATGCCATTTTAGATAGCATAGAGGAGGCCCTTTTCTTAACTGCTCTTTGCAACTGGCACAAACACATTTATAATCCACTGTAATGTGAGGAAAACCTGCACTTGCTAGGAAATGAGAGATTAGTTGCAACCTGAAATACCACAGAGAAGGCCCTTTATCTGATTGTTCTGTGCAGCTGTCATGAACACATTATAATCCATTATAAAAGTGAGGCAAAAGTGTACATGTCTAAAATATGCCTCCAGATATTTCTCTCAGCAAGGCTGAGAAAGTAAACTTGCCATGTAGTGGAACAGTAAATATTTCACCAAAAAATGGATTTTTGTCAGACAGTTGATTCCATTGTGTACCAACGAGAGTTTCAAATCAGTTATCTTTACAAGTCTCATCAGGTTAGCATAATTTTTAAGAAGTATTAGTCACAGTGTTTTATTATAAGACATATTACATGTATAAAGAATTAACTGCAAAAACAATGTAACAAATTTAAAATCAACATCAAAAATAACTTACGTATGATTAGTCTCATTACCTTACACCTCTCAACTGTCCCTAATCTTTAATAATGTCCTTAATTTTGGCTCAGAGAAAATGATCCTTCTCTCTGGAAACTGGAAAAAAGTTTTTGAGAAAAGTGATGGAGTGCAGTCAGTAAATACTAATATTCATTACATTTATAGACTAACTCGCATCCTCTTTTTTGTGAACTTTCCAAGTTCATACTGTCAGTATTTAAAAATTTCACTAATTTGGTGAGTATTTCCCAAGTGACTTTTTGCTTTATCCCTAATTTTTGTTTTAAAAGTTGAGAGCATTACCTGGTATTATCGATTGAATGCAAATTTAGCCAGTACAATGAAAAGAAAATACAGTACAGTGAGCTATACATCATCTTATTTCACAATATACATACATACATATATACATATATTATATATATATTTTTTTATTTGAATCCAGATGTTCTTCGTGTTTCACTGTTGCAGTCAGTACATTTGGGTAATCTGCTGGCAGGTTGCCCTCAGTTGGTCTGAGTAACAAAGTCTTTGGTCCTGCGTCGGTTTCTGTCCCTTCTTCCATGACGTCAGGGGTATAAAACATGCAGCCAACACCATTACATCAGTCTTTCTTGCCGTGCGGTGCCCGAAGCAGAAGCAATTTGCAACTGCCGGTCGGCCGACTCCTGAAATTTTCATTTTAGAGTTTCAGAACCAAAGTCTTCAACTTAAAGCCAAGTACCCCGTTGGGGAAACTTTTTCTTGCTCCTTAACGATGTCAATAAATGTTAATAATTGCATTACTTGTGGAAAGCAAATACCTCATAAAGATTTTAATTTGCACTGTATTCCTTGCCTAGGCCCTGACCACGATGTACCTTGCTGTCGGTTTTGTGCTTTATTTAATCAGCGCACTATCCATCATCGGTACATTTTTGCCTCTAAATATTTCTGTTCTCGGTTTTATTATCCAGAAATGATGTCGGTTAGCCATCCGACTATCTGAATTCCAAAAAAACGCAAAGAAAAAGACAGAGACAGGCCGTCGAGGTCCAAAACTGCTGACGACGCTTCTCCCAAGCCAGTCGCCAGTTCGCCGGTACTCAGTGAGTTGCTTTTGCAGCCCCTGATACCCAATACTTCTGACTCGCAGGCGAGATGCTTCACCTATGGAATCCGCGGATGTCTCTACCTTGGATGGGTCCGGAGCCACTGTGCAGGCACCGGCTTCTGAGGGTGTATTCAGGCCCACAGACTTGCATATTAAACCGACTCCACCTTCCATTCTAAGGCCTATATCTCGATCTATGTCTAAATAACCGAAGCCCAGGCCACATGTTCAGGCCCCTATGCCTAAAACACAAATTATCAAAATGGCTGAAGATCTTATTACTGTAATCAGGGGTAGTCAGCCCACCCCTTCTAAGAGGCCTAGGACTGAGCTTGACTATGAATCTTCTGATCAGGACTCTGTTTCTTCTAATTTTTCCAGTGACCTAGATTTGTCCATACCTACTTATGAGTATTCTGATGCAGAGGATTCCATTCCCTCTACCCCCCCCCCCCCGAGGACTTTTCTTTTGGGGAACTTTATATACCTTAAGGGAGGATTTCTACTGGGAAAGTCAGGAGTTTTCTGAATCGAAAAAGAGGCTTAGGGATTTCCTCCTCCTACCTCAGCATAGGCCTTTGGCTATACCTCCTGTACTAGACATTGTTGATGATGTGTTTTCAGAATCCAGTATGGCCCCTGATTCCCTGCCTTCAGCTCCCAGTAAACCTGACAGATACTACAGGGTTCCTGAGTCCCACAAGTTCCTTTTCAAAAATCCTGTTGCGGATCCAGAAACCATTTCTCAGGGGCCCGAGGGCATTAAGGCTTCTACTGCTAAAAATCCTACCCCTTCTGATAGAGACTCCAGAGTGCTGGATAGATGGGGTAAAAAGGTTTATACTTCTGCAGCCTTGGCAATCAGGGCTTTAAACTGCCAATTTCCTATGCTAAAATATCAACAGCATGTTATAGGACTGCTCAAACAGAAAATGATGTTGATTTCTGACTGTGTGGAAAATAAAGATTTACAGGATTTATTGCATTCTGCTGAACATGTTCGAAAGCATACTTTGCAATGTGGTTTTGAATCTTTAGAGGCCTCTTGCAGGGCTGCTGTTACTGGGTCTGTGCTTAGAAGGCATGCTTGGCTTAAGGAGCAATCTCTGCCTGATCATGTTGAAGCAAAATTGTTGGATGCTCCTTTAAATCAGGACCACCTGTTTGGTAATAAGGCTGAAGAAGTTCTAAAAAAGATGGAAGATAAAGCTAAATGTATGCAAACTGTAAAAGATTTCTTACAAGTGCAACTTCCAAGATTTAGTAGACACTGGCCTACTAAGAATTGGTCCTTTCCAGCTCCTTCCAGATCCACTCAAGCCAAACCCAGACACACCAAAAGCACCAGGTTTCAGTCCCAAGGGACTCTCAGAACTAAGCAGTGGGGAGCCTCCTCTTCCAAATCTGGAAATAACAAGACACCCCCTATGGTAAACAGTCTCAATGACTTTCCTTTAAAATTACCAAACACTTACCTTTTAGCCACCCCTTTGGGGGGAAAGATTGCTCTTCATGCAAAAAACTGGGAACTCATAACCCAGGACAAATGGGTTTTAAATAGTGTCCCAGGGATACAGATTTCATTTCCACACTTTGCCAACACCAAACAGATGGCCAGACCTGCCTCCAAATCAGTGGGCAGAGGCTCAGAAACAAGTACTTTCCCTCTTAAACATGGGGGCTATTCAGCTGGTACCAGACTAGGAAAAGAGACAAGGTTTCTATTCCAGGCTTTTCCTGGTACCCAGAAAAGACAAATCATGGCGTCCAATTCTGGACCTGTCTACTCTAAACACCTTTCTGGACATTCCAAAATTCAAGATGCTGACTCTTCACCAGTTACTTCCTATGCTAGGCAAAGATGCCTGGTTGGCAACTCTAGATTTAAAAGAAACTTACCTGCATATCCCAATCAGGGGATCTTGCAGAAGATACCTACACTTCAAAGCAGACTACTTGTATTATCAGTTCTCTGCACTGCCCTTTGGCTTGTCTACTGTGCCCAGGGTATTCACAAAGTGCCTGGCTCCATGCATTTTGCAGGCAAAGAAATATTCAAATATATCCATACCTGGCCGATTGTCTAATTCAGGCAGAAAACCAGGCCATACTTATAAATCATCTGGCATTTGTAAAAAAGGGTTCTGACTTGTCTAGGGTACACCATAAATGAAAAGAAATCACAACTGGTACCCTCTCAACACATTACATTCCTGGGTGCAAGCTTGAATACAACTGCCCCAGATATCTTTCCTCATGCCAGAAAAGCAAATTCATTTGGTAACTTACTTCAAACAAGTGGCTACAAAAACCCTGCTATCTGCAAGACAAATACTGCAAGCCTTGGGGTTCATGGCCTCCTGCATTCTTCTAATTTTGTATGCAAGACTGCATATGAGAAAATTTCAGTGGTACTTAAAAAGTCTATGGAGTCAACATTGTCACAGCCTGGAAACAATGATTCCTATCATACCTTGCCTACGCCTGGAGTTCCTGTGGTGGGCAGAGGCCTGCCACCAAAACAAGGGACTGCGATTCACACTACCCCCTAGCCACCCAAACCCTAACTACAGACGCATCAGACTGTGCATGGGGGGCTCACCTGACAGGGAAGTGCATTCAGGGCAAATGGAACCCAAATCAAATGTACCTACATATCAATCAAAAAGAAATGTTAGCTGTACAGAATGCTCTGACAGCCTTCAAGGACTACATTCATCCAGGACAACTAGTGGTAAAGACGGACAACACCACGGTTATGTGGTACATAAAAAAGCAGGGGGGTACATATTCCTACCCCCTCTGCAGACTAGCCATGGCATTGTGGAACACAGCCTTGAGCTACCAAGTGCAACTACAAGCTCAATTCCAGCCAGGAAAACTGAATACACTGGCAGATGGACTAAGAAATCTCATGGACCCCATGAGTGGAAACTGGAACCATGGATTTTCAACATGTTGACAAACAAATGGGGGAGCCCAGACATAAATCTATTTGCCTCCCCCCAGAACTACCAGTTGGACAAATATTGCACAAGGACTCGTCACAAAAAAGCCTGGAAAGTGGCTGCTCTGTCCTTCAGCTGGAAAAACCTATCAGTCTACGCCTTTCCCCCTCTGCCTCTGCTCTTCAAAGTTCTGCTAAAAGTCAAACAGGACAAACCAAAAATTATTTTGATTGCTCCAGACTGGCCATGCCAACACTGATACCCACTCTTGTGCAGTGTGTCACAAATATCTCCATGGCACCTGCCTCAGACACCTTCCTTACTGTCTCAGCAGGAGAACCACATTCTGCACCCTCAGCTCCCAACATTGAACCTTGCAGCTTGGCTAATCACTTAAATTCACCCTTAGCATCTCTCAGCAAACCTGTGATCGATGTCATCTTGGAGGCGAGAAGACCTAGTACTAGAAAATCTTATGCTGACAAATGGAAAAGATTCTGTGCCTGGAACCAATCTTTAGTGATGAGCACAGCTGTGCCCAATTTACCTCAGATTTTGCAATACTTAACTGAGATGTTTCTCAAGGGCCTGTCTTTTTCCTCTATTAAAATCCACGCTTCAGCTATTTCAGCTCACTATAACAGAGAACCACCCCTCTTTTCTCATCCCCTGCTCAGACAGTATGTCAGAGGGGCAAAGAACTTGAGACCACCCTTTGGATGGTAACTAGCCTGTGCTTACTTCTACCACCCAGGAGAGCTTATACCCCTGTCTAGGACCTTAACTTTGTTTTGGAAAAGCTCACTTTACCTCCTTTCGGGCCAGCTGCTACTGCAGACTTAAAATTTCTTTCTTGGAAAACAGCCTTCCTCTTCGCAATCACTTCAGCTAGAAGGATATCTGAATTACAGGCCCTTATGGCAGTGGAGCTTTTCATCATCTTTCATGCGGACAGGGTATCTCTGAGGGCCAATCCATCCTTCATGCCCAAGGTGGTTTCCAGTGTGGCTCTTAACCAGTCCATTCATTTGCCAACCTTCTATCCCAATCCACAAAACAAAGGGGAATGGATTCTGCATTCCTTGGATGTGCACAGACAACTTTGATTGTACTTGGACAGAACTAAATTTCAAAGAAAATCTGAACAATTGCTAGTGGCATTTGCTGCTGGGGCAGAGAGGAAGGCTATTTCAAAACAAACCATTTCTAAATGGATAAGCCATTGCATTAATTTCTGCTATATAAGCACCATGGAAAACCTATCCCCCAGGGGATCAGATCTCATTCCACCAGGGCTGCATCTACTTCTACGGCCTTTCTCAGAGGTATTCCTACCAGGGATATTCTAGAAGCTGCTACCTGGAGTTCAGTGCACACTTTCACCAAGCATTATCATTTACCAATTTTCTCTAAATCCAGAGCTGGCTTTGCCACTGCAGTCTTGCAGGGCCTTATAGCTGGCCCTAATGCTGTATAAATCTATCCTCCCAACCATAGCTGTATGAATATACCCAAATGTAATGACTGCAACAGTGAAACACGAAGAACGTAGTACAGTTGTGTATAGTTACCATAAATGTAGATGTTTGAGTGTATTCACTGTTGCAGTCCTGGTTACCCTCCCTCCAGCCCCCTGTTTTTCTCTTACTATACCTCTACTTTCTTTTAATATGCTTAAAAGCTTTTGGTGTATTTGCTTTTAGTTGAAGATATATTTTTGCGTTTTTAATTTTATTTGCTCCCCATTTGGGGGGCACCTGACATCTAGGGCAAGAAAACTGATGTAATGGAGTCGGGTGCATGTTTTATACCCCTGATCACCTGACGTCATGGAAGAAGGGACAGCAACCGACGCAGGACCCAAGACTTTGTTACTCAGGCCAACTGAGGGCAACCTGCCAACAGATTACCCAAATGTAATGACTGCAACAGTGAATACACTCGAATATCTACATTTATGGTAAGTGTACACAACTGTACTTTTCATTGAAGTGAATTCAAAGGTGTATTCTTTAGATGGGTCTATATTATATCACCGAACGCTTAAAAAGCGAACGATGAATAATCCACCCCATGTAAGCAAAAGCTTGCAATCTCGAAAGCTCAGAACAGCAGTTTTTTTCCAAGGGAAAAAAAATCGCTGTTCCAAAAAAAAAAAGAAAAAGAAAATTGAAAGAATGCATAAAGTGGGGGGGGGGCTTTGCCCCCCCACTGCTTAAATATACCAACTCCGAGATCGCACTACAGTGCCGAAAATGGCAAAGTAACGGAAGCGACCAAGTGAATTCTTTCCCTGGGAAAGAATTTGCTTAAAAGCCGCTTTGCTATTTTGCCTTTCCGTATTTTTAAGTTCAACCAAGGCACATTCGATAGAATGCATCTTCAGTCATCTAATAGGAACTCCTTTACATTATACCACTCACATTCAGAATATAATTTTCTTTGCAGCATAGAAACAAGTGGTTTGAGCAAAACCACATACAGTGATACTGTGCTGCCTTCCCAAGATTAAAATCAAAAGGTCAACATGCAGCCAGATTCAGTAAAGTCTACATGGTCCATTTGCACTGTGTGCTCCATTTTGGATTCATTAAGCAGCACTCACTGCCGCGCAAACAAGGTAAGCACTGTGGCATTCTAATTACAACATAAGCAGCTGAACTGTATGCTGATCAACCAATTCAAAATGGAGGAGCTATTCATCAAGCTGTAAAGCAATAGTGTAGACTCAGTGCTGGTTTTCCCTGCAAGTTCCAAAACCTCTTGGAATGCAGTCGTGGAAACTAGCCTACACGGAAAGAATGTTAGGGGCTGCTGTTGCTTTAATTCATTTGTTTGTGCAGCAGGATGAAGACTATGCTGCTGCTGCTGCTGCTGCTAACAGACCAAGTCTAAGGAGAAGAGTTTTCAGACCCCATTTAACTTATCATAACCTACATGATGTGGAAATTGTAGAGCACTACAGGGTGGAAAGAGACACACTACAGGAATTCTGTAACCTCTGTCGTCCTCATCTCAGAGCCAGGGTAAACCGAGGGGAACCTATCCCAGTGGAGACAAAGATACCTGTAGCACTTAGAATCTTAGATACAGGTACCTTTCAGAAAATAACAATGGACATGCTGGGGTGTCACAGGCATCAGGATCTAGGATCCTCCATCAATTCCTCAATACTATGCTCCAGCATGCCAGTGGCCAGATATATTTTCCCCGTACTTTTAAGGATAGGGCCAAAAATATGCAAGGAGTTCTACCATGTAGCACACTACTCAGACGTACTGGGTGCCATAGATTGCACACATATAGAAATTAAGGCACCCCCCAGGGAACAGGATAGGGTCTACATAAAGAGAAACGGCTTCCACTCTGTTAACTGCCAAGTTGTGTGTAATGCCAAGGGAATCATCTTCAACATGTGTGTGTTGGCATCCCTGGCAGTCACCACAACTCAAATATCTTGCACACCTCCCAACTGTATCAAATGTTTTCTAGGGGGGATATCCCACTGGGTTGTTTACTGGAGGATGCAGGTTATGCACTGGAACCGTGGCTGATGACACCCATCAGAATTGCATAAACACCTGCTGAAGGATGCCATAATGAAGCACACACTCAAACTGGAAATACCATCGAGCATGTGTTTGGGCTGCTGAAGTCACTGTTCTAGTGCCTAGGTACATCTGAGGGAGCCCTGCAATACAGTCCATAGACATGCACTGAAATATTCACAGTATGTGCCATGCTACACAGCATCATCATAAGAAAATAGCTTCAGCAGGTTCAGTAAGACAAGGAGCACACATCCCACCACCAATGCCAAGGTCACCACATCCACACGCAGATGAGGAGTCAGGGGGAACCACCTGCTACTGTGGGTGTAGGCAGAAGTAGATGTGCTCAGTATTCCCTCGCATTGGCTAAGAGACAACACCTAGCACACTCAGTCACCACCTAAGGGCCTAATACCTTTGTCCTATGCACATACTCATACTAACATTAATGCCAGTCAACTCTCACAACCTTTACCTCCCCACACATTGGCTGTGTCAGCCTTGAATTAAAACTGTTGCAGCTGCTGCATTTACAGGATTAGTATTGAACTTGGAGTGTATTGTGTAATAATATGAATGCGTGCCATATCCTTGCATTTCATTACTTGGTACTGTAAGCAAATGAAAGGTGGGAGATTTGTACAGAAGTTACCTCAACATGTGACAGCAGAGACCTTTTTGACTTATATGTGTCCATTAAGTAGTAGGCTGCAGGCATCAAAGATTCACACAGTCATACCTCTCAGACGTACTGATGATCACTGCATGCCCTCTGTTTAGCATCATTTGTTTGTACTGGAAAATCATTAGGAGAGATTTTAGAAAGTAATGACACACAATGCAGTTTCAGACTTCACAACTCTCACATGATCATTCACAATAAAGTTAGGAAATGTTGATGCTATCAGCTGTGTAACTTTCTAGGATCAGTACAAGTCAAAGGAACAATTACCAGTTCAATATCACAAATGTAGATATACTAAGTAATAAGTCAGCTATGCACTCTGAGCATCAGACACAAAGCTTATGTATCCCTGAATCCAAGACATACAAAACAGGGATATGGCAGTTATCATCACGTGCATAGGGTATTGTGTGTGTGTGTTGGGGGGCAAGAATCCTAGGGTGACACGAAAGGTTGGTGAGTGTGTGTGTGAGTAAGAAAGAGAGGCAGGCAGACATTTGGATAAACCAACAATTGGCCAGTGAGACAAAATGAGTTTTAACCTACACAGCTGAACCATGTAATTGTTGTGTGTCTGTAGGGGTACTCCAGGTGAAATTAGTGTGTGAGTGTCTGCATGAACACAGCCAAGTTCTGTTCTAGCTCTTTATCTTGGTATGTCAGACTGGTGTGAGCTATGCACAGTAGAGGTGGAAGTTCATTGTTGTCATCCCCGACCATGAGAACTGGCTCTGCCAGGAGTTGCACTGGCATGTCCACACCCATGGTTAGATGCACTGCTGCTGCCTGAACATGTCTGATGTGTGCTGGAAGAGCTTCCTTCATGAGCACACCCAGGACCCATGACCCCATGGCCTGCCATGTCTGGGTGTGGACAGCTCACCCACAGATGGAGCACTGGAAGTACTGCCACAATGGGAGTGTGAGCGGGCACAGCCACATTTGCTAACAGCAGATGATTTGGTTGACCTATGCCATGAGGATGCCATTCCCCACCCACCAGATGTTCCTTCACAGACACCACTCATTCCATCACAAACACCCCTCATTCCAATGTGTCATTCATCCGATCCATTGAATCTGCAACATGGTGGAGGCAATCAAACATTTCAGCCTGTGCCACATCTACAACCCTAAACATTTCTCTGAAGCATGGGAACATACCTGTGCCTTCATGACGGCCTTAAACATACATTGAGTGGCATGGGAAGAGACACCTGAATCAGGTAGAGGAGGGACAGCAGGCCTCCTCCGAACACCCCTAACAACCCTCCTGCATGGTAGCTTCCCTACATTTTGGCTACAGCCAGAATTAAAAGGCACGGAAGCTGCAGTAACCACACTTCTCTGATCAGTTACCTCACCCGCCACCTGTCCAATATCAGATGGCTGACTGGAATGGGTAGGCGTGGGCCTTCTGGCTGTGTCTGGAATTGCAGGAGATGGCTATATAAAAACCTCGGAGTCAAATTCAACCTCTGCACCCCTCAACTGTGCCTCTGGCCGCCTTCATCATCAGAGTCTGCTGGTACACTGACATCAGGTGGTAGAAGTCCCATACTTCCACTGTCAGGATCACCTGTGATAAAAAACAACAAGCACAGGAACAATTCTTACTAAACAACTGTACTCCAATATATGCTAACAAAACAACAGTGCCACCACCATTAGACAGAAACAACAGTCCTCACATCAACATCACAAACTAAAATATTTCTTTAAATTTCTCAACAGTAGTGACATAAAAATGTTTGGCTTACCATGTGCAAATGAGGTTATTCACTGCAAGCCAGATGGTCCTGGATGAAGTTAAGCAAAAGTAAGGACAACATATCATAACTAACAGTAACACAGGTGGTAATACGTTTAACCCTTTATATGTCCATTAACTATACTTTCAACAAGAATTTGGATGACAACTCCAACCTAAGCTAATCAATCAGAATGGGTTAACTGTAGCAATTTTCGGCCCCCCCCCAAAAAAAATTCTTATAACACAGAAGTAACTTATTGTTTGCAGTTGTTTTACTATACGACAGTATTCAACAATTGATATACCAAAACCTACCTGGAAGCTCTTCCTGGAACATGCCTGCTTTCCCTGAAAATGTTACACTGATTTTGAGGACATGCTATTCTGCACTTTCCTAGGAGCTGTCTGGATCCCTGACACCGTATAGAAACTCTTCATTGGTGTTAGTGGCATTTATTTAGCAGCTCCCCTGGTCCTCATCTGATCACAGTCTGCTGTAGCTGCTCTCCTCCATGCAGATGTCATGTCAGTGGCCCCATGGTGCACTTGCTCATATGTTCTGCCATGGCCATCCATGGCATTAACATCATCCACAAGGACCCAAGACTTTGTTACTCAGGCCAACTGAGGGCAACCTGCCAACAGATTACCCAAATGTAATGACTGCAACAGTGAATACACTCGAATATCTACATTTATGGTAAGTGTACACAACTGTACTTTTCATTGAAGTGAATTCAAAGGTGTATTCTTTAGATGGGTCTATATTATATCACCGAACGCTTAAAAAGCGAACGATGAATAATCCACCCCATGTAAGCAAAAGCTTGCAATCTCGAAAGCTCAGAACAGCAGTTTTTTTCCAAGGGAAAAAAAATCGCTGTTCCAAAAAAAAAAAGAAAAAGAAAATTGAAAGAATGCATAAAGTGGGGGCTTTGCTTAAATATACCAACTCGAGATCGCACTACAGTGCCGAACGGCAAAGTAGCAGGCGACCAAGTGAATTATTTCCCTGGGAAAGAATTTGCTTAAAAGCCGCTTTGCTATTTTGCCTTTCCGTATTTTTAAGTTCAACCAAGACACATTCGATAGAATGCATCTTCAGTCATCTAATAGGAACTCCTTTACATTATACCACTCACATTCAGAATATAATTTTCTTTGCAGCATAGAAACAAGTGGTTTGAGCAAAACCACATACAGTGATACTGTGCTGCCTTCCCAAGATTAAAATCAAAAGGTCAACATGCAGCCAGATTCAGTAAAGTCTACATGGTCCATTTGCACTGTGTGCTCCATTTTGGATTCATTAAGCAGCACTCACTGCCGCGCAAACAAGGTAAGCACTGTGGCATTCTAATTACAACATAAGCAGCTGAACTGTATGCTGATCAACCAATTCAAAATGGAGGAGCTATTCATCAAGCTGTAAAGCAATAGTGTAGACTCAGTGCTGGTTTTCCCTGCAAGTTCCAAAACCTCTTGGAATGCAGTCATGGAAACTAGCCTACACGGAAAGAATGTTAGGGGCTGCTGTTGCTTTAATTCATTTGTTTGTGCAGCAGGATGAAGACTATGCTGCTGCTGCTGCTGCTGCTAACAGACCAAGTCTAAGGAGAAGAGTTTTCAGACCCCATTTAACTTATCATAACCTACATGATGTGGAAATTGTAGAGCACTACAGGGTGGAAAGAGACACACTACAGGAATTCTGTAACCTCTGTGTCCTCATCTCAGAGCCAGGGTAAACCGAGGGGAACCTATCCCAGTGGAGACAAAGATACCTGTAGCACTTAGAATCTTAGATACAGGTACCTTTCAGAAAATAACAATGGACATGCTGGGGTGTCACAGGCGTCAGGATCTAGGATCCTCCATCAATTCCTCAATACTATGCTCCAGCATGCCAGTGGCCAGATATATTTTCCCGTACTTTTAAGGATAGGGCCAAAATATGCAAGGAGTTCTACCATGTAGCACACTACTCAGACGTACTGGGTGCCATAGATTGCACACATATAGAAATTAAGGCACCCCCCAGGGAACAGGATAGGGTCTACATAAAGAGAAGCGGCTTCCACTCTGTTAACTGCCAAGTTGTGTGTAATGCCAAGGAATCATCTTCAACATGTGTGTGTTGGCATCCTGGCAGTCACCACAACTCAAATATCTTGCACACCTCCCAACTGTATCAAATGTTTTCTAGGGGGGATATCCCACTGGGTTGTTTACTGGAGGATGCAGGTTATGCACTGGAACCGTGGCTGATGACACCCATCAGAATTGCATAAACACCTGCTGAAGGATGCCATAATGAAGCACACACTCAAACTGGAAATACCATCGAGCATGTGTTTGGGCTGCTGAAGTCACTGTTCTAGTGCCTAGGTACATCTGAGGGAGCCCTGCAATACAGTCCATAGACATGCACTGAAATATTCACAGTATGTGCCATGCTACACAGCATCATCATAAGAAAATAGCTTCAGCAGGTTCAGTAAGACAAGGAGCACACATCCCACCACCAATGCCAAGGTCACCACATCCACACGCAGATGAGGAGTCAGGGGGAACCACCTGCTACTGTGGGTGTAGGCAGAAGTAGATGTGCTCAGTATTCCCTCGCATTGGCTAAGAGACAACACCTAGCACACTCAGTCACCACCTAAGGGCCTAATACCTTTGTCCTATGCACATACTCATACTAACATTAATGCCAGTCAACTCTCACAACCTTTACCTCCCCACACATTGGCTGTGTCAGCCTTGAATTAAAACTGTTGCAGCTGCTGCATTTACAGGATTAGTATTGAACTTGGAGTGTATTGTGTAATAATATGAATGCGTGCCATATCCTTGCATTTCATTACTTGGTACTGTAAGCAAATGAAAGGTGGGAGATTTGTACAGAAGTTACCTCAACATGTGACAGCAGAGACCTTTTTGACTTATATGTGTCCATTAAGTAGTAGGCTGCAGGCATCAAAGATTCACACAGTCATACCTCTCAGACGTACTGATGATCACTGCATGCCCTCTGTTTAGCATCATTTGTTTGTACTGGAAAATCATTAGGAGAGATTTTAGAAAGTAATGACACACAATGCAGTTTCAGACTTCACAACTCTCACATGATCATTCACAATAAAGTTAGGAAATGTTGATGCTATCAGCTGTGTAACTTTCTAGGATCAGTACAAGTCAAAGGAACAATTACCAGTTCAATATCACAAATGTAGATATACTAAGTAATAAGTCAGCTATGCACTCTGAGCATCAGACACAAAGCTTATGTATCCCTGAATCCAAGACATACAAAACAGGGATATGGCGCAGTTATCATCACGTGCATAGGGTATTGTGTGTGTGTGTGTTGGGGGGCAAGAATCCTAGGGTGACACGAAAGGTTGGTGAGTGTGTGTGTGAGTAAGAAAGAGAGGCAGGCAGACATTTGGATAAACCAACAATTGGCCAGTGAGACAAAATGAGTTTTAACCTACACAGCTGAACCATGTAATTGTTGTGTGTCTGTAGGGGTACTCCAGGTGAAATTAGTGTGTGAGTGTCTGCATGAACACAGCCAAGTTCTGTTCTAGCTCTTTATCTTGGTATGTCAGACTGGTGTGAGCTATGCACAGTAGAGGTGGAAGTTCATTGTTGTCATCCCCGACCATGAGAACTGGCTCTGCCAGGAGTTGCACTGGCATGTCCACACCCATGGTTAGATGCACTGCTGCTGCCTGAACATGTCTGATGTGTGCTGGAAGAGCTTCCTTCATGAGCACACCCAGGACCCATGACCCCATGGCCTGCCATGTCTGGGTGTGGACAGCTCACCCACAGATGGAGCACTGGAAGTACTGCCACAATGGGAGTGTGAGCGGGCACAGCCACATTTGCTAACAGCAGATGATTTGGTTGACCTATGCCATGAGGATGCCATTCCCCACCCACCAGATGTTCCTTCACAGACACCACTCATTCCATCACAAACACCCCTCATTCCAATGTGTCATTCATCCGATCCATTGAATCTGCAACATGGTGGAGGCAATCAAACATTTCAGCCTGTGCCACATCTACAACCCTAAACATTTCTCTGAAGCATGGGAACATACCTGTGCCTTCATGACGGCCTTAAACATACATTGAGTGGCATGGGAAGAGACACCTGAATCAGGTAGAGGAGGGACAGCAGGCCTCCTCCGAACACCCCTAACAACCCTCCTGCATGGTAGCTTCCCTACATTTTGGCTACAGCCAGAATTAAAAGGCACGGAAGCTGCAGTAACCACACTTCTCTGATCAGTTACCTCACCCGCCACCTGTCCAATATCAGATGGCTGACTGGAATGGGTAGGCGTGGGCCTTCTGGCTGTGTCTGGAATTGCAGGAGATGGCTATATAAAAACCTCGGAGTCAAATTCAACCTCTGCACCCCTCAACTGTGCCTCTGTTTGGCCGCCTTCATCATCAGAGTCTGCTGGTACACTGACATCAGGTGGTAGAAGTCCCATACTTCCACTGTCAGGATCACCTGTGATAAAAAACAACAAGCACAGGAACAATTCTTACTAAACAACTGTACTCCAATATATGCTAACAAAACAACAGTGCCACCACCATTAGACAGAAACAACAGTCCTCACATCAACATCACAAACTAAAATATTTCTTTAAATTTCTCAACAGTAGTGACATAAAAATGTTTGGCTTACCATGTGCAAATGAGGTTATTCACTGCAAGCCAGATGGTCCTGGATGAAGTTAAGCAAAAGTAAGGACAACATATCATAACTAACAGTAACACAGGTGGTATCGTTTAACCCTTTATATGTCCATTAACTATACTTTCAACAAGAATTTGGATGACAACTCCAACCTAAGCTAATCAATCAGAATGGGTTAACTGTAGCAATTTTCGGCCCCCCCCCAAAAAAAATTCTTATAACACAGAAGTAACTTATTGTTTGCAGTTGTTTTACTATACGACAGTATTCAACAATTGATATACCAAAACCTACCTGGAAGCTCTTCCTGGAACATGCCTGCTTTCCCTGAAAATGTTACACTGATTTTGAGGACATGCTATTCTGCACTTTCCTAGGAGCTGTCTGGATCCCTGACACCGTATAGAAACTCTTCATTGGTGTTAGTGGCATTTATTTAGCAGCTCCCCTGGTCCTCATCTGATCACAGTCTGCTGTAGCTGCTCTCCTCCATGCAGATGTCATGTCAGTGGCCCCATGGTGCACTTGCTCATATGTTCTGCCATGGCCATCCATGGCATTAACATCATCCACAATCCACCACCAAATTTGCATTCTTTGTGACATATCTTCCCATCCCCCTTTCAAGCAGGAAGGCACCATGTTGCCTAAAACAATTGATAACTTGGTTTACTGTATCAGTAAAGGGTGGTCTTTGAGGATTAAGACATCTGGGTGGCATAGCCCTAGGTGTCCTAAAAGACAGCAGAAGGATAATACACATAAGTATCACATAAATGCAAAATAACTGTTCCCAGATAAAACAGAAAAGGTAACATCTCAGTATTACCCATTTGGAGAAACATAAAAGTCTAGAGATTTGAAATATGAACAACTGGCTAGATGCAAAAAAGGAGAGCAGCAATAGCAAAATACCCTGTTTGTGCCATAACAGAAATGCAGCTTTGCTCCACCCCCAAAAGAGCAAGCAAATGACACATTTCGCTAAGAAACCATCTTTGAAATGCTAAAAGTGCTATCAAATGAACTGTCGGTGAGACATGTCTACAGATATATCACAGAACATTCCATCTTAAGGTATTGCCAGTCATGTATACCTGTGAAATGCCTTGACAAACATGCCCATGGCATCAGTACACTTCTGACTAACGTATACAGATAAAAGTGTAAAAGCCTTTGCTTCAGATTTTTCTTAATTACATTCCAGCATGTGCATTATGTAGCTGACAAAATGCAAGCATACCGTCTCACGTTCAGTAATTCTCTATGCCGATATATCCCAAAATAATAACCCCTGTTCAGTGTTCTCCACATAAACAAGTCTCCTCACTTTCAGTTTTTTTCGCTACACGGTATCCTTTTTATATGGTGCAGATGTGAACTGATTGGAATTGCTGAATCCCAAATACCTGGTTCCATGTAGGAGATGTAAACATAGTCCAGGGACTCCCACAGTGTTTTTGTTTAATGGATTACAGCTGTGAATGGTTACTGGTTGGGAGAAGGAAAGCACAGCAGCACTGCAGGGCTGCCCTACATCCAATGGGTGTGTCAGGTTAGACTAGTTAGTGTTAGATGTAAGGTTGGAAATGTAAGTAAGCAGCACACAATTTACAGGTTCTGCTCATTAACATCCAACCTCCCCTTCATTTGTTGGTAACTGCATATGATATTATTTCCATTTAATATCTTCACACATTTTAAGGCCAATGGTATAGAATGGCTTACAGACTGCATGTCTCAGATTACTGGTCAGATAAGAGAAGAATGACCAGCAAACACAGAGAGAAAAAACAGAGCTGTATATTTGCAAGCAATAATCATAATTGGTTGTGTGATCACTTAATGCACTATATCCAGAAATAATAAATGTACAAATAACAGTTTGTGGTTTCCTATTACTGTAGATAATGTTGCATTTGGCTGTATGCAGAATGATTTCATTTCCTTGCTGCAAAGCTGTTTGTGTGACAAAGAAGGATAAGGCATACTTGTGTTTTGAGGGTTCATTGGAGTGAGGGTTCAAATCCAGATCTTTGTTGACAAATCTCACGTGAACCAACATTTTCTAATGTGTATGTCATAGACCTATTTTCCTCACTTCAACTACTTGTCCCTTTTAACTTTTCTCTTTTTTCTTTCTTGTTTTTTTTTTTTTTTTGGGGGGGGGTAATGTGCGAGATGCGGTGCTTAGCACAATCACTGGAACAGAGGAAATGAGTGTCAGTTTTGGCTGTACTTCTCTTGTTTGAGAAAAGTGTGGCAGTGCACAAACTGGACAACTGGGGTACCCAGGACCCAGACAGCCAAAAATAGAAACCAGATACAGTCAATTCTGTTGGGCCCTGCTCAAACCAGCTAAGCGGCATTGCATGGCAGTTAATACAGAGACCTTAAGAATGATTATTAGTAAATTAAAGAATATTATGTAGCTAGTCCTGTGGCAGCCTGCTCCCACTTCACTGCCACCAGCACTGATGCCCAGCACGTCTGGGAGCCAACCTGGTAGCACTACCACTGCTGCCCCTGCACTACCTGTGCCCTCAGGTAGTCCTGCCCCGGAGGCTGGTGCAGTGGCACCCTCTGGGAGCAGTGGCATAGGTGGTGATTTCATCACCCCCATCGAGTTGCCAGGAATGGTGCATAGGGTCGTGCACTGCACCATTGTGCAGGTTTACACTGGCTGGAGAAGCTGCTTTCCCTCATGCTCTGTAGGAACAGGAGAATGAGACATGAAGCACTCCACCCACCTGCTGAATAAGGTGACAGTGATGACAGTCCAGTGGATGAGGACTCAATTCTCACTGTCTCCAAGCTTGATAGGCATGGGCCTGAGTTGTCCTCCTCATCCCAATCATGGTGTCCCAAACCTTTTGTGTCCATCACCATCCCTGCCTATTGTCTTGTTTTTCTTGTATGTTTGCATTTGCTTCTTCACCTACCCAACTTACCTGACCCAGACATACCTACATCCCTTCCCCAACATTCCTATCTCTCTGAAATAAAAAATAAATGGGCACCTGTCCCATGAATCAAATCATCCCATACATAGCTCTTCATTTCACACAGTTGTCTTCTTGACGCACTTGATTCAGTCCAGTTGGCTATGCAACATGATTGTGCTGTGGTCAACCCTCTTTGTGGGGGTGACAGTCCAAATTCATTTAATATTCCAAACATATTTTGAGTTTACACTATTAAAGTAATGGATAGCTATGGTTCTTTCCTACCTCCCTCCTGCACATTTCTGATTTCATGATTTTTACCACTTTAATCTGGTCAAAAAGTAGAATCACACACAACACACACAAGTAACAGAAAAAGCAATGGATCCATTCACTTTTTGGGCTCCATGTTTGCACAGAGGTGCTCATCAGGCACCAATGCACAGCGACTGTGAGCAGCGGCAAAATGCTGCAGTTACCTACAAGCACTGCCACTTAACCCAGCTGTGCTATTCCAACACACAACAACACATTCACTGTAAAGAATGCATGTCATTGCATTATCAGTATTTATTTACAAGTATTTAAAATATTACATACACCTGGATTTGAACCCAGTATCATCTGAGCCCAAAAGGAAATGTATCAATGCATTTACATCTGCTGCCACAGAATCGGTTAAGCAGCAGGAGTGTTTCATAGACTCAGTACTGTCAGACGTTAGCAATGTGGCTCACATTTGGACATTGCTTAGCTATGAGCAAACAGGAACTAAGCAAACAGGAATAGTATTGGAAGTGTGCATCTCGCATGTTCAAACACTTGGCCAAATGTTGCTCAAACCCTCTACCCACAGTGCTATAGAAAAGTAAATTTTATTATGTATTACTGATGTTTATTGTCCATTTCTTGTCTGTGACATGAAATTACACGTGGAAACATAAACTGAAGGCCCTTTCTAACATATTTACAATACAGCCATGTGTTGCGTCCCCCAATGCACTGCAACCCTGATGTCTCAGTACTTTTTCCACACATATATCACCTACACTACAGAAATTGATATCCAATGTGTGATATGCAGTGCACTTAATCTGGTAACATGCAGAACTAGAACTATTGACCTATAAGCCTAAAAAGCCTTATCTGCAAGGCTAGGGAAGGAATCAGCGTGGACCTTATCCACAGGGATATAGGTGACTTTCAATAAACTTGACCCGACCCATGTTAGTTTTGTTAAGGGTAGATCTTGCTTATTAAGCCTAGTGGACTTCTTTGATACTGACCCCAAAGACCTGGATGAGGGATAACAGGACATACTGCCTTTAACAGTGTCCCCCATTCATGTGTCACAGAGAAAATCTCCCATCTGGGAATTAACCTGTACATTACTAGATATGTGGCCAACTGGCTCACTGACAGAACACACACTGTCAAAATTGGGGACTGCACTTTCACCTGTGTGGTTATGGCATAGTGGTTAAGTGTTTTGACTGTAGTGCATATGGTCTTGGGTTCAAGACCTGCAAGAGCTGTTCATTTTTCCTGCTAGACAGGGGTCCAGGGAAGTAAATACTGTGGGAAGAAATAACCAGGAAATTGTTATGGCTAGGCTTGTATAGGCCCCGGGCCGATAGCCTAGTACAAACCTATAAACCTATGAACCATTAGACCACTTACTAGTGGAATACAACAAGGATCTGTGCAGAGCCCTCATCTGTATGGAAACTGTTTCTCTGAAGCCAGGCAAAGGTAGATGGTGTGTGGTTTACCAAGATTGCAGATGACTGTTAACTGGACACAGTGGTATAGAGTTCCCTAATGATGGTAATATTATAGAAGGGGCTGACACAGACAAATGATTGGTGCCAAACTCACGGACTGAACCTTAAAGCAAATAATGCCTCATTGTCCAGTTTAACAATACCCCTGCTAATTATGATACACATAGCACCCCTCTAAGCTCAAACATAGTGTTGCAAGACTTGGGAACACATGTTGATAGCAATCAACACTTCAGTCACTATGTGTCCATAGCGGTGAGACACATATTCTATATTGCACACCTCATATATAAGGCCATCACATCCAAGACAAGGGAGGTCATTGCTCTGCTGTACTCCACCCTTATCAGACCACTAACTGAGTACAATGATCCCTTCTGTCTGTACCTTAGCAGACACCTAAAGCAACTGGAGAAAACACAGAGGTTTGTGACCAGGAAAATCCATAGCCTTTAAAACGTTATGTACATGGAAAGACTGAAAGACCTGTCACTATACTTGGTATCATACAGGCTGCTGAGAGGTGACCTATGTCTGGCATACAAAGCAGTGTCAGGTACTGCCCTACTGGCAATGCTGGACATTTGTAAATCAAATGGGACAAGAGTAATTTGCTCCAAGGATCTCAAACTAGCCTGTGACATAAATAAAACATGCTGGGGAGATAGATATATCTCCCAGCAATTGACACTCCCAGCAATTGACACTCCTTTGTAACAGGCTTCCACTGCATGTGAAGTAGTGCTCCTCATTGAACCTATTCAAGTGCAACCTTGACAATTGGATGGGTGATTGTAAATTCATCCCTGGGGTGGCACCTTTGTCCCTCATGGACAGGGCTAGTTGGTGCTGCTCACAAAATCGCTCTGCTAACAACAACCATCTAACTGTGCTCAATAAGGGTACTTGTGTTTTTACATAGCTAGGCATGTACACACCCTAGGGCCATTAGGCTAGTAACCCCCTATGAAGCTATGAACCTTTGCAGACCTTTCAGCATCTTCCATCCAACATAGCCTGCTGATATAATCCACTATAAGTTGACCTGCAGTCTTATAAAAATCAGTCTTGTGCCATGACGCTTGCTTAAATTACTGTGTTCTGTTGCCTGTGTACTTAGGTAGTGGTTCTTTTCTCACTGCACTCAACTGTGTGTGTGTGTGTGTGTGTGTGTGTGTGTGTGTGTGTGTGTGTGTGCGCGCATTGCCTAGACAGAAGAACTGATGTGTCTATCCAACAGTTACTGCTGCAGTGCCAAGAATTGACAGTATGTTGATACTTGCACTTGCCTACACATCCATTTCATGCAGGCCTCCCAACATCTTGTCTCCAACATGGTCTGCTGATGTCATCCACTGTAAGTTGACCTGCAGTCTTCTAAACGTCAGACCTGTGCCATGGCACTTGTGTAAAATACTGAGTTCTGTAGTCTGTTTACTTGGGTATGGGTTCTATTCTCACTGTAGTCGACTGAAGGTGTATTTGTGTTCTTGCTTGACATTACAGAGAGCCTTTTACACCAGCATGTGGGACACTATTATTACCATATTCTACTCACAACACACAGCTAATGTCATCAGCAGAAAAGTATTGTCTGAGAGAGTCCAAGTCAGACTTGAGCTGTGGCACTTAAATACAGAGGTCTGTAGTCTGTGTACTTAGATATGTAGGGGTTCTGTTCTCACTCCAGTCAACTGTGTGTGTTTTTGTGTGTGTGTGTGTGTGTGTGTGTGTGTGTGTGTGTGTGTGTGTGTGTGTGTGTTTGTGCATTTGTATTTGCACTTTTGCTTGACATTACAGAGAGCCTTTTACATCAGCATATGGGACATTGTTATTATCATATTATAACAAAAAAGATTCACTGGAAGGCAGCAGAAATACCACAAGTAAAATAATTTGAATTGATTCACAAGAGATTTAACTCTTTCATCCAAAGACTTAATCAGAATAAAAGGTGCAGTAAAAACACATTTAAATACACTGGTAAATAAATAACACTTAAATACTTGACCAATCAACTAACACTTCCATTTCCATCTGTAAAACACATTCAGTTAATGAAAATTTTCCATGTAAACCACCCGGTATTAACAAATGTGGTATTCTAAAAAAACACTTTGATTGGTCAAGTATTTAAGCGAATGTGTTTTTTGTTATAAGTTTGCTTCTGCATTATGTGAAGTGTTTTGATTTTTTGTTATTACTGTAGTCTCCTCAACAGACACTGATGAATATAATGTTTTGATTTTTTGTTATTACTGTAGTCTCCTCAACAGACACTGATGATGTAATCAGCTATATTTAATTTGTGGATATGCAGTATTCTCACCAGGACATTGTCAGAAACTGTCCTGGAGGCCAGGCAAAAGTCACCTCATCCTATATGATTCAGATTACAGTGACATGGCTTTAGTGTATCCACATACATCATGGCATGGTTTGTAGGACCTGTGTTTTCTTGATGAGAAAGCTCTGTGGTCTCTCCAGTTGCTCCATGTGTCTGGTGAGGTAGATGCAAAACAGAGCATTATTCTCTATTAGTGTTCTGATGAGGTTCGAGTACAGTCATACAATCTTATGATCTGAATATGATGGTGTGACTTATGATATGCACAACACAGGTTTTCAATACCCAGTGTAGACACTTGGACATCAAAGTTCAGATTGCTATCTCCATGGGTTCTCAGCGCTTGCATTGCTGGATTTCAGTATAGCAAGAGAGTTATTAGTGTTGTAATTAGCATGGAATTCCACTTTTCAGAAGGACAACATCAAGACACATTTCTGCATTTATTTGTAGATCATATGGCTTTGTTACCAGTCATCTGTCTGTGTTGCTCCATCTGTAGTATATTATCATCATTGGTGGACTCAGTGATTGCACCCAATATGCAAGAATCAGAAAACTTGGTAAGCCAAAGGCCATATACTTTAGCCTGAACTGTTGAGAAATAAAGTCCAAACAGTAAAGTGCCAAGCACAAAACTCTGGGGTACACTGATGGTGACAGCTCTACTGGTACAGGTTGATTCACCAACTTTCACAGTATGTTTTCTGTTGATGAGCCAGTTGGTTACTCATCTAGTGATGTAAGGTTTAATCCCCAGCTGGGAGAGTTACTCAATGATACCTGCATGGAGGATTGTGTCAAAACCCTAGGCCAGATCACAATACATAGTATGCACTGTCTTACCTTTATCCAGGCCTGTCACACAGAATCATTGGGCTGTGACAACATCACAGATTGCCTATGGCATGACGTACAGTTGAATACACACTTCAATAAACCCTTCATATGGGCTGTATTTCCATAGCAGGGTGTACATCACTATGTATTTTTGGGGTGACAGCACCTGATGCATGCATGTATAGACACATCCTGACTCTCCTCAACTGTGAGGTAGATCAACATGTTATCATGGACACTAGTAATATCCCGGCTGTCTGCAACAGACCTGTGTGAGTTGTTAATGCTATAAGCATGTCTGTTACATCTGATAGATGTCATCAAAGAGGTCATCGAGGGCATGTATGATGACAGCACTAACATCTTGTGAAACTTGACCAGGTCAAGGCATTTGACATGGATCCACACTGAGGTATTCAATCAACACTGTCAGATGTGGCCATAAACAGCTATATCACCAAGTGGGTAGACCAGTGTATCACATATGTGGCATCTCATTATGTTAAAATGTGTGAAGTGACCTATATCTCAGTTCCAGTGATCAGGTCTGTACATCAGAGCTGTCTGCTAGGCCCTTTTCTGTCCATTATTTAAGTGATGGACATTACAGATGACATACATGTCCAAACAGCTGCCTGAAGGACTACAGATTGCGGGCAGTCATTGACTCCAACTGTGATATTAGTATAATACAGACAGTATCAGCACATACAGAAGATTGCTGCCACATCCATGACAACACCTGCAGTTACAATAAAACATGGGAAGATTTGTTACATCAGGGAAACAAACACACAACCCAAGTATAATGTGGACATCACACCATATAATCAGACCAATGGGTATGTGACCTGTGTCCTGGGGTAGATGGTAGGTGGACCATCCACTGGTATGTGGTCACAGTGCTGACTACTTCCTTGTAACACAAGTAATGAGTATGTGAAGGACATCCACATCAGAGCCCGTACTTCCTACATCCTTCCCAGCCTTCATCACACCATTAACTGAGTACAATCCACCCTTCTTCATGTAGCTCCATAGACATCTTCCACTAATCTGTAACTGAAATATGCCACCTTTGTCACAGTGACCTGTCACACAGCTTATTGGCCATACATAGGTATTCTTTTTGTGACATAAACATGACTGTCTGATGGCACTGAACACCATATGAATGTGTGCTAGTTGTTCTCGTGACAAAAGTAATGGCATGGGTATCATATATGCCATGCACACATCAACTAGCCTGTGTTGCTCATAATATTGCATACAGGTATAGCGGTGTCCCTCCTAACACCTCCAGCAGCTGTTACAATGCAGGGATAGTGTGCGTGATTACCCTCGTATAGCGTGTACATATACTAGTTGTACATGTGTTTGTGCAGAATCATCTCTGATCACTCTGTTTCACATATGCTATGTCAGAGCCATGAAACTACTGGTGGTATTATTTTGATATTGTCCATGATTGATTGGTTCTTTTAATGTTGTCCATGAGCCTTTAATTGTGTCCCACTTAATGGAGACATCTGCTGGGATTACACCATATTTAGGCAAATCAATTTGAACAGCTTCACAATATGCACCTTACCCCAGTTTTATGTCAGATCCCTAATAGATGACCTCTGCATTATACATGTAAGGATTCTTATCTCACACAGACATCCTCCCCATTGTTATGTCACCTTGTGTGACAGTCACATAATGCACATTTTCACTGTACAATCCCTACTGTACCATATAGATATGTGACTGATGTTGCTGCTACAACTATCTTCCATTCACATGCCCTCATATGCTGTACATTATCTTATTTCACCTGCTATCTTTCCCTGTGTTCATTCCTGCAATTCATCTGTGTGTCCCTATTCAACACACACACACACACTTCCCCTGGGTGTTTATTTTACATGGCAGTCAATGTACCATTACACATCATTTACACAACTTCAATACAGAATACCAGAAATGTGATTTCACAATAGTCTGCACTGTATATACACTGTCCTGTACTGTATATAGACCATGTACTTAGCATTCATACCTCTCTACTGTCCAGTTTTTCAAAGAATCCCCAGATGTGTTCCTTATAAAAATTTGTGCCTTTCTGCCATATCACTAGAATTATCTTGGGACTGATGTGACTCAATATTACATACATTTGAGTTTCATACTTCAAATCTTTCAGAACATGAACATTAACACAAACCCTTGGTTATTCTAGCTCATTTCTGCAGGACAAAAATTCCAAATATGTCCCTATTTCTGGGTCATTGACCCCCCCCCCCATTATGTTGGCATTTTTCCAGATGTCTTGCCCTAAGAGATTGAGAGCTATCTGTGAAGCCCTGGTGACCATTGCAGCATTCCGCACAGAACTGTGGACTGTCAGTGCTCTGATTTCAACAGTAGCGCTATCCATGTTCGCTTACAGTGTTTCCTGGTCGGCAACACTGTTGCCAACCACAAAATCTCGCTTAAATGCAGCATACAGCATAAATATGCATTGCCTGCTGCTGCACAGACATGTGAACTCTGTGTAGGCTTTGCACAAAGCCTCCAGTGGAGTTTATTGAATCCCAGGGATGATTTTAATCCTGAGATTGAAGCATGGGCTGTTTGTAAATGGTTTTGCCAAAATGAGTTGTTTATTGGTTGCATAGAAAATGTATTTGAAAATGTCACTAAAGTAGTGCAGAGAGTAAATGTGTACTACTGTTTTGTATTTTTAATGATACAGGATTAGCACGGAGGATAAAGTTATGTGGTTTATTTGTGAAATTGTTTCCATCTAATACAAGCCCTTTGCCTGCAAAACATTACCTAGTCATATTAGATGTGTGAGAATAATATTACTGTTGGTTTGGTTCTGTGTAGCCTTGAGTACAGCAGCCATAGCTCTGCTTTCTTCAGTAATAAGTAAGATGTAGTCTGAGTTTGTGAGTTTGCTGTTATAGAATATGACAGACATGTTGTGTTCTGTTTGATAACTTTAGAACAAGAACACATTGTGAGTAAGGCTTGATAAAATGCATTATCCATTTCTGGTTAATTTCGACAGTCACGTAAAGCGGACATATTTTTTAAATCCAAACGTCAGTCGAATAAAAATAAATGTCTATCACTTGAAAAGATCTTTGTTGTGACTTCAGTGTACTTAGGCTACTTTTCAGCTGATTACAAGGCATGTTTCAGGCTTTACTAGGATATTGTCAGCAACTTAGAAGCAGATAACATAACATAGCTATATTTTTCTGAAGTGCATAATACTTAATTAACTACTGCTATGAACCTAATTGGAGGCCAGATCAATTGCATTACATTGACTGTGACAGTAACAGGCTCTGTAATCACTTGGCCTGAAGGAACTTGTCAGCAAACTTCTTGAAGAATTAGATTAATTGAATCCAATGTTTCTTGACATCCCTGTTGTTGGCATCTGTAACAAAGTCCACTTCAATTTGTTCTCTTTAAAAATAATGAGGTTCACACACTTAAATTTTAGTTCAGTTTCCCCTTGTAATGTAAACAATCCCAAGTAAATCAGGTGGAAGAAAATTTTGAAAATATCCTGTATAGCTTAATCAGTTGCACAGCAATCTAAAACAGTACCATGTAATTTTTTGTTTTATTTTGTATGATATACGCTACTGTGATTTACTTAACAAGTAAAGAAGCACAGATGTACAACGACATATATCTGGAATTATGTTGCAAGATCAGCAGTGTTACATGTATTTAACAGTGGACAAAATCAAGTAAGTCAGCTATACATCGACAACAGGCATCACTTACAGCAAACAAAACCACATAAACCAAGTAAGTGTGCTATAAGTGGATTTTTTGTTTGTTTTTTTCTAGGTGCTTTTTCTCCTCTCTGCCTTGTTAACCATTCCTTTGTCTGACTGGAGACATTTCTTCCTAAGGGTGGGGTAATGTCTTTCTAAGGGTGGGGTATCTTCTGTCAGATCTCATAGGGTGACAGCCATCTGGACAGGCTGTCAGTCACCCAAGTAGACATGGGAGTGTGTGATCTCATCAGTATCCTGGCAGTGACGGCTTTGAATGAATGGCTCTAATCCTTCCCCTTTGGTGCTGACATGAGTATCTACATCACTATAGGGGCAGTCTACACCCTCGTGACTGTGAGTGTCATGCACTCTACAGAAGGTCTTTGAGCTGCTGGCACTGGCTTATTCAACTCCATCTCAACTGCCCATCAGGAGTCATGGGGCAGCAAAGCAAGACCAGCCAGCACCCCGTCCCCCCAGGATTGATCGGCTCATCATTCCAGCCTATGCTGTCAGTCACCCTAATAACTTTTTGAACTGTGATCATTTGCGTTACAGCCAATGCTTTATTCTTCTTGTGTCACGGGTGAGGCATGCTGTAAGTGAGCTGTGATAGTGATACAGTTATTGATGGCCTTTTCCAGAAGATGTCTCCTTTGAGGAGATAGTGAACCTTGTGAGAGAAAATAAAAATGGGGATTTGTCAAGAGTCTTTCAGCAGCAAAGGAAAAGGTATCTGGAACGGCAAGGAAATTAAGTCAAAACCTTTTGCCAGTCACTCAGTAAAGGTACACATTGCATAGCGTATGTCTCATGATGATGCAGATGAATTCTGGGAGAAGCATTTTTGTATATGATGGTGGCTGTGATTGACCTGTGATAAATGATGAATACTGCTGTTGAGAACAATGTGCTTATGATACAATAATGTTTCTGTTTTACTTAAAACACTGGTATATTTTATTTGGAGACTTGCCTTCAAAAATATAGTTTGGCAGTTGTCCCTGCAGATTGAATGGCAGGATACAGCTCCTGGAAATGTGATTGACATCTCAAATGCCAACTTAGGGCAAGCAGGACGTAGTATATAAAATTATGAAGCCATCTGGCAGATCTTAAGCAAAGCTGGTGCCCAAAGCTATAGTTACTGAAGAGACAAAAAGAACGTATAACATTTATAGGTTCATAGGTTCATAGATTAGTACTAGGCTAACTGCCCTTGCGAGCCATTTTAAGCCTAGCCAATTATCCCCTGTGAGATTCAAACTCTGTACCTTGTGTTTGTAAGGCAAACACCTTAACCATTAGGCCACCCTCCCAAAAAAATTTACTGTTATAGTTAGCACTTCTTACAGTATACTTTCCTGATATTGTGTAGTCTGTTGAGGAGTAATCACAAAGTATGTTATGCCATCCAAGCCTTATTGTAATTTTCTCTTATTGTTTTGTCAGGTTATAGAATGACAGCTCCTCAAAAGTGTCCGGAAGAAATCTTCAGAATAATGCAGAAGTGTTGGGAATACAAAGTGGAAAATCGCCCAAAGTTCAGTGACATACATAAAGAACTGTTAGCAATCAAAAAGAAACTAACGTAGTGTTAAAAAAGTAAACTCATTGCACACAAGCAGGAGACCTGAGTTTATTAAAAGAGGAAATATTGGAATTCTGTTTTGTTTTTATAGGGGAAACACTATAACCATCTGCCATGTGGATTGTAATATGTCTTTTTGTACTGTTATTAACAAATATTGTCATTTCCATTTGTGCCTTTTGACTGTTATTAGGTGGTTATCAAAAGCATATTTAACGTAAATTCTGTTTTTAACAATATTTTGTTTTATAAGTGGGTGACATTCTCTTATGTGTCATGTAAATAGGAAGCCACAAAAATATTAGACTGTTATGTATAATATTGACTAACCAGCCATATACATGCCATTGTAAAATTACTTATTTTTATTCTTGTCTGTTTTTAAAAATGTACTTCTCGGGTTAATTTGCCAGTATTTCCTTCACCTTATGGCTGAGCAAAGGTGCATTGTAAACATTTCCAAAGAAGTGAGAAAATGTAAAGTAATATAAATACTGTATAAATAATTTACTTAAATAATGCAGTTTTATCATGTTGAAGAGTAGTACCGCTCACAGCAATACATTTTCTGAGTCAGATTAGTGGCTTTGTACATTAAACTGATACACACTGTTCTGTGGTGTCTGTATTTTCTTTTTCATTGCTGACAGCTGCTTATTTAGTTGAGAATTTGGCCATCCAGCAAACAGTTTAAAGTGCCATGTAATTATGATCACTGTTTTTCTGGCTTTCTTTGTGGAAGTAGATGAAAAGCTGAGGAAGGGCAACATTTACAGGAATCTTTTGCAATAGATGGTGCATTGGGCCAAACACGCTCTGTTTTAGTTCAGCTCGGTATGCTAAGCATAACAGTCGCTGATTGTAACTTTGCTTAAATTGATGTAGATGAAACAAACTGATTTTTTATGTCAGCCATCTGTGATTTTTGATCTCAACCATCTGTAGATGACTAATTTCCTGCATCTATTTATGGCAGTGAGTTGAGAATTAATAGGAAAGATAGTTGATGCATTTGAATACAGTGGCTCTAGTGATAACTTTTGTGAATGTCTGTTGCTCTGCTTTTTTTGCCAGTATGAGTGGTGGGACTACTTCATGTTATGGAGAGGAGGAGGACTGCCCTCTCAGTCAAGGGAAGGCATGGTGAATGGTGTGTTTGTTGTTCATAGTACAGTTTAGCAATATGGCTGTGTCAAATGCAGGTGTGCATGTGGGTGTGGAATTTCAGTTTGGGGTCATTTTTATGTATTTAGGGGACCAAAAGTGTGAGTGTTATTCCAAATAATAGTATTTTTGTGCTGGTCTATGGTTGCTGAATTGGGTGGGGTGTTGGGTGTTCTATTTCCATAGTTTTATCAACCTCAGTTTCACAGGAGGTATGACATGGAGTGATAAATGAGGTTAGTCTCCTTATTTTTTTGTAATTAATTTTATAAAGACTGCATTTTATGTATTTATTTATTTATTTTTGTTTATTAACCATATCAGTGGACTAGACAAAGGCCTGTTCTCAGCCACAACACAAGCCAGTTGTAGAAATCATAAAATATAATAAAGCTGTTAAGCACATAATTTATAATTACAGCATGGTATGTAAATAAAATATATGTCAGTTATGCAGAAAACAGTGCACAAAAATAGGTAGTGACATACATAATGGATGACAAGTACAAACCAAGTCACGTCCAGCTTTCTAGCAGCGTAATAAATTCATTTGCAAATGAAGTATGAAGGGAGGTGGTAGTGGATAGCCATACAAACTGCCATTAGTATTTTATCTGCTGTGAGTCTTAAGTTAGAAAATTTGAATGAATGTAAAGGTTTGTTCTACTTAGCATAACATTAGCCATTGTCTTGTAAATAAATGCATTTGTAGTACTCTTAGATATTCTTCAAGTACTTCTATTCTTTTAATAGTGTTAGCTCCTGTCAAAGGCTATTACAGGAATCAAATGTAATCTTTAAAAAAGGATTTTCACCTAGAGGGGAGGTTAAATTGTAGTCTCATAAAAACCATCCTGGATCTTAATGAGTATGCTGATATTGTGTGGTGTGGTTTTCCTGACAGGGTATGGCAATAGTCTGAGTTTAGCAGTGGGCTTATCACTAACAGTGACCATCCTGTAGTAGGGAATCGGTTGACTTTGGCTACTGATATGCCATTGCATTTGGCAATGGAATAAACATTACAATTTTATTTTCAGTTGTCTGTAGTAATGTAGTATTCTGTGATAATATTAATGCAGTGATTGGTAAGGCATACTCTAATCTGGGTATCAGGATATTTATGCCTAGTACCTTGGCTACTTTCAGGATTAGTAGGCTACTTAGCCTATAGGAACATCTGAGATGTGCTACAGACTTTTCAACCATTTGCTCTGTGTTGTAGGTAAGTGACAGTTGATTATCTAAATGGACAACCAATTATCTCTGGATTGTAGCCCATGCAGTAGTGGATCCCAGAGAGTCAGTAACAAGAAATCAGGAATAACACTGTAGTTTGCCAAATATTATAACTACTGACTTACTAGGATCGACAATCTTTTTTTTTTTCTCTTGAAGTCGGTTTAAGGTCATTAGGCCAAAGAGGAGGCCATTATATTTCTGTATTGTCTCCCCAACAAGGCAAATAATGACCTTATCATTGGCCATCCTCCCTTCAAACTAGCCCTTAGAGAAAGAAGTTTCAGTAAAGTCATTCCTTCAAACTGTAGTCAGCTACCACAAAATATTAAAGAAATGACAGACTATTAACCTTCTGAAAAAAAAAAGACTTGTAGATCATCTAAAAGATGCATATAAATGCACCTACCACATTGACACTGTGTAGCTTGTCCAGCTTGCCCCTCTACAACCATCAGTCACTTGTCGACCCTTAGGGGAGATTTAAACATTTCAAAGACTGAGGCTTTCTTTTGCACATATGTATACATTTTTGTTATGGGGTCTACTCACTAATCCTTTCTTTTATACTGCTCTTATCTCTCCTTACTTTTCTGAATCTTCCCTTCTTACTCCTTCTCAATCTCTTTCCTTTCTGATACCCTTCTCCCTTATTACCCCTTCCTCACTAGCCTCCCTCTTCTCTAGTGTCTTTCTTCACTCTGTCAGCTACAGTAACAGGGCATTACATTAGATAAATTATTGACATGTGTTCACCTCTTATAATGCGTTTGTCATAATATTGTTTTACAGTGGCCACCCTCTACATGTATTCTCTGTATTATTCTTGCTGTTGTCTGTATGAGATCATACTTTTGTAATAGCAGTACTAGTATGCATCCTTGAAATGTATTGGTGCTCGACCTGTTTGTATTACATTGTTAACGTACCTGTGTACCTGTATAGTGGCAGAAAAGGATCCAGTGACCAGCCCACCCACCTCGTTAAACAAATTCAAATACAGTAATAAAAAATGGAAATGATAAGCAGCTTAAAACCTAAAGCCTTTTGGATGCCTGCCTTAAATGAGCTGAAGTCTGAATATTTTTTGCAGCGCATACTTGAAAACTCCTCTTAGTAATATAGCTTAAGAAACATCTTAAAACTCCATTTCCAAAACCAGTTTTAGAAAGTGCTAAAAGGAGGATGCAGTGATCTGCAATCTTACATCTCTCTTATAGTCAGTAAATAATGCTTTACAATGAGTTGTTTTTCCATATTGTCATAGCTGTAGTCTTTCACTATGGAAAGAGCTGTTGACATACTGAACCATTGATAGTAATGGAGTAAGCTAGAGTAGACGATAGAATGTATAATGTGATTGTTAACTAAAGTCTGTAATAGTTTGACTAAAAACTAAAGGACAAATATTAGTTACATGCTCAAAATTTCATAGCAAAGGTTGGATTAGTTTATTTTTGGAAGAAGGACAGTAATGCTGCACTTGAAACTATGGGGTAGTATACCTGTAGTGAGAATCTGGTTAAAAATTCTGCAACAGCAGCTTTGCTAGTACAGGGAGATTTATTATAGGACAGTGTATTTAGAGGCATTACATTTTAAGCATTTTACTGTTTTATGGTGTATTTATGAAGTGAAAGGGGGGAGCTGAAAGTAATTGACAGAAATGGCAGATTCTGGATGTGGAACTGATTAGTCTGTTGTTTGTAAAGTAGCTCTAGGGACCTAAACCTTGTCACCACAATAAACAGAACATGCTGGAGGGATAGATTCCTGTCCCAGAGACTTCCCATACTCTGGGACAACCTACCTATCTATATCAAACAAAGCTCCTCATTAGCACTCCTCAAGAAAAATGATGATTGGATGGGAAATAGGAAATTCACCCTGGGGATCACCTCTGTGGCTCTGCTCGACAGGGGCACAGGAAAATAATTTTCTTGGGTCTTGGGTGGGAAAGCCAGGGTACCTTTTTGGCTAGGCTTATATAGGCCCTAGGGCCAATAGCCTAGTACCTACGTATGAACCTAGGTAAGTCTAAGAGTAGTTCTTTAAAGGTGTTAAGTGTCGAGCATTCTAAGTCATTGTTTCTTATTTGATGAGTTGTCTCCTGCGGTACTCTTGATGTTTTTTTCCAAAATGCCTTTGGTTGTTGTAGTTAAATGCTTTGGTATTGTATAAATTGACTTGGAAGGTTTGTTGTATATAAATTGGCTTTGCTTAAGGCCATTGTGTTTCTGGCGTGTGAGAAAATTATTTGGACCATCCTTCCAAGCTGCTCAGACTAAACTTTCTTCTGTAAAGAGCTTGCGTGGCTATAGTTTAAGCCATGAACAACTTGCCATCTTTAGTGTATGCAGCCTGCTGGGAAAGAGCTTGTTTTTGAGTTACAACAGCACTTGTTATTTTTTCACAGTAGATTCATCAGGTATGTGTTAATAGTTATGATTTTGTCAGGCTGTCCTTGATTTGTATGAGTTCACATGCTTAAAGATGTATTTTAAAATCTTTATTGTATTCCTAGTTGGGAATGCATATTTTGCCTCAAATGTATAGGTGTGATAACACTGATAGAATTGTGTCTGATGTAAAGGGATATTTGTGGCTGTGAACTGTATGTATACATGAGTATCTAGGATCATTTGTTTTTTCCATCTGTACTGTTGAACTAGGTTCAGGAGAGGAAGACTGCATTATGCAAACACTGAGCTTTAATGAAACATATATACCTGCAATTTTTCTGAAGGAATCATTTTGATGGATTGATGCACATAGCTACTTATAATTGCAGCTGTTCTGTGTCTCTGGAGAGGGGCAAATTAGCCAGTATTACATAAAAATGAAGGTATTGGATGAGTGCTTCATAAGTTCAAGAAAAATATAGTCCATTAAAATTCATACATTTAAATGCTTGATTTTTTTCTGTGAGGAGAGATTTTTATTTAACTTACACCTGTGAAATATTTCTTGTGGCAATTCATCAGCGGCAGACAGTGTAAAAGAAAATGTCATTGATTTTTCTTTGCATCTTCTGATGCCTTACTCACGCAGATACCTCCGAAACTTTGATGTTATCTGACAACTATACTTTTTATTTTATTGTGTATTAGAAATGACTAAGGATATGTATTGATTTTATAATGCTGTTCATAGAGAAAATAAAATTCTTAGAGTTCTGTGGATGCCGTTGTTGAAAGATATTCCTCAAAGAGAAGTGTTTTTTCCTCTGTCAGGGCAACCAGTAATTCTGTATGCAAGTTCTTTGTAAGATATAATCAGCAATATCAAACACCTTGTAGTCCTTTTTATGCAGTGGTTGACTAAGCTAGACATTATTCTCTTAGTTTTTTTTTTTATGCCCAATATGTGCGCTGTCAACTACAGATTCTTTAGATTAGAACTGTAGATAAACATTTTATAGGAAACATGGCTGCAGAACATCCATTATTTTTCTTTTATTTAATAATGTATTTATAAACAGTCACATTCACACATACGATCACAGAAGAATTTAAAGCAGTCTTACAGAGGCATCAAATGTGCTTTCATGTGCATATTTTATACCACTTTAACCCAGATTATTTAAAGTGTTATATGATATAACATTGCAGAGGTATGCCAGAAATTTTTGGTGAAATTTAATAACTTATTTATTTTTCATTAAAACATGATTGTTTTACTTTTACACATGGAGGATTCATAGTTCTTACAGTATTAACCATTGTTTTTTCATTATGGAAAGATGAGAGAGGACATTTTCACTGAGAAGGACAACATACTGTTTGAAGACATGAAGTAAAAGTTTGTAAAGATGAAGGGGGTATGACGGGTCTAGTGTATGAAGAATAAGTGAGATCAGTGATAAACTCAACTGTTAAGCAGGAATTTAACCAAAACAACACAATCTAGTTATGCCCCATTATCACATGACAGACTTAAAGAGGAAGGGTGAATGAGGTCAGGATGGAGTTGAGAAAATGTCTTCCCCTGTTGAGGATGGAAATAAAGTTGACTTTTTTTCTTATCCTATTATTTGTTAAGTGGGTAAGTAGATTAGTCCACAGACTCCTTTACAGTTGTCTGGGTTGCAAGCATAAATTCTACATATAACTTAGCATAGGCAACCAATCACTGTGCATTTTGGAGGTAGGAGGAAACCAGATTATCCAGAAAGCACCCACAGTGATATGGGGAGAATATGCAAATTCTCCATAATCAGTCACTGGAGTCTGTTGTTCAGTTCTGGCCTCCAGTCACTGATTCTACATAATCAGTCACTGGAGGCCAGAACTGAATAATAGACTCTGGAGCTGTGAGGCACAGATCTTTCCAATGACTGAGGAAGGCATGGGGGGGGGGGGCAAGACTAGTAGCTGTATAAGAGCTGACTATCAGATCCTTAATCGTTTGTTAGCCAACTTAAATGCTTGCAAGCACTCATTCACTGAATAGTAATTAGATTATATGTGAGAAGTAGCTATTTGCTCATTTCCTTTGACATTTGAATAAAGGATATCCTCTGGCCACAGTGAATTGCACATTTTAAATACTTAGCTTGCAAGTTTCATTTCTCACCTGTGCAATAAACCTGAGCACCATGACTTTTTAAATGTGCTCAGAAAATAGTCGATGTCCCTGCTGAATGGTTCTCTCACCAAAAAAAGCTCCAAAACTATGAAATATCGTAGTGAGATACCAACCACAAAGGAATGAAAATAAAGCGTTCTGGATAAATCACAGGTGGCTGATTAAGAAACTCTAGCGACTCAGAAAATGTCCATAACTTTTATTGAAATACACAGGATAAGCGCTTTCGCGTGGTGCATCCACGCTTCATCAGATAACATTTAATGATCAGCTGTTATGTTTATATACATCCGCTAAGCGCGGGAAAAAATTTTTTAATTGATTAAAATAGAACAAATCTTATACTTTAAAGCCTTCATTTACAATCACGTTCATTTCACTGGCCTTATTATAAATCAGGTGTAAAAATAAAACACTTCTCTAAAATATATACATAAAAATGTATAGAATCAAATGGTTTTTAAAGCTGTATATATCTATTTATTTCATAATTATCCCTCATAGCTCACAGCTATGCCGAGGGGTGACAATTAATTCTATCTAATGAATCCATTAGATGAACCATGATTCAAACCCATCTATATAATATGTATGGAAACATTTTTTAAAAATATAAAATATAATAATAGAACACATAAATGAGTTGATAATGCTCTGTATGAAAGAACGCGTCAAAATGACAATGGCATAAACTTTAAATGAAATCAATGAAAGCAAACTGTATTTTAGGTGATTGCTTTTCTCAAATCCATCAACCCTGTATCAGAAATTATTTATGGTAGTATAATAAAAATCTGTATTAATTTACATTAAAGCACATATTTCATGAAATGTTATGTTATTATATTAAATCTGAAATGTATAAAACAGACTTGGATATACATATAATTTACAATAGCACTTTTAATATATTTTATAATTAATATATGTGTAATATATAAAAAATGAAAATAAAAAATGTATATAGCATTTGTGTTAAAAAATATATATATGTTGTGCTATAAGTATACGTACATTATATGGGAGCTTTTATTTCTTGGATATTAGTACTGGCTTAATAGATAAATAATTATTTATTCCTGGTATTATATGTGCTCCTAATCTTAATATCCAATTCAGTTCCATAAGTGCTAGGTCATTCTCTGAGTCACCACCTCTAACATTCTGTGATACCTCCTGTAAAACTCTAAAACAGAATGAATGAGTTGGGAATTCCATGATGTGTCTTGCTAAAGCATTAGTTTCCACAGCCTTGCGTATGTCATACAAGTGATTATAGATACGTTCTTGCAGTCTTCTTTTAGTTAATCCTACATAAAATGCCTGGCATTTTATACAAGTGGCAAGATAGACTAAGTTACGGGTATTACAGTTGGCATAAAAATGTGGCCTAAAAACATAGTCAATGCATGGATGCTTAAAAGGTTGTACTTTGGTTATATATTTACATCTATTGCAATTATGGCATGGAAATGTGCCTTTGTTCTTAGAATGAATGCTACTCATTGTATTATCTTCCTTGTTCAGAGTAATGTGATGATCACCACATAAAATTCTTTTGAGATTTCTACTATTCTTATAAAGAAATCTAGGATATCTACCAACAATGTCTTTAGTTTGAGAATCAATAGTTAGGATATGCCAATTGTCATAGACAATCTGCTGTACATTCTTTATATCACTAGTATATGTGATAGTATATTTAATGTGGCTACCCATTGCATCCTCTTTTTTATAATTATTAAAATAATACTTTGTATAGCTTACATCCCCATTTTTCTGTTCTACAGGTATTCTACCCCCTAGTACCTCTTGTTTGATATTCCTGACCATTATAGGGTCATATCCTCTGTCGATGAATAATCTTTCTAAGGAAAGGGCCTCTTTACTTGGATCCTCAGTTCTACTGCATAATCTAAGTAACCTCACGAATTGACTTTTCACTATGCCATGGAAAGTGTGTCTTGGGTGCATGCTATCAAAAGTCAGTATTGCATTTTTCCATGTCGGTTTCCTGTATAATGTTGAGACAATATTGCCCTCTGATGTTAAACTGAGTGTGACATCAAGGAAACTTATTTCTTTAATGGAAGTTTCCTTGGTAAAACGTAGAAATGTAGTGGTTGTTCCTAAATATTGTAGGAATGTTTCAAACAGTTCCAAAGTACCCTCCCAAACAATTATGATGTCGTCCACAAAACGTCTATAAAATTTAACAAACTTGAATTTCTCATTATTGAATAAGTATAGCTTTTCCCACCACAGAACTACCAAATTGGCGTAAGTATTTGCACAGGGGGTGCCCATGGCTACCCCCCATTTTTGCAAATAGTAGGTATCGCCAAATATAAATGCATTATTTAGTAATACTAATTCTAGAAGTTGACAAACAAGAATAATTCTATCATTAGTAAAGGTAGTCTCTTTGGTTAGAAGTTCTCTTATATATTCCATGCCTATATCATTCGGTATCGATGTAAATAAATTCTTTACATCCAGTGTTATAAGTATGTTTTGTTGCTTGCTATCTAGTTCTAATTACTTTATGCCATTAAGAAGGTCATATGTATCCTTAAGTATGGTAGGGAACTGGTTCACCACTGGCCTTAAAGTGTCTTCTATGAATATAGAGACATGTGCTGTGATCCAATTCTCCCCTGATACAATAGGCCTAAAGGGGACTGGATATATTTCCTTATGAACTTTAGGTATCCCTTTAATTGTGGGTATGGTGGGATATTCTATATTCAAAAATTCAAAAATCTCCTGGCTTATTTGGCGACACATAAGGAGGTCATAGAGAACCTCTTTAACTGTTTTCACAATATGGACCACTTCTCTAGATGTTATTGAAGTATAAGTATCAGCTTCTGATAGCATATTCAGCATGCTAGTGATGTATTCCTGACTATCCAAAACTACTACGCCCCCTCCCTTATCGGCCGGTTTCACAACTATATCTGAATTCTGTTTAAGTTCATTCAGACAGCGGGCTTCTGCTGGTGTAAGATTATAAAATCTCCCTTTTTTAGTTGTATTACTAAACATTTGGTAATATTGATGTTCACAAGCCCTTAGGAAACATTCAATGTGTGGTGGCATGGATGGAATACAAACACTCCTAGTTCTATAGCGTGCAATTTCCTGTTCATTGTTAGTGTCAGTATTAAATAGTAGTTTTAAACACAATTTCCTGCAAAACAATCTGAGGTCAATTAGCGTATCTGTTAATATTGCAGGGGTCGCTGGAATAAAACTAAGACCTCTGTTTAAGACACTAATACAAGATTCATCCAGTACAAAGCAAGAAAGATTGAAAAGCAGGCTAGGAGTCAGTTCTTTTTTCTTCTGTTTTGTACGAACTGTTCCGCTGAGTATTTCCTCTTGCGGGAGTCCCTGCTGTGAGACCGCCCTCTTGCTTGATGTATTATCTGCCGTTTTTGATACGGTAAAAAAGTTACCGAAGAAGGTAATACACTGGAGGTATTTTTAGGGATGGCTCCAGCAGTTTGAGCTAATGAGTGACTGAAAAAAGCTTCCTGATTAGGAGGAGGTGTGTCAGCAAATGCTGTTTCGGTGTGGCCAATTCCTAATGAAGCCGATGTAGACGCTTCATTACGAAACATGGATGCAGGCACTTGGGGTAAAGGTTGAGCAACAGCATTAGTTTCTGCTGTCTGTTTAGATTTAAGAGTAGTAGAAGTTTCCGACTGTGACAATGAAGTCGAAGGTTGAGATGCTTGATATCTTGGCCAAATAAATACTTGGCCCCTTTGAAAATCATTATAGTCACGTAACAACTTTTTTTGTTTAGTGGCTCTTAGTCTATCACTAAATGCATTTACTTGTGAAAATGTATGATTGATTTTGTCTATGCAATATTCTGAGGCAAAACGTTCTAGTAGTTGTTTATGTATCATCTCCGTTTTGTTTCTCAGTTCTGTCTCCAACGGTGAAAAATAATTAAGCATCAATCTGGCATAACTAAATCCCAACTCTATATTCAAGTCTTGTCACTGTTTAAGAAGCTCAGGATGTGAGTCCCCATAGGTGGGCATACAAAACACTCGCATACCCCTGGGGACTACTTTGAAATGGATACACGCTTCTAGATGTAGCCTTTGCCAGGCATATCTTTGGAGCTGGTATAGATTGTCTTCTAAAGATTTTAATAAAGGATAAATGTCCGTAAGGTTCTCACCATTTTCATTGGAGCAGGTTCGTCCCGTCTCGCTTGTTAGGTCCAGAGACAATAAAGGGTTCCTGTTTAAGTGTGTAAGTCCATCCCATAACGAGGATGTATCCCTCGGCTCCGGATCATGGCAGGCAACAGACTCCATTGTGTGCTAGGACTACCAACCAAAAGAAGACCGCAAATACTCAGAAAATAGTCGATGTCCCTGCTGAATGGTTCTCTCACCAAAAAAAGCTCCAAAACTATGAAATATCGTAGTGAGATACCAACCACAAAGGAATGAAAATAAAGCGTTCTGGATAAATCACAGGTGGCTGATTAAGAAACTCTAGCGACTCAGAAAATGTCCATAACTTTTATTGAAATACACAGGATAAGCGCTTTCGCGTGGTGCATCCACGCTTCATCAGATAACATTTAATGATCAGCTGTTATGTTTATATACATCCGCTAAGCGCTGGAAACATTTTTTTAATTGATTAAAATAGAACAAATCTTATACTTTAAAGCCTTCATTTACAATCACGTTCATTTCACTGGCCTTATTATAAATCAGGCGTAAAAATAAAACACTTCTCTAAAATATATACATAAAAATGTATAGAATCAAATGGTTTTTAAAGCTGTATATATCTATTTATTTCATAATTATCCCTCATAGCTCACAGCTACGCCGAGGGGTGACAATTAATTCTATCTAATGAATCCATTAGATGAACCATGATTCAAACCCATCTATATAATATGTATGGAAAAAATTTTTAAAAATATAAAATATAATAATAGAACACATAAATGAGTTGCTAATGCTCTGTATGAAAGAACGCGTCAAAATGACAATGGCATAAACTTTAAATGAAATCAATGAAAGCAAACTGAATTTTAGGTGATTGCTTTTCTCAAATCCATCAACCCTGTATCAGAAATTATTTATGGTAGTATAATAAAAATCTGTATTAATTTACATTAAAGCACATATTTCATGAAATGTTATGTTATTATATTAAATCTGAAATGTATAAAACAGACTTGGATATACATATAATTTACAATAGCACTTTTAATATATTTTATAATTAATATATGTGTAATATATAAAAAATGAAAATAAAAAATGTATATAGCATTTGTGTTAAAAAATATATATATATATGTTGTGCTATAAGTATACGTACATTATATGGGAGCTTTTATTTCTTGGATATTAGTACTGGCTTAATAGATAAATAATTATTTATTCCTGGTATTATATGTGCTCCTAATCTTAATATCCAATTCAGTTCCATAAGTGCTAGGTCATTCTCTGAGTCACCACCTCTAACATTCTGTGATACCTCCTGTAAAACTCTAAAACAGAATGAATGAGTTGGGAATTCCATGATGTGTCTTGCTAAAGCATTAGTTTCCACAGCCTTGCGTATGTCATACAAGTGATTATAGATACGTTCTTGCAGTCTTCTTTTAGTTAATCCTACATAAAATGCCTGGCATTTTATACAAGTGGCAAGATAGACTAAGTTACGGGTATTACAGTTGGCATAAAAATGTGGCCTAAAAACATAGTCAATGCATGGATGCTTAAAAGGTTGTACTTTGGTTATATATTTACATCTATTGCAATTATGGCATGGAAATGTGCTTTTGTTCTTAGAATGAATGCTACTCATTGTATTATCTTCCTTGTTCAGAGTAATGTGATGATCACCACATAAAATTCTTTTGAGATTTCTACTATTCTTATAAAGAAATCTAGGATATCTACCAACAATGTCTTTAGTTTGAGAATCAATAGTTAGGATATGCCAATTGTCATAGACAATCTGCTATACATTCTTTATATCACTAGTATATGTGATAGTATATTTAATGTGGCTACCCATTGCATCCTCTTTGTTATAATTATTAAAATAATACTTTGTATAGCTTACATCCCCATTTTTCAGTTCTACAGGTATTCTACCCCCTAGTACCTCTTGTTTGATATTCCTGACCATTATAGGGTCATATCCTCTGTCGATATCAGATGATCTTGCAGACAATACCTTAGATTCATAGCTGGATCAATGCACTACCAATTCTCTGCACTACCCTTTGGCTTATCTACTGTGCCCAGGGTCTTCACAAAATGCCTGGCACCAGTAATTGCTTTCTGCAGACAAAGAGGAATTCAAATATACCCTTACTTGGATTACTGCCTTATTCAAGCAGAGAACAAAGACATTCTATTGAGGCATCTGGTGTTTGTACAAAGATTACTAATTTGCCTAGGGAACACGGTAAATGAAAAGAAATCAAAACTAGTACCCTCTCAAGAGATAATATTCCTGGGTGCAAGCTTAAATACAACTGCCCAGATGGCTTATCTCACGCCAGACAAACAAAGACAACGGACTTCTTACTTCGAAATGTTGGCAACAAAGACCAAGTTATCTGCAAGAAAAATTCTGCAGGCTTTGGGCTTCATGGCATCCTGCATTCTACTAATTCCATATGCAAGACTGCATATGAGGAAACTACAATGGTATCTAAAAAGTGTTTGGGCTCAACATTGCCACAGCCTGGAAGCATTAATTACCCTCATTCCCTGCCTGCAACAGGAGTTTCAATGGTGGGCACAGGCCTGTCACCACAACAAGGGACAGCCATTCACTCTACCCACGGCCAGGCAGACACTAACAACAGATGCATCAGATTATGCCTGGGGGGCCCACATGGCAGGAAAATGTATTCAGGGAGCATGGCCAGCAAGCCAAATGTATCTTCATATCAATCAAAAATAGATGCTAGCTGTTCAGAATGCCCTTACAGCCTTCAAGGATCTACTTCATCCAGGACAACTGCTGGTAAAGATGGACAATACTACAGTCATGTGGTATACAAACAAGCAGGGAGGCACACATTCCTACCCCCTCTGCAGACAAGCCATGACTTTGTGGAACACAGCATTGACTTATCAAGTACACCTGCAAGCGCAATTCCTGCCAGGAAAGACAAATACTGTGGCAGACGAACTAAGCAGGAATCTCAAGGATCCTCATGAGTGGAAACTAGATCCACAAATCTTCAGTATGATAACAAGCAAATGGGGATGCCCAGACATAGATCTATTTGCCTCACCGCACAACTGCCAACTACAGAGATTCTGCACAAGGATTTATCACAAACAAGCATGGAAAGTGGATGCCCTATCATTCAGCTGGAAAACCCTTACAATATATGCCTTTCCTCCACTGCCTCCCCCCCAAGGTACTCCTAAAGGTCAGACAAGAGAAGCCAAAAATGATACTGATTGCCCCAAACTGGCCACGCCAGCACTGGTACCCAATCCTAAAGAGCTTGTCTCAAGGCCCAGCCTGGACATTACCTCAGATTCCTCATTTGCTGACCCAACAAAACAATCAGATCCTGCACAGCCAACTCAGAACCCTAAATCTGGCTGCATGGCTGATAATGTAACCATTCAGAACTCACCTCTCTCTAAAGCAGTTATGGATGTTATTTTGGAAGCCAGGAGGCCCAGCACCAGAAAATCTTATACAGAAAAATGGAAGAGATTCTGTGCTTGGAACCAGGCACAAGGAATGGACACGCTTGTACCAAATATCCCTCAGATTTTACAATACCTAACTGAGATGCTGGACAAAGGCCTATCCTTCTCATCAATTAAGATCCATGCCTCTGCCATTTCAGCTCATTACAATATGGATCCACCTATTTTTTCACAGCCACTGCTAAGGCAGTACCTCAGAGGGGCCAAAAACGTAAGACCCCCCAAGGAGAGCTCCAACACCTGCATGAGACCTCAATTTTGTCTTGGAAAAACTCGCACTGCCTCCTTTTGAGCCAGCCACTACAGCTGACATAAAATATTTATCATGGAAAACAGCTCTGCTCCTAGCAATAACCTCAGCAAGAAGAGTCTCAGAGTTACAGGCACTAATGGCTGTGGAGCCTTTTATTATTTTCCATCCAGACAGGATTTCCCTAAGGACAAACCCAACATTTACGCCTAAGTTAGTGTCCAATGTGGCTCTTAACCAAACCATTCATTTGTCTACCTTCTGCATTCTTTGGACATACACAGACAGCTACGCTTCTACTTGGACAAAACTAAAGCCTTCAGAATGACTGAGCAGCTCTTAGTGGCATATGCTGCAGGATCGCAAGGAAAAGCTATTTCAAAGCAGACTATTTCAAAATGGATAGGACACTGCATTCGTTTCTGTTATTCACAACATGGCAAATCATTGCCTAAGGGCATTAGGCCACATTCAACCAGAGCAGCAGCCACTTCAGCAGCCTTCCTTAGAGGCTGCAACTTGGACTTCAGTGCACACTTTTACAAAGCACTACCACTTACCTCTTTACTCTAAATCCAGAGCAGGCTTCGCCACTGCAGTTCTGCAGGGCCTCATAGCCAATCCTAATTCTATCTAGGCCCAGCCACCCTACCTCAGCTTTGGGATTCAACCCAAGTGTAATGACTGCAACAGTGAAACACGATGAGCATAGTACAGTTGTGTACCTACCATAAATGTAGATGTTCGAGTGTATTCACTGTTGCAGTTCAGGTTACCCTCCCTCCATCCCCCTTTCATTGCTGGGACTTATCTGTACTTCTCTATTCTATACAACCTATGTGGTGTATTTGCTTGTAGATGAAGGTAATGTTTATATTAGTGCATGCTTTTTTATGAGCAGAATTTTTAGCGTACCCTTTTGGGGGCACATGACATCTGGGGCAAGAAAAACTGAAGAAAATGGCGTTGGCTGCATCTTTTATACCCCTGGTGCACTGACGTCGGGGAAGAGGTGACAGCAACCGACGCCAGACCAGGACTTTGGAATTCAGGCCGACTGCGGGTAGCCTGCAAGCAAGATAACCCAAGTGTAATGACTGCAACAGTGAATACACTCGAACATCTACATTTATGTTAGGTACACAACTGTACTATACTTACAAAAATATGACATTTATACATAACATTCATATTTTTATTAGTGAACAAGTATACAAATCTGTATTAGGCAAACACAATGTATCGCTGATAATTTTTGCAGCATTTTTTGCTTTTATTTAATACCACAAAGTACCATATATAATCTCTTTAGATCATGTTATTAACAGAAACAGTATGGCACATATACATTATTTGGAAATCACACTTTATCACTTGATCACTGTATTTAGATCAGCAGGTAAAGAGAGAGGTGGTGAAGGATAAGGCATATGGAGAGTTGTATGAAAGGTTGGACACTAAAGAGGGAGAAAAGGACCTGTACCAAATAGCTAGACAGAGTCATAGAGCTGGGAAAGATGTGCAGCAAGTAAGGGTGATAAAGGATAATGAGGGAAACATACTCACAAGTGAGGAGAGTGTCGAGCAGATGGAAAGAGTACTTTGAGAGACTGATGAATGAAGAGAATGAGAGAGAGAGAAGGTTGGATGATGTAGGGATAATGAATCAGGAAGTGAAACAGATTAGTAAGGAGGAAGTAAGGACAGATATGAAGAATGGAAAGGCTGTTGGCCCAGATGACATACCAGTGGAAGCATGGATGTGCTTAGGAGAAATGGCAGTGGAGTTTTTAACCAGATTGTTTAATGAAATCTTGGAAACTCAGTTGATGTCTGAGGAGTGGAGAAAACGTGTTTTGGTACCTGTCTTTAAGAATAAGTGTGATGTGAAGAGTTGTAGTAACTACAGAGAGTCATAACTTGAAGTTATGGGAAAGAGTAGTGGAAGCTAGGTTAAGAAGGGAGGTGATGATTAGTGATCAGCAGTATGGTTTCATGCAGGGAAAGAACACTACAGATGCAATGTTTGTTCTGAGAGTGTTGATGGAGAAATACAGAGAAGGTCAGAAGGAGTTGCATTGTGTCTTTGTGGACTTAGAGAAAGCATATGATAGGGTGCCTAGAGGGGAGTTGTGATATTGCATGAGGAAGTCGGGAGTGGCAGAGAAGTATGTAAGAGTGGTACAGGATATGTACGAGGGTAGTGTGACAGTGGTAATTTCTGCAGTAGGAGTGACGGATGCATTTAAGGTGGAAGTGGGATTACATCTAGGATCAGCTCTGAGCCCTTTCTTATTTGCAGTGGTGATGGACAGGTTGACAGATGAGATCAGACAGGAGACCCCATGGACTATGATGTTTCCAGACGACATTGTGATCTGTAGTGAGAGTAGGGACCAGGTTGAGGAGACCCTGGAGAGGTAGAGATATGCTTTAGAGAGGAGAGGAATGAAGGCCAGCAAGACTAAGACAGAATATATGTGTGGGAATGAGAGGGAGGATAGAGGAATGGTGAGAATGCAGGGAGTAGAGTTGGCGAAGGTGGATGAGTTTAAGTACTTGGGATCAACAGTAATGGTGAGTGTGGAAGAGAGGTGAAGAAGAGAGTATAGACAGGGTGGAATGGGTGGAGAAGAGTGTCAGGAGTGATTTGTGACAGACGGGTACCAGTAAGAGTGAAAGGGAAGGTCTACAAGAGGGTAGTGAGGCCAGCTATGTTATATGTGTTGGAAATGATGGCATTGACAAAAAGGTACAAGTTAGAGCTGAACGTGGCAGAGTTAAATATGTTAAGATTTGCACTGGGTGTGATGAGGATGGACAGGATTAGGAATTAGTATATTAGAGGGTCAGCTCAAGTTGGACGGTTTGGAGACTAAGCCAGAGAGGCAAGATTGCATTGGTTTGGACATGTGCTGAGGAGGGATGCAGGGTATATTGGAAAAAGGATGTTAAGGATGGAACTGCCAGGTAAGAGGAATAGAGAGAGGCCTAAGATAAGGTTTATGGATGTTGTGAGAGAGGACACACAGGTGGTTGGTGTGACAGAGCAAGATGCAGAGGACAGGAAGAAATGGAAACAGATGATATGCTGTGGTGACCCCTAACACGAACAGCCAAATGAGAAGAAGAAGAAGGTATTCCTGATTCATGAGCCGAGCAGCCCTTTGAAATGCTATTCCACCATGCTGCTTATATGGACGTTAACAGAGATATTTATATGTCTTCTTTCGGCTTTTCCCGGTTAGAGGTCACAGCAGCGATCACCTGTCTGCTCATGATTGGCAGGGGAGTTTTATGATGTTGAGTTGCCAGCCCAGTGCCCAACCTTCCACAGAAGGCACACACACACCTAGGAGCAATTTAGAGTATCTGATCCACCTACAAGCATGTCTTTGGGATGTGGGATGAAACCAGAGCACCCAGAGGAAACCCATGTGACCACAGGGAGGACTTGCAGACTCCGCACAGAAGGCACCCCAGCCAAGGATTGAACTGGAGAACCTCTTGCTGTGAGATGGCCATGCTAACCATTGCACCACCGCGGCCGCCCAACGGAGATATTTATACAAATATGCATAAATATATTTATTGCTAAGTATAAATATTTGTAAAGTGATAGTAGTAAGAAGTTTCTCAGATTTGTCAGCTTTCATATGATACCGTGAACTACTACATAAATTCCTTGTATGGAAAAGTAGTCATTTTGGTATTAATATCACACACATTTATAACTGTGAATGAAAACAAGTCACAGTGTCTTACTTACTGATCTAAATTCTGTCTTGAGACAATCCTAAACTTTTGTGCTGACAGAGCCTATGAAATATCCTATGAAACATGGACTACAACAGTTCAAAGTGGACACTAAGATATTAACATAAAGATATTTATGGTTAAATTGTTAAAGAAAATACAAATATGTACAAAGTGGTAGCAGTTAGACACAACCTATCAGTACAGAGTTTTCCAGCATTATGATAACATGACATCCCACATAAACTCATTCAGGTATATGTTATGAAAGAAATATAAATATGTCACATGGTCATAATTTTACATAAAAAATTATCACAGTCTTTTACTTACTAACCATCATAACTCTCCTGACCAGTTTGCTTACTTGGCCTGAGAAAAGATGCTCTCCAATGTTTTGATGGGGACATTGCCTAAATCACAGAAAGTGTACTGTACAACTGGATACCATTACACAAGTAAAGACTTCCTGATACCATCAAGCTAATTAGTCAAAAAAGGACCCACAATAATGAGTTATAATCTCTGCTGCCTAAATGCACAATGTGAAGTATAGTGTGAGAGGCAAAGGGAACACCTCAATAAACATGACATTCCAGAGTCACAATACTGTTATGAGTGCAAAAGTGCATTTTATAGTGCTTGCTAACAGCAAAACAACTTGTCAGTAAACATCCAATGCAATGACTCAGTCTAAAATGCAGTGTGCTCCTTCCTTATGTATATAACAGTGGTACCAATGAAATGCACGACAAGCAGAAAAATCTTTACCCAACTGCATATTTTAGTTTCTTTCTGTCAGATGTGTACCTTTCAACACATTGTAACCCCCAACACACACAGATATGCTAACAGGTTACAGTTAATTTAATGACAATGTACATCTCAGATGGCTGATTGTGATCAACACACACACACATACCTGCAGGCACACACTGCTTGTTTTATATCTATATCTGTCTGTGTGTGTGTGTGTGTATATATATATATATATATATATATATATATATATATATATATATATATATATATATATATATATATATATATATATATATATATATATATATATATATCTCCTTGTATTCGAGTTTTCAGAAACTTGAAATTCATATGGTCAAGACCATATTACTGAGTTTCTGAAAACTCAAAATAAAAAAAATATATGTTTTTGTAGGGAAGCCCACATGCACACCCCCACAAACCCAGAAAATTATATGCACTACACTGGAGGAAAGGGTAAATTCCCTTTTGAAGCAGATGTTCTTCATGTTTCACTGTTGTAGTCATCATACTTGGGTTATCTGCCTGCAGATAGCCCTCAGTCGGCCTGAATACCAGAGTCTTGGCATTTCTACGTTGGATGCTGACACCTCATCCATGACGTCAGGGGTATAAAACATGCAGCCGACACCATTACATCAGCTTTTCTTGCCATGCGGGAGCCCGAAGCCAAAGCAGTTAACAAGTGCCAGTCGGCAGATACCTGAAATTTTCATTTTTCGAGTTTCAAACCTGAAGTCTTCTAAAGATTAAGTACCCCGTTGTGGATCCTTTTTTCTTGCTCTAACCAATGTCAGAAAAAGTTAACAATTTTCTTGCCTGTGGACCTCACAGAGATTTTCATTCTTGCTGTGTCACCTGTTTAGGCCCAGACCACGACATCCCTTGCTGTCAGTTTTGTGCCTTGTTCAATGCCCAAACTCTTCATCATCGAGTTATTTTTGTCTCTAAATTCCTCCACTTTTATTCTCCGTATTCCAAAATGGTGTCGGTAAGCCATCCGACTACCGACTTTCTGAAAAAAATGCAAAGATAAAGACAGAGAGGCAGACCGCATAGGTCCAAAACTGCCGACGCTTCCATTAAGCTAGTCATCAGTCTGGTACTCTGAGGTGCTTTTGCAGCCCCTGTTACCCACTTCTGCAGATTCGCAGGCCTCTACTGAGACCCATTCAGAGTCCTGTATGCCACGAGATGCTTCTTCCACTATGGAACCTGCGGATGTCTCTACCTTGGATGGGTCCAGAGCCGCTGTGCAGGCACCAGCTTCTGAGGGTGTATTCAGACCTTCTGATGTTCGTATTAAACTGACTACTTCATTAATGACTGAATCTACCAAATTTCTCAGGCCCAGAGTTCGCACTACACCTAGGAAACCGACGACCAAAGCACATTCTCAAGCTCCCATGCCACAGAAACAAATGCTTAGAATGGCTGAAGACCTTATTACTTTAATTAGGGGAAGCCAGCCTTCCCCCTCTGAAAGACAAAGAATTAAATTCCCTTATGATTCTTCAGACCATGAGTCTGATGACTCTGACCCCTGTGATTACCAGGAACATACTCTTATCTACCTATGAGGACTCAGATGCAGAGGAGTCAATTCCCTCAGCCTCCCCCTCCAGAGAAATTTTCTTTCAGTGAAACATTGCATACCCTAAAAGAGCACTTCCACTGGAAATGCCAGGACTACCCACAGTCCAAAAAGAGACTCTGGGAATTTTTATACTTGCCGCAGCATAGGCCTCTAGCTATTCCCCCTGTCCTGGATATTGTAGATGATGTCTTCATAGAATCCAGCCTTATCCCTGATACTTTACCACCTGCTCCTAGAAAGCCTGACAGATACTACAGAGTACCCGACTCTCTCAAAAATTTAGTTAAAAATCCCACTGCGGATCCAGAGACCATTTCCCAGCGACCTAAAGGTATTAAGGCTTCTACAGCCAAAAACCCTACCCCTTCAGACAGGGATTCCAGGGCTCTAGACAGAGGGGGTAAGAAGGTATATACCTTTGCAACTCTTGCCATCAGGGCATTAAATTGCCAGTTTCACATGTTGAAGTACCAGCAGCATATTATTGATCTAATTAAACAAAACATGTTGATTCCTGATTGTGCAGAAAATAAGGACTTACAAGACTTAATGCATTCTGCAAACCAAGTTGGTAAACATCCTTTACAATGTGGTTTTGATGCCTTAGAAGCATCTTGCAGGGCTGCTGTCACTGTGTCTGTTATAGGTTCATAGGTTAGTACTAAGCTAACTGCCCTTGCGAGCCATTTTAAGCCTAGCCAATTATCCCTTGTGAGACTCCAACCCTGCACCTTGTGTTTGTAAGGCAAACACCTTCACCATTAGGCCACCCTCCCAACCCCTGTTATGAGAAGGCATGCTTGGCTGAAGGAACAAATCTTGCCAGACCATGTCAAGGCAAAATTACTTGGTGCTCCATTAAACCAAGAAAGTTTGTTTGGCTCTAAAGCAGAAGTTGTTCTTAAAAAGATGGAAGAAAAAGCTAAATCCATGCAAACTGTTAAAGATTTCTTACAGGTACAGTCACCTAGATTCAGTAGGCATCGACCTTCAAAAAATTGGCCTTTCCAGTCCCTTCCAGACCTTCTCAGCCCAAACCCAGGGGCAACAGACCACAAAGACTACAGTCTCAGGGTATTCACAGGTCTAAACAATGGAGTACTCCCTCCTCAAAAACTGGGAGTGGTAAGCCACCCCCCTATGGAAAAAGTTCACAGTGACTTGTCCTTAACCCTTCTCAGCCATGCCCAAGTACTTGCACCCCTAGGAGTAAAGCTTGCTCTGCATGCAAAAAACTGGGAGTATATTACCCAGGACCGATGGGTCTTAAACATTGTATCCCAGGGATACAGATTCTATTTCCACTCTCTGCCAACCCCAAGTGGATTGTCAGACCTTCCTCCAAACCAGTGGGCAGAGGCCCAAAAGCAAGTACTTTCTCTTCTCAGTATCAGGAATATTCAACCTGTGCCAACAGCAAAGGGGACAGGGTTTCTACTCCAGGCTGTTCCTGGTGCCTAGGAAAGAGAACTCTTGGCACTCTATTCTGGATTTGTCAACCCTAAACACCTTCCTGGTTGTACCAAAATTCAAAATGCTTACACTCCAGCAGCTCCTTCCTATGCTAGCCAAGGACTCCTGGCTAGTCACCCTAGACTTAAAATAAGCCCATAAGGGAATCTTGCTGGAAATACCTACATTTCAGGGCAGATTCTATGCACTATCAGTTCTCTGCACTTCCCTTTGGCTTATCTACTGTGCCCAAGGTATTCACAAAGTGCCTGGCTCCAGCCATTGCTTACTGCAGGCAGAGAAATATTCAAATTTACCCATACTTGGATGATTGCCTGATTCAGGTGGACAGTCAGGAACTGCTACTTCAGCACCTAATGTTTGTAAAGAGACTCCTAACTTCTCTGGGGTAAACCATCAATGAAAATAAATCACATCTGGTACCCAGCCAAAATATTGTATTCCTGGGAGAAAGCTTGAACACAACTTCCCAGATGGCATTCCTCACTCCAGAAAAGCAGGTTTATTTGACAACTTATTTCAAACTACTGGCCACCCAAACCTAGCTATCTGCAAGACAAATACTGCAAGCACTAGGGTTCATGGCCTCATGTATTCTACTGATTCCATATGCAAGACTGCATATTAGGAAACTCCAATAGTACTTAAAACGTCTCAGGTGTCAACATTACCATGACCTGGAAGCAGTGATTCCTATCATTCCTTGCCTAAGGACAGAGTTCCTTTGGTGGGCAGAGGCTTGCAACCATAACAAAGGACTCCCTTTCGCACAACCCACCTCCATCCAAACTCTGACAACAGATGCATCAGACTATGCTTGGGGGGGGGGGGGCTCACATGGCAGGCCAATGCACTCAAGGAAAATGGAGCCCAGGACAAGTTCACCTACATATCAATCAAAAAAGAAATGTTAGCTGTACAGAATGCTCTGACAGGCTTCAAAAACCATATCCTTCCAGGGCAACTGTTGATAAAGACAGACAGCACCACAGTTATGTGGTACATAAACAAGCAGGGGGGAACTCACTCCTACCCCCTCTGCAGGTTAGCCATGACTCTGTGCAACACAGCCTTAAGCAACCAAGTGCACCTGCAAGCTGAATTCCTGCCAGGCAAACAAAATTCACTGGCAGACAACTTAAGCAGAAATCTAATGGACCCATGAGTGGAAACTTGAACCAAACTCATTCAAACTTCTAATACACAGGTGGGGGACACCAGAGGTGGACCTCCTTGCATCCCCCCAAAACCATCAACTAAACAAATTTTGCACCAGAATTCCCCACAGCCAAGTTGGAAAGTGGATGCCCTATCCTTCACATGGGAAAACCTCTCAATCTATGCCTTTCCCCCTCTGCCCCTCCTTCCAAAGGTACTCCTCAAGATCAAACAGGACAGGCCAAGGACAATCCTTATTGCACCAGACTGGCCACGCCAGCACTAGGACCCACTCCTATGCAGTCTGACAGCAGTGCCAACCTGGCATCTACAGCAGACCCCCTCTCTGCTGTCTCAGCAGGAGGGACAGATTTTGCATCCTCAGTTGCAAACCCTGAACCTGGCAGCCTGGCTTATCCCCTGAATACATCACCAGCAACCCTCAGCAAATGGGTACTGGATGTTATCCTTGAGGCCAGGAGGCCCAGTACTAAGAAATCCTATTCAGAAAGTGGGACAGATATACTGTTCTTGGAGCCAGTCTCAAGGGAATTACACAGCCGTGTCCTCCTTGCCTCAAATCCTAGATTACCTAGCAGTGCTGCTCCACAAAAGCCTCTCCTTCTCATCAATTAAGATTCATACCTCTGCCATCTCAGCTCATTATATTACGTAGCCACCCCTCTTCTCTTACCCTCTGATCAAACAGTTCCTGAGAGGAGCTAACAATTTAAGACCCCCAAGGAGAGCTCCCACACCTGCCTGGGATGTTAACTTTGTAGTAGAGAAGCTCACACTTCCCCTTTTGAGCCTGCTGCTACAACAGAGTTAAAATTCCTCTATTGGAAAACAGCCTTACTGCTAGCCATCGCTTCAGCAAGAAGAGTGTCTGTGTTACAGGCCCTTATGGCTGTGGAACCCTTCATTATCTTCCATGCGGACAGGGTTTCCCTCAGGACTAACCCATCTTTTAAGCCCAAGGTGGTATCCAGTGTGGCTTTAAACCAATCCATCCATTTACCAACCTTTTTCCTAATCCTCAGAATAAAGGGGGAAAGGATCCTGCACTCCTTGGACGTGCACAGACAGCTCAGGTTCTACCTTGACAGGACTAAACCTTTCAGAAAGTCTGACCAGATGCTGGTCAGCTTTGCTACAGGGGCAGAGGGCAAGGCCAATTCCAAAACAAACCATTTCTAAATGGATAGCACACTGCATCCATTTCTGTTACAAACACAATGGAAAACCTAACCCACAGGGGATCTGGCCTCATTCCACTAGTGCTACCTTAACCGCTACAGGTTTTCTCAGGGGAGTACCTACCAGGGACATCCTGGAAGCTGCAACCTGGAGTTCTGTACAAACCTTCACCAAGCATTACCACTTAACTATCTTTTCCAAATCCAGAGCTGGATTTGCCACAGCAGTCTTACAAGGCCTGCTAGCCAGCCCTACTACTACTTCTTGACTGCCTCAACCAGCACACTGCATCCATTTCTGCTATAAACAACATGGAAAGCCTCCCCCCAAGGGGGACACACTCCACCAGATCAGCCTCCATCTCTGCAGCTTTCTTAAGAGGAGTCCCCACTAGGGACATCCTCGAGGATGCCACCTGGACATCTGTTCACACTTTTACCAAACATTACCACCTGCCTCTCTTCTCCAAATCCAGGGCACGGTTTGCCTCCGCAGTCTTGCAAGGCATCCTAGCCAGCCCCTAGTTTCCTTGACTGCCTCCACCCCATTCCTCACCTTTGGTAATCAACCCAAGTGTGATGACTGCAACAGTGAAACACAAAGAACATAGTACAGTTGTGTACACTTACCATAAATGTAGATGTTCAAGTGTATTCACTGTTGCAGTCCTGGTTACCCTCCCTCCAGCCCCCTGTCTTTCTATACTTTCTACCTATCCTCTTTTTTTGCCATATCTTATGAAATGGTATTTACTTTTTACTGGAGGTGTTCCACACTTTTTGATTGCTTCCTATTTTGGGGGCTGCTGACATCTGGTGCAAGAAAAACTGATTTTATGGCATCAGCTGTATGGTTTATACCCCCTGATGACCTGACGTCTTGGATGTGGTGACAGCATCTGATGGAGAAATCCCAAGACTCTGGTATTCAGGCTGACTGAGGGCTTCCTGCAGGCAGATAACCCAAGTGTGATGACTGCAACAGTGAATACACTCAAACATCTATATTTATGGTAAGTGTACACAACTGTACTTTCTGTGTAGAGCAGTGGGGATGAGGGAGTTTACCCTTTTCCCCACTGTAGTGCATTGCACTGAGTGGGGAGGGGTGAAGGGGGGGGGCTTGGCGTTCTGCAAAAATGTAGATTTTTTTTTATTCTGAGTTTTCAGAAACTTGATAACATGGTGTCTACTGAAAACTTGAAGTAATTATTAAACCTCTCTCTCTCTCTCTCTCTATATATATATATATATATATATATGGATCTACTACTAATAGTCAGTCCATAGAAACACTGACATGCTTAATGTCAACACATCAACAAAAACATGCTGAAACACTGCAGATCATGCTTTTGAGGATAATCTTTGGAACAAGCATAAAAAATTAAGTCCTCCACCCCCACCCATTGCTAATTATATGTACTATCTTCAAGATGACACAGTGCCCAGGGAGGGCATATTTCACTGCCCTGGTGACTTGATATCTGACAGCTGTTGACCACAGTGGGTCAACAATACATAAGCTGACCACAAAGAAATTCAGTTTATGCCGGGACTCGTACACACCCAAGAATAGTTACAAGCATATGGTGACTTACTGAAATGCTTAAACATTGACACTCAGGTGATCAGTGCCATATGTTGAAAATAAACTTGAATAAAAAAAAAAACAAAACAAAAAACATCAAACAAATCAAACAGTTTCCATGATCTTCATGTTTCACTGTTGCAGTCATCACATTTGGGTTATCCTGCAAGGGGTAGCCCTCAGTCCAACTGAATACCTGAGGCTTAGTATTTCGACGTCAGTTGCTGTCGCTCCAGGACTGACGTGAGGTCATCAGTGGTCTAAAATCAGGCAGCTGACACCATTACTCCAGTCTTTCTTGCCGAGGAGCCCGAAGTAGAAGCAGTTTGCACAAGTGCCGTTCGGTCTGTACCTGAGTTTTCATTTCTGAATTGATGTTGAAGTCTTCAAAAGCTAAGTACCCCATTGGGGATCCTTTTTTCTTCCTCTAACCGATGTCAGAAAAAGTTAACAATTGTCTCACCTGTGGAAAGCAAATACCACACTGAGATTTCCATTTTTACTGCATCACCTGTTTAGGCCCAGACCACGATGTCCCTCGCTGTCATTTTTGTGCTTTGTTCAATTCCAGAAATATACATCGTCAGGCCCTTATTGTAGCTAAATATTTTCAGTCTCGAGCTCCATATTCCGAAATAGCTTTGGTAAGCCATCTGACTACCAATCTTCTGAAAAAATGTAAGGATAAAGACAGACACACACCACACAGGTCCAAAACTGTCGACAACGCTTCCATTAAGTTAGTCACCAGTTCACCTGTCCTCAGTGAGGCACTTTCGCAGTCCTTGATGCCCGCATCTGTGGATTCACAGGCTGCTACCAAGACCCGTTCAGAGTCCAGTATGCCGTGAGATACTTTTTCGACTAAGGATCCTGCGGATGTCTTTACTTTGGATGGGTTAGGAGCCACTGAGCAGGCACCAGCTTCCCAGGAAGTTCTTCGCACTACTGATACTCGACACAAGCCGACTTCTTTTGCGTCTTCAGTTCTTTCTAAAACTACAGAGTTTCTAAGGCCCAGGGTATGAACTACACCTAAAAAAACAATGACCCAAGCTCAAGCACCTCCCTCCATGCCTCAGTCTCAAATGCTTAAAATGGCAGAAGACCTTATCATGCTTATTAGGGGAAGCCAGCCTACCCCTTCCAGAAGAAAAAGAGATTTATCCCCAGCAGTTTTATCTGAACAGGAGTCCAATGACTGTGAGGTTTCTGAATATGAAGACATGCAACCCTTGTCTGCTTATGAGGATTCAGATGGAGAGGAATCCATTCCTTCTGCCTTTCCTCCAGAATATTTTTCATTTGGTGAAACCCTACATACTTGAAGCATTTCCAATGGGAGTGTCAGGACTATCCTCAGTCCAAAAAGAGGTAATTCTTAGATTTACCACAGCACAGACCTTTAGCCATTTCCTCTGTCTTGGATGTTGTGGATGATGGAATCCAGTTAAACTCCTGACACCATTCCACATGCTCCCAGGAAGCCTGACAGGTATTACAGAGTCCCTGACACACAAATTTCTTTTCAAAAATCCTATTGCTGACCCAGAGGTCATCTCCCAAAGACCTAAAGGAATAAAAGCAACCACAGCAACCCAGAGGTCATCTTCCAAGTACCTAAGGGAATAAAAGCAACCAGAGGTAAGAACCACTCCCTCGGACAGGGATTCCTGAGCTTAAGACAAGATGGGGTAAAAAGTATACATCTCTGCAACTATTGACATTAGAGCACTAAATTGTCAGTTCCACATGCTGAAATACCAGCAACATACAATGGAACTCCTTAAACAAAAAATATCTACTTTTCAGGTTTGTGCAGAAAATAAAAGCCTTACAGGAGCTTATGCATTCTGCAAGCTAAGTTACTAAGCACACCTTGCAATGTGGCTTTGATGGCCTAGACCATCCTGCAGGGCAGCAGTCACAGGTTCTGTACTTAGAAGGCATGCTTGGCTTAAGGAACAGACCATGTCAATTCAAAACTATTGGACGCACCATTAAACAAAGACAATTTGTTTGGCACCAAGGCAGAAGAGTCCACAAAAATGAACCAGCACGTAAAGGATTGCTCAAAATTACATTTATTGAAGACAAATATAGAACAAATGTAATGGCTGTTAAGCCATTACAGAGAAGCAAACTGGTTTCAGCTGAAAGCAGCCTTTTTCAATGCTCAAAAAAATCAATTTGAAAACATCTCCACCATATCCTGGTTATATATAGTGTGAAGCCCTTAAAGGGACATGCACCGCATACCACCACAGTAGTCAACCCAAATGAAATATAGGAATTATAAAAAAACAGATAAAAATAAAAATGTATAAAAATAGATGAAAACAATTGCAAATAACATCTCATACATTGATATCAAGCTAATATATCAAAAATATGAGTATTGTAAGATTGTGCATAAATTATATACATAAAAATAAGACATGCTATCTGTATAAAATTATACATAATATATACCTAATCAATATCAGTCTATTAATTCAAAAAATTCAAAAACAGACTGAACTATAGTCTATAGTTTTATTCTGATTCATTTAATCCAGGCCTAAACAGGCCCCCTAGTTTAGTAATCCACATATTCTCCATATGATTAAGTTTAGTATACCATCCTGCTTTGAAATTCCTGTGTAATACTATCCTGTCAATAATAACAAATTTAAATGCAGCAGATGGGTGATCAATAGTGTGTTTAAACAATGCATTAGTTAAGCGTGTGTTCCTAATGGCACTCATGTGCTCCCCTATTCTAAATTTTACAGGCCTAGATGTCTGCCCTATATAAAAAGCAGAACAAGCGCACGTTGCTAGATAAACCACCCAATCTGAACTGCAATTGGCGAAAACTCTAATGTTAAAAACTTTAGAAGTATTCTTACTTGTAAATTCAGTTGTTTTAAATATATGTTGACAAGCAGTACAATGGCCACAGGGGAAACAGCCCACTAATATGTCCCCAAATAAGGTAGTTTGTAATGGAATAGTGGGACTATATCTTTTGTAATGAGTGAGGTATGAATTAATGTTACGTCCTCTGCGATATGAGAATGAACATTGTTCAGGTAAGATATTATTAAAAAAATCATGTGATTTCAAAATATCCCAATGTTGATTGATAATGTCTCTGAACCTATCAGTGTTGGTCCCATAGGTCATTATTAACCTCAAAGATTGGTCAAAAGATTGATCAGAAGATACCCTATCTTCCGATTTATATCCCAATAAGCCTGTTCGTGGCAAAACATTGATTTCATCCATAGTCAAAGAGAGATTGTGTTGATTGTATCCACGATTGATGAATCTTTGTGACAAATCAAGGCTGCAAGTAGAATAATCTTGTTCTGAAGAGCAGATGCGTCTAATACGCATGAACTGAGATTTTAGGATATTGCGGATGATGTGGCGTGGGTGGGAACTTTTGGCATGTAGTAATGTATTATATTCCGGAAACTTCCGATGAACAGAAGTGGCCAGAGTGTTGTCTGAAAGTCTAGTGACAACTACGTCTAAAAAAACAATCTTGTCATGCTCAATATTAGCAGTGAATTTAATGCCAAAAGAGTTGTTGTTCAAATAAGACACAAACTCAGACAACTGGTCCCATTCCCCACACCACACCATCCAACAGTCATCTAAATATCTGCGCCAGATATCTAGATCTTGAATATATATATATTATGGTTAACATCATATATAAATGTTTCTTCATAATATCCCATAAAAAGATCTGCGTATATCGGTGCAAATGATGCCCCCATAGCAGTACCTTTGATTTGCCAGTATGCTTTTCCTTTGAAGTAAAAAATATTTTTACGTAACACAATTTCAGTCAATTTGATCAAAAAATTATTAAAGCCTATGGAATATAAATCAGATTTATATAACCAATAGGAAACTGCAAGAATGCCCACATCATGAGGAATGCTGGTATATAAGGATGCCACATCCAATGTACAAAGCCACCAATTGGGCTCCAGTTGAGAATCATTAATGATGTTTAAAAATTCCGTAGTATCTTTTATATGTGATCTAACTTGTTTTAATAATGGTTTCAGGTGGTATGTAAGAAAAGCTGACAGTGGCTCCGTTAAGGAGCCTCTACCCGACACAATAGGTCTACCCGGAGGGTGTAGAGGGTCCTTATGTATTTTGGGAAGCAAATATAAATATTGTGGAATTGGTTCATCCACCTTAAGTTGTTTGGCTACCTGCTCAGTTATAATTCCTTGTTCCACTGTCAGATCTAAAAAAGAATCAATTTCCACCTTGAAAGTAGAAGTGGGATCAATCATCATTTCCATATAATAACTGGAGTCTGATAGTTGGCGTAAGGCTTCTTCCGCATATGCTGTATAATCCATGACTACAATAACGCCACCTTTATCAGCCATGGTAACAACAATATCATGATTGTCCTTAGGTTCAGACAGGGCAATTCTTTCAGCTAGTGTAAGATTATTAGATTTGGACTTGTACAGAGTGGAAAAATGTAAATCTTTCATTACACAGTCTCTAAATATTGAGACGTTTATTCATAGGTGGAATAAAAGTAGATTTGCCAAATCTAAAATCAGATGATCTTTGAGTGGTATCAGAATCTGCAAAAAAATAACTTAAGGTTAAGTAATCTACAAAAGTCATTTACATCTTGTAATAAATGATTTTCAGAGACAGGTGCACTGGGAACAAAGTTGAGGCCTTTATTAAGTAGTCGTATATGCACAGGAGAGAGATCAAAGGATGAGATGCTAAAAACATTATCAGTTATTTGACCATCTGTTGCAGTAGACACTGTAGGGTTGGATACCCCAAATCTAGATCGGTACTTTCTACCCCCCCTCCTACCCTTGGATCTAAAGGGGGTGGTTGTTTCCTTTTTGCAGCTGGGGACGCCTGGCGTGAGGAAACCTCACCATCAGTAGCAGATGATGTATCATCCTCAAAGGTTGCATCAGATGTAACCTTCTTGTGTCTTAAAATGGACCTAGGTCGCTTTCTACTAGTATTGTATGTATTAGTATGATCAGTGAATCTAACTGTCTTTTGTCTGACAAATGGTTTGCCTTTGTCATAGTCCATGAGGTCTCTGTTGAACTTATGAATTCTTCGTTTCATAAGTTGTTGTTCTAATGAAGATAAATCCTTGGCAAGATCAGAAATATATTGTGAGTAAAACCCCTCTTTACTAAATTTTCAGCTTCACCACATAAAGCTTGGATCTCTGTTAATTGACTTGGTATGGTTCTGTCATAATATCTAGATAGACAATCAACAAAGTGCATGGAAGACTGATGCTGGGCCTCTGCCCATTCCCTAGATAGTTCATTGTCTATATTAGCAACTAGGGGTTGTAAACGAACCCTAAGTCCCCTTGGTGTTATGTCCTTAATCTTGTATGCCTTGAACAGTTTCAAATGCCAAACATTTGAACGTAGGGTTTTCATGTGTCTGTTAAGTTTCGAAAAAATGGCACCACATCTTTGTTGACCATCTGCTAAAATATTATTTGAAAGGTGTCCTGTATTGTTATTTAAACCAAAAACTTCTAAGTTGTCTTTGTCAGCCGAAAGCCCTTGTAAAATACCACAGAGATCCATGACTAAAGTCAATCTTATAATGGTTGAAGCTGAATATTATTGTGAGTCCCTGTACTGTACAAGGCAGAAGAGGTCTTAAAAAAGATGGAAGAAAAAGCTAAATCTATACAGACAGTTAAAGACTTCTTATAGGTCCAGCCTCCGAGGTTCAGTAGGCATTGCTCCTCCAAGCACTGGTCCTTTCTGGACCCCTCAAGGCCAGCTAAGACAAGACCTAGGGGTAGCAGACCCCCCCCCCCAGACAACAGTCCCAGGGGATGCAAAGATATAAGCAATGGAGTTTTTCCACTTCAAAAACAGGAAGTGCTAAGCCACCCCCTTTTGGAAAGAACTCACAATAACTTTACACCTCCACCCCTTACCTCTGCCCACCTCCTTGTGCCCCTAGGAGGAAACTTCTCCTCCCATGCAAAAAACTGGGCCTCTATCACCGATGACCAATGGGTCCTCAACATGGTGACCAAGGGATACAAATTTTATTTCTACACTCTGCCAACCCCAAAAGGGTTCCCAGATCTTCCTCCAAACCAGTGGGCAGAAGCCCAAAACCAAGTCCATTCCCTGCTCTCCATGAGGGCAATACAGCCTGTTCCTGCAGACCAGATAGGCCAAAGTTTCTATTCCAGGCTTTTCCTGGTACCCAAGAAAGAGGGCACCTGGTGCCCAAACCTCGATCTATCTATTCTAAATACCTTCCTGGTGATACCAAAATTCAAAATGCTCCACCTCCAGCAGCTTCTTCCTATGCTATCCAAGGATGCTTGGTTTGCCACCCCAGACCTAAAAGAGGCCTATTTACACATCCCAGGATTCCTGCAGGAAATATCTACATTGCAGGGCAGGATCTATGCACTTTCAGTTCTCTGAGCTTCCCTTTGGCTTATCCACTGCTCCTAGAGTTTTCACAAAATGCCTGGCTCCAGCCATTGTTTTTTGCAGACAAAAGAATATTCAAATTTACCCCTACTTAGATGACTGCCTGATTAAGGCAGACAGTCAGGAAAAGCTGTTACAGCACCTGACCTTTGTACAGAACCTACTGATCTCCCAGGGGTTTATTATAAACGGAAAAAAATCCAAACAAGTACCCACTCAGAAAATTGTATTCCTGGGAGCAAGCCTGGACACAGCATCCCAGATGGCATTCCTTACTCCAGAAAAACAAGCCTGACAGGCTACTTCTCTCAACTAGCCACCAGAACCCAGTTATCCACAAGGAAAATCCTGCAAGCTCTCGGGTTCATGGCATTCTGCATTCACTCATTCCATTTGCCAGACTGCATATGAGGAAACTTCAATGGTACCTAAAAAGCCTTTGGTGTCAACACTCTCAGGACCAGGAAACTATCATACCTATGATACTCTGTCTAAGGAAAGATGTTCTTTGGTGGGCAGCAGCATGCAGCCACAATAAGGGTCTTCCCTTCTCACAACCCGATGCCACCCAGACCCTAACCAGAAGATTATGCTTGGGGTGCACACCTGGATTTGGAGCCCAAATCAAATACATCTGCACATCAACCAAAAAGAGATGCTAGCTGTTCAGCACACTCTGACAGCTTTCAGAACCCTACTCTCCCCCGGGCCTCTACTGATCAAAACAGACAATGCCACACTGATGTGACACATCAACAAGCAGGGAGGAACTCACTCTTATACCCTCTGCAGGCTCGCCATGACTCTTTGGCACATGGCTTCAAACATGCAAATTCACCTGCTAGGACAATTCCTGCCTGGCTCCTAAAACTCTCTGGCAGACAACTTAAGCAGAAACCTCCTAGACCCACACAAGTGGCAGCTGGACCACAACACCTTCAACCTTGTAACCCAGAAATGGGGCACCTCGAATGTGGATGTCTTTGCCTCCCACAACAATCACCAGCTCAGCAAATTCTGCACCAGGGAACCTCACAGCAAGGCCTGGAAAGTGGATGTCCTATCCTTCCAATGTGTAAACCTCTCAGTCTATGCATTTCCCCCCTCTACCTCTACTTACAATGGTACTACTCAAAATACGGGAGGAAAAACCAAGAGCAATCTTGATTACCCCAGACTGGCCAGACCAGCACTGGTACCCACTGCTGCGCAGTCTGTCACCCCGCCTCCATGGCACCTACCCCAGATTCCCAACTCTCCTGACCCAGCAGAATGGAGAATTCATGCATCCACAATTGCATACCCTAAACCTGGCAGCCTGTTTTATTCCCTGTCCTCTCCTCCAGTTGCCAGCCTAAGCAAGCAAGTCCTGGATGTTATATGTGAGGCCAGATGCCCCAGCACTAGAAAATCTTATGCTGACAAGTGGAAAAGGTACTGCACCTGGATCCAGGCTAAAGGAGCTGAAACATCACAGCCCTCCCTACCTCTTATCCTGGATTACCTAGCAGACCTACTACACAGGGGCCTATCCTTCTCTTCTATTCATGCCTCTGCCACCTCTGCTCATTACAGCACAGAGCCACCTCTCTTTTCTCACCCTCTCATCAAACAGTTCCTAAGAGGGGCTAATAATTTAAGACCACCCAGGAGAGCTCCTACCCCAGCTTGGGACCTTGACTTTGTGTTGGAAAAGCTCACACCACCCCCCCTTTGAGCCTGCATCTTCAGCAGAGTTAAAATTCCTCTCTTGGAAAACAGCCTTGCTTCGGGCCATCACTTCAGCTAGAAGAGTTTCAGAGCTACAAGCATTCATGGCTGTAGAGCCCTTCATCATTTTTCATGCTGACAGGGTCTCCCTCAGGACTAACCCAACTTTCATGCCTAAAGTGGTGTCCAGTGTTGCTCTCAACCAATCTATTCACTTGACCACCTTTTTTCCTAACCCACAAAACAAGGTGGAAAGGATTCTGCATTCTCTAGATGTGCACAGACAGCTCAGATTCTACCTGGATAGGACTAAATCTTTTAGGAAAACTGACCAATTGCTAGTCAGCTTTGCAGCAGGGGCAGAGCGCAAGGCCATATCCAAACTAAACAATCTCCAGATGGATAGCACACTATATCCATTTCTGCTACACATACCATTGGAAACGTTACCCTAAGGGGGTCAGGACGTATTCTACCAGGGCAACCTCCACCTCTGCAGCTTTTCTCAGAGGGATCCCAACCAAGGACATCCTAGAGGCTGCAACATGGAGTTCTGTTCATACCTTTACCAAGCATTACCACCTGCCTGTCTTCTCCAAATCCAGGGCAGGCTTTGCAACCGCAGTCTTGCAGGGCATCCTAGCCAGCCCCCAGTCTTCTTGCCTGCCTCCACCCTTTTCTTCAGCTTTGGGAATCAACCCGTGTGTGATGACTGCAACAGTGAAACATGAAGAACATAGTACAGTTGTGTACACTTACTATAAATGTAGAATTTCGAGTGTATTCACTATTGCAGTCCTGGTTTCCCACCCTCCATCCCCCTTGTCTTTCTCTCTCTCTCTCTTCCCCACTCCTCACAGGGATTTTGGGTATTTACTTTCTACTGGTGGTGTTCTTCCACCATAACCTAGCTCCCTATTTGGGGCTCCTGACATTTGGGGCAAGAAAAACTGATGTAATGGCGTCAGCTACCTGATTTTTTACCACTGACGACCTGACGTCAATCCTGGAATGACAGCAACTGACGCAAAAATACTAAGCCTCTGGAATTCGGGCCGACTGAGAGCTACCCCTGAGGATAACCCAAGTGTGATGACTGCAACAGTGAATACACTCGTATTCATACATTTATGGTAAGTGTACACAATTGTACTTTCTTTAATAGGCTGACAATAAACCATTGAGAAAATTTCTATGAAAGCCCTTTTCTTCAGGACTGGTAAAAGTGAAACACATTCATTAATCCCTGGTGCAATATTGGATTTTAACTTAGTAATCAAAAAATATTCTCTCAACTTAAATTTTGATATTTTTATACAAGATATATGTTTAAGAATTGTGTTGTATACTACAATGTTTATGTTTTTCAAAGCTATCTGGTTCACCTTTTATTTATTAATTAGTCTTAATGGAATAATTAGTAGGTTTAAATTGATATATACATATATATATATATATATATATATATATATATATATATATATATATATATATATATATATATATATATACAGAGAGAGAGAGAGAGAAATAGGATTGTTTGGTCATTAGTTTGTCCTGATGAAGTTCCAGTATGTTGGTTTGGAGGGATGAAAGCGCTTAACCAAATTGTTTAGTTTTTTCAGCTTTCTATTTTTATTCAGTAGCCATTTGTACGAGTATGGAGCTTATGGTGTGATTTAACAGGTGCCTGGCTATATTTTATTTAGGAATTGCAGTCAGGCATTTTATTAAAGTAATATTTTCTTTCTGTATCAGGATGTAGAAAGATATTAAGCATTCTAATAAACTTGCACATGCTGCAGCTATTGCATATAAATAATACCTCTCAACATTTCTTCTAGAGTTTTTTTTTTCATCCATATTTAAAAAAAAATCTTTCCTCACCTATGTGCAAATTGTGGAGATTCACCACTAACATCCTTCATTCTTTAATTACTTGCCAGGGTTTCTCAGTTTTAGCCAATATTTAGCCAATAGTAATTTATTGACTTACAGATGAATGTGTAGGCATCATTTTCACGTCTCTTCTTTTTCTTTTCTTATACACGATATTTCTTTCACATGTATTTTTTTAAACAAGAAACATCTGTATTAAATTAGCACACATGGCATAGGCAATCATACATTTATATAAATGAAAACAAACCATATTGACATAACTTTAGTTGCAAACGTTATACATCACAAACCATGTTGACATAATTGTAGTTGCAAACATACATCAGTTATAATCTCTCCAGTTGTCAGTCAAACATTACATATCTCTTTCAAATCCTGCCAGCCTTTAAACTTCATTCCTCCTCTGCATGTATAATTCCCATTTTTCTAATGTAATTTGCTCCTGGTCTTTTCTAAAGATCCCTACCAGTTGTTTTATCTCTGTTACTATGTTCACTACTTCTAGTAAAGTTGGTTTAGACTTTGATTTCCATTTTCTCGTAATTGCTTTTTTGGCAGTGGCCATAATTAGACTCATCAAGGCCTTAGTATGTCTAGGCAATTCCGATTCTGCATCACAACTCAAAAAATCATTTCATTAGTTGCACCATGTTGCTCACCCAGTATCTCTGACAGAGTAGTCTGCAGGGAGTCTTTAAAATCTGCCAACACATTACACTCCCAGAAAATATGTTCCAGTTACCTCTTCCTCATCACACCTCCAACATTTGCTGTGTACCTGAGGAAAAATTATTTGGAGTCTACATGGGCTATAAAATACCAATGTAAACACTTTCAAAGATCCTAAATCTTCAAGATTTTGTTGCATGTTTGAGAGAAATACATATATCTCCCATTGTTTCATTTTGAATTGCTGATGCAATCTCTGTTGCAAATCCCTTCTAACCTCCTCTGATAGATTCTTATAGTTATCATGCAATATTTTATATGCTCTACTAATTATTCCTTTTTTAAAAGCAGCTTCTGTTCTAGATTATAATAAAGGTCTACCAGTGCTGCCTTTTGCTTTGGAGCACCTTTTTCTTTCTGTTTGCCTATACGCTGATATCAATCCTTAATAGGGAAGGCAATCTCTACCCTGCAGTTAAATAAATTGGCCTCTTCCCCTTCTGTTACTTTTCCCTCTCTAATTATTTACTCCCAGTACCTTGGGTCTTTTACTAGTTTTCTGCAATAAATTCCATCCCCCTCTTTCCTATTCTTTGTATCCCTAATTGCAGTCATGCCTATTGACAGAATCTCCTTTCTCCATTCCCATGTTGGCTTAGTTCTTAGAATACTTTCTGCTATGTTATTGTTTTCCTATTTTATTTTATTTGTTTTCCTCTTCTTACTAGTCTGTGGCTTCATGTCAGTGGCGTGCAGGTCCCTAATATTACTGATGTAAACAGCTTTTCACTTGTACTTAGCATGTAAACTGCATTTATTTCACCTGGAAAAGCTTTGTATTCTGTTGCAACTTTTTTGTGTGACTTTGGTTTTAAAGCAAAGTGTATTCCCACAAGATTGTGTGTCTACCTTTACTGATACTGCTCCAACTCCTGGAATTACGCTTGTGCTCTATTGTGTAGCCAGTTTACAATAAAAGTATGTTCTAAGCTCATACCACAAAGTTGTCTTATTTTGTTTACTGTACAGGATACCTGTATACCACTGAGAGCCCCCACCCCCCCATACTCACCTGTTTAGAAACCTTGCCTCTGCCTTTCTCTGCCATCTATAAGTTAGTCACTACCCCAGTGTCAACCCACCTCTTCTACGTACCTGCTGACTCTCTCTGTGTGCTCCTTAATCTTTCCCTCCTGCCCTGCTGATTGTTTCTTGTGGCGACTCTTCCTAGACAATCCCGTCCGGCTCACTTTGCTCCCCTCCCACCCCCCATATCATTTCCTTTATACCTAACCACCTAATCCCTAACTCCACCCCTTCCTGTCTGCTATAACATTCTAAACACCTTACCCTCCCCTACTTATCACTTCATAGTTTAGTCTGCTGCAAATCCTCCTTTTTTTCTATATATCCCCTACTCCCCCCTACAGGTTATTTCACTTAACTTTTACTTCATCTCTCTAACAGGTCCAACAACTTACTTTTCCTAGTCCCTTACCCACTCCTCACTCCATCCCAATCCTACTTCCCCACCTTAGGCCATGGCTTTTGCAACCCTCTCCATTTTCCTCTTGCCTCCATTACTTTTCCTTCTCATTCTTACATCTTGAACGACTCCATTACCACTTGTCCATAGAGATCTCACTAATCCCCATACTAACTGCTGCTCATCTCTGCAGTACTCTATTACAATCGCCTCCTCTATCTTTTCCATGAACATCCCTCTGCCTAAAATCAAAATTCCTCCCCCTCACTCACTAGCATCTAAAACAAGGACTAAGTACTTGACTTACAACCCATTTAATTTCAAACTTTACCAACTTCATGTAGCCCTGCTTCTCTAAGGGACATACATCCAAATCCTGAGCCCATCCATCACCCCACCCCCACCATGCATAACTCTACCTCTCCCAACTTAATAAACTCATCCTCTCCAAACAAACATATTTCCTTTTACTCTATGAATGCCCATATTCTAAACAAAGTTAGTGAAATCCATGCCTGGATAGTCTTCCACACCCCTGATGTCATCACCCTAACAGAGACTTGGCTAAAACCCCAAACCTCTGATAAAGACATTCTCCCCCCTGGTTATAATATACTCTGCATAGATCGCCAAAACAAAAAAAGGGGGTGTTGTTGCCATCCTCTTCTCCAACCACCTCACCATTACAAGTATTATGAAACCTATCCCATCCTTTTCTCCTGCTGAACTACTAATAACCTTAAAATAAATGACCACGCCTCTATCACAGTAGCAGCCATCTATATTCCTCCAGGAGACAACATTCCTCTGCTCGAAAATATTCTTTCATACTTTTCTCAACACACCCCCAGTGAAACTATCTTCCTTGGGGATGTCAACATTAACTGGTTAACTCTCAGTAATCCAGACTCTAATACTCATATTAATTTATATGGCTTTACACAGCTAATCTCCCAACCTAGCCATACAAACAACTCTAACACATCTAGTACTCTTATTGACTGGGTACTTGTATCTATCTAATCCTTCCAAATATCATAACCTTGAAACCCTACCAAACACCCTGAGTGATCACTGCTCTATAAAAGTGCTTAGGTTCACTCCCCACTTCTCAAAACCTCCTAAATTTATCACTTGTAAACTAACTTCCATCCAGAAACCTTTAATGCCCTCCTCTCTAAAGTAAACTGGAAAGTCCTTACCCAACTCCCACTAGAAGAAGCAGTCCTAGCTTTCAACTCCACCTTCCTTAGCATCTTAGACTCACTTGCTCCCCCTTTCAAAGTCCGAATTAAGTCCACCATATCAACATAGCTTTCAAAAGCCATTCGTACCCTTATGATAACTAGCGACAAACTATGGAAAAAATGGTCACAAACTAAGCTCTCTGCAGAGTTACAAAATTATAAAGAACTCAGAAATCTGACAAAAAACACATAAAAAAGATAAAAAGGACTTCTATAACAAACCTCCCACAGCCCTAAAATCTAATCCTAAAAAATTCTGGAACTCTATTAACCAAATATTACATCCCGGTAAACTTACCTCCCCCAGTCCATGCCCAGACAAGACATCTGAAGAAACTGCCACTATCTTCAGTATCTATTTTATCAATTCAATATCTAAGCTACTGAACCCTAACCCAAACTCCTCTACTACTAACATCTCCAACTTTTCTGAACCTACTCCTAATACTGTCTCCTTAAATACCTTCTCCCTCAAACCTGTATCTACTAGTTACATCAAAACTCTACTCTCTAAATTAAAACCATGCTCAGCATCAGCTGACAATATTATTTTCACTTTTCTTCTACTAGCAGCTGACTGTCTTGCTCTCCCTGTATTTATCCTAATTAATCGCTCTATCTCTGAATCTAAAGTCCCTTCCATCTGGAAACAATGCTACACTCTACCTATACACAAAGGAGGTAACTCCTCTGATATCTCCAACTTTAGAACTATTGCTATCTTCTCCCCTCTCATTAATGTACTAGAAAAATGTATTCATAAACAAATTATGCAGTATCTAATACAGGAAAATCTGCTTACACCCACTCAACATGGCTTCAGACCCAAACATAGCACCACTACAGCTCTATTATCCTTCCTCAACAGTGTCTCTATAGCCATGGATGACCATAAACTTATTCCTTGCCTATTCATGGACCTCTCAAAAGCTTTCGACACTGCCTCACACTCTCTTCTGCTGCACAAACTACATAACCTCTACTTCTCCTCTGATACTGTTGCATGGTTCTCCAGCTACCTCACTGATAATCTTAATCAGGGAGATGGCACTCTGCACTCTCCCCTCCTCTCCCTGTCAAAATGGATGTACCTCAAGGGTCTATCCTAGGGCCTTTACTTTTTAATATCTTTACTAATCAACTCTATACCTCCTGTCCTCAGTCATCTTTAGTGCAATACGCAGATGACTCTACAGTCATCACCACAGCCAACTCTCCCTCTAAGCTCTTCTCAGCTACTCAGGCATCTTTTAACTTAGTTGAAACATGTTTCTTCAACAATCAGATCATCCTTAACCCTAAAAAAACAAAGCTGTTACTCTTCCTACCTACAAGTTCATAAATATTAAACCCTCCATCTCCAGACAGTCCCTTAATAACACTCCCATTCAGGTAGTATCCAGTACTAACCTCTTAGGCGTAACCATCAACGATCAGCGTAAATTTGACTTGCATGTTAATAACTGTATCAAAAAAGACACATTCAAAACTAGGGCTCCTTTACCATAAGAAGAAATTCCTTACCTCTGAAGCCAAGATTACTCTCTCTCTCTCTCTTACCTACCTTCTACCCAGTCTAATGTACAATTCGCAAATTCTCACAAATCTTAACTCAGCACTCCAGACCAAACTCAAATCTACCTACAACAAGGTAGCTAGATTTGCTGCCCAACAAACCTACAAATCCCATCACTGTCTCCCTCTCTGAAATACCTAAACTGGCTTGAATTACCCCACCAGCTTCTTCTCTCTCAGCTCCAGATCATCCATTCTATCCTATACCAGCCTTCCTACTGCCCAGCACTATCTCCTCTCCTCTCCCATTATTCTCCCTCCAGACCCCTCCGAAGCTCTAACCAAGACCTACTACAAATCTAGAAACCCAAGTCTAAATTTGGACACAACATGTACAGCTATCACCCCACTATTGCCTGGAATAGGCTCCTGCTAGAAATCAGGACCCTTACACATCCTAAACAATTTAAGACAGCCACCAAAGACCACTTTAAAAGTCACTGGTCCTGCCACTGCACTCTCCCTCCTTAACATCCCCTACTTCCCATACCTTAATCTACTTTCTGTCCTTAACTCACTCTCCTCACTAGCTCTCTCTAATCTTCCTTGGCTACTCTTTCTACTGTCTTCTAACATCTATTAAGCAAATTGCCTCAGAGAAACATTCTATTGTAATTGTCTTGCCTTCATGCAGCTACATCATGATAAAACTGGGGTTTTGTTACCACTTACCCCAAAAACTATACTCATCTTAATGACATATTTCTTTTTATACATGTTGACATAGTTATGCTATACTCCTGATTATTGACACTGTATAACATTGTATTGCTACTTAATGCATTGTAATAATCCTGTAACAGTGCTGTTTAAAGCTAATTTATAATGAACATTGTATATGTTGAAACTTTTCTACCCAGGCCTCCGCTGAAAAAGGGCTATTCAGCTCAGTCGGACAATCCTAGTCAACAAATGTAAAATAAATAAATTTTATGAATATAATATTTTGCATGGTTATTACTTTTCTTAAGGATCTGCATCCAAAATCCCAGAAGGGAACCTTTAGTTCTTTTATGTCCATCTCTGTAAAGACAGCAATCTGGATATATATAAGGATGCAGTTTTAAGAAGTGTAAGAAAAGAGGACTAAGTACAGCAAAGAAAAGAAGTTCAAGAGGGATGATACAGACTAGAAATGGACATATTTTTAATTGGAAAAGAAGTGTTGAAAGAAGAAATACAGAAGAAATGTATGAAAAAAGAATCATGTCAGTGATAGAAATGTAATGTGTGAATGTGAAAAAAATCTTTGCCATAATAATAATAATAATAATAATAAACAGTGTGATGAGTCTGTGGTTGTATTTTTATGAAAGTATGAATAATATGTCTAATGTAGATGATTCAATAAACCTCACTCAGTTAATTGATTTAGTAAGGGAAGATTTTGACCTATTGACAACTAGAACTGGTTAGCCTACCATAAGTGTATCTGTATCTTTTAGTCAACTGGAATTTCTCTATTTACAGAGGAATAAGTATATCAGAATAAACTAAAAAGAATTTACTCAGAAGTAATTCAAAAAGACTGACATGCACCCTCACGAAAGTTCTTTGGGGAAAAGTGGACAAATCCAATGCATTATAGGAAAATTCAGATAACTGAAGCAGTGCTTAGTTTATCAGTTTCTGAGTTAAGTATAGATGACATTATGGTTTTAGATGAGGTGTTTTGTTTTGTATTGAAGTCTAAAATAGATGATGTCGATATTGTATTAGATTTTATGATTTATTTTAAAAATTGTAGTGGAATAAAAAGGTATGGGATGGAAATGATGAAGTAATTAGAAATGTGCCTCCAAAAGCAATTAGCCCAGCTGTTATTTGCAGAAGTTTGTGTGTGGGGGGATACAAGAAGACTGAATTGAAATAACATAAATACTATAATAATTTATCAGTGTGGCCACGGTGGTGCAGCGGTTAGTGTTGGCGCCTCGCAGCAAGAGGTTCTCTGGTTCGATCCTCGGCTAGGATGCCTTCTATGCAGAGTCTGCATGTCCTCCCTGTGGTCACGTGGGTTTCCTCTGGGTGCTTTGGTTTCCTCCCACATCCCAAAGACATGCTGTAGGTGGATTGTGCACTCTAAATTGGCTCTAGGCATGAGTGTGTGAATGTGTGTGCCTTCTGTGGAAGGTTGGGAGTCGGGCTGGCAACTCGACACCGTAAAACTCCACTGCCAATCATGAGCAGACAGGTGATCCGCTGTGGTGACCCCTAACTGGGAAAAGCCGAAAGAAGAAGAAGACAGTAATAATTTATCAAAAGGAGAAAGAAAAGCTTTATTAGATATCTGTGACCACACATTTTAACAAATATAAATGTGATAATTTCTCAAAAAAAGAGAAATGAAAACTTTATTAGATATCTGTGCAAATGATAACTGTCAAACATGCTGATCAGGGTGGGAAAGTTGTAGTTATGTGCTGCACTTAGAATAAAATATTGCATAGTATGCTGTCTGAGTTGATAACATATAAAAAGGATAGAGTAAATCTTATTAAAGAAAATATAATGAATTAATGATTTCTTTCTTTTTGTCTCCACCTCCCAACAGTTGACTATCAGCAGACCCTGGTGTCTTTCTTTGATTGCAACATCTTCCTACTCTTCTTGGCCTCCCCAAACCATCTCTGATTATGAGTTGGGGCCATTAAGAAGAATAAGGGGGCCTGGGTCTGTGTCATACTGCTGCCTTGGGAGTGTTTTATCTGCTATTCATTCCTCTGCCTACACCTGCTAACACCCTGTATGTAAAAAGTGAAGTAGTTGGACCACATCAAAACTGCTCCTCACTGCTACAACAAGCTGGTCATCAAGCTGCCCACTCACCCTCAGGAAACAGTATGCTGCTATTTCCCCAGAATCTGCCAGGGAAATCTAATTTGGTTTCATGCACATGCCTCTCCCTCCTACCTCAGATGACCAGACCTGTCCACTTCTCCCAGTGCCTAAGATGTCCAAGCTACTAACTGAGCCCATTTTGCCTGTGCATTAATCAGGGTGTTATCCTTCTTACACCATAGCAGAGGCTAATTATTGAAAGATTTCTTGATGTAAGAGATACTGTCTAAAGATCTTTATGATTATTTGATACGTAAAATTTTTAAATTGATATACATGTATGGACTGCCCAAAATTGATAAAAATCTGTTTGTGTCACCAATGATTCAGGTTTAAGTTATATAACAAAAGACGCATCAGTCTTTATTGCTTATAGCTTAAAATCATTGGTTATGAGTATTGGTTGGTATGTGAAGGATACAGTAGACAAAATATTGCAGTTAGGAGATGTGAAAATGGAAGATATGTTTATAACCTTAGTTATTCATTCCAGCAGACATAGAGTGGGCACTGAAGAAATATTTAGGATAGAATCAAAGTGTTTTAAATGTTTGTGTTACTTTGTGTGATTTTATGTTAAAAAACGTGTAAAATATTAGAATTGTGTGTATCTGCAGATGAGATATACTGTAAAGGGCAGTTGTATAGATCTAATAAAGTGTGTAAAGCATTGTAGAATCATAGTCTAGGACAAAAGATTACAGAGACAGCTTATTTATTTATTTAACATTTGTTAACCCGGAAAGTCCGACTTGGAACAAGCCAATTTTCAGTGGAGGCCCAGGGAGAAACGCTCCAAATGCATGTCTTTGTAACAACTAGACTTAATTACTTAACAGGTAATCATGCTTTACTTAACCTTATACTTAGCAGGCCAAGCATTGTTGTCCATATGTCAGTGCATCAAGTTAAGTACTATTCAGCAGTATTCTCCTACCAGTCTGTTCAGTGTCAGTGACTACACACCAGCTTATTGTCTGACCAATCTGAGAACAGGCTTTAAGGCCTTTAACAGTCACATCCATGCCCTTCTGAATAATGTTTTCTACTTTTTGTAAGGTATGTTAGGGATGGCTTTTAATCCTAGTTAATTCCAGAGTGTGAGAAAGCTCATGACAAACAGAGACAAGGCCTAGAAATGCTATAAGCATTCTTGATAGTTGAAAAATTTAGTACATCAAGATGAAAAATGTAGTATATCAAGATGAAAGATTTAGAACATCAAGAACTCCCTCAAGAAAAAAAAGTACAAAAATACAAAGTTCTGCATTTTAAATAACCACTTAACACTGCAGCAAGTCAAGGGATTCCCACAGGAAGTAAAGGGCTTTAAGGGAAGAAAAGAGAAAACTTGTGACCTCCATATCTGTAGTAAGACTGGAATTGTCACAAGCTCAGAGGATGTGACTGACATTTTTGCTTCAGATTTTAGTTTATTTCTCCACCAGCCTTGTTGTCATCACAGAGGGATGAACTCACAGCAGGATGCCCTTAGATGTTCACCTTTTCATTTTAGGGCCACCACCTATCAGCAGTTTATGAAGATGTGTGCTGTCCTTTCTTTATATGGCAGCTTCAGAGCTGAAAACCTTGAGAGATGGTTCTTGAAGGTCACAATAAGCTTTATAGCACTTATCACAACAGATTACCAGCATGGTTCTTCCAATCCATAAAACGTCCCTCCAGTACCCAGTGTAAAATATCTAGCCTACTACAGTGAACATTAAAGGCACATCACTGTATTGTCATCCGTAACAAAACCTGAGACAGTTTAGCACTGTTCAAGAATTTCCTACATGCACAAGCTACTCACTGACCCACAACATGGCTTTATAAGGAGCAGAAGCATTACTACATCTGTAGTAGTACTCATAGATACAATCATGAACAGTGAAGACTAGGGCACCTCTATTGGTGTAGTCTTTCTAAACATTACAACCACTTTTGCTTTGATAAGCCACACCTTACTCTTGCAAAAGGGGCGGCTGACCAAGGAAAAGTAACAATCATTCCCACACCTTTCATACATTATGGTTACATTCTCTGCTTACCTCTGCTTGGAGTGCATCCCCTTCCCATTTTTCTATTTTCCCCTTCATTCCCATTTATATGCTGAGCAGGGCTGCCACTGTGCTGTGCACATTTTGGTCTTTCTGTTGGCCAGTATGCTCAACTGTGCTGTCCTTCTTGTAGTGGTTGTCCGCAAAATGCATTGCGTTTATGAGCACACTAACCAGGGTTAGCCAGCTTTAACTCTCACTTCCATCACACTGGCCATGCACGCTGTTGTAACTCAGCTCCTGCCATATGGCAATCTAGAGCTGTTCATCCTGTTACTGCTCTGTCTCTGCTTCCTTATGCCATCCTTTGAGTAGTTTGCCAGGGCTGTCCTCTGTTTCATGTCTGATTAACTCTGCAGCGGTTTACATAGTGACCTCCTGCACAGTCCTTGCCTTTGAGTCATCATCTAGGAATTTGTATCTAGAACCCTTTATACTAAAATTGTAGGTACTTGAGTAATTTAAAGGCTTTTTAAAAGTGTTACATCAAAGGCAATTTTTCTTTATTTTGGGGCAAAAACAGTGAAATAGCTCTGACTGTATTAACTAAGATATGCCCTGGAATTCAGAAAGAACCCCTTATGTGAGTATAAATGGCAGCAGCCAAAAGTTGCCGTTTGCATGACTGAAAAATATGATTCTGAGACAAGTTTAGCCACAATGAGGAAGACTTCATTACTGGGTGATTTGCATGTTTTTGAATCAAAGTGTAACTACCACCAGTGCTAAACAGCACTTTTTTGCTGTAATTACAACTAGCGTCCAATGCATTGTGTTGGCACAAACTCCTCCTTATTCACTCTCCCACACACATACAGAGATGCATACATGCTCACACAGACAGCCCCCCCCACACACACACATGCAAGCCCTCCACTCGATTTCCCTCATAGGTTCATAGGTGCATAGGTTCATACTAAGCTATCTGCCCTAGGGCATTTATAAGCCTAGCCAGAGTGTGTGTGGCTTTCACCACCCCTTAGGATGAGAATGCTATACCCATTAGTTTGCTGTGCCTCTGTCCAGCAGTGACACAGAGATGATTCCCGGGGTAAACCTACGATCTCCCATCCACTCGTCAAGATTTCTCTTGAACAGAGTCAGTGAGGGGCTCTGCCTCACATGGACTGGGATTCTGTTCCATAGTGTAGGGCGTCTCTGGGTGATGAATCTGTCCCTCCAGCACGTCCTATTTATATCCATGTTGAGGTTTAAGTCTCTTGCTCTCGTGGCTCTGGTGGATTTGGATATTTTGAGGTGGAGCATGTCCATTAATTCCGGGTTGGACATGGCCTTGTATGTCAGGCACAGATCACCTCTGAGCAGACGGTATGCGACTGAATAGAGCTGGAGTTTCTTCAGTCGGGCAGCGTATGACATATGTTTGAGCCCCTTTATCCTTTTGGTGAGGAACTTTTGGGGTCTTTCCAACTGCTGCAGGTGTCGGGTAAGGTACATTCGAATGGGGCGTTGTACTCAATCATTGGTCTGATAAGTGAAGAGTACAGGGGTACAATGACCTCTCCTGATCTGGATGTGAATCCCTTCATGATCAGGTGGGCAATGTAGAAGGTCTTCCTAGCCACTTTGGCAATGTGAGTGTCAAAAGAGAGGTTACTGTCAACTTGGGTCCCCAGGTCCCTGATAACTTCTTCCGTGTTTAATGGATTACCACCTATGTGGTAATTAGGGGTTACCTTGTTTTTCCCAAAGGGTATGACTATACATTTTTGGGCATTTAGCTTAAGGCCATGGCTCTGGCACCAGTTATCCATTTCTATGAGACCTCTCTGGAGGATGTCTGTGTCTGATGGAGTGTCAATTATGGTGCCCAGTTTGCAGTCATCTGCAAATTTTGTCAGCCACAATCCCCTATGTTTGCCTGCACTTCAGAAAAATAAATGCCGAACAAGAGGGGCCCAGGACTGAGCCCTGTGGGACACCGCTCGTGACCAGCTTAGAGTCTGACATGGCACCAGCAACTCTAACCCTGTGGGTTCTGTCCTTGAGCCAGTTTGCAAACCATCTTGTGACATATGGGTTTACATCTAAGCTGGTGAGCTTTTCTATGATGCCCGAGTGGGGTATTGTGTCGAACACTTTTGCTAGGTCAAGGTAGGCTGTGTGAACTGCCTTACCCTCATCAATGGCCTTAGTGACTGTTTCGAAAAAGTTGACCAAGTTCAAGAGGCAGGATCTGCCCTTGACAAAGCCAAATTGGGTAGGATCCAGTGTCTGTAGGTCCCCAATGTCTTTATTTATGAGTTCCATTATGATCCTCTCCATAGCTTTGCAGGCAAGGCTCGTCAAGCTTATGGGGTGGTAATTTCCAGGGTCCGTAGAAGCACCACCTTTGTGGAGTGAGACCACAGTTGCCGTACGCCATTCTTTGGGTACGTATCCTGTAGTAAGGCTAAGATTAAACAGCAGCCTTATGTGTGGGTTTAGTTCCTCATTGAGTTCATGTAGCACACAGCCGGGGACACCATCCGGTCCCATTGATGCTGTGTTTTTTGCTTTAGAGAGAGCAGCTCTCACCTGGGCATCTGAGATGTTTGGGAGGCTAGACTCTGGTGGGATAGATATTTCTCCTTTGGGGAGGGAGGGAGAAATTTGCACTGAACCTGTCTGCCAGTATGTTGGCAATGTCTGTGGGTTCAGTGATTTTTGTATCATTTTGGACTAATTCTGAGCATATCTGGGAGTTTCCACCCAGGTTTCTAACATAGCTAAAGAAGGCCTTATGATTGTCTTTTGTGTCTTTAGCGATTTTTCTCTCAAAGTTGGCCTTGGATGATTTTATGAGTGATCGTAGTTTTTTGATAGTATTGATCAGAGATGCCTTCCCTTTTAGGGATTTTGCTCTGTCATGTAGTAGCTTTCTCCTCTTGTTGTAGAGTTTGTTTATGGCTGGGGTCCACCAGACCGGGCCTGCCTTTGGTGGAAAGGGTCTTGATTTTATTAGGGATTGCTTGATCCATACATTCCTGGAGGTGCTCGTAGAAGGCATTTGTAAGGGTTTCAGCAGCGTGGGTTGTGGTTTCCACTGGCTTGGGGACCTTGAAGGATACCACTCCAGTCTTAAGAAGTGTGAAGTTTGCTTTTGAGAAGTTCTTCACTGTGGTCTTTTTTGCTGGGGTTGGGGGCGGGATGTGGATCTCCAGTGAGATTAATTTATGGTCTGATCTCACCAATGAGGGATATACTTCCGGTGTGGAGCATTTTGTCCCCATGTTTGTGATGATCAGGTCTAGTATATTTTCTCCTTTTGTGGGAATGGTGACTAGTTGTTCCATAGTATTTGAATTTATGAACTCCAGGAACCTTTGGGCTAGGGTGTTGGGGCTTGAGTAATGTTCCCAGTCTATGTTTGGGTAGTTGAAGTCACCCAATATGATGGTGTTTGGAGAGATATTCATACTCTCCAGTATCTTCAGGAAGGCTGTGTGGGTTTCCTGAGTTTGAGAGGGTGGTCTGTAGCATGCTACAAACTGTAGGGCAGTTTTACCTATGGTTAATTGCACCTGGATGGTCTCTGATGCTTCGTGCATTGCCACTAACCTGGAGGTGTGGGTATCCTTTATGAATATGGATACTCCCCCTCCTTTTGTGGTTCGGTCCAGATTTTGGGGCTGGAATGCATGATATGAGGTATGACCTGATAGTGCTGGGGTGCTCTCAGGAGCATTGAACCAGGTTTCAGTCACAGCACAGACATCGATGTTCTCCATACTGAGGAGGGCTTTGAGGGCATGCATCTTGAGGTTTAGACTTCTGGCAATGAGCAGTATTACCCTTAATTTTTTTCCATTTTTGTTTTCTAGGGTGGTAGGTTTATCATTTGAGCCTTGCCTAAAAAAGGCACTATGGGGGTGGCAAGAGCCTTTGCCAATATCCGAAGCCCAGGGGTGACAGGTGCAAGCCGTCCCTTGCGAAGCAGTGTGGCTTGTCAAGCATGTCATCCCAGGCAGACAGACATTGGATCCCCTTAGAATGACACCAGTAATTAAGCCAGTTATTAAAGCTGATCATTTTTTCTCTGTATTGTGGCATCATTCTTGGTGAGGGTAGGATACTGCTCAGGGTCAGGGTCATACCGGCCTGGGCTACATAATCTGAGAGCTCCTCTATGTCTCTTTTCATGTAGTCCAGGGGGGTACGTCTCAGGTCGTTCACACCATGGACAATGACTGAGTCATACTTGTACTTGCTGTGGAGTGACCTGAGTGCTTGTGTTATGTGGCGGATTCTAGCACCCGACAGGCAGCTTACTGTGATCTTTTCCTTGTTCAGTCTGGTGAGTGGGACGTCAGTGTGTCTGACTATGGAGTCACCTATAACAAGTGTGTCTGGCATTGTGTTTGGCCTTAAGGGCTGTGACTGTTTAGCACACTGACTTTGAGAGCTAAGTGTTGCATGTCTTATGTCTTGAGGTGGCAGTTGCTTGGGTGTCTGCTTTGGAGGCCTCTGTAGTTTTGGTAGATTTTTGATCAGTGCCTCCGAGTATGTCTTTGTGTGTTTATGTGTTTGTTTTGCAGTTGTGATAGTTCTATGTGAAACTGGGTTTGTGGTGTGTATGGTTTCCTTCTCCTCCTGTCTGGTCTTGCCAGTCCTGAGTTGAGAGAGCTCAGCCTCCAGTTTGGCTATATAGTTGCATCTCTCACATGTATTTGTGTTTTGTGGGAGAAGGAGTGGGTTGTCTGTGTACATGAGGCAATTGTAACATTGCCTCAAGATGCCCAGATTCACCAGCTGAACAGGAGAGGACGCTAGCAACTGACCCTTCGACATGCTAGAAAAAGTGAAAAAGTTTGCTGTGTAACTGAGTCAGAAGGGACCTATAGGGAAATGGGTACTCATGGGGATTCTAGGCTAATGTAGTACTTTGTTTAGTATATAAGTACTTTACCTATATAAAAATGCTTTAGGAGCAAGTGCTGAGCTTTTGAGATAGAGAATAGACTGTTTAGATTGCAAGTAGAGAAGTTCTAAGGGAAAAATTGAAGAGCAGACTTTACGGAGCCAGAAATAGTTTAACCTTGTTTAACCGGCGCTGGCCGATGGTGCTCTATGGGCAACTCCGCGCTAAATCACAAAAAAGCGCGCTAAAGCGGCCTTTATAGCAGGTGGTTGAAAAGAGCTAGGAATTGACCCAAAATGGCCAATAGACTACAAGTTTCTGGCTGGAACCACTGCTCTAGGGACAAATAGGCTGCTCAGTGCTCCCCACTCCCACTGGTGAACAAAGAAGCTTCCCTTTATCCAAATAAGGATACGGAATAGCACAGGAACCAAGCCAAAGCCCAGAGATCAGCAAATTCTGAAGACTGGACTATTCTAGTTCAGTAAGGCGGGAAAACAAGATTTTTTTTTGTTTTTTTTTCTTTTTTGCAGAAAACAGAGGAAAAACAGACAGTAAATGCTATAAATGCTTTTAAATGGCTAGCACACTTGAGTGTGCTAGCCTACAGGTAAAATTAAGCAACAAATAACTTTTAAAAAGTGCAAAACAGTTAATCAACACAAAAACAGTTTAAATAGAATGCAGAGCTGTATAAACAGGCGAAAATGCAGTCGCTAAGCAGTAAATAATCAAAAAGCAAGAAAAAAATACTTAAATCAGGAAAAAGTCACTCTTTTGCTCTCTGCTGCTTGTAGAACTCTGCAGGACACCACGAGGAGCTGTGCTGAGTTGAATACAAGCGAAAAAGTGCGCTAAAGTGGGCTTTATAGCAGGGGGTTGAAAAGAGCTAGGAATTGACCAAAATGGCCAATAGACTACAAGTTTCTGGCTGGTACCACTCCTGTAGGGACAAATAGGCTGCTCAGTGCTCCCCACTCCCACTGGTGAACAACGAAGCTTCCTTTTATCCAAATAAGGATATGGAATAGCACAGGAACCAAGACAAAGCCCAGAGATCAGCAAACTCTGAAGACTGGACTATTCTAGTTCAGTAAGGCGGGAAAACAAGATTTTTTTTGTTTTGTTTTTTTCTTTTTTGCAGAAAACAGAGGAAAAACAGATAGTAAATGCTATAAATGCTTTTAAACGGCTAGCGCACTTGAGTGTGTTAGCCTACAGGTAAAATTAAGCAACAAATAACTTTTTAAAAGTGCAAAACAGTTAATCAACACAAAAACAGTTTAAATAGAATGCAGAGCTGTATAAACAGGCGAAAATGCAGTCGCTAAGCAGTAAATAATCAAAAAGCCAGAAAAAAATACTTAAATCAGTTATAGCAAATACAGTTATAACAAATGCTCTGAAATAAATAATCAAAAAAAAATCAAGATACTTAGATTTTGAGCTCAGTTGCGGTCAACAACTTCTCCAGTCTGCACTTTGTCATGGACACATTCACCCATACACAAATGCACGTTCACTATAGAACCCCTAACTAACCCCTTTACTATGATCACACATACATCTGAGACCACACATAACCCTGCAGACATGTGTACACACACACGCACACTGCCAAACACATGCACACACATTTACACCCTCCCACATGCTACTACTGCATTGCTGTTTCATCTCTAACCTTACCTGTAACATGGTCTCCACTTTAGACTATAATGGGGGAAGGCAGCATTTTTTTGTTAAGCTCTGAATCACTTGGGTATGCAATTCCCTTCCTGCAGGCATTTCTGGTGGAGAGTACATGGCTAATTAGCATTAACTGCTATTTAGGAATAACTCATTATCATTTAGCATGGCCATGGAGACAGCCAACTGCGGTGATTCTACAGGAGTAGAACACCAGGTAGGCCTATCTCTGAATAGGAAAAGGTGCCCATTAGTGGTCGGCCATAGTAGTAGCCCTTTGTGAATGTCACGAATAGTTATGTAAATATGTAGAACTCTACATTGTATTATATATTGATTCTATCCCATCCATAATTTGTTGTTCAATAGTTTATAAACTTTTATCTACCAGAATTAAATCAGCTCTCACTAACCAATTTCTGAAATAAAAAAATATTTAAAGTTGTTGTTAGAAAAATATATAATAGTAATATGCATGCTTAGTGCACTCAAGGTTTAAAAGGGTTAATACATTTATTCTGTTCACACTGCATGAGTCTGCACAGCTATTAGAAACTTAACAAGAGACATTTCATTTCTGCTTATGCCATGAGAAAATATGCAGCTGCTAGAAGCTTTGATAAAGAAAACAATAGATGCTTGAAAGTATAAACCATAGTCAGCATTACTTGTACCAAAGCTAGAAATGTACCTTGAATCTAGACAAAATGTAATACATGTATTAGAACTGTACAACTGAAGAATTGAAAAGTTAAGGTGGGCTAAAATAAGCCCAAGGCCAGGTTGTTTTTCTCAAAATGTTTTTGCGAGACAGCAAATAATCCGACCATGTCAGCAATAAGTCTGGTAACATTTTCTGTGAAACATACAGAAAGCTGTGTCCAACTACGTCAGCAATAGAATAGTAACATTTTCTGTATGACATGAAGAGAACTGTATAAGAATAATATACTGATCACCAAAGAGCCAGACAAATCCTGTACCTACATGCTTTGTCTCCTTGCTGCAAGTAATAAAGGGTGCTTTGCTTGAACCTAACGTGCATTGGTCTTTGAAGTTTTTTCCTTTTACAGATTGGTCCTTCGGACTGGAACCCTCTCTTCACCTTGGATCAGACGGCCAGGTGGTTGAAACCGTACGGGGAAGAAACCAAATTGGTTCTTCTTATATGGAAAGTCATCCGACTGAATTGTCATTCAAAAGAGGCCAGACACTTTCTGATCTGTGACTGAAGGACGGGTCTCCGCGAATCGGTGATCAATCACGTAGGCTCAGGTAAGGTAAATCTACTTTTTTCTGTTTTCTGTTTTAGATCAGGGACTAGATGTGTATTGTTTTTGTCATATTGTATTTTTCTTGCAAGTCAGGGACAAAAAAAGATTACTGTCTTGTCATAGATCAGGAGAAACAGAATAAGTAGGCAAACATTCTGGAGAGACTATAACAAAATCCGTGGTACCACATTAAAAATTAAAAGAAGTTACGTAATGATCAAAGGGTAAAACAAAATGGGTAATAATTGCACAAAAAGACCCCAAAACCCGCCATTAACGGAAGACGCAAAATATATGCAGTCGCAGCGCGCCGACAATATTAGATATTATTCAAAATGGGTTAATAAATACGAATTTGATGGAAAATTAAAAAAAATCCTTGCTTATCAAACTTATCAAACAGCTCAAAAATGATTCCAAGGGTCGGGTAAAAAAGCAACGTCGATTAGGAATTCCTCAGGCACACAGGTGGCTGGAGGAAGTAAACCGTAGGGAACAAAAAAACAAAGATTCAAAAGGAATGTTTTTAGATAAGGAGGATAATAACTTAGTAATAGCATCAGCACCTCCGCCTCCCTTGCCAGAATATGAAGCAAGTGAACAGGTTAGTCCAACCCCACTATATCCTGTGGTCACTGAAGATAGAGATATTGTGAAATTAAAACTGACTAAAATTAGAAATCCCATTGGGACCAGGTCCCAAACAAAAGCAGGTAATTCAGAAGAAGGTATCGAGTTATGGCAAATGGTTAAGAATTCACGATCTGTAGGTGAAGAAGAAGAAATATGCCCGCTTATAGAAGTACCCAATCCTCAGGCAGGTCAAGACAATCAGGACCCAACTATCTTAGTGTATAGACCTTGGACTCCAGAAGATATCCGGAAAGCCACTGAGGGAATTCCCCATCCAAAGGTTAATTTTAGAAAATTCTCAGAAGATTTACAAGGAATGAGGTTGAGTTATAACCTAAATGGAGAAGAAATAGAAAAAGTAGTTAGACAAATTGTAGGGCCAGATTGGTACATGATTAGTGGGAACTGGAATCCCCGTGACGCTACACAAAGACCCCTCCCACATAGCAGCGCAGAATTAGACACCAGAGTAAAAGGTCTTACAGACCGCATCTCTGAAAAATGGAAACCTAGGGCAGACTGAACTTGCATTAATCAATGCATCCAACAAGAAGGTGAAACAATTGATCGGTATTATGCCAGATTGTTAGAATGTTTTAATAACCACTGTGGAATGCAGGTTCCTGAAGATCAAACACAAGATTCCCCATATGAACAGCAGTTAAAGAATGCATTTTTAAAGGCAGTAGCATGCCTGTAAGCATTTTTATTACAAAACACATGGTAGACCATCGTACAAGCAGGTTACAATCATTACTTGAATATGCTAGGCATGCCGAAAGGCATTTTAATAGCAAAAAGAAAGCTCAAGTATTTTCTGTAGAAGATGGAGCAGAAGTTTATGTAGTACAGTCTGGGAAAAAGGGCAAGAAAAAATGTGCAGGGAAACAAACAATCTGATCAGCGATCAGAGGACTTTGAAGGGCAAAAGAAAAGGGGAGAATGTTTTAAATGCGGTAAAAAGGGACATTTGGCAAGGGATTGCAAGAAAAACAAGAAGGCAACAACGGAAGACAAGGAGGGAGAGGACTGACTATATGGTAGTCAAGAATCACTAGAAGGGGCTAGCGAAGAAAGGACAAATGAGAATGTGATAGAGGGAGTAGAGGAAGTGCAGGAAGTTAGTGACAATGAAGAAAATGAAATATTAGACCTAGCTTTATTGAGCTTGGAGCTCTATTTTGCAGACACGAAACCAGAAGTTACACTCTTGTTAGAAGGGAGGGAGGTCAAATTTTTGTGTGACTCAGGGGCATCACGAACCCTGATACACCTCTCCAAACTGCCAGAAAACACAGAGTCACCTGATTACATACTGGTCAAAGCAGCTAATGGACAGGTGTATCGGGAGCCTCTCTCCCGTAACATTGCAATAACTGATCCAGTTTCAGGATTGACACAAAGAAGCAAAATAGTACTTTCTACAAAATGCCCAGTAAACCTCTTGGGCAGAGACCTCATGCAGCTATTTGGTATAACAGTAGTCCCAACCATGCAGGGTATGGAAGTACAGCGACAAATTAACACCTTTGTAGTGCAATCGGAGGGTGAAATGTTTTATTGGTACAACCAGGACTTGGTTACGACTGGTCCAGAGACTGTGACCAAAGAGTTAATGAACCTAGCCATCAGCAAGTTCCCCTCCCTTGACATTGATAAACAACACCTGTTGCACTGTACCCTGTATTATTGCAACATACCAGGACCTGATAAGGAATATGAGCAAGAGTTATTTAAGAATCATGCAAACAGATTGATATTGCGTAACCTGTACTGGGACACAGAAGGGAACAGTGTAGCCAGCTGTTCATTGCCCCAGGAGTTCTTTGCACTTTATAAATCTAATTGATTACCACATGTTAGCTTAACCAAAAACATAAATATAGAATGGGCAGATCTAGGAGAAAAAGTCACGAGATGGGAGAATCAGACAGAACTAGAACTGTCAAAACAAGGAATACAAGTACAAAAGTTGAATTAGATAACTCAGACCAACCCAGCTGTGCACTTGCAGTCTAGCAAGGACAGCTGATTGACATTCCTACTAAAGGAATAAGATAATGCCTTACTAGACATACTCTCTGGTCAACAGGGAAATCAGATGTAGGACTCATTCGTACAGCAGGACCAGTTACTATCACACCAAAGTCAGCATTCAGACCACAAAAAAGACAGTATCCCTTAAGAAAAGATGCAGAGGCAGGGATAAAGCTTATTATAGCAGCCTTACTTAAAGGAGGGATACTAGTAGAATCTCCCGATTCACCATGTAACACACCCTTATTTCCAGTTAAAAAGGCCAATGGAGAATGGCGTATGGTCCAGGATTTATAAGCCGTAAATGATGCAGTAATACCAAGGGCACCCACGGTGCCAGACCCACACACCCTGTTAAATGATTTGAAACCTCAACAAAAATATTTTTCTGTGGTAGACATCAGCAACGCGTTCTTTTCGATACCGATACACCCTTATAGCCAGTATTGGTTTGCATTTACATTTCAGGGGAAAAGGTATACATATACGCGACCACCAAAGGGATATTATGAATGTCCAATGATATTCTCACAAGAAATGGCAAGCAACTTGGCGGGATTCACCCCACCAAGAGGCAGTCAGATTTTACTTTATGTTGATGACATCTTGCTGGTGGCCCCCACCCAGCAGGATTGTAGAGAAGATACCATAGCACTTCTATGATTTTTAGCCGCCGAGGGACATAAGGTAAATAAAAATAAACTGCAGCTTTGGAAAAAACAGGTCAAATACCTAGGATATGTAATATCCAAGGAAGGTAGCATGTTAGATGAGGACAGAAAAATAGCAATTTTGCAAGCACCAAAACCCACTACCAAGAAGGAAATGATGTCCTTCCTGGGTACAACTAATTTTTGCCGGAGCTGGATTCCAAACTATGCCTTGGGATCTGCACCTCTGACTGACCTTATATATAAGAAGCCTATGGTAGCGCAGGATTTGTTACAATGGACACCAGAGGCAGAATCTGCCTTCTGTAAACAAAAGCAGTTAATAGCATCCTCATTAGTTCTGGGACTGCCAAACTACCATACATGTTTTTTCCAAACTGTAGATTGTAAGCAGGGTTACATGACATCAGTGTTAACACAACAGCATGGGGATAAGCAACACCCCATTGCTTGCTACTCTTCACAACTAGACCCAGTGGCACGGTCCTTACCCCACTGTGTACAAGCAGTAGTTGCAGCTGCAATGGCAGTACAGGCTTCAGCCTCAATAGTCTTGTTTCACCCTCTCACTTTGAGAGTACCTCATGCAGTCACGATTATTTTACTACAAGAAAAGGTGGCATATCTTTCCCCTGCTAGGCATCTTTCCTGTATGACTATATTACTGAGCTAACCTTATATGACAATTGAACGATGCACGACTTTAAACCCTTCTACTCTGCTCCTGACCCCTGCAGATGGCACACCGCACTGCTGCCTGCAGGTAATTGAGCAAAAGACACAACCTAGAAAAGATCTCACGGATGTCCCCTTGGATAATGCCGAGGTGACATACTACGTGGATGGCTCATGCAAAAGGGGTCCTACAGGACAGAACCTAGTAGGATATGCAGTAGTCTCTGATACTGGGATTACAGAAGCAAAACCTTTACCACACAACTTATCTGCACAGGCAGCAGAATTGATTGCCCTGACACGGGCATGTACCTTAGCAAAGGGTAAATGTGTAAACATTTTTACTGATAGCCAGTACGCTTTTTCTACTGTACATGGTTTTACGCAACAGTGTAAAAAATGGGGAATGATAATATCTACTGGAAAACCTATTAATCATGCGCAGTTTATTTTAGATCTTTTAGAATCTATTCAGTTACCTCAGAAAGTAGCCATTTGTAAATGCACAGCTCACACCAAGCAACAAGATAGGATTTCAAAAGGTAATGCGAGAACTGATACAGCTGCAAAACAAGCAGCCACAGAAGTATTTCTTTTAAATGAGGAATTACGACCCTCTGAAACTTTAGATCTAGATATGTTAAAAACAATGCAGACACTCACTACGCAAGCTGAAAAACAGCGATGGATAAAACGAGGAGCAATCCTCGAAAAGGGGCTGTACATCTCTAGAGAGGGAAAACTGATACTACCCTCTAATTTGTTTCACTATGCAGCATTGTTGAGCCATGGGCAGTGCCATGTCTCAACAGGGGGGATGGTACAGCTGGTGAACCAGGTGTTCACAACGTACGGATTTACAAACTACTCTAAAAACTTTTGTTTGATGTGTCAGATTTGTAACAAACATCATGCACAGGGGGTGATAAAGCCCAAGCAAGGGAGTTTGCCCACACCACCATATCCGTTTCACACTATTTGTATGGATTTCATAGAACTGAACAAATGTGAAAATAAGAAGTATTGTCTTGTCATTGTAGATATGTTTTCCAGATGGGTGGAAGCCTTTCCAACCAAAAATCCAGATGCAACTACGGTGGCAAAAGTACTTGTCAAGGAAATCATTCCTAGGTTTGGTATTCCGGAAAGAATCTACAGTGACAATGGTACACACTTTGTAAATCAATCCATACAGCAGTTGAGTAAGCATTTTGGTATTTCTTTAAAAAAATCATCGTGCATACCATCCACAATCTGCAGGGCTAGTTGAAAGGCATAATGGTATACTAAAAAACAAATTGAGAAAATTAATAGCTGAGACAGGAAAAACTCGGTTGTACTGTTTACCCCTGGCACTGTTGAACATGAGAACTGTCCCTACAGCAAAAGGATTGACTCCTTTTGAAAAACTATTTGGAAGGGCTTATTATACACCACAGTGGAAACTTCTCATGTCATCAGATCAGGAAGCTGATTTTACACTAGCTGAATATATGAAAAAGTTGTTGAGTTCTAAACATCTGTTGCAGTCAAATTCTGTTTCAGATAGAAAACAAACCAAAACATCAGAAGTGGCAGTGACGCCAATAGACTGGGTGTGGATCAAAATCATCAAGCGAAAAAACTGGGCATCGCCAAGGTGGGAAGGTCCCTACCAGGTGCTTCTTTCGACACCCACTGCAGTCAAGATAGCAGAACGAGCTTCATGGATACACCTGACACACTGCAAGCTGGTTAAGAACTTTGAGTTGGACAAAAATCTTACCTCTCCATCGGGGCCCTCAGCACAAAGTCTGGCTACAAAGGGGGGTCAGATCAATAGGACTGATCTGTCTTAACCCCAGTGAAGAAACCATCGGTGCTGAAGGTCATATTAGGGCAGAGAGTAAGAGCACGTGTCCAAAGTAAAAATGACGGAATCCAGTAAGATCCAAATACACCTACTTGGAAGAGCCGGAGAAAACAGAAATGCAGAACAACCATTTCCACAAAAGTATTGCATAGCCATCCTGTTGACTGTACTAGTGACAATAATCTTTTTGTTGTGGCCATTCCTTTTCTCAGCCACACAAATTGAACTGAACAAGCGTGCAGAGTGGCACCCAAACTTTCACACTTACCAGGCAATCAAATATGTGTATGCTGAAACCTTCAATGTTTTGAATTGCTGGATTTGCACAGCATTACCAACAGCATATAGCATTGCACTTGTCTGTTCGACAGAAGGGAACTGTGTGTTTTTATCAGAATGATACAGTCAAGGTGGGTTGGAACAATTGCAATGTGACTGTTCCCTATAGACGCACACTAAACCTGATAACATCGGATCCTATTGCAACACGACCTATGATTCATTTGTTGAAATGATGCATAGGACAATTGGTGAAGTAAAACATAATGCTGACCTCTATAAGCAACTGTCCATAATCGACAAAAAAATGTTTCAAGCAGAGTCAGGATATAGTAAAGTTACTACTAAAGTAGAAGATTGTTACTTTATATGTGGTTGAAAAGCATATAAATGGCTACCTGAGAATTGGTCCGGCAGTTATTGTTTTGGGGTAATTGGTTCCGGCCATACGACACACAGCAGTTTTACCTCAAGGGAAAATTCAGAATGTTTGAGAAATCAAGAAGCCTGTCAATCCAGTGGGGCAAATCAATGCATGCTGGAAAAACCATCATGCTGTGGGCTCGGGAAACAATGGACTGTCACACATGGACTTGAGTGATACTGTTATATCGTGGGCAGGTGTACTGCCAGCATATGAAGTGACAAAATCAATCTGGGAACTGAGAAAATTGTCTAAGCTTCTCGAAATAATGAGCAATGCAACCTTTTCTGCCCTAGAATTGGTGACTGATGAACTGACTGCCATGAGAACAGTGGTGCTTCGAAATCGCATGGCTCTTGACTTCACCCTAGTGGCGAGAGGAGGTACATGCGCTTTAATCCAGGAGGAGTGCTGTTCATATATTCCTGACCACAAACACGAGATAGACAACCATCTTGAGGTGATTCAGCAGGTGTCAGCCATGACCAAAACAGGACCAAATCCATTGACGGACTTTTTCCAGAAATTGTTTGGGGGTTGGGGCAGCATCCTGATGAACATTCTGATTGCCATCTGTGTAGGAATAATCCTGCTGGTGGTATGTGTGTGCTGCTGCATCCCCTGCATAAAAATTTTGTAGATAACTCAGTTTCAGAAACATTATACCAAGATGCTGAACTTGAAGAATTGCTAAAAAACTGAAAATGCTTTCATGAGCTTAAACTGAATGACTCTCTTAACTGAAAATCCTGAGCAGGAAGAGGTTAGGGGAAGAAAAAAACTGTTTATGCTTATCTTGAAAGTAGAATAAAAGTATTAAAAGGGGGGAAATGTTAGAAAAATATATAATAGTAATATGCATGCTTAGTGCACTCGAGGTTTAAAAGGGTTAATACATTTATTCTGTTCACACTGCATGAATCTGCACAGCTATTAGAAACTTAACAAGAGACATTTCATTTCTGCTTATGCCATGAGAAAATATGCAGCTGCTAGAAACTTTGATAAAGAAAACAATAGATGCTTGAAAGTATAAACCATAGTCAGCATTACTTGTACCAAAGCTAGAAATGTACCTTAAATCTAGACAAAATGTAACACATGTATTAGAACTGTACAATTGAAGAATTGAAAAGTTAAGGTGGGCTAAAATAAGCCCAAGGCCAGGTTGTTTTTCTCAAAATGTTTTTGGAAGACAGCAAATAATCCGACTATATCAGCAATAAGTCTGGTAACATTTTCTGTGTCCAACTACGTCAGCAATAGAATAGTAACATTTTCTGTATGACATGAAGAGAACTGTATAAGAATAATATACTGATCACCAAAGAGCCAGACAAATCCTGTACCTACATGCTTTGTCTCCTTGCTGCAAGTAATAAAGGGTGCCTTGCTTGAACCTAACGTGCATTGGTCTTTGACGTTTTTTCCTTTTACAGTTGTTTTACAGACTTTCTTCATAGTCAGAATTGGCCATCCCATTTATTTTGATGAATCTTTTTACAGCTTCCTGCTTGCTAATATTCTTAGAAAAATAAATACAAAAATAGTACTCTATTAAATCACTTGTCTTATAACATCAACAGTATTAAGGAATTAAGGGAGGTACTTTGTAGTACTGCCATAAAAAATACTGGTGCCAGTATTGAACCATAGGTACACCACTGAGTATTTCAGACTGTCTTGAGGGTTCACTATAAATCTTCACAGAATAGGAATGATGTAATCACCACTCCTTTATCCATTCCATTTTAGATGTGTAACAAAAATGAATAAATGTTTTAGTGGTATCACAAGGGACAAAGTTGAAAGCCTTGGATAAAGCTTGTTGAAGTATACAATTGGTAACTGAAGAACCAAGGCTTCAACAAATTTCAGTAGAAGGAATTAAGATGTGACAAACAAGGGCTACCACAGGTTAGCATCAAAGTGATGAAAATTATTTACAGGTGGAAAATTTGCAAGCACCCTTACAAAACATTTTCCAGTATGGTACGGAAGAATAATAGTGGTTTGCAATTTTTAGCTTGCAAATGGTCTCTAATTTTAAATATTGGCAAACCAATCTGAATCTGTCTTCAATAGTTTATGAAGAGAAGCTCCATATAATAGTTTCTCAAACAGGCTTTTGAAAAATGGAAGTTACAGTGCTGCTTGTCGAGTATTATGAGGACCAAGTGAGCAGTTCTAATGATATTTAGTGCGTGTAGTAACATTTCTCAGGTTTGGTCATGCATCATCTAATAAGGTACATTCTATATGGAAACCTTAGTTTATGTGTATACATGATGTCAAACTATTTAGAAAAATGCACTTGTTAACCGACCCAGCTTTATAAATCCAACTAACTCTATTACATGTCATAAAGTGTTTTTTTTTAATAAATGAGAGACTAAGTCAAATGTCCAAGTCAAAAGTAATTTTATTGTCATTTAGATCTACACAAGTATAGATTAAATGAAAGTCCATGCAATCAGCTCATCATGGGACAGACAAAAAGAAACCACATACATAGAAAGACATAATTTAAAACAACATATAATGATACTACCACCATCTTATAAATCAACTCTACACTTAAGTATATAGCTACATATATCCAAGAAAAACACCCTTTATAAGATACTAAAAACACCCATCTAGCAGCAAAGTTCAAGTAACAGTATTGCACATAAACCATGTACCACATTATGGGTGAAAAAGCCAATAGCAGTAGCAGCTGAAGCATATGTATTGCACCTGGGTTAGTAGTATGAGTTATAATGGTGCAACTGGGTTAGTAGTATGAGTTATAATGGTGCACCAGAGTTAGTAGTATGAGTTATAATGGTGCACCTGGGTTAGTAGTATGAGTTATAATGGTGCACCTGGGTTAGTAGTATGAGTTATAATGGTGCACCTGGGTTAGTAGTATGAGTTATAATGTTGCACCTGGGTTAGTAGTATGAGTTATAATGGTGCACCTGGGTTAGTAGTATGAGTTATAATGGTGCACCTGGGTTAGTAGTATGAGTTATAATGGTTGGCTGGACTTCATAAATGCCAGATAAAATAATATTGCACAGTGAATGGGAAGTCCCAACATCCTAACCTATCAATGATCAGACCTAATGTTGGAGTTAAGAAATATGATCACCTTCAGATAAAAACTGTCTTTAAATCTAGTTGTCCCTTATCGAATACTGTGGTATCTTTTACCCGATGACAGGTTCATAAACACTGTTTGCAGGATGAGTAGAGTCACTTAGTATTTTGATGGCTCTTTTTAGGCTCCTCAATGTATAAAGATCCTGGATTGTGGGCAGACTAATGCCAGTTATCCTCTCTGCAACTCTCACCAATCTCTGCAGGGATTTGTTATCTGCGACCGAACAGTTCCCATACCATACTGAAAAATTGGATGTTAGGATGCTTTCAATTGCTGATCTGTAAAAGGTGGAAAGTGCTGACAATGGTAGTTTCAACTTTTTGAGTCTTCTTAAAAAGTGGAAATGTTGGTGTGCTTTTTTCACTACATGGCAGGTGTTCCCTGACCAAGAGAAATCATCAGAGATATGAACTCCGAGGAATTTGGTACTGCTTACCCTTTCCACCATCTCACTGTTTGATCAGGAGCAGTGTATGGGGTGTTTGCATCTTCCTGTAGTCTACGATGATCTCTTTTATTTTACTTACATTCAGGTCAAGGTTATTTCTTGTACACCAGGCAGTCACTGTGCTAACCTCTTCTCTGTATGCACTCTCATGCTCTCTCCTGATGAGACCCATGATTGTGGTGTCATCAGCAAACTTGATGATATGATTTGTACTGAAGTTTGCTGTGCAGTCATGTGTTAGACCCTAACCCATGACTGCACAGCAACCCTGAGGAGCACCTGTGTTGAGTATTATGCTCCTAGAGGTATTCTTGCCCACACAAACCTTCTGTGGCCTAGTAATCAAAAAGTCCAGGATCCAATTGCAGAGGTGTTTGCTGATGCCCAGATGTACTAGCTTATTTATAATTTGCATAGGGACAACTGTGTTAAATGCTCAACTAAAATCAATGAATAGTATTCTCACATAGCTGTCCTTGCTCTCCAGATGCCCAAGAGCAAGATGCAATGTAACCGCTATTGCATCAGCCACGGATCTGTTTTCTCTGTAGGCAAACTGCAGTTTATCAAAAGTTGATGGTAGATCTGAAGACAGGTGTTTCTTGACTAGCATCTCAAAACATTTCATAACTGTGGATGTTACTACAATAGGCCTGAAGGTGTTCAGGCTGGAGGGTGAGGCTTTTTTGGGTAGAGGGATGATATTTGTTACTTTGTAATATGAAGGGACCTTTACTAGGCCAAGTGAGGTGTTAAATATATCTGTGAGTACTGAATATAGTTGGTCTGCACAGCTCTTTAACATCTTTCCCAATATATTATCTGGACCAGCTGCCATTCTGGGATTTACTTTCTGTAGCACCCTTTTTACTTCCATCGGGCTAAGGCTGAGTACTGCATCATACTGCTGTGTGTGTCACCTTTGCACAGTTGTGGTGTTCCTCTCCTCGAATCTTCCAGAAAAAGTATTCAGCCTGTCTAAGAAGTCAGTGTTATCATCACATTGTGCTGCTCTCGTTTTATAATCCATAATTTGTTGTATACCCTGCCACAACCGTCTGGTATCCCTCATGTCCTCAAAGTGGTTTAGTACCTTCCTCCCATATTCCCTGTTAGCCTCTTTTATGCCTTTCTTCAGGTTTGCCCTTGCCACACTTAAGGCTTCCCTGTCATTTGCCCTGAATGCTGAATTTCATGCCTTCAGAACATCATAGACCTTACTTGTAAGCCATGGCTTTTGGTTAGCTCTTGTGATGATGCTTCTGATCTCTGTGACATCATCAATGCACTTTATGATGTAAGCCATCACTGCTTCAGTGTATTCATCTAGGTTGATGTGCTTGTCCTGTTGTGGCTGCTTCCTTGAAAATGCTCCAGTTAATATACTCAAAACAATCCCGGAGAGCTGATAATGCTCTCTCAGGCCAAATCCTGATCTGTTTCACCATGGGTTTCTCCCTGACCAGCACAAGTTTATAAGCAGGCATCTGCATGATAGAAAGATGATCCAAGCTGCCAAAGTGTAGATGCCACACTGCTTTGTAGGCTTGCTTTATATTGGTGTACACGTTATCCAAGGTACTCCTACCCCTTGTTGGAAAGTTTACACACTGGTAGTAATGGGGGAATAGTGACATTAGAGCAGCCCAATTAAAATCACCAGCTATCACATGAGCAAATTCAGGGTGCATATTTTGCATGTCACAGGTAGACTGGTACAATTTTGTGAGTGCCTCATTCATGTTAGCAGTAGGTGGGATATATACCATTGTTATGCAGATTCCATTTAACTCTCTAGGAACATAAAAAGATCTACATTTTATAGACAGAAACTCCAGATTCTCTGAGTAGACTACCTACAGGACTGGCTCTTTTGAGTATGAGCAGGTAACATCTAGACACACACCACTGTTAAGATTCCATTCTTGGACCTGTCTGTTTCTTTGTCAGCACCTTACTAGATAAAAATATTGCTTTACAATGATGGCCTTGCAATTTGATGTTTATTATCATTTATACACACACAAAAAAGGAAACTTTCATTAAACAAGAATAGCAATCATCTTGGGGGTATACAACTGAAAATGATTATTTGTAAAACAAATTTTATATTATTTGGTAATAAGAAAAAACAGTAAGATCACAGAAATAAAAAAAAAATGTCCTGCCCAGATGGCGGTTTTACTGTATTAGTTGTAAGATACAGATAATTAGGACTCCTCCTTGATGCCCTGTGTATCTTCACATCACATTCAGTTGTGCTCAAAGATAAAAAGAGTATATGCACATCTAGAGGCTTTCTGGAAGATTTCCAAATAACCCAAGAGAGAAGCACATACATCCATCACAAAAAATGTTATTATCCACAACTGTAATATGACCTCTCATAATTTCAACTCCTCTCTTGTGACACAGGCTAATTAATTAACACTAGTAAGTTTGTTAGACCTGCACAAAGATGCAAACATAGCCTGTAAATCTTAGAGAAGACCAAATGACTATTAGTAAAGAGACTGGCTTCCTGAGAGGTAATGTGCTTTTTTGGATGTATTTCCTTGATAAGTGCCCACCTCTGGCACGTAACTTACAAACTGATAAAAATCATTACTACATCAAGTCTGGTTAGCTTGGAGTAACTAATATATACCAGCTCACAACCTAACTCAAAGCTGGTAATAGTCTCATCCATGTGATATCTTCCTGTTGGGCAATTTTGAACCATTCAGGACTTTCTTACATATTCACTGGGCAATGAAGTAGAGATAATGTAAAAGGAGGTTCCTCCCCATTTAGTTAAATAACATCTACCAAATTAAACTTTATTCGCTGATGACACATCATCTATAAGGCCTCTAACCACAATGAGCATAAGTAACAGGTCATGCTTTTTTATTTTGGTATATGCCATTATATTACTCTCTTGTTTCAGTGTGGTTAAGTCCAGTAAATTAGATTAAAGCTACTCTATTTGCTACAATTTTAAGAAATTATATACATGAACTAAATACTGAGGTGGTGGTGCTGCGGTAGCGTTGTTGCCTCACAGTTAGACGTTGCCCATTCGATTCTCAGTTAGAGCGTCTTCTGTGTAGTGACATGCGTGAATGGGCGTTCCTTCGTTGAAGGTTGTGTGTTAGGCCTGGCAAGCCAGTACGTAAAACTCTACTGCCAATCATTAGTGGACCAGAGTTCCGCTGTGGCGACCCCTAACCAGGAAAAGCCGAAAGACACAAACAATATACTTGAACTAAATAACTTTTGGTCATCTCTGTGGAGTATTCATTTTGGGTGAGTCCACTTATCTGGTTATCAAAATTACCCAATAAAGACTGAGGGAGGTATTTAAGGAGTGGGATAACTGGACAATTTAAATGATTTACTCCAGTAGTTATAAAGAAGAATCATCTTAATACGGAAGTTACTGTGATGTCACAAACAAAGCCAGTAACATCAACTGAACATGAAGCAGGAACATAAACATGTACAAGGCCATAGTCCTGGTTTTGTGAAAATGTTTGAGAAAAGGTGCACAGAAGCTGATTTTAGTCATACAGTCAAATTGATAATACTGCATTCCTTAGAACTTTTGACAGCAACTGATTATGAGTTACAGGTTTTACAGCAGATCTGTGTTTTTCAGTCTTTGCAAATGCAGTACACTTATGAAAGATTCTTAAAAAGTAGTTTAGTCAATTGCAAAGTAACAATTTATTTTTTGAAATATTGCTTATCAGTTGTTCTACTTCCATTAGGAACAGAATAGGAGAGAAAAGTGGAAAAGGCTCCCTAGGTTGGTGTAGTATAAATTACCTAATGTAATAGATACCATTACAGACTGTTTTCTGATTTACTAATGCTTGCCCTTGGCATGTTCTACACATGATCACTGGTACAGTCTGCCTTTTATTGTAAGTGATGACTATAAACAGGTGAATTGAGACATACCCTTCAGGATATTTCATATTTATTAAAATCTCAGGGCTCACAGCAAGTCTCAGCAAATCAGTTTTAGCAAAGTCATAAAACATTGTGTTATAAAAACAATTTGGGGGCATGGGATAATTTAAACGGCAAAAGGCCAAAATATGAAATGCATTATTATAAGATGGATATTGTATGACATTTTTCCTGCAAGGTGTTTTTTTTTCCTCTGGCAGGCAATATGATAATTATTAGGGCCTGCGTCTGGTTTATGATTATTTTTCACAGTGTGAATGTTTTGAAAAGCTGCCTGCTTTATTTGTTTGCATATCTCCTCTTAATAACATGGAATAGGTGGTTAAAATAGGATACAGGATGGCTATACATGGGAGACAGCATAACCTTTGGGTCGGAAAGAAATCTGACTGTGTAACTACAGTCTGTCACTGCCTGCTTGAATGATTCCTGTGCTTATCTTGCTGTTTTCTGTTGGTAGATATATTACACACACAGTTTTGCTGTATGATGGCAAATCCTGTCCTATGGAAGCCTTCTTCACTTCATTGATTTTACAGCCCATAACTTGTACAGAATGAGAGACAGTGCACATTATGGTAAATGCTATGTGAGACGGAAGTAGACATAGTGCACATTATGGCAGACATTTTGTATGAGATATAATGCACATTATGGTAGACACTATATGAAAAACAGCTTCTTGTCCTTTTAGCTAATTAAGCCAAATTAAGTAGGCAGTAACTCTTTTCTGATAAGCTATTGTATAGAACTACAAGTGGAAAAGGCAGAGTAACGAATGGTCATTTGGGATTTATGTGTGTGCAATCGCAATTCCTAAATCATATTTTGGCTGAAATTGTGCAGTACGACAAGAGTACAGCTCTGTGGATCAACAATGTCACAGTCCAAATTCTGTTCATTCTATTATAGGTTCATAGGTTCATACTAGGCTATCTGCCCTAGGGCATTTATAAGCCTAGCCAGAGTGTGTTTGGCTTTCGCCACCCATTTTAAATTAATTTTGCTATGCCCTTTTTCGAGGTTAGTATACTGTGCCTCTGTCTAACAGTGACACAGAAGTGATACCCGGGGTAAACCTACGATCTCCCATCCACTCATCAAGATTCCTCTTGAAGAGAGTCAATGAGGGACTCTGCCTAACCTGGACTGGGATTTTATTCCAGAGTGAAGGGAGCATCTGGGTTATGAATCTGTCCCTCCAGCATGTCCTATTTATTTCAGTGCTGAGGTTCAAGTCTCTCGAGCGCGTAGCTCGATGGGATTTGGATTTTCTGAGGTGCAGCATGTCCATTAATTCCGGGTTGCAATGGCTTTATACATCAGGCACAGATCGCCTCTGAGCAGGCGGTATGCCATTGAGTAGAGCTGGAGTTTCTTTAACCGGGCAGCATATGGCATCTATTTGAGCCCTTTGATCCTCTTGGTGAGGTACTTTTGGGGTCTTTCCAGTTACTACAGGTGTCTGGTAAGGTACATCCCAAAAGGGGCATTGTACTCAATTATGGGCCTGATGAGTGATGAGTAAAGAGGCACGATGACCTCCCCTGATCTAGATGTGAATCCCTTCATGATTAGGTGGGCTATATAAAATGTTTTTCTAACCACTTTGGCCACGTGGTTGTCAAATGAGAGATTGCTATCAACTTGGGTCCCCAGGTCCCTAATTACTTCTGTACTTAATGGATTACCACCTATGTGGTAATTTGTTGGCACTTTGTTTTTGCCAAAGGGGATGACTATACACTTTTTGGTGTTTAGCTTGAGGCCATGGCTCTGGCATCAGTTGTCTGTTTCTATGAGGCCCTTTTGGAGGATGCTTGTGTCGGCTGGAGAGTCGATTATGGTACCCAGTTTGCAGTCATCTGCGAACTTGGTCAGCCACAGTCCTTCCATGTTGGCCTGTACCTCCAAGAAATATATACCGAACAAGAGAGGTCCCAGGACTGAGCCTTGTGGGATGCCACTTGTAACTGGTTTGGAGTCTGACATGGCTCCAGCAATTCTAACCATGTGGGTTCTGTCCTTGAGCCAGTTTGCAACCCATCTAGTGACATAGGGGTTTATATTTAAGCTGGTGAGCCTATCTATAATGCCTGAGTGGGGTATTGTATCGAAGACTTTTGCGAGGTCCAGGTAGGCTGTGTGGACCACCTTCCTCTCATCAATAGCCTTGGTGACTGTCTCAAAGAAATCGACCAGGTTTAAGAGGCAGGATCTGCCCTTAACAAAGCCTAACTGGATGGGATCCAGTGTCTCTAGGTCCCCAATATCTTTATTCATGAGGTCCATGATGATCCTTTCCATAGCTTTGCAGACCAAGCTAGTCAGGCTTATGGGGCGATAGTTTCCAGGATCCATTGAGGCACCACCTTTGTGGAGAGGGACCACTGTTGCTGTACGCCACTCTTTGGGTACATATCCTGTAGTAAGGCTGAGATTGAACAGTAGTTTTATGTTTGGGTTTAGCTCTTCTTGGAGTTCATGTAGGACGCATCCCGGGACACCGTCTGGTCCCATTGATGCTGTGTTTTTTGCTTTGGAGAGGGTGGCTCTTACCTGAGTATCTGAGATGTCAGGGGGGCAGCACTCTGCTGGAATAGATATTTGCCCTTTTGGTGGGGAGGGGGGGGGGGAAGTTTGCGCTGAACCTGTCAGCTAGGATGTTGGCAATGTCTGTGGGTTTGGTGTATTTTTTCTCATTTTGGACTAATTCTGAGCATATCTGGGAATTCCCAACCAGGTACCTAACATAACTAAAGAAAGCCTTGTTATTATCCTTAGTGTCCTGTGCAATTTTTCTCTCGAAGCTGGCCTTAGACGATTTTATGAGTGCCTGTAGTTTTTTGCTAATACTGATCAGAGATGCCTTCCCTTTTTGGGATTTTGCTCTATCATGTAGTAGCTTCCTCCTTCTATTGTATAGTTTGTTTATGGCTAGGGTCCACCAGACAGGACATCTGCCTTTGGAGGATTGGGTCTTGGTTTTATTTGGGATTGCATGATCCATGCATTCCTGAAGGTGTTCATAGAATGCGTTTATAAAGGATTCTGTGGTCTGGGCCATATTTTACACAGGCCTGGGGGCTTTGAAGGATTCCACCTCAGTTTTGAGGAGTGTGAAATTTGGTTTAGAGAAGTTTTTCACTGTGGTTTTCTGGGCAGGGGGTGGGGTCGGGATGCGAATATCCAGTGAGATTAGTTTATGGTCTGATCTTACCAGTGAGGGATACACTTCTGGTCTGGAGCATAGAGTCCCCATGTTGGTGATGATCAGGTCCAGTATGTTTTCCCCTCTTGTGGGAGTGGTAACAAGTTGTTCCATAGCATTTGAGTTTATAAATTCTAGGATCCTTTGGGCTAGGGTGTTGGAGCTAGAGTAATGCTCCCAGTCTGTGTTTGGGTAGTTGAAGTCACCCAATATAATGGTGTTTGGAGAGACCTTCATATTTTCCAGTGTTCTCAGGAAGGCCGAGTGGGGTTCCTGGGTTTGGGAGGGTGGTCTGTAGCAGGCTATAAACTGGAAGGCAGTTTTACCCTCTGTTAGTTGCACATGGATAGTCTCTGATGCTTCGTGCTGTGCCACCAACCTGGAGGTGTGGGTATCTTTGACGAATATTGATACTCCCCCTCCTTTTGTGGTTTGGTCCAAGTTTTGGGGCCGAAAAGCATGGTATGAGGTATAACCTGGTAGTGCTGGGGTGCTCTCGGGAGCCTTGAACCAGGTTTCTGTTACTGCACAGATATCGATGTTCTCCATGTTAAGGAGAGTTTCGAGTGCGTGCATCTTGAGGTTTAGACTTCTGGTGTTGAGTAGCATTATTCTTAGTTTCTTATCCCTTGTGATACCTAAGGAGGTGGGCTTGGCTTTTGAGCCTTTTATAGCTCTCTACTGTATACCATTTATTATACAATAGAAAATGTATATTCAAAAGTGTGCCTCCTGCCTGGACAAAGCTATCAGTGTGTTTGTTGTAAATCCAATAGCATTCACAAAAACAAGTCTGGCTAATAACCAAAACAAATGAGAGGAAGAGTCCGTGTGACTGTAGCTACTTAAAACAAAACCTACAGCCACCATATTCATTGTTGCATTAAGTGGTGAAGTAAATACACATAAAATAAGGTGGAAGTTAAGTTTCTACCCTCCCAGTGGTCCACAAGACATTAAACATTCAAAACAATCCAAACATTTTATTTCTAGTTATACTAAATTCTTACTCACAATTCTGGAGGATTTTTCATTGGAAATTTCTACACAGATCCTTTTTGACACCTGAGAAACTCTCAAAAATGAACCCTTCAAACAGCAAGTTATGTTGGAGATGTCATCTGTCCACTAATGCTGACTGGTCTCATATTTTTTATGACTGTACTGTACTAATATTAAACCATACTGGAATGAGATTAACACATTTCTTCAAGCTATCTATACTGATATATTTGTTTTAACAAAGTCTTTAATTTTATTCAATGTTGTTAATAGTAATAATATGAAAAAAGATGACCTGTATTTGTTGTGGACAATGTTAGCAATAGCCAGAAAATGTATAACTAGAAGATGGAACTCTAATGTAGAAGCCACAGTGGAGGAATTCCTGTCATCACTGAAGAAATGCATACTAATGGAGAAAAGAACTAAAGAGTTAAGAACTTTTCCTAAGCCATTGGTTAATAGTCCATGCAGGAAAGTTTTGAATTTGGCTGATACCATACAGATGGAACCAAACTCTTCCTAACTATCATAGTTTATATATTAACTTATTATTTAACTCCAAATGTTTGTATCTGAATCCTTTTTGCCAGGTTAAATGTAAACACTGTAAATAGTTATTGAATGTTATGAATGTATTAAATTATTGTGTTATTTCATCAAAATAAAAATCATTTGAGTAAAAAAAAAAAATCAGAACAATCCAACGAAAATTTTAAAACAGTATATGGAACTCACCCCCCAGATGTCAGACGTCTGTAAACACCTCCACATAAACAGCAGCAGGTATGCATGCTCTTGAGTCCATGAAGAGAAAAGAATATTACAAACTGCATTTGCTTTAATGTACTATACAAGTGTTGGCACATATGTTTCCCATGCTTGTGCAGAATATTAGGAAGCCATCCATATCCATTGAGAAAACAGATCACTCAAAGAACTGTTTGAAGATGCAATGCCATCATTTAGAAAGGTAAGCAGTATTTTTATTTTAAATAATAACATTGTATAATAGCAATAATCCACTTCTATATGTGGTTAATGTTAGTTTACTCATGATTGGCATATTTGTTTTATCACTTGGAGCTTTGGGGATGATTGCTTAATGCATTCATTCATTCATAGGATCACAGGATCATAGGAAGTTACTAGGCTATTGGGCCTGATGCCCCTACAAGCCTAGCCTAGAATTTACCCCATGTTCCAACAAGTCAGCACCCTATGCCAGTGTCCAGTGGGGACACAGGTGGAATCCCAGTGGTATATTTTCTCTTCCCCATCCATTTATCCAGGTTGCACTTAAAAAGGGTTAATGAAATACTCTACTTTACGTGGAGAGGGAGTCTATTCCACAAAAGGGGGAGTCTCTGGGACACAAATCTGTCCTGCCAACAAGTCCTATTGATGTCACAGGTTGAGGTCATGTGTGCAGGTTACTCGAGTGGAACTTGACTTGTGGATATGCAGCAGTTCCATCAGGGCGGGGTCTGAGATTGCTTTGTATGCCAGACAGAGGTCACCTCTGAGGAGTCTGTAGGAGACTGAGTAGAGGGACAGGGCTTTTAGCCTATCTGTTTAAGGTAGCTGTTTGAGGCCCTGGATTTTCTGGGTGAGAAACATCTGTGGTCTCTCCAGTTACTGCTTGTGCTTTGTGAGGAACAGGCTAAAAGGGACATTGTACTCAGTAATGGATCTTATAAGAGAAGAATACAGTGATGTTATGACCACCTTGTTCCTGGATGAGATACTCTTACTAATGAGGTGGGCCATGTAGAAAGCTTTCCATACAATGGAGGTAATATGGTGGTCAAAAGTCAGTTTACTATCAACCTGGGTGCTCAAATCCCTCATGACTGATTGCATGCTTAGGACCTTATTATCAATGTGACAGTTTGTGGGGACATCACTCTCCCCAAAAGGGATGATGATGCATTTTTTGGCATTCAGTTTGAGGCCATGTTTCTGGCACCAGTCATTTGTTTGGGTGAGACCCTCTTGGAGGATGTCCACATCACTAAGGGAATTGAAGACAGCACCTAGCTTGCAGTCATCTGCAAACTTTGTCAGCCATAGCCCACTAGATTTGGCCTGCATCTCCAAGAAGTATATCTCAAACAGCAGAGGCCCTAAGACCAATCCCAGGGGTACACCACTTGTTACAGGTCTACTACATAAGGTGGCTTCCCCTATTTTGACTAGGTGAGTTCTACCAGTGTGCCAGTTTGCTACCCATCTGGTAACATATGGATTGATGCCTAGTTGAGAGAGTTTATCTCTAATAGCTCAGTGGGGAATAGTATCAAAGGCTTTGGCCAGGTCAAGGTAAGTGGTGTGCACCATCTTCCCCTCATCTATGGCCTTAATGACTGTCTCAAAGAAGTTCACCAAATTTAACAGGCATGACTTCCCCTTGACAAAACCAAACTATGTGGGATCAAGTGTCTGGAGATTGCCAATGTCCTTGTTAATGAGGTCCATGATAATCCACTCCATGGCCTTGCAGATCAGGCTAGTTAGGCTGTTGGGTTTATAAATTCCTGGTTTGGTGGACGCTCCACCTTTGTGCAAAGGGATGACAATGGCTGTCCTCCACTCAGCTGGTACAAAGCCGGTATTCAGGCTTTGGTTGAATATGGTGCCTAATGGTGCTGCAAGTACCTGCCTGAGTTCATGTGAGATGCTGCCTGGGATATTGGGTCCCATGGAAGCTGGGGTTGTTTTGCCTTTCAGAGGGCAGTGATGACTTGCTCCCTAGAGATAAGGAGGGGGGGGAAGGCACCGGGGATGTCCTGTTTTACTTATGGGGGAAAGAGGAGTGAAATTTTCACTGAACCTGTCTGCCAGCAAGTTGGCTATATTTACTACATTTGTGTATGTGGTGTCCTTGACCACCAGTTCTGAGGAGATCTGGATGCTTCTCTTGAGATTGCAGACATATGTGAAGAAGGCCTTATGATTGTCTTTAGTAGATGTTGCCAGTTTGGACTCAAAGTTTGCTTTGGAGGATTTCACTAGTGCTCTTATTTGCTTGTTCAAGCTAAGGAGAGATTGCTTACAATTAGGCACCTGCTCCTTCTTGGTTCTGGACAGCAATTTTTTTCCTTTTATTATAGTTTATTTATTGTAGCTGTCCACCAGACAAGTTTACTCTTCCTTGAGGAGGATGATTTCATCCTGCCTGGTATTCCTGATTCCATGAAGCTATAGAAATGCGCATATAGCACTTTGGTGTAGGTTTGGACATATGTGCCAGTTCCTATGGGGGGTTAGGGCTGTGAAGCTGTTTATACCTTTCCACAGGAGGTTGTAATCAGCTTTGGAGAAGTTTTTTTTTTGTTTGACCCTAGCTGGGGGGGGGGGGGGGTGACTTCGAAAGTGACTGCTTTGTAGTCAAATCTTATCAGGGGTGATGGCACTGTAGGGATGCTGCAGTGATTACTCATGCTGGCTAATACCAAGTCCAATATATTTTCTCCATTCTCAGATATCACTGTATAGTTGTCATATACTAAGTGAATCAGTCTTCTTAGATTTCTAAGGCTGTTTCAGTCAGATTCAAAGCTGTAAGAAATAAAATGACAGTTAACTGCTGGATGGCAATTTAAATTCATATTTCAGGAGTTAGATACAAGACATGAGAAATGGAGGACATTCCACAAATTCCACTATTTTCCTACTGTGTTGTGTTTTTCAAAGCAGGACATATTATAATCTTCTAATGACATACTCAGTATAGAAGTTGAAATACCAAAATTATTTTGATTATGTAATTTAAATTCAGACCATAAAATATAGTGATCACTCAAAAGGCAGTTGGCTCCACTCAAGACAGTAAAGACCCATCCAAGAATAAGCAAAAAGTTTTATTAGATTGAGCACTTTCATCCACAACCACCGTGGACTTCCTCAGAATCTGAATGCACTCCATAAAAAGCCATATTTATATGAATAATACCTCTATGTACCTCTAAGGGTGTCAACTGTGGTGATGGTGCTGTGGTAGCGTTGTCGCCTCACAGTAAGACGTTGTCCTGTTCGATTATCACCTAGAGCGTCTTCTGTGTGGAGACATGCGTGAATGGGCGTACCTTTGTTGAAGGTTGTGCATCAGAGCTGGCAACTCGACATGTAAAAATCTACTGCCAATCATTAGCAGACCGGAGTTCCGCTGTGGCGACCCCTAACCGGGAAAAGCTGAAAGACACAACAACAGTACCTCTAATGGTGTGTTCGTCAACCATTAATTAACATCACATGATTGCTTTTATTTAAAGGACAAAGTATACAGAAACGTAAAGTTCATTAGGAAAGTCTTTATAAAATCTGCACTAAAAATATTTAAAAATATATGAATAACAACCATAAAACCTATTATTCTATCCACTCCAAATCTTTCTTTAAATAATATTTTAAATGACAAAAATTATTACCTATATTATAACACAACTCCAGTCCTACTAATTCCTAAGTTCCAATACAGGTTTAAGAGAGATGTTGTCATTAATACCAGGGAGGGCTAATAGCATTAAGCAATAATTGCCATTTCACCCCTTTTTCTTCTAATAAACTTTTTCAAATTGCCCCGCCGCCGATTCAATTTCAATGTTTCTAAAATAGCAAATTTAAAAATGTCACAATTCGGGCTAGATACTAGATGTCTATATACAGCATTATTATTATTTTGTTTTTTTATCTCATAATAGTGTTCATATATCCTGGTCTTAAAAGCTCTATCAGTTTTTCTGACATAAAATGCTGGATATGTCATACATTTAGCTAAGCATACTCTATATTTTGTACAACAATTTCCCTTCTGAAAATGTATTGTAGTTCTATTAATATTTTCCAAGATTTCAAAGACTCTTCTTCAAGGATAGCAAAGCATTGATTACAACGTCCACATTTCTTGGTGCTACCTTCCCTTCTTTTGTATTTAAACGTTATAGATTCCTGACCGTATTCAAAGTTGTTTTTCAGATTAACTCCCATTTTGTATATAAAACATGGTTTCTCTCCCAATAATTTGTAAAGCTCCCCATCACTTCTTCATATATTTTTAAATGTTTTTAGCGCAGATTTTATAAAGACTTTCCTAATGAACTTTACGTTTCTGTGTATGTTGCCCTTTAAATAAAAGCAATCATGTGATGTTAATTACTGGTTGACAAACACACCCTTAGAGGTACTATTCATATAAATATGGCTTTTTATGGAGTGTATTCAGATTCTGATGAGTAAGACGTTGTCCTGTTCGATTCTCAGCTAAAATGTCTTCTGTGTGGAGAGATGTGTGAATGGACGTACCTTCGTTGAAGGCTGTGCGTCAGGGCTGGCAACTCAGCATGTAAAAATCTACTGCCAATCATTAGCTGACCGGAGTTCCGCTGTGGCGACCCCTAACCGGGAAAAGCTGAAAGATACAACAACAACAACAATTCAGATTCTGATGAAGTCCACGGTGGTTGTGGACGAAAGCTCTCAATCTAATAAAAAGTTTTGCTTATTTTTGTCCTGAGAGGAGCCAATTGCCTTTCTGACTGATTACTAGATTGTTTTTTTTTTTTTTTTTTTTTTTTTGTGACACTTTGTTTGTGTGGATTACCATAATTTAAATCCAATAAAGGTGAAAGCAGTACAGGTCCACTTCTAAATCTTGGAGCCCGTAATACTGACTTTCAAATTCTCAAGATGAGACTTTCGACAACATATAATCATAAATGGCTCAAACTTCCCTGGGCAAGTAAATGCTTGTCCAACACTGAACGCAAACATCTGCACACACCCCTAACTATATTTATATATATATAAAACACACCAATGTCAGGATCTCACTACAGTGGGGAAAAAGGGCACATTTCTCCATGCTGGGCAAGTGGTTACTTGCCCAGGGAAACATGAGCCATTAATGATTGTGTGTTGTCTGTATTCTTGTCTCAAGAATTTAAATGTCGGTATTATGGGCTCCGAGATTTAGAAGTGGACCCGAGCAGTACCCATGTATCGATACACAAATCTAAGGTATTTCTTCTTTAATGGGCTTTCATCAAATGATGGATGTGCATTGCAGGTTTTGCATTTTATATGCTATCTGTTATTCTGCACAGTACTGAACAAACAACTAACATTATAATAATATTAGTGTTAAACAGCATTTATTTTGATTGTCATTAATGAGTAGTAAGTAACAGTGATATTCTGCTTAAGTTTATATTGCTTTGTAGATGTATGTAGCTGGAAATGTATCCGTTTGTATATCACCCAGGTGAGTACAAATGAGTACAGACAAAATTGGTAATGCTTTTATGGACTATGTGATACCCCATCACTGGACCAGTAATTAAGGAACCTCAGTCCTCACCACTGGCACCAGTGGGGATGTACACCAGGAGGATGACAAGTACACACACAGTATTTCCAGATGCTGCTGTATTCATCAAGTGCAATTTCCCTTAAGAGCATACAGAGACCACAGTCAGTCCGGGGCTGGTTTCTCCCTCTTTCTCCAGATCCCCAGTAAGACTCCCCATGGGCACAGATACAGAGTTGAGATCTCAGATGACTGACCAGACCAAGATCTCCAGCACCCTTTCTGTCTAACCAGTGCTTCGTGTCCCTGCCCAAGTAGCTGACACACACACACTCTTTGAGGTTTGATTTATATACACACACACCTGGGAAAGGCTGGCACAGGTTTAGTAGCTATGCCCCCTTCTGCCCAGACTATCACTCCTGACAACTACCTTAAGATCCTTAACAAAGAGTGTCCAATCTTACTGTGTAATGTTACTATTAGTATAAATGGTTGTTTGACCATGAGCAAGGCTATTAGGAGTGGCCCACAGTGTCACCAAATAAAGATGCGAGTACTCTCAGAACTTAAATATCTCTAAACAGATCAGCCACAATGAAAGGTTAAAATATATTTAATAATAAAAGAACAAGAACATGTTATGTATTTACAGTGCCATCAGAGTTCAAAATCACAGGAAATATTTAAAACGACATTGCAGGACAGTTTCAAGTAAATAAATAAAAACATCTAAACTGAGTGTTGCTATATTTCTGACTGTATCTAAGAGAATTATACTGTTCCCTAGACTTACTTACTCATAGCAAGGCAGATGTGTGGTAAATGGATCTTGTCAGGTCCAAGACAGAATATAGAATACTCTGTCCCTCTCTCTCTCTGTTAGAGACTTCTTAAATTACTATTTCAAATACTACTGCTGGGATAGCTTGCAGAATGACATAATTTCTTGTCACCTGTCTCTATCCTAGGTAAAACCCTCATTGATGAAATATAACAGTATTTAGCAGCCACCTGTGAAAATATGTAGACAAGGGCTTTTCCTCAGATCTTTGGCAAATGGTGGAAGTCGTAAAACAATTTACATTCCTCCACATTTAAAGACAGTACAGAAATCTTCTCTAGTACATGTCTTCTGCTGCACTGAAACTAAAAGATAACATATTTTTATTGTGTGGCCATAAAGTAATTTAATTTCAGCTATTTTTTTGAAGTTAACCTTCTGTATTCCAGTTTCCACTGTTAAAATGTATACATCTAAACAGTTAAAATAGTGCAGGTAAATTTCTGTTCTATTCCAGTAGGGCATGCTGTGGTTACATTTTAAGCACTTTGCAAAAACCTTTTCAACACACACTTCTGTACCAGCAGTTTGATATACACCTGACATATACTTCTAATACATTTGTAACACAGACATCTTATATAGACCATGTTGATATTCATAAATGACATATAATTATTTACAAAATTCCATATAGCTGGGCTGGCAGTATCTCTTTTTGTGACAGACTACATGATGAAAAATGACAAGAGGCTTGATAATGTGGAAGCTACATTAAACTGTTAATCAGATGAAATAGTGGCACTGCAGTTGTCAGAAAAAAACAACTAGAAGAAAATATAAAGGAGTTAGAACTGGAAAGAGAAGAGTACAAGATAAAGCTTCAAGAACTAGAGAGCATGGGGAGGAGAAAAAAACTTCAGTTTACCAATGTACCTAGAAGGAAAAAGAGTGTCTGACATTTATAACAGAATTAAGTAACTGAACTGGGCTATTCAAAAATGAAATTCTTTTGGAATGGGTGCATTGTGTGTATGTGTCAGTGAAATCAGGTGAGAGAGTTCCCAGACCCCATTATGATTAAAGTGCAGAATTTTCAACTGAAAGACCAGCTGCTCTGTAAGCTGTGAGAGAAAGGGAAAATTACAGATGTGATGTTGTCAATCTTCATTCATTCTTGACCGATGGAGACTCGGTTCCAATCCTCAGAACTTGCTTGTCCGTTATACAGCTTGAATCAGCCAAAAAAATTCTCAAGCTAAGACTCTACCTACAATGTCGCTCTCTCCATTACCTCAGATCTTATTTGCCACTCTGATAGCAAGATGCATCAGCCGATACACTCCAGCTAAGTCAAAAATGTATTAATTTTTAAAAAACTTTCTCCACAGGATTCATCAAACTCTGCACAGCATACAGGAATAGTGCAAGAGCTGCTGCAGGCAATATGACTGATGTGCGATCCAGGAATGAGCTCCCAGGATGTGCACGAGCGCTCCTGCACTATTCCTACATGGACACAGCCCCTGTATGCTAATTACCTCATTTGCTGGTCAAAACCATGCAAATGAGGTGAATTAGAAATCCAGGAAGCAGGCAGGCATCCATGCAGGAATAGTGTAGACTGCAGAAAAGTATTCAGTCAGCAGCTGAATACATTTATAAAAACTACAAAATGGAGGCATGACAGCTCATACAAAAGCATGTATTGTAAGGGTTAGGCATGCCAATGGCCAAATATATGGCCATAGGCATGAAAACTAGTTTCAAAATTATAAAAAATAACTTTTTTTTGGCCGATTTTGGACGTTTAAGCATAGGGCAGTGGTGCGCAAACGGGATCGGCCCAAAACTAATAAAAGCTGGAAATAAGCTTTTAAACCAAACATTTTCCATAATAGTCAATGGCATGCACAACACAACAAGACCATGGAATAGTGGTTGCTAAGGGGGAAGGCTGAGTGTTGGTTTTGTAACCATGCATTAGCAGTCAGTTTCTATGCAAATGAGGGGAATGATACTGAATCACAGATTTCCCCTCAGTGCTAGCTTGCACCCAACTGTGTAGGTGCAGCAATACCATGGTGTAAGCCTAAGAGCTAGATTATGTCATAAGGGGGTGTGTCATGCATGCTGTAAGCTTACTGGAGCTCTGTGGCCTGTGTTTGCCCTTAGATAAGCATAGCTAAGGAAGGGGGTTTGTCTGAAGCTGCCTAGCAGTATTTACATTGCCTAAATGTGTTTGCGCGCCACGCACCAGGTTGTAAACAAAAAAATAAATAAATAAACCAGGAAATAGCAGCTCCATTCACATTTGAGCACTGGGTTTGAGCGGCACGCCTCGGGGCTTAAACAGGAAGGCAATGGGAAGAAAAAACAGCAGCAGGAAGGTAATCAAGGAGAACTAGCATAGCTGACAGGTGAAATGTATCAGAATCAGACAATTATACAGGCAGCAGCCCAGCACACTACTATAAACTATGCAAACACCTTTCACTCTGTTTTTTCCCACAAACTCTACACCACCGGTGTACACAAATGGGGAAATTTTACCTAACAAAACCAACAAAAGTGATAGGGGCTGCTTTTGCTTTCATAAATCAATATGTGGAAAAGGTTGAGGCTGGTGAGGATGAGAATGCTGATGACCAACCTACAGTGAGGAGGAAGAGTGTACAGACCCAGGGTAACCTACCAGGGGATACATGAGCTGGAGATAGTGGAGCACTATAGGGTGGACAGGGACCTCCTACAGCAAATTGTTGAGCTGTGCTTTGCTTTAGAGAAGTTTTTCACTGTGGTTTTCTGGGCAGGGGGTGGGGTCGGGATGCGAATATCCAGTGAGATTAGTTTATGGTCTGATCTTACCAGTGAGGGATACACTTCTGGTCTGGAGCATAGAGTCCCCATGTTGGTGATGATCAGGTCCAGTATGTTTTCCCCTCTTGTGGGAGTGGTAACAAGTTGTTCCATAGCATTTGAGTTTATAAATTCTAGGAACCTTTGGGCTAGGGTGCTGAAGCTAGAGTAATGCTCCCAGTCTGTGTTTGGGTAGTTGAAGTCGCCCAATATAATGGTGTTTGGAGAGACCTTCATATTTTCCATGTTCTCAGGAAGGCCGAGTGGGGTTCCTGGGTTTGGGAGGGTGGTCTGTAGCAGGCTATAAACTGGAAGGCAGTTTTACTCTCTGTTAGTTGCACATGGATAGTCTCTGATGCTTCCTGCTGTGCCACCAACCTGGAGGTGTGGGTATCTTTGACGAATATTGATACTCCCCCTCCTTTTGTGGTTCGGTCCAAGTTTTGGGGCCGAAAAGCATGGTATGAGGTATAACCTGGTAGTTCTGGGGTGCTCTCGGGAGCCTTGAACCAGGTTTCTGTTACTGCACAGATATCGATGTTCTCCCTGCTAAGGAGAGTTTCGAGTGCGTGCATCTTGAGGTTTAGACTTCTGGTGTTGAGTAGCATTATTCTTAGTTTCTTATCCCTTGTGATACCTAAGGAGGTGGGTTTGTCTTTTGAGACTTTTATAGCTCTCTATTGTATACCATTTATTATACAATAGAAAATGTATATTCAAAAGTGTGCCTCCTGCCTGGACAAGGCTATCAGTGTGTCTGTTGTAAATCCAATAGCATTCGCAAAAACAAGTCTGGCTAATAACCAAAACAAATGAGAGGAAGAGTCCGTGTGACTGTAGCTACTTAAAACAAAACCTACCGCTACCATATTCATTGTTGCATTAAGTGGTGAAGTAAATACACATAAAATAAGGTGGAAGTTAAGTTTCTACCCTCCCAGTGGTCCACAAGACATTAAACATTCAAAACAATCCAAACATTTTATTTCTAGTTATACTAAATTCTTACTCACAATTCTGGAAGATTTTTCATTGGAAATTTCTACACAGATCCTTTTTGACACCTGAGAAACTCTCAAAAATGAACCCTTCAAACAGCAAGTTATGTTGGAGATGTCATCTGTCCACTAATGCTGACTGGTCTCATATTTTTTATGACTGTACTGTACTAATATTAAACCATACTGGAATTTGATTAACACATTTCTTCAAGCTATCTATACTGATATATTTGTTTTAACAAAGTCTTTAATTTTATTGAATGTTGTTAATAGTAATAATATGAAAAAAAATGACCTGTATTTGTTGTGGACAATGTTAGCAATAGCCAGAAAATGTATAACTAGAAGATGGAACTCTAATGTAGAACCCACAATGGAGGAATTCCTGTCATCACTGAAGAAATGCATACTAATGGAGAAAAGAACTAAAGAGTTAAGAACTTTTCCTAAGCCATTGGTTAATAGTCCATGCAGGAAAGTTTTGAATTTGGCTGATACCATACAGATGGAACCAAACTCTTCCTAACTATCATAGTTTATATATTAACTTATTATTTAACTCCAAATGTTTGTATCTGAATCTTTTTTGCCAGGTTAAATGTAAACACTGTAAATAGTTATTGAATGTTATGAATGTATTAAATTATTGTGTTATTTCATCAAAATAAAAATCATTTGAGTAAAAAAAAAAATTCAGAACAATCCAACGAAAATTTTAAAACAGCATATGGAACTCACCCCCCAGATGTCAGACGTCTGTAAACACCTCCACATAAACAACAGCAGGTATGCATGCTCTTGAGTCCATGAAGAGAAAAGAATATTACAAACTGCATTTGCTTTAATGTACTATACAAGTGTTGGCACATATGTTTCCCATGCTTGTGCAGAATATTAGGAAGCCATCCATATCCATTGAGAAAACAGATCACTCAAAGAACTGTTTGAAGATGCAATGCCATCATTTAGAAAGGTAAGCAGTGTTTTTATTTTAAATAATAACATTGTATAATACCAATAATCTACTTCTATATGTGGTTAATATTAGTTTACTCATGATTGGCATATTTGTTTTATCACTTGGAGCTTTGGGGGTGATTGCTTAATGCATTCATTCATTCATAGGATCACAGGATCATAGGAAGTTACTAGGCTATTGGGCCTGATGCCTCTACAAGCCTAGCCTAGAATTTACCCCATGTTCCAACAAGTCAGCACCCTATGCCAGTGTCCAGCGGGGACACAGGTGGAATCCCAGGGGTATATTTTCTCTTCCCCATCCATTTATCCAGGTTGCACTTAAAAAGGGTTAATGAAATACTCTACTTTACGTGGAGAGGGAGTCTATTCCACAAAAGGGGGAGTCTCTGGGACACAAATCTGTCCTGCCAACAAGTCCTATTGATGTCACAGGTTGAGGTCATGTGTGCAGGTTACTCGAGTGGAACATGACTTGTGGATATGCAGCAGTTCCATCAGGGCGGGGTCTGAGATTGCTTTGTATGCCAGACAGAGGTCACCTCTGAGGAGTCTGTAGGAGACTGAGTAGAGGGACAGGGCTTTTAGCCTATCTGTGTAAGGTAGCTGTTTGAGGCCATGGATTTTCTGGGTGAAAAACATCTGTGGTCTCTCCAGTTACTGCTTGCGCTTTGTGAGGAACAGGCCAAAAGGGACATTGTACTCAGTAATGGATCTTATAAGAGAAGAATACAGGGATGTTATGACCACCTTGTCCCTGGATGAGATACTCTTACTAATGAGGCGGGACATGTAGAAAGCTTTCCATACAATGGAGGTAATATGGTGGTCAAAAGTCAGTTTGCTATCAACCTAGGTGCTCAAATCCCTCATGACTGATTGCATGCTTAGGACCTTATTATCAATGTGACAGTTTGTGGGGACATCACTCTCCCCAAAAGGGATGATGATGCATTTTTTGGCATTCAGTTTGAGGCCATGTTTCTGGCACCAGTCATTTGTTTGGGTGAGACCCTCTTGGAGGATGTCCACATCACTAAGGGAATTGAAGACAGCACCTAGCTTGCAGTCACCTGCAAACTTTGTCAGCCATAGCCCACTAGATTTGGCCTGCACCTCCGAGAAGTATATCTCAAACAGCAGAGGCCCCAAGACCAATCCCTGGGGTACACCACTCTTGTTACAGGTCTACTACATAAGGTGGCTTCCCCTATTTTGACTAGGTGAGTTCTACCAGTGTGCCAGTTTGCTACCCATCTGGTAACATATGGATTGATGCCTAGTTGAGAGAGTTTATCTATAATACCTGAGTGGGGAATAGTATCAAAGGCTTTGGCCAGGTCCAGGTAAGTGGTGTGCACCATCTTCCCCTCGTCTATGGCCTTGATGACTGTCTCAAAGAAGTTCACCAAATTTAACAGGCATGACTTCCCCTTGACAAAACCAAACTATGTGGGATCAAGTGTCTGGAGATTGCCAATGTCCTTGTTAATGAGGTCCATGATAATCCACTCCATGGCCTTGCAGATCAGGATAGTTAGGCTGTTGGGTTTATAAATTCCTGGTTTGGTGGATGTTCCACCTTTGTGCAAAGGGATGACAATGGCTGTCCTCCACTCAGCTGGTACAAAGCCGGTACTTAGGCTTTGGTTGAATACGGTGCCTAATGGTGCTGCAAGTACCTGCCTGAGTTCATGTGAGATGCAGCCTGGGATATTGGGTCCCATCGAAGCTGGGGTTTTTTTGCCTTTCAGAGGGCAGTGATGACTTGCTCCCTAGAGATAAGGGGAGGGAGGAAGGTACCGGGGATGTCCTGTTTTACTTATGGGGGAAAGAGGAGTGAAATTTTCACTGAACCTGTCTGCCAGCAAGTTGGCTATATTTACTGCATTTGTGTATGTGGTGTCCTTGACCACCAGTTCTGAGGAGATCTGGATGCTTCTCTTGAGATTGCAGACATATGTGAAGAAGGCCTTATGATTGTCTTTAGTAGATGTGGCCAGTTTGGACTCAAAGTTTGCTTTGGAGGATTTCACTAGTGCTCTTATTTGCTTGTTCAAGCTAAGGAGAGATTGCTTACAATTAGGCACCTGCTCCTTCTTGCTTCTGGACAGCAGTTTTTTTCCTTTTATTATAGTTTATTTATTGTAGCTGTCCACCAGACAAGTTTACTCTTCCTTGAGGAGGATGATTTCATCCTGCCTGGTATTCCTGATTCCATGCAGCTATAGAAATGCTCATATAGCACTTTGGTGTAGGTTTGGACATATGTACCAGTTCCTATTGGGGGGGGGGGGCTGTGAAGCTGTTTATACCTTTCCTCAGGAGGCTGTAATCAGCTTTGGAGAAGTTTTTTTTTTTTGTTTGGCCCTAGCTGGGGGTGGGGGGGGGGTGACTTCGAAAGTGACTGCTTTGTAGTCAAATCTTATCAGGGGTGATGGCACTGTAGGGATGCTGCAGTGATTACTCATGCTGGCTAATACCAAGTCCAATATATTTTCTCCATTCTCAGATATCCCTGTATAGTTGTCATATACTAAGTGATTTAGTCTTCTTAGATTTCTAAGGCTGTTTCAGTCAGATTCAAAGCTGTAAGAAATAAAATGACAGTTAACTGCTGGATGGCAATTTAAATTCATATTTCAGGAGTTAGATACAAGACATGAGAAATGGAGGACATTCCACAAATTCCACTATTTTCCTACTGTGTTGTGTTTTTCAAAGCAGGACATATTATAATCTTCTAATGACATACTCAGTATAGAAGTTGAAACACCAAAATTATTTTAATTATGTAATTTAAATTCAGACCATAAAATATAGTGATCACTCAGAAAGGCAGTTGGCTCCACTCAAGACAGTAAAGACCCATCCAAGAATAAGCAAAAAGTTTTATTAGATTGAGCATTTTCATCCACAACCACCATGGACTTCCTCAGAATCTGAATGCACTCCATAAAAAGCCATATTTATATGAATAATACCTCTATGTACCTCTAAGGGTGTCAATTGTGGTGATGGTGCTGTGGTAGCGTTGTCGCCTCACAGTAAGACGTTGTCCTGTTCAATTATTACCTTGAGCGTCTTCTGTGTGGAGACATGCATGAATGGGCGTACCTTCATTGAAGGTTGTGCATCAGAGCTGGCAACTCGACATGTAAAAATCTACTGCCAATCATTAGCAGACCGGAGTTCCGCTGTGGCGACCCCTAACCGGGAAAAGCTGAAAGACACAACAACAATACCTCTAATGGTGTGTTCGTCAACCATTAATTAACATCACATGATTGCTTTTATTTAAAGGACAAAGTATACAGAAACGTAAAGTTCATTAGGAAAGTCTTTATAAAATTTGCACTAAAAACATTTAAAAATATATGAATAACAACCATAAAACCTATTATTCTGTCCACTCCAAATCTTTCTTTAAACAATATTTTAAATGACAAAAATTATTACCTATATTATAACACAACTCCAGTCCTACTAATTCCTAAGTTCCAATACAGGTTTAAGAGGGATGTTGTCATTAATACCAGGGAGGGCTAATAGCATTAAGCAATAACTGCCATTTCACCCCTTTTTCTTCTAATAAACTTTTTCAAATTGCCCCCCCCCCCCCGATTCAATTCCAATGTTTCTAAAATAGCAAATTTAAAAATGTCACAATTCGGGCTAGATACTAGATGTATATATACAGCATTATTATTATTTTGTTTTTTTATCTCATAATAGTGTTCATATATCCTGATCTTAAAAGCTCTATCAGTTTTTCTGACATAAAATGCTGGATATGTCATACATTTAGCTAAGTATACTCTATATTTTGTACAACAATTTCCCTTCTGAAAATGTATTGTAGTTCTATTAATATTTTCCAAGATTTCAAAGACTCTTCTTCCAGGATAGCAAAGCATTGATTACAACGTCCACATTTCTTGGTGCTACCTTCCCTTCTTTTGTATTTAAACGTTATAGATTCCTGACCGTATTCAAAGTTGTTTTTCAGATTAACTCCCATTTTGTATATAAAACATGGTTTCTCTCCCAATAATTTGTAAAGCTCCCCATCACTTCTTCATATATTTTTAAATGTTTTTAGTGCAGATTTTATAAAGACTTTCCTAATGAACTTTACGTTTCTGTGTATGTTGCCCTTTAAATAAAAGTAATCATGTGATGTTAATTACTGGTTGACAAACACACCCTTAGAGGTACTATTCATATAAATATGGCTTTTTATGGAGTGTATTCAGATTCTGATGAGTAAGACGTTGCCCTGTTCGATTATCAGCTAAAACGTCTTCTGTGTGGAGACATGTGTGAATGGGTGTACCTTCGTTGAAGGCTGTGCATCAGGGCTGGCAACTCAGCATGTAAAAATCTACTGCCAATCATTAGCAGACCGGAGTTCCGCTGTGGCGACCCCTAACCGGGAAAAGCTGAAAGATACAACAACAACAACAATTCAGATTCTAATGAAGTCCACGGTGGTTGTGGATGAAAGCTCTCAATCTAATAAAAAGTTTTGCTTATTTTTGTCCTGAGAGGAGCCAACTGCCTTTCTGACTGATTACTATATTTTATGGCCTGGATTGTTTTTTCTTTTTTTTTTTTTTTTTGTGACACTTTGTTTGTGTGGATTACCATAATTTAAATCCAATAAAGGTGAAAGCAGTACAGGTCCACTTCTAAATCTTGGAGCCCATAATACTGACTTTCAAATTCTCAAGATGAGGCTTTCGACAACATATAATCATAAATGGCTCAAACTTCCCTGGGCAAGTAAATGCTTGTCCAACACCAAACGCTAACATCTGCACACACCCCTAACTATATTTATATGTATATAAAACACACCAATGTCAGGATCGCACTACAGTGAGGAAAAAGGGCACATTTCTCCATGCTGGGCAAGTGTTTACTTGCCCAGGGAAACTTGAGCCGTTAATGATTGTGTGTTGTCTGTATTCTTGTCTCAAGAATTTAAATGTCGGTATTATGCGCTCCGAGATTTAGAAGTGGACCCGAGCAGTACACATGTATCGATACACAAATCTAAGGTATTTCTTCTTTAATGGGCTTTCATCAAATGATGGATGTGCATTGCAGGTTTTGCATTTTATATGCTATCTGTTATTCTGCACAGTACTGAACAAGCAACTAACATTATAATAATATTAGTGTTAAACAGCATTTATCTTGATTGTCATTAATGAGTAGTAAGTAACAGTGATATTCTGCTTAAGTTTATATTGCTTTGTAGATGTATGTAGCTGGAAATGTATCCGTTTGTATATCACCCAGGTGAGTACAAATGAGTACAGACAAAATTGGTAATGCTTTTATGGACTATGTGATACCCCATCACTGGAACAGTAATTAAGGAACCTCAGTCCTCACCACTGGCACCAGTGCGGGATGTACACCAGGAGGATGACAAGTACACACACAGTATTTCCAGATGCAGCTGTATTCATCAAGTGCAATTTCCCTTAAGAGCATACAGAGACCACAGTCAGTCCGGGGCTGGTTTCTCCCTCTTTCTCCAGATCCCCAGTAAGACTCCCCATGGCACAGATACAGAGTTGAGATCTCAGATGACTGACCAGACCAAGATCTCCATCACCCTTTCTGTCCAACCAATGCTTCATCTCCCTGCCCAAGTAGCTGACACACACACACTCTTTGAGGTTTGCTTTATATACACACGCACACACCCCTGGGAAAGGCTGGCACAGGTTTAGTAGCTATGCCCCCTTCTGCCCAGACTATCACTCCTGACAACTACCTTAAGATCCTTAACAAAGAGTGTCCAATGTTACTGTGTAATGTTACTACTAGTATAAATGGTTGTTTGACCATGAGCAAGACTATTAGGAGTGGCCCACAGTGTCACCAAATAAAGATGCGAGTACTCTCAGAACTTAAATATCTCTAAACAGATCAGCCACAATGAAAGGTTAAAATATATTTAATAATAAAAGAACAAGAACATGTTATGTATTTACAGTGCCATCAGAGTTCAAAATCACAGGAAATATTTAAAATGACATTGCAGGACAGTTTCAAGTAAATAAATAAAAACATCTAAACTGAGTGTTGCTATCTTTCTGACTGTATCTAAGAGAATTATACTGTTCCCTAGACTTACTTACTCATAGCAAGGCAGATGTGTGGTAAATGGATCTTGTCAGGTCCAAGACAGAATATAGAATACTCTGTCCCTCTCTCTCTCTGTTAGAGACTTCTTAAATTACTATTTCAAATACTACTGCTGGGATAGCTTGCAGAATGACATAATTTCTTGTCACCTGACTCTATCCTAGGTAAAACCCTCATTGATGAAATATAACAGTATTTAGCAGCCACCTGTGAAAATATGTAGACAAGGGCTTTTCCTCAGATCTTTGGCAAATGGTGAAAGTCGTAAAACAATTTACATTCCTCCACATTTAAAGACAGTACAGAAAGCTTCTCTAGTACATGTCTTCTGCTGCACTGAAACTAAAAGATAACATATTTTTATTGTGTGGCCATAAAGTAATTTAATTTCAGCTATTTTTTTGAAGTTAACCTTCTGTATTCCAGTTTCTACTGTTAAAATGTATACATCTAAACAGTTAAAATAGTGCAGGTACATTTCTGTTCTATTCCAGTAGGGCATGCTGTGGTTACATTTTAAGCACTTTTCAACACACACTTCTGTACCAGCAGTTTGATATACACCTGACATATACTTCTAATACATTTATAACACAAACATCTTATATAGACCATGTTGATATTCATAAATGACATATAATTAATTATTTACAAAATTCCATATAGCTGGGCTGGCAGTATCTCTTTTTGTGACAGACTACATGAAGAAAAATGACAAGAGGCTTGATAATGTGGAAGCTACATTAAACTGTTAATCAGATGAAATAGTGGCACTGCAGTTGTCAGAAAAAAACAACTAGAAGAAAATATAAAGGAGTTAGAACTGGAAAGAGAAGAGTACAAGATAAAGCTTCAAGAACTAGAGAGCATGGGGAGGAGAGAAAAGCTTCAGTTTACCAATGTACCTAGAAGGAAAAAGAGTGTCTGACATTTATAACAGAATTAAGTAACTGAACTGGGCTATTCAAAAATTTAATTCTTTTGGAATGGGTGCATTGTGTGTATGTGTCAGTGAAATCAGGTGAGAGAGTTCCCAGACCCCATTATGATTAAAGTGCAGAATTTTCAACTGAAAGACCAGCTGCTCTGTAAGCTGTGAGAGAAAGGGAAAATTACAGATGTGATGTTGTCAATCTTCATTCATTCTTGACCGATGGAGACTCGTTTCCAATCCTCGGAACTTGCTTGTCCGTTATACAGCTTGAATCAGCCAAAACAATTCTCAAGCTAAGACTCTACCTACAATGTTGCTCTCTCCATTACCTCAGATCTCGTTTGCCACTCTGATAGCAAGATGCATCAGCCGATACTCTCCAGCTAAGTCAAAAATGTATTGATTTTTAAAAAACTTTCTCCACAGGATTCATCAAACTCTGCACAGCATGCAGGAATAGTGCAAGAGCTAATGCAGGCAATATGACTGATGTGAGATCCAGGAATGAGCTCCCAGGATGTGCACGAGCGCTCCTGCACTATTCCTGCATGGACACAGCCCCTGTATGCTAATTACCTCATTTGCTGGTCAAAACCGTGCAAATGAGGTGAATTAGAAATCCAGGAAGCAGGCAGGCATCCATGCAGGAATAGTGTAGACTGCAGAAAAGTATTCAGTCAGCAGCTGAATACATTTCTAAAAACTACAAAATGGAGGCATGACAGCTCATACAAAAGCATGTATTGTAAGGGTTAGGCATGCCAATGGCCAAATATATGGCCATAGGCATGAAAACTAGTTTCAAAATTATAAAAAACAACTTTTTTTGGCCGATTTTGGACGTTTAAGCATAGGGCAGTGGTGCGCAAACGGGATCGACCCAAAAATAATAAAAGCTGGAAATAAGCTTTTAAACCAAACATTTTCCATAATAGTCAGTGGCATGCATAACACAACAAGACCATGGAATAGTGGTTGCTAAGGGGGAAGGCTGAGTGTTGGTTTTGTAACCATGCATTAGCAGTCAGTTTCTATGCAAATGAGGGGAATGATACTGAATCACAGATTTCCCCTCAGTGCTAGCTTGCACCCAACTGTGTAGGTGCAGTAATACCATGGTGTAAGCCTAAGAGCTAGATTATATCATAAGGGGGTGTGTCATGCATGCTGTAAGCTTATTGGAGCTCTGTGGCCTGTGTTTGCCCTTAGCTAAGCATAGCTAAGGAAGGGGGTTTGTCTGAAGCTGCCTAGCAGTATTTACATTGCCTAAATGTGTTTGCGCACCACTCACCAGGTTGTAAACAAAAAAATAAATAAATAAACCAGGAAATAGCAGCTCTGTTCACATTTGAGCACTGGGTTTGCGCGGCACGCCTCGGGGCTTAAACAGGAAGGCAATGGGAAGAAAAAACAGCAGCAGGAAGGTAATCAAGGAGAACTAGCATAGCTGGCAGGTGAAATGTATCAGAATCAGACAATTATACAGGCAGCAGCCCAGCACACTACTATAAACTATGCAAACACCTTTCACTCTGTTTTCTCCCACAAACTCTACACCACCGGTGTACACAAATGGGGAAATTTTACCTAACAAAACCAACAAAAGTGATATGGGCTGCTTTTGCTTTCATAAATCAATATGTGGAAAAGGTTGAGGCTGGTGAGGATGAGAATGCTGATGACCAACCTACAGTGAGGAGGAAGAGTGTACAGACCCAGGGTAACCTACCAGGGGATACATGAGCTGGAGATAGTGGAGCACTGTAGGGTGGACAGGGACCTCCTACAGCAAATTGTTGTGCTGTGCTCACACACAGAACCAATGGAGGGGAACCTATCCCAGTGGATACCGAGGTATGTGTAGGCTTAAGAATACTAGCCACAGGCACCTTCCAAAGTCCAACTGGGGATATCATGGGGATCTCACAGGCATCAGCATCCAGGGTACTTCATCAGTTCCTGGATGCCATGTCAGCACATGCTGGTGAGCACATATATTTTCACAACACCCGTGAGACATTGACCAGCAATATGCTTCTCTTCCACCAAATAGCAGAATACCCTGAGGTAATGGGTGCTGTAGACTGCACACATACACATCAAAGCACCACCTGGCGAACAGGGTAGGATCTACACAAACTGCAAGGGCTTTGCCTCCATCACCTGCCAGGTCATGTGTGACCAAGGCATTATAATGAATGTGTGTGCTGGCAGTCCTGGAAGCTATCATGACTCCCACATCTGGCATATGACACAGCTGTACCACAGATTTGCCGGTGGGGACATCCCATATGGCCACCTAGTGGGAGATGCTGGTTATGCACTGGAGCCATGGCTGATGACACCCATCAGAAATGCACACACACCTGAACAAGAACTCCGTAATGAGGCCCACGCACAGACCAGAATCATAATAGATAATGCGTTTGGGATGCTCAAGTCACAGTTCCAGTGGCTGGACATATCCGGTGGAGCCTAGCAGTGCTCTCCAGCTACATGTACCCAAATTTTCATTTTATGTGCTATGTTACACAATATGATCCTGCAGAAACAGCTGCAGCAGGAACAGCACAGGGCAGGGCCACACAGCCCCCCACCATTACCAAGGCCAGCACAGGCACAGACTGACTCGGAGAAGGAACAACCTGAGCCTGCCCCTATAGGCAGAAGGAGGTGTGCCCAGTATGCCCAGGCTTTGGCAAAGAGGCAACGTATAGCACATACACTGACACTGTAGGAACCCAGGGAATGACACCTCTCTCTGACTCGCACGTACAGTAAAAGGAATGCCAAACATGACAGTACCTGTGCTTCATCATATATAGGGAGTGTACTATGTGCATCCAACATAGTCAGCCCTCCAGCACCATCCTCAATACTGGCACAGCCACAAGTTAAGTCACTCTCCCTATCAATTGCTGCATGGAGTAGTATGTTCTGCTACTTGTATCTATGGTACAGATGTGAGCATGCAAAGGAATCAGGTGGCTGAATGGGATGGCAGCAGATAGTAGACACCTATATGGGCAGCATGAAATCCATAACAAATACTGGTGTCAGCATGGTAGGCAGTACTAGACAAGGTGACAAATCCCACTGCAGGACATGTGGTGGGCCAAATGTGTGTCCATAGGACACAGACATGCATGTCAGTGAGGCTTACATAACGAACAACAGTCTCAGTCAGCAGGACAGGTGTAGATGACCACAAAGAAAGACTGTGCTAAGGCCTCCGATTGATGGCAACGGAGGACAGCCCCCCTCCAGACCTGCACAGACAGACTACAACAGGTCAGGCAGCTGGATGTTAGTTCTGAAGGGTAAGAAGTCTGAAACTGAAATGTAGGTCAATAACACCTAAGATCTGTACTACACTGATATGCCTCTTGTCTGCATGATAGGTCAGAATACAGAATGAAATGGAAGTCAACAGAGTACCTGAAATACCAGTACAGTCATAGCAAATGTTTACAGTTGTCAGGTGTGCCCCCCCACAATCCTACGTAGAAATGTATTAACGTGCTTGGGGGTATAATAACAGTGAAGCACAGATTACCGGAGCTGGCCAAATTAGCATGATAGATTGTTGCACGTGTACAATATGCAGGGCTCTGTGTGTTAGGTTGTTGTGTGTTGTATATTGTGTGGAAGTGGTCAGCATGTAGGCATGGAGGGTTGTGTTCCAGTGGCCAATGGCCAGTACTGTTGATGACAGGGCCAAGTTCTGACAACTGCAGTTCCAAACACAATGCATCTCAGCAAGACCCAATCCAGCAGTAATCCATACTAATTGTTCGGTTGTAATATCTGTCATCATCTGAAAGATGGACATGGCATGAATGTGGGCCCAGACATACACACAGTACACAGGTGGAAGTACTCTAGGCAGAGAGAGTACAAAATGTTACTGTCAAATGGGCACACCTTTGGAATTGTATATACAGGTTAGCAGCACATTAGTTGTCTGTGTAGTATGGAATACTGATGTAGTCTGTCCAAACACTGGCAGACCACAAAAGGCACAGTTATGAAGTCCTGAGCAACCATTGATGTCCGCGCATAAGCTGGCATAAGGGGAATGCCCCACATATATCTATGAGTCAGCTGCAAGAAGCTTCCATAGCACACATGGACTTAGCTCACCCCACCATCAGCCACAGGTTCATCACAAGTCATATCCCTGCTGTTGGGAATGAGTACAATATGACCCCCACTTCTGTATGGGAATACCCACAGAACACAGCATGCTGAAGAGGTGTCCCATGTAGGTGTGTCCCTAGCTGTAACCAGCACCCTGACAGCATCCACACCAATGGATTAATAAGGACAGATACTATTGCCATTAACACCTTGTACACCTACCCTGTCACCCCAGGGGAATCCAGTGGTTTGCAGCCTGGGACTGTAGGAGTGACAGAATGCATTAGCCTGCTACAGATGGCCTACATCACAAACAAATGCCCTACAGTCCTCTGTCAAAGGCCTGTGTCTCACCCGTACTGCCAATGTATGTTATCTCACGGACTCCCAAATAATGACATAACACAGTCCACAGAACGCAAATGCAAGGCCATGTCAACAGATCCCAGTAGCATGTCCACCATGTCCTACTGCATGAACTGTGGACCAACCCCTAAATACTGCTAGGATGAAGTGATAACTATACGGATACTTATCAGATATCTATTGCATAATGTTAGGAAAAGGATAGAATAATAGAGGGGGGGGGTAGAAGCATGGATGCCATGGAGTGTGAGAAGTCTGAAACTCTGATGTGTGCCCATACTATCCCTGCCTGCAAACCCAGGAATGGGTGGCTACAAACCTGCTCGTAAACCACAATGTGAAGGGGAAATGACCAGATATATAAGCCCTGTCTCTGGGTAACCTGTGTGAATCTGTACAACTGTGAGGTAACTGTGAAACTGTCTGTGTGTGTAGAGAGTAATGCTTTTGAGGCCATTCTCAGTCACTACACCTCCCATTGCCCTACTATAGCAAGCCTGCTGATGTCAGTCACCTTGAAATACCTCCTTGAACAAGATTCAGCTCCGTGGTGTCTGCAATAACTGTGTAATGCTATAGTTTGATGTACTAGTTAGGTAGGAGTTCTAATCCCAGACATGGTAACTGTGATTGTGTGTGTGTGTGTGTGTGTGTGTGTGTGTGTGTGTGTGTGTGTGTGTGTGTGTGTGTGTGTGTGTGTGTGTGGACAGTAATGCTTTTGAGGCCATTCATAGTCACTACACCTCTTATTTCCCTACTTTAGCAAGACTGCTGATGTCATCTACCTTGAAATATACCTTTGGATAAGGACTAGCCCTCTAAGCTCCATGGTGTGTGCCATAAATGTGGAACAATGTAATAGCAGTAACTACACAGCTATGTGTTTGAATCTCATCTGTGGCAAGTGTTTGTGTGTGTACCTCAAAGATTTTGTCCCCATTTACAGCCAGTACACATCTCAGAGCCTGACTTTAGCAGTCTTGCAGATATCCTCCACTTTACAAGTATCTGTTGCGAAGCCTGTACCATGTGAAGTCAGTGGTGCATGTGGTAAATGTGAACATAATGGTCTGTAAAGGTTGTTAGATAGAGGTTTGAACCTCACCCCTGGCAAATGTAAATGTATGATTAGGGTAAAATTATTTTTGGGATCTCTTTCCCACTACATCAGCCAATGCCAGTATTTACAAGGGCTGGTGATGTTCCTCACCTTGGAAGTACCTTGGGACAACATCCATCCAATAAGCTCCACAGCATGTGTGATAAATGCAGTACACTGTAGTAGCAATACATAGCTAGGTAGGGGACTGAATCTCAGTACTGGCATGTGTGTGTGTGTGTGTGTGTGTGTGTGTGTGTGTGTGTGTGTGTGTGTGTGTGTGTGTGTGTGTGTGAGTTTGTCATCAGTATCCTGTGCGGAGGTTGCTGTGATTGTGTAATGACAGGATGCATTGTGGGGCAGGTTTTGCTAAATTATTATATTGAGGACCTACTATATGTCACAATGTCCACCTTATAAGGACAACAGATGTCAAACAGCAGAGAGGCTGGTGTAGACAATCCATATCCCTACATATGACATTATGGATCGGTGAACAATGTAGGCAACCCTTGTATTACTCAGAGAACACTCTCCACCCATGTCTCATACATAAACACACTTGGCTAGGCAACAACCACTATATTGGTAGTTCCTTGCATATTGCCCACAGATAGTTACCACTGTGTGACTGCAGTGGACTACATGCCTGTTGACCACAACACTGCCACTGACATCAGAATGTACTTTGATGTGTAACATCTCCTGACTGTGTGTTATCCAGCAAGTAAAAGGACATGGCACCCTGTTCCATCCCTGCAATAGCCAAATAAATGCTTACAGAGGTCCTTTGCTATGTTCCCCACTGGACACCTGCAACAAATGTAGAGTCTGACAATGTAACCCACAAAGGGAATACCATGCCTTATACACATGCCCTGTATGGACAGATGTCACTAACTCCACTGAATACCTGTATCATGCTGTCAATGTAGGTGCAGGCACGACCTTAGTTCTATAGCCAGGTCTCACCGCATGAGGTCAGGAATGCCACATCAGATGATTACAATGTGTTGACACAACATGCCCCAGAGACCCCAAGTACACTTCCACAGATCACAGAACATGCATGTGGGACATGAGCACAACACAGACACTGTCCATGTTATGGAATATAGATCACATACATGGCAAGCATTGTACAGCACTGGCCACCCACAATAGTAACCCAGATGAGTGGGTGCTGAATACAATACCCGCCTGTGTGGGCCAATCCAGGGACTACACCCCTGAGCCACACTGAAGACCATTGTCATGTGGCCTGATGCCATGGTATTCCCTTTGCCTAGCCTTGTACAGCCTTCTGGCACAGTCAGCTACTACACACCTGTGAAGCAATGAACCCATGCATGTCAGTACTGGCAAATGTGTGTGTGTGTGTGTGTGTGTGTGTGTGTGTGTGTGTGTGTGTGTGTGTGTGTGTGTGTGTGTGTGTGTATGTGTGTATGTGTGGAGATTAATGGTTTTGAAGCCATTCACACTCACTACACCTCCCATTGCCCTACTGTGGAATGCCTGCTGATGTCAGTCACCTTGAAATAACCCTTTGGCTATATATCAGCCTGATAAGCTCTGTGGCACATGTGATAACTGCATAATACTGTAGTGTAGCAAGCTAGAGAGGTAGGAGTTCTAATTCTGACTCTGCCAGCTGTGATAATGTGTGTGATTCCCTGAGAGAGTGTGGTTGTGTCTTCCTTGACTCCTGCTTTTGTGGACGGTCACATGTACTACACTTCCCTTATTCCTCCTTTATCAGTGTTGCTGAGGTCACTCACTTTCAAAGATACCTTTGGACAGCAGTCCAACTTGTAAGCTCTGTGGCACGTGCAATAACTGCATAACAATGTAATAGCAATACATAGTCAGGTAGTGGTTTGAAACTCAGTACTGGTAAGTGTGTGTTTGTGTGTGCATTACCAGTGTCCTGTGTGGGTGTTGGGGTGATTATGTAATGACAGGGGCCATTGCAGTGTGGGTTTTGCCACATCATTATATTGAGGAGCTACATGTCCCATTGTCAACATTAGAAGGCCAATATTTTCCAAACATTGTAGAGATTGTTGTCGAGAATCCTCAGCCATAAATGTGTACAGCCATGTATAATTACCATGTGACAGTATGGATTAGTACATAATATAGGCAATCGTCATAATGCCCAGATACCGCTCTACACCCATGGAGCATACACAAACAGGCTTGGCTCTTATTCTCCTACTCCCTTCCTTTCTTACTCTGTCTGTCTCACTTTCCCTCTGGTGGATGTGGAAAAGTACACTTGCTTTCCTTAGGCAACAGCTTGAGTTTTGTAAGTGATGCTCATGATCAGCCTGTGCATGGATTGCAGTTTCCCACTAGCTAATTGCATGTAGAACAGCTGTGGTATCATTCCTTTAGTCAATTGCATGGAAACACACTCCTATAACTAAGCACGTCATGTGGGTGTTGGCCATTTTCCTTCACTGTGAGTAGGACTTCATGTGGGTGTTTGACAAACAGCATCACAGAGGGTAGTTGGATATACCTCTTACAACATACACTGTGGAGACAGGCCAACAAACAGGAGGGGGGTGTTCCAGACATGGGGACAGAATGTAAGTATTGTTCTTCTACATTTGAAGTAATGGTTTAACAGGGTTTGTGTGGATATGGCTGTTCTACATTATATAATATCTGTCATGATAGTGTTATGTGGTTGAGGAAACTCTCACATGTAGGGCTATCTGCAGACTGGCCAGTGTTTGGAGTCATACATGTGCTGTGTTTCTCACACATTTCCTATCTTTAGAAATGCAGTAGCATACTCTGAGGATTGCAGTCAGTACATGGTGACATCCATGTGAGTTACTGACTTCATATCCATCAGAAGACATATGCCACAACAAACCCTGTTACACCAGTAAATGTATGGGTTTATCACAGCAACATGTCAATATTGGCCCTGTGTTTGTGCCTCCAGCCACAACTCTGTCAACCTTTGTACATATGTCATGCAGTAAGAGGTGCATATGTTCAGTACATCATTATTTACTGACATCATACCTGATAATAAGCCAGTGATATATCAGACTGATAGACATGTGTTGTATAGTAGGCCTTATATTTGAGGACAAAACCTGGACATTCTGTTGTAGTGTGTACAGTAGTGAGGTCTATGTACTTATGGTGATTGTTGACATAGTGTGCATTGTGAATATGTACCTTGGCCTGTGTAGAGACTGTGGTAGATGTCATTATTCTTGGTCCTGTTCTATCTGATGTTGCATGTTGCTCCAGTGTATGGTACCCTATCAGCATACATGTTTGTAGGGCCAGACCGACACATGTCCCATACCACAGTCAGGCATTGGAATACACTGTGTATTGGCCCAGTATATGTAGGGTTAATATGTGAGTGTCACATATGAGGATGGCATTGTTCACACAGTCCATATACTGTAATATTATGTACACTTACCATATGTGACTGTGACTGTGTTCAGATTGGTTATGGGTATGTACTTTCACACAGGTGTCTGTTACTCCATGCTGTTACATGCCTGTAGAGCCTGCTATATTTGAAAGTATATGTGTATTCCCCCATAAGAAATGTAGGCCAGTGTTGTGGCAGTCTGCCTGTAGTTTGGACAGTGCTTTGTGACATGCCTAGTAGCTCAGTTTATTTACCCAGTGTGATGTTATGTTCAGATATTTGTCAGATGTACTGTTGCTGGGCCACCATAACTGTTGTGTATTTCTGAAAAAGTAGTAGTTGGATGCTGTACAGATGTATGTCACTACCTAGTGTGTAGTATGTGAACGTGTGACCTCTGCTTCTCCAGTTATTATGTGTCAGGCCAGACAGGAGTGTGTGAATGCATACACTGTGTGAGCTTATCTATTCCAGTATTTTCGTGATATCCCCATTTACATGGCTGTAAACATCCACTTTGTCAGGCTTGGTCCACACGTCTTGCACTCAGGGGTTCTGTGTATACCTGTGGACTGAGCAGACTGTGTCAGACTGTCCACATTTATTGGTCATATCTCTGCTGTATTCCACAGAATCATTACTGTGATTTGTGTGGTACTACACTATGATGATCTTATGATGTCTGTCAGTAACTGATGACGTACATGTCAATATCAGATGTGACTTCCCACACATTTCTGTTAAGACAACCCCTGTTACAGTAACAACATTTTACATTTATACCTGCAATACTTACATGACATCTCCTTGTACTAATAGGTTGTGACTATTGGTGCTGAGGTATGACTCCACTATATGATATGGATATATGTTATACATATATGTATTCTTTCTTTCTTTCGGCTTTTCCCGGTTAGGGGTCACTACAGTGGAACTCCAGTCCACTAATGATTGGCATTGGATTTTTACTGTGCCGAGTTGCCAGCCTAATGCCCAGCCTTCAAAGAAGGCACACCCATTCATGCACGCACCTACCTGCATGTCTTTAGATGTAATTCGACCATGGGGAGGACATGTAGACTCCACACAGAAGGCGCTCCAGCCGAGAATCAAATGGAAGAACCTCTTGCTGTGAGACAACAATGTTAACCGCTGCACCACTGCTGCCATTTTACACACACACACACACACACACACACACATATATATATATATATATATATATATATATATATATATATATATATATATATATATATACACACACACACACAGATAGATCTACATATGACCATATATATAATGCAATATACAGATGTATATATACATATGTGCACATACATGTATACATATATCTATATATATATCTACATATGTATATATATATATATATATATATATATATATCTACATATGTATATATATATATATATATATATCCATATCCTTGTTATGTGTACATATCAGTGTTGTATTTACCTTCCCAGACATATCCCACCATATTTATCTGATATGTGTTTATATAGATATAACAACCTACTGATTCAACAATATGTCCACTAACAAGTACTACACAATTGTAGAAGTCAAAGCAGTTGTTCATTACTATTCAGTATGTGTACTGACAGATATATTGGAAAAAACAACAAATGTCTTCTTAGCTGTGATGGCTTTGTGGTTAACTGCTCTGACTATAATGTACAGGGTCCTGGGTTCAGGTCCTGCAAGGGCTTTATATTTTGTTGGTAGGCAGAACAAAGATTGTTGGATACAGAGTGGTTAAGGCAGTTCTGAGCAGCTTTAAGTGGGTTTGCATGGTGGTAATCAGTGTTAACGTACAGTTATACATATAGGCACTTAAAACATTTCGGCTTCATTTACCAGTGCGCAAATCTGCTTAGAATTTATATTGCAGCAATGCTGAAACCTGCTAAGTATGGCTCATCCCTGGGTAACCAGTAATCACATTCCAGTCTGATAAAATAGCAGGGTAATGACATCTTTTATAAGTGTATTTAATTCCATGTACATAACATGTATCTAAGCGCTGTCATTACAGTAGCAAGGGGTGTGAGTCTACTGTCTGGGACACCTGAGTATATATGGCTTGTACAACACTCATTTGAATGTGTTTCATACATGGGTAGTATCCCAGGTTATATTTAGTCACAGTGGCATGTAGTGTATGATAGTTTCATAGGTAGGTACTAGGTTATTGGACCTAGGGCCTATATAAGCCTAGCCAAAAAGGTACCCTGGCTTTCACCACCCAAGAAAATGATTTTCCTGTGCCCTTCTTGAGCAGAGCCACAGAAGTGATCCCTGGGGTGAATTTCCTATTTCCCATCCAATCATCAAGATTTTTCTTGAAGAGTGCTAATGAGGAGCTCTGTTTGACATAGATAGGTAGTCTGTTCCAGAGTAAGGGAAGTCTCTGGACAGGAATCTATCCCTCCAGCATGTCAAGTATCATTACATTACTACTTTTGACAGTGCTTTCCCAAGTAAGAGTAGATTGCAGATTGTAGTACTGGAACCAAACACCCCTGCATGCAAAGATAGACTCTGAGTCCTGACTATCGTGTTCTTGGTGTGTGAACTGTGTGTCATTAAGTATTTGCTACTAGATATTGATCTGACATGGATATTAACTGCAGACTACTGTGTGTATAGGACATGTCATTGAGGGCTGCTGTTATGTAGTAATGGCATACCTATCAGTGTCAGACATCTGTCTGTCAAAACATTAGTCCTAATGCATAACCAGTTGGCTAGCTGATGTCTGTATCTCCTCTGTACAGATGTGCAGGTGTCACGTATCCATCTTGGCTGCTTACAGGCAATATGTGTTTGACTGACACTGACATGTCTGCCCAGCTGTGTTATGAATGCCACAGCTAGGAATCCCCACCCTGTAAGCATGACATGCCATGGATAGCTCAACTACACTACCACAGTTAACAGAACATGTATGCAACATGTATTACATAACATGGTCATTGAAGCACCTCACTGGCCCTTTGCAAGAGGCAACCAGATGATTGGATGTTGCATTTAATTCACACTCTGAGGATCAGTCACGTGGCATTAGTTGATAGATGGCCTGCTGACAAATGGCAGGTGGCATGATACCACTGTACCCACATCCCCTACTCTCCTCATCTCTCCATGGACAATATCCTGGTACACACCTAGGAATATCTGCACCTATGGACCCCAGTACTGACAAATGTGTCAGTGTGCATTACTGAGAATAATAGTGTCTATGTATTTGTAAACCGGTAGTTGATAATACCCTGAGGTCCTTCACGCCCACTACACCCTCCATTGCCATAGTTACATATGGCTGCTGCTGTAAAGGACATTACATGTATCTTGTTCCACTCTTCACCCTATGGGCCACCTGGAGCTTGCAGTACCAGGGCAACACTGTTGTACAAATGGGTAGATAGGCATGGGTTACCCTATGAGTCCTGGCAAGTATGTGTATGTGTGCAAGTGTGTATATTTGTAGGATACAGTATTCTGAGGCTACATTCTCCTAATACAATACACCTTGCCATACAGTATAAGGGATAGTGATATTGCTGACCGTAGCCATGACAAAGCATCACCCTACTATCCCTGTGGCATGTGCAATAGATGCATATCCCTGTAGTAGCACTCTTGAGATAGACAAGGGGTTATAGTGCAGTCCTGGTCAATGTGTGATTGTGGGTATGTCGGGGTATTATCATGGGTTTCAGTGAGTGCACTATCCAATGTGGGGTGTGGGTGCTGGGTATACTGTCTTTACTCCATGGTACCTCCAGTACATGTCCGAAGGTCCACTGTATGGGGATCACTGTCAGCATCAACCATACAGGTAACTGATTGTACTATCTAGCCCAGTGATGCATGTGCTGTGTGCAACTTATCTGTAACAGAATGGACACACTGACAGGGTAGTTAGCACTGATAAACCCAGGTCTCTCAGATGTGTGTATGACTGTTAAGTGTTTGTCAATGTGTATATGACAGTATGTCACACTATGTATTGTTCATAAGCAACCAGTACATCCCCCATTACCATACTGTACAAGGCCTGGTGATATTCTTCATTTAACATGTAACCTGGGACACACCTCATCCTAAAAGCTGTGTGGTGTATGTAAATAAGGCCACACACATTAGTAGCAATAAGTACCTAGGTAGGGGTTCTACTCTCAGTGCCAAGTAAGAGTGTGTGTGCATGTGAAGGGATCTACTCCAGTTTGCAGAAAATACATGTCCCAGGAGGTCATCTGTCTGAGAACAGACTGGCAAATGTTAACATTTCGCAGGTATCATCTTGTGGACATTCATTCCATCAAAACTAGTAGTAGATGTGTAAATGCCCTCTTCCCCACTATATAGCTCTACAGCAATACTGGGTTGGTATATATAGCTGGGTGTGGATCTTGTAGACACAGGCACCATCATTGTGGTTATTGTTGAGTGTATCCCCCCCCCGCTTAGTTGGCTGTAATACTGTTCAGTTTATGTTAACAGGTTAAGTAATTGTCAATCACACTATCTGTGGTTCTACACCACCCCACATCCTCCAAAGGGTAGGGCTGTGCCACCCACACCAGCACACCTATGCTTACCAAATTGAGGATTGCACTACATTGGGGAAGGGGACATATACCCTGCCAGTACCATCGTCAATGACATTAAACTAGCAGACTGATTATTGCCCAATGTGATGTTGTGCCTATTCTGTCTTGGTGGAATTACATAGGCTAAAATGGATTCCCTGTAAAAGTGCATACATCCATGTGTACAGTAATCTCTGTGTATTACATAAACACCAAATCCTCTGTGGGTGTGTGTTATACACAAACATGTAGTGTGTACCACCCACTGCACTTACCACTGTCCACTGTAGAAGGGCTGCTGACATCAGCCACTATGCACTCACCTGTATACATCCCTCAGACCTATCAGGCATGTGGCACATGCAGTAACTGTTATACAGACCTGTGACTTGTGTTCAGCTGTGCCCAGGATATGACACAGTCAAGTTGTCACTACAGTGCCATACTCCTTGTAGGAAACAACAGCAGACCAACATCTTGCTGACACATAGACAGCTACAACACAAACGGCATACATTATGGAGACCAGAATCACTCAGTGTTAATAACAGCCATAATGCATCATGGCTGGACAGCTACATATCCTGATGTGTAAGCATTAAACTTAAGTGCTGAAAACATGTTACACAGCATTACATTGGTACACCATATTACAGTCACCCTGTGCATCAGAACCATATTAGACAGTTCCTGCATCAATGTTAGGGATGACAGGGATGTGGCACAGGTATCATCATATGCAGAGGGTGTGTTGTGGGTTTGCCAGAGACCTAGGCTGAGCCATTTGTTTGGCATCATGTGTATGTGTGTTAGAAGGTTTCATTATTAATTGGCCTGTGCAGATGTGGTGTGTGTAGGCATGGGGTTGCTCTAGCTGTGTTGGTGATGTGTGTGTCTTTGCATGCACACAGTTCTGCCATATGGCTGCCCTATACATGAGTTTGTTGGACAGCTGCAGACAGTACCTGGTAGGGTGTGCAGTTCACCATCAACTGTGCCTGCCAGGGGTTCCACAGGCACTACCAGGTACAAGCCAAGATATGGTACTCTCCCCTGATGATGACATATGTCTGTTGGATCCGGGTCCCTCTTGGGACTGGCCAGGGCCACGTGCGCGTGGCTTAATATGTTGTAGTGTGGACAGTACCCCCCTGCAGTACTGGTGCTGGTACTGCCACTACAGGAGTGGCTCTGACTTGTTGCACATCTACGTCGACCTCCACCTGTTGGTGTTGCTGGCCTACATCTACAAGTCCATCACACTACTCCAACCATATGCTCAAGCACAGACATTCCATGGTCAAGGATTCCCACCATCTCACCCAACCGTCTATCCAGGATCTCTACAAAATAACGGTGGGCACCTGCAAGATCATGGATGTTGTCAATAACAGCAGAATGAGTAGCCCTCTGGAGCCTCAGATCCTGTCTGGCATAACATTCCATACATGTCTGTACCTCCATGATGGTGTGAAACATGCGTCTGGTGACACCAGCTGTGGCACTTCTGCCAGGGACATGATGACCAGCAGCCCTCCTATGAGCACCCCTGTACAACTGCCTATGTGGTACCTCACCAGGCATCTGGCTATGGCTGCTGTGTCCAAACACACTTGCCATAGTCACCACATGAGTCCTGTCCCATGCCACCACCCGCCAACTGTCTCTCATCTATGGCCACTGGTGATAGGGTATGTATAGGCAATGTGATTGTGTGCGGAGATGGGGTGGATAACAGTGGGATGTCAAACAATGACACAGCTTCAGCCCCTGACAACCCTGCCTATGCCTCACGACACCTATCATCATTGTCAGAGTCTGTATGGACACTAACATCAGTTTGCCTGCAGGAGGGACCCTGACCCACCTCTCCACCTGTGAGGGGAAAACAAGAAACGCACTTATAACCTGTACATCATTGCTTAACTGTACACACTCACACACACACACACACACACACACACACACACACACACACACACACACACACACACACACACACACACACACACACATGCACAGGTGAGGTTGCACAAAGATATTACACACAGACCTCTCATTAACCATCTGTCAACATGCATGGCATATGGCACTCAACAGCATGCACTTCAGCTATAGTCAATCCCTGTTACCAACATTATACATCTCTATGATGCATGAGTTGTGTTGCTAGGTGATGCCCCTTCCCCTGGAACATACTGCACCCATGTACACCAGTATTGCTGTGCACCTGTCCAGCACCCTGGCATGTACTGTGCACCATACATCACAGGTGTACTCACCCTTGCTGAATGTGTATATGTGTGTCAGTCATGTTTGCTCAGCTGCTCACAGCCCCAATGTGTTTGTCCGACACATACCTGGGATGATATGTGGACAGATGTCAATAGTGAATGCCTGATGTCTGATTTTCAGATCTCATCATCAGCGATGCATGCATGAGCAATAAAATACAATTACATTGACAACCTTCAAACCTTACTGTGGCTGTGAAGAGTGTACACACTCTTACTGACATGGCACCCTCTTCCCTGATATGCTATGGGGCCACAATACTGCATATGTTAACATTACACAAACTTGATATGTGACATATGACCTATGCAGTCAAATGGAGTATCAAATAAATGTGTTAACTGTGCAGCTGCTGATTGAGATGCATACAATATGTGGGTGCATAAGTGTGCACACCCTTAACATGATGGTTTGTTGCATCAACTAAGTGTACTACAGCAGTCACTATTCCTGGAAGGGGTATACTAGCATGGCCCATCTGCATTTGCCAGTATTTGGTCACTCTGCCCTACAAATGTACACCAACTCTGCAGGAATGCAAGGTCAACTCATGTGCACAGCCCTTGGAGGTCACACAGTGCCTTCACTATTCCTGTGGAGTCAGGGTTATGCCTGCCACAATTCATGACCTTGACTATGTGCAGATACAACCATTCTTAGTGAGCTTTGGACGTCTGCTTCAGTTCACTGTTGTGTTTCAGGAAGACACCCCTCCCCATCCTCAGCCTTTTTGCAGATACTTCACAACTTTGAGCTACACATGAGTGTAATTTTGCAGTGTTCCAAATTCAGAACATCATGTGTACCAGCCAAGTCCCTGCTAATGAACAGCAAACATACAGGTGTACACTGGCACCAGCAAGGTACAGATGGGGATGTTGGGCCTGAGGTGGAGTGAGGTGTTGCTTGTTCAGCACATGTATCTTAATTGATACTGCCTGTAGGTTTTGAACTTGGTCTTGGTACACCATTACACATTGCAAAATATGCCTTTGGGGGACTTTTGTTGTTATGCATATGCTACCTGTAAAGAGCACTGGCTGATGTTTCCTGTGGAACAACTGTCTCATCTGATTACCCTAACCCATAGGCTACACTTATGCAGAGTCCAGGTGATTGTCGACACAGGTGCTAAACATTCCTGCAACTCCCTCACTGTTGCGGTATGTTTCTAGGCAGCCTCCATGACCAATTTGCAACATGTGTTATCATCTGTCTTGGATGGCCATCTGTTTATTTTCTACATTAATGTTGTCCCATACTTCCTCATCACACACATGACTGTCTGCACTGTTTGCCTTGGTATATGCAATGGTGAGGTAAGGCTACATGTCCCACTCCTGCACCCTACCTGTTGGGTATGGGATCCATTCCATGGCTTGTAAGATATGTGCAAGCCATGGCTGCGTCTGTTGCAGGTGCATGGGCAAATGTGATGGACATACATCTTGGACAGCAGACCATTTCTTTGTGTGACATTGAGGACCTGTACTTGATGGAAGGTGCATACTCATGAAGAGTGAATGCTGTCAGTACCTCAAAAGCTGCTTCCACAATATGTTATTTGGAGTGTGTGTACTCATATGCTTCCAGTGTTTGTTAAGGTATGTATTCCCCATATTTGCTGTCCTAACATAGGATTCCATATTACACATTCATTGCTCATGTTAGAACCACATTACAGGTTGTAAGGGTTGTGGAGTGTGGTATTGTGCTATGCCGTTGTGTAGATCTGTACATTGTAATAGTGGTATATACACTGTTGTAGCACTGTATAAGGGAGATGTTTCAGACATTTTCCTACTGTAGGCCATTTGTCCCACCATTATGTTCATCTATGTGCACACATCTTGCAATGACAGGTTGTTAGTTATATTGCAGAACTCTTAACTATCCTTCAGATATGCCACCATGGTGGCCAATGTGATGCAGTGCATTTAACAGCAACAATACGTGAACATGTACAGCATGCATTATGGGTAGGTGTGTTAAATGTGTGCATGGCAAATACCATGGCCATAACATGGCCGGTGTATTGGCAAACCTAAACAAACAACACCATACTAACCAGCTACTGGCTGCTGCCCCAGAGGTATACCAGAGGGACCTACATAGTTGTGTGAGAGATGTGATGTCAGTAGCCACACCTGTGGCATTGGTATATGGTGGGAGCAGCATTTCAGTACATCAAGAGTACAATCCCACAATACTACAGATTATGTATATCTGTTCATTATTATAATGCAGCAACAGACTATATATATTTTATCTCACATGTACATGATTAAACTCTACAGATGCAGATGGATAAGCAACAGTGGTCTACTGATGTGCCCTGTGGCCTTACCTGCATGCTCCTTATCCATTGTGTGGGTAGCACCAACCTCTACAATGCTATCAGCTGAGTCTTGGCTTTGCTGGCGGGCAGGTGCTCTGAGTCTAGCGAAGAGCGTCTCAGCATGTGCCGGGGAGGGTGGATGGCATGACCCCCCCTGTGGCTAGCTGGGCCCTCCTAACTGCAGCAGCATGCTGACGGGCATGGTGGATGAGGTCAGTGCACCGATGTCAGACCTGCTCATAACTGCAGTTATACAGGG